>NC_079220.1:21854106-22509106 GCF_029633865.1 Lampris incognitus | reverse complement strand
CGCCCGGGTGGGCCAGAGGGGTCGCTGGAGAATGACGAGTCCCCGAACACTACACCGATCTACACCCACTATCCCTCGGGTAATCCTGGAGGTAATCTTTGGCCAAAAGGTAAGGGAGGCGGTCTATGAAGTTCCTAGGTGGGAATGTGGTGAATACGCATGAATTCATTAAGAGAAATAATGTCAAATCTCTCTCTCTGAGCCATTTCTATCTTTTTTTCTATCTTTCCTTGTAAATATTATACAAACCCCAATTTCAATGAAGTTGGGACGTTGTGTAAAACGTAAATAAAAACAGAATACAATTATTTTCAAATCCTTTTCGACTTATATTCAATTGAATACACTACAAAGACAAGATATTTAATGTTCAAGCTGATAAACTTTATTGTTTTTTGCAAATATTCACTCATTTTGAATTTGATGCCTGCAACACGTTCCAAAGAAGCTGGGGCAGGGGCATGTTCCCCACTGTGTTACATCACCTTTCCTTTTAACAACGCTCAATAAGCGTTTGGGAACTGAAGACACTAATTGTTGAAGCTTTGTAGGTGGAATTCTTTCCCATTCTTGCTTGATGTACGACTTCAGTTGCTCAACAGTCCGGGGTCTCCGTTGTCGTATTTTGTCCTTCATAATGCACCACACATTTTCAATGGGAGACAGGTCTGGACTGCAGGCAGGCCAGTCTAGTACCCGCACTCTTTTACTACGAAGCCACGCTGTTGTAACACGTGCAGAATGTGGCTTGGCATTGTCTTGCTGAAATACGCAGGGACGTCCCTGAAAAAGACGTTCGCTTGGATGGCAGCATATGGTGCTCCAAAACCTGTATGTACCTTTCAGCATTAATGGTGCCTTCACAGATGTGTACGTTACCCATGATGCCATGGGCACTAACACACCCCCATACCATCACAGATGCTGGCTTTTGAACTTTGCACTGATAACAATCTAGTTGGTCCTTTTCCTCTTTAGCCCGGAGGACACGACGTCCATGATTTCCAAAAACACTTTGAAATGTGGACTCGTCAGACCACAGCACACTTTTCCACTTTGTGTCAGTCCATCTCAGATGAGCTCGGGCCCAGAGAAGCCGGCTGCGTTTCTGGGTGTTGTTGATATATAGATTTCGCTTTGCATGGTAGAGTTTTAACTTGCACTTGTAGATGTAGCGGCGAACTGTGTTAACTGATGATGGTTTTCCGAAGTGTTCCTGAGCCCATGTGGTAATATCCTTTACAGAATGATGTCGGTTTTTAATGCCTAAGGGATCGAAGGCCACGGGCATTCAATGTTGGTTTTCGGCCTTGCCGCTTACGTGCAGAAATTTCTCCGGATTCTCTGAATCTTTTGATGATATTATGGACTGTAGATGATGAAATCCCTAAATTCCTTGCACTTGTACGCTGAGAAACGTTGTTCTTAAACTGTTGGACTATTTGCTCATGCAGTTGTTCACAAAGTGGTGAACCTCGCCCAACCTTGCTTGTGAACGACTTAGCCTTTCGGGGGTGCTCCTTTTATACCCAATCATGACACTCGTCTATTTCCAATTAACCTGTTCACCTGTGGAATGTTCCAAACAGGTGTTTTTGAGCATTCCTCAACTCTCCCAGTCTTTTGTTGCCCCTGCCCCAGCTTCTTTGGAACGTGTTGCAGGCATCAAATTCAAAATGAGTGAATATTTACAAAAAAACAAAGTTCATCAGTTTGGACATTAAAATTTCTTGTCTTTGTAGTGTATTCAATTGAATATAGGTCAAAAAGGATTTGCAAATCATTGTATTCTGTTTTTCTTCACGTTTTACACAACGTCCCAACTTCATTGGAATTGTGGTTTGTACATAGTGTGTCTACTACTACTACTACTTTCGGCTGCTCCTGTTAGGGGTCGCCACAGCGGATCATCCGTTTCCATTTCTTCCTATCTTCTGCATCTTCCTCTGTCACACCAGCCACCTGCATGTCCTCCCTCACCACATCCATAAACCTCCTCTTTGGCCTTCCCCTTTTCCTCTTCCCTGGCAGCTCCATATTCAGCATCCTTCTCCCAATATAGCCAGCATCTCTCCTCCACACATGTCCAAGCCATCTCAATCTTGCCTCTCTTGCTTTGTCACCAAACCGTCCAACCTGGGCAGTCCCTCGAATATAATTGTTCCTAATCCTGTCCTTCTTCATCACTCCCAGTGAAAATCTTAGCCTCTTCAACTCTGCCACCTCCAACTCCACCTCCTGTCTTTTCGTCAGTGCCACTGTCTCCAAACCATATAACATAGCTGGTCTCACAACCATCTTGTAAACCTTGCCTTTAACTCTTGCTGGTACCCTCCTGTCGCAAATCACACCTAACACTCTTCTCCACCCACTCCACCCTGCCTGCACTCTCTTCTTCACCTCTCTACTGCACTCCCCGTTACTTTGGACAGTTGATCCCAAGTATTTAAACTCATATGCCTTCGTCACCTCTACTCCTTGCATCCTCACCATTCCACTGTCCTCCCTCTCATTCAGACATAGGTATTCCCTCTTGCTCCTACTGACTTTCATTCCTCTTCTCTCCAGTACATACCTCCACCTCTCCAGGCTCTCCTCAATCTGCACCCTACTCTCGCTACAGATCACAATGTCATCCACGAAAATCATCGTCCATGGAGACTCCTGCCTGATCTTGTCTGTCAACATGTCCATCACCATTGCAAATAAGAAAGGGCTCAGAGCTGATCCTTGATGTAATCCCACCTCCACCTTGAACCCATATGTCATTCCAACCGCACACTTCGCCATTGTCAAACTTCCCTGTAGGGTTACTGGTTTGATGTATATATAAGGAGGTTTTAGGGAGGTGGGATTACATCAAGGATCGGCTCTGAGCCCTTTCTTGTTTGCAATGGTGATGGACAGGTTGACAGACAAGATCAGGCAAGAGTCTCCGTGGACTAAGATGTTTGCGGATGACATTGTGATCTGTAGCGAGAGTAGGGTGCAGGTTGAGGAGAGCCTGGAGAGGTGGAGGTATGCACTGGAGAGAAGAGGAATGAAAGTCAGCAGAAGCAAGACGGAATACATATGCGTGAATGAGAGGGAGGACAGCGTAATGGTGAGGATGCAAGGAGTGGAGGTGACGAAGGTGTATGAGTTTAAATACTTGGGGTCAACTGTCCAAAGTAACAGGGATTGCAGAAGAGAGGTGAAGAAGAGAGTGCAGGTAGGGTGGAGTGGGTGGAGAAGAGTGTCAGGAGTGATTTGCGACAGAGGGGTACCAGCAAGAGTTAAAGGGAAGGTTTACAAGATGGTTGTGAGACCAGCTATGTTATATGGTTTGGAGACAATGGCACTGATGAAAAGACAGGAGGTGGAGTTGGAGGTGGCAGAGTTGAAGATGCTAAGAATTTCACTGGGAGTGACGAAGAAGGACAGGATTAGGAATGAGTATATTAGAGGGACCGCTCAAGTTGGATGGTTTGCAGACAAAGCAAGACAGACAAGCTTGAGATGGTTTGGACATGTGTGGAGGAGAGATGCTGGGTATATTGGGAGAAGGATGCTGAATATGGAGCTGCCAGGGAAGAGGAGAAGAGGAAGGCCAAAGAGGAGGTTTATGGATGTGGTGAGGGAAGACATGCAGGTGGCTGGTGTGACAGAGGAAGATGCAGAGGACAGGAAGAAATGGAAACGGATGATCCGCTGTGGTGACCCCTAACAGGAGCAGCCAAAAGTAGTAGTAGTAGTAGTAGTAGTAGTAGTTTTTAAACCCTTTTGGAGTCTGTGTAAATGTGTCCTGATTGACACATTATTTATTTGTAAATAAAGGGGTTTTTTTAACTAAAAAAAGACACCTCTCGCCCCCCTCTCTCTCTCTCTCTCTGTCACACACACATACACCAAAAAGGTTTATGGTATTCTCTATTTGTACGAGGGGGACTTTGGCCCTGTTTCCCATAGCATTTCATGCTACATTTATCCAAATTTTATCCACATTGCATTCACAAATAGGTCTCCATTAGCCAGACAAAAAAAAAGAACTTTTTTACGCACAATGATCTTTGGTGCACTGACATGTGGATTTTTCAATGAATCAGATGAATGGGCATTGCTTTTTTATCAACCAAGACACATTTTAATATCAGGTGTAAATGGGGTCAGAGAGCACAGAAACCTATTCATTACTAAACCGGGGGACCGAGGTTAAAAGCCTCATTGTTGAAAGTAAGGTGACTCCTATGAAGTGACCTTGACAAGGCCATTAAAACCCAGCCAGCTCTAGGGGGCCCAGGGACTGGACAATTTCCCATGGTTTAGTTTATTAAGTATCATCATGTCATTTGTTGTGTGAATGTATAGATAGGAGTTGTTAAGCTTCACAAAGGTGTTTTGTTTTTTTTCAGTCTACAGTGCTGTGGCATACCAGAGGAAATACCAAGTCTATAGTATAGTATCCTCTTCTTTGTCTCAATTTCTCCTTCTCTCTCTCTCTCTCTCTCTCTTTCCCCCTTTCTAATATACCGATGCTGCCACATCTCCCCGTTAGTGAGTTACGACAGGGTTTTAAAAACAGCAAGCAGAGGTTCAATAAGGCAGCACACTCTCTGTGCCTACACACACACACACACACCCACACAGGCGAAACCATACATGAGATAATGCAGCTGCAGTGGGGCCCGCAACAGTTTAGGGACCGCACACACGGACCCCTCTTTATCTCGCTACTATTGTATCAAAGATCTCAAGCACTGAGTCTACAGTATACGGTTATGGTATGCTCAAAAATGTGCAAAGTGTGTGGGCGTCCGAGTAGCATAGTGGTCCACTCCGTTGCCTACCAACACGGGGATCTCTGGTTCAACTCCCCATGTTACCTTCAGCTTGGTCGGTCGGGCATCCCTACAGACACAATTGACCGTGTCTGCGGGTGGGAAACCGGATGTGGGTGTGTGTCCTGGTACTCCTCTGGTCGGCCGGGGCGTCTGTTCAGGGGGGAGGGGGAACTGGGGGGGAATAGTATGATCTTCCCATGCACTGCGTCCCCCTGGTGAAACTCCTCACTGTCAGGTGGAAAGAAGCGGCTGGCGACTCCACATGTATTGAAGGAGGCATGTGGTAGTCTGCAGCCCTCCCCACATTGGCAGCGGGGGTGGAGCAGAGACCGGGGTGGCTCGGAAGAGTGGGTAATTGGATGGGTACAATTGAAAATTGGGGAGAAAAGGGGGGGAAATCCAAAAAAAAGAATGTGCAGTGTGCCCACGCGTAATTATGAACAAGTGTACTACTGCGAAGCAAAATCCACACAGAAGAGTTAGCAAGCTGGCGAAGTGTCAAGACTTCACACAGCAAAAAACCCAGAGAGTGCACCTATGATGTAAGTAGAACTTATTTATTATTTATTTGACTAATAATCAATAACGTTGTCAATGTGCAGGTGCACCATCACCAATCATGTTTTCATCTGTTATGGTGCTCCAACACCAAGTTTTGTTAAGTGCGCTAGTCTATCGCTATCTTGGCCTTGCTATTATGACTCCTCTTCTATAGCATCATTGTTGCTATGTCATGTCATGTCATCATTATAGCATCGTTTCATTTAGGCATCAATTGTGCAGTGCATTTCACTGTTGCTGGCTGTTTTAAAGCTGAATTCTTTCAGTTCTTTTTTTTCTGGGTAGGGGGGGTTTTATTTTCTCCCTTTTTCTCCCCAATCCCGCTCTTCTGAGCTGTCCCAGACGCTGCTCCACCCCTTCTGCCAATCCAGGGAGGGCTCCAGACTACCAGAAGTCTCCTCCGATACATGTGGAGTCGCCAGCCACTTCTTTCCACCTGACAGTTAGGCGTTTCACCAGGGGGATGTAGCGCATGGGAGGATCACGCTATTCCCCCCAGTTCCCCCTCCCCCCTGAACAGGCGTCCCGACCAAACAGATGAGGCGCTAGTGCAGTAACCAGGACACATAGCCACATCCGGCTTCCCACCCGCAGACACGGCCAATTGTGTCTGTAGGGACGCCCGACCAAGCCGGAGGTAAAACGGGGATTCGAACCATCGAGCCGTGTTGGTAGGCAATGGAATAGACCGCTACACTATCCAGAAGCCTCTGTGCTTTCACTTCTTTCATTCGCTACTGACATAATGACATTATGTTACGTCTGATTGTGATGGACAGGCAGGGGCCTGCTTTGACCATCTTGCATTGGGACCCGACGCTGACTCGTTACAACTGTGTGTACACACACACACACACGCACACACACGCACACACACACACACACACATGCACACACACACACACAGTATACACATTGAAATAAAATTGTTCAAGGTATAATGACAATGATTTCTTGCACGTCTTTTTGTGTAGACGTCAGATATCAAACGAGAGCATGCAAAGAATCATGCATACTTTGTCCTGTTACTGGGGTCAAAACAAGATTGTTAGAATGAATGTTTTACCCCATCTATTAGGACAACATCATATCTAAGCAATACGGACCAATTCAACGCAAATCCCCGTCAATACAATGGCCACAATTTTAGAACATCAACTGCAATACTACATAAATGTTCAAATCACTCCCTGTGATAAAAGTGACAGGTGTTTATTGTGGACTTACAGAATTCAAATGCAGGAATATAGCTCAACATGAGCTATGTGTGCACTTGAAAGATACAGCAAACTCAGCTGCTAATCTCTCTTAGTAATAATGCCTTTCAGCAAGGCAGTTTTTCATCTCATGCTTACAAATATGAAAAGCAGAAACATGGCTAACATCATGACAGGCTAACTGACGTTTACAGTACTATGGATGGTTATTCTAATTTCGATTCACTTTAGGGACTTTCTGAAAAGAGTGTTTGTACCATGCTATAGCACATGTAATTTCCATTTTTTGTTAGGTCGCAACAAAACCATATATTCTAAATTAAGGTAATGTCTTCCTCTGTTCAAATCCATTGTTGGGGCCTTGCACTGCAGAAGTAGGGGTCCAATTCTCCATTTTCCCATTTAGCTCAATGGGACAAGCATGTTGCTAATAATACTAATAATGGTATAAGGGTCAGCTTGCCACTGACTACAGCCGCACTAAGTCAGCTAGCTAACAGTCCACCTGTGGGGTTCATGGCTATGTTATGTCATGGTGTTATGTCATGTCATGTTGTTACGTTACGCCATATGGCATGTCATGTCATGTTGTTATGTTATTTCATGTCATGTTATGTTGTGTTGTGTTTTGTTGTGTTTTGTTTTGTTGTATTGTGTTGTTATTGTACTGTTATGTCATGTCATGTCACGTTGTTATGTTGTCATGTCATATCATGTCATGTCATATAATATGTCATATTATGTTGATTTGACTTGTGTTGTGTTATGTCATTGTACTGTTATGTCATGCCATGATATGTCATGTTATGTTATATTATCTTGTGTTGTGTTGTGTTGTTATCGTGTGGTATAGTATGGTATTTTATGGATAAAATGCCTTTTATCTCCTTTCATATCCTCTAATGTCATGTGCCAAACCCCACTCATGCTTTTTAAGGGAGCACTGGAGTGGGACACAGATGGTTACTGAATGTCATTAGATTTATCTGTTAGCTGCTTCTCAGACTGGGGTGGGGATAATCACACACACACACACTCTCTCACTCTCTCTCTCTCTCTCTCTTGCTCTCTCTCTCTCTACGCACGCACGCGCACACACACACACACACGCACGCACACACACACACAGATCTAATGAGGCAAACACATTGAAAACAAAAAGCACTGCTCATTCCCAGAAGACTGGAGCTTGTCTCCCTGGCAAAAAAATGCATTGTCAGACATAAGAAGAGAGAGAGAGCAAGAGAGAGAGAGAAAGAGAGAGGTGGGTGGATGTGAGAGACAGAGATGTTAGGCAAAAAGAGAAAATGAGAGAGACATGAGTGGGCAAAGAGAAAAGGGAAGATGTTAGAGAGACTTATTCTAGAGATACAGATGGGAGACTGAGATGGAGGAAGGGAAAGAGGGGGACGTGTGTGTGTGTGTGTGTGTGTGTGTGTGTGTGTGTGTGTGTGTGTGTGGTTTGACAAACATTCACGCGTAAGGAATGAGGGCAAGGGGAAATCTGACTAAAATATCAAGCAGGTAAAAACAGTTTCTAGCGATTATAAACAACCTATTCATCCATACGACTAGCAGGCAAGCAGACAGACGGCCATGCAGACGGACACACACCGACAAACAGGCAGACAGAGAGACAAAAAGACAGAAAGACTGACTGACTGGGAGACACACACCGAGACACGCACACCAAACGCAGCAGAGGACACACCTTTATTTCGCGCTCCCTGACGGTTGGCACTTAGTTGTCTTTACACATTGGCATCACCTTCTCTCCGTCTGTCTCAGTGCAGCTGGCAGGAGAACAGCAACTCCCAGGGTTCTGCAGACATGTATATCCACAACGGGGCCGAGGTGGGCTGGGCTGGAGACTGCTGGTCACTGTAGTTCTGTCAGGACACCCAGGCTGTCCCTGGCTGCCTGTGCCTACCAAGGTGTCTGCTAGGCTAAGCTACAGTGAGCTAGTGCTGGCTCACTGCTACTCAGCAAAATACTGCACTCTGCCTTCCCACTCAGATAGTTGCACACCAACCAGCCCCCCCCCTCGCTCTCTCTCTCTCTCTCTCTCTCTCTCTCTCTCTCTCTCTCTCTCTCTCTCTCTCTCTCTCTCTCTGTCCCTCAGGTTGTTTTTTATATCTTCATTCCCTTGACTGATGCTCTGTCTCTCTTGCTTTTTTATCTCTCTGTCTCCCTCTCCCTCTCTTTGTCTTTACCTCTCTGTGCTTCTCTCCTCGCAGCAGCAGCGATCTGCCTGCCAGCATCAAGGACAGCTGAGACAGGATGAGCGAAGTATAGATAGGAGGGGGAGGAGGATGGGAAAAGCAAGAGAGAGAGAGAGAGAGAGAGAGAGAGAGAGAGAGAGAGAGGAGAGAGAGAGAGAGAGAGAGAGAGAGAGAGAGAGAGAGAGAGAGAGAGAGAGAGAGAGAGAGAGAGAGAGAGAGAGAGAGAGAGAGAGAGAGAGAGAGAGAGAGAGAGACATTTGATTTTAAAAAGGTACATTATTCAGAATACATTACAGTCCAACAGCTGATACCCAAACACAATCACCTCTTCATAATCCATAATCCAGCTCATACAAAAAAAGTTTCAGGAAAAAAAGACCATTGAGTGGTCTAAACAAGCATGTGTAAAAACAGAAATTCAAAATAAAATATCCCAACATAAACACAAGTTCGCCTCGGGGTTTGCAGCAACACAACATCTGTCCTTAGACCCTCGCATCGGATGAGGAACATCTCCTTAAAAAAAAACCTTTAACAGGGAGAAAAAAATAGGAAGAAACCTCAGGGAGATCAACAGAGGAGGGCTCTCTCTCCCAAGACGGACAACATGCAATGGATGTTGTGTTTACACAATATACATACCAAAGAAATAAAATGAAACAAAGCCAGTAATACAGCCAGGACTTTCCCTCATTACACAAATTTAAAAAAGAAAAACAGATCTTCATCAACTCCCACTATGCACAATACCACCCCCAGTTCTGAAAAAAAGCCATGTCTGTGAAGAAGCTCTGCTCTGTAGGGTGATGTTCGTGGTGGAAACCAGTTTCTGGGAAAGTCCTGGAAAGCACCAGTTGTGGACATCCAGCCTGGCTCCATGAATCAGTGGCTCCTCCAGCAGCAGTAAGAGGAAGATCGCTCAGTGCAACACACACATCGGCCAAATTCGTCTTAAGCATCGTCAAGGAGTTGCAATTTTACTTTCTGTACAAGTTTTCTCAGTCTAAAGATTTCCTGGTCAGTAAATGTGTTTACTTCCAACACTCCTGTGTTTTTCATAAAACATTTGACTGAGTCAACAAAAAGCTGCAAGTCTGGAAATTAATTTTCCACCTTGACTGCCCTGGTGACCTGTAAAAACTTCCTGATTTTCAGGAAAGCATAGCTCCCTTCAGTGTCCACCTGTGTACGAGGAGTGGAAACTAACTCACAGTCACTTTCTTCTGTGTCCTCCTCAGATGAAGAGGAGGATGGCTTTTTACCTTTTGAAACCCTCTTTGCTTTTAAATTTTCCCGTCTACCCTCTGTGGGCTTCCTTTTAATAGACTTTTTTAATTCTACTTCATCATCCAATAGCATTTCTTCCTCTTCCTCAAGTACAGACCCTGCCACTCTAATAGCAGTCTGCCGTATTTGTGTCTTCCGACCACAATTCATATCTCACCCAGCCAATTTGCTACACTCCCCATTCTCACTGTTTTCATTTTCATCAGCTTCCGCCTGTTCAAGTTCTGTCACCTTCTCATCGTGATCACCTTTTTTAACCTGCTCAACCTGCCCACCTTCCTCTCCTACTTGCTCAGTCCATCCGTTTTCCTTGTGTTCTCCAGCCTCGGTCTCTTTCTGTTTCACCACCTGGTCTATTTCTCCTGCCCCTCGCTCCCTGGCCTCCTGTCTGCCCTGTGCCGACTTGGCAGCGCCGTCTTCAATCGGAGATGCGCCGCTGGTGGCGGCATCGGGAGACGAAGGCAGCCCTTGAGGATCAAACCTACCCTCACTCCTGTCGGGACAAGACCTTATTAAATGCCCCTCAGACCCACAGCCAAAACATTTCATCGTGCCGGATGTAACAAAGACAATGTAATCGAACTCATCGATCCTGAACTTAAGCTTCAGATCCAAATCCTCCGCATTATCTCTCAAACTCATGAAGCCTTGTGTCCTATGGCACACAACGTATCTCAGGTGAGGAGACTTGCAACCTGAAGAGACTATTTTTATTGGGGACACTAGCTGTCCATATCTTTCAAGCTCCTTCTCCAAAGCGGCATTAGAAATGGTGAGTCTCATGGCAGGATTAGCCAGCAGCAGCTTCCCCATCTTCCTCCATTCTGTTTCTTCTGCTCAGGTACACAGCCATCTTTGTACTCCCCAGAACGAAATTAAGAAGCTGGCATTTGGCCTTGTTTTTCTGTGAGTACCTATAGCCAAGAATGAACATGGGTTTGGAAAAGACTTCCCCAAACAACTCAAAAACATTTTCCAGTAATGTAAAAAGTGGCAGCAGTCGACAATATTCCATGAAGCAATGAAAAACAGTCTCACGATTAGTGCAAAATGGACACTCATGGCTAACGTCAGAATTAATGACAGAGACAAAAGCATTAACAGCCACGATACCATATAAAACCCTCCACTGCCCGTCGTTATCAGAGGTATTGATATGCGTGGCTGTTTTGTGTCGATAAAGTGTGTGATAATGACTTGATAACGACGGGCATTGCTAAACATCGGAACACAAAGAGCCATGGATATCATTAGCTCTGATAACGACTCCAAAGAGGATAAATATCTGAGTTTCATCACCAGCCAGTCAGACTAGCTTGGTCTAGTCAGAAAGGCACAAACTGATGAAGCCTCTTGGATGAGAGGCGAAACGTCTTCACGGATATATACCAAGTCCAGTTGCACTCGATTCAATTGCTTTGGAAAGCCATGTATGATTGGTTCCTGGAGCAGCCAAAACAAAGAGCCTTGTTGTCTCAGTCTCTCTTTGTTTAACAAATTCCACACCTTGAACAGCCCACAGTAGAAGTCAGGTAGGTTCTTGATGTTAAGCTGTTTCAAGTCCATCAAAACCAAAGATTTGTCCAGTCCCAGGCCACCTAGCTGACTCAGAATGGTGGAAGCCAGCGATCTCCACACTAACTCAGCAGGACCATACAGAAACCTTTGCAGGAACTGGAAACAGAAGGTAGCCCCCCTGCTGCTCAGGTGGATCACGCCCTGCCCTCCTTCAACCCTCAGCAGGTACAGCATACACTGAGGCACCCAGTGCAGTTTGTCCCAGAAGAAGTTGACAAGAAGAGCCTGGATCTTGGACAGCAGGTCTGATGGGGGGGTCAACAACCGACAGGCGATGCCATAACATTGATGATATCAAGTTGTTGATGATCAGGACTCGACCTCTGTAGGACATCTTGGATAAAATTCACTTCCACTTTGCCAACCGACCTTTGACCTTTTCAATAACATTTTCACAGTTTTTAAGAACAACAGACTGATCACCCAGAAACACTCCTAGATAGTTCAGCCCCCCCAACTTCCAAGTCAACCCCCCAGGGCAAATGATCTTTTTCTCCTGTACACCCCCAACACTGATAGCCTCGCTTTTGATTCAGTTAACCTTGGCTGAAGATATTAAGCTAAACTGGACAATGTCCCTCTCCAACATGTCAATATCCTGCTGACTGTTTACCAAAATTACTAGATCATCCGCATAGGCTGACAGTTTTAAGGGTGCACTGCAACCTGGGATAGTTATACCCTGAAGGTCAGATCTGAGTTTGTGTAACAACAGCTCAAGTGCTAGGAAATATAACATGCCCGAGAGGGCACAGCCTTGTTTAATCCCCCTTTGCATTTGAAAAGGAGCACTCAAACCACCATTAATTTTCAGCACACTCTGAATGTCACAATACACAACCTTAATTTTGCTAATAAAGCCAGAACCAAAACCAAAGGCCCTCAAACTGAGCCATAGATATTCATGCTCAACATGATTAAAGGCTTCTCCTTGATCAATTGATATGATGCTGGCATTGAGGCCAAACAGCCTACAGAGCTCTAAAAAGTCTCGAATCAGAATTATGTTATCTGAAATCAACATGCCAGGTACACAGTAGGTCTGGTCACAATGAACCACCTGTCCCATCACTTTACTTAGTCTGGTTGCTAACACCTTGAAAGGAGCTTATATCAGTGCAAAGCAGTGACACAGGCCTCCAGTTTTTAATGGACTGTGGGTCACCTTTCTTGGGCAGCAAGGTGAGAAGCCCGCCTGCAGCTCAATGGCAGACACCCTCTGGCGAGACTGTCATTTAGCACCGCCAGCAGATCCCCCCCGATCACTGACCAGAAAAATTTGTAAAAACCAACAGGTAGACCATCAATTCCAGGAGCTTTCCCACTCTGCATACTCTGCAGAGCAGCATAGAGCTCATCAGAGGAAAGAGCTGCTTCCAACTCTACATTGCTCTACTGGTCCACCTGAGAGCGTTCGGTATAAAAACTCTGAGCCACTGCCTGCTCCTCTCTATGCTCACAGCTAAATAGGTTACTGTAGAAGCTGACAGCACACTTACGAATCACAGTATGGTCAGTCAGCACCTGCCCAGTGTCAGATCTTAAGCTGTGAATGAACCACTTCTGTCCATTCTTATGCTCCAGGCCAAAGAAAAAGTGTGACGGGACATCCATATGGGCTACATGTTGAAAGTGGGACCTGACCAAAAAAACGCCCTGAGCTGAAACACCCAGCAGGTTGTTCAAATGAGACTCTTTCGCTGCAAGTGCCTCAGTATGGTGTTGGTCCCCTGAGGCCTCTGCCAAGCCCTGGAGTTCCTCTACTTCAGACTCCAGAGCTTTCACTGAAGTCACTCAGGTTCGTGTGACATTCCGAGTGTACTGATGACACAGTTGTCTTTTGGACTTTTCCAATATCCCACCACTGTTGTACAGACACAAAATCAGGTGTTGTACTTTGGTAGTTTCTCCAAAAACAGACAAAAGTGTCCTTGAAGTTTCTATCTTCCAGTAAAGCTGTGTTAAAATGCCAATAGGCACTATTAGATTTCACACATTTTATAAAGACAGAAACCATTACTAGCGAGTGGTCAGAAAAACCAACAGGGCTGATGATGCAACTTGCTACATCGGTGTCCAAAGTGGGATGGTGAGACCGTAAGGCCATCGGAAGCGTACGCGCCCAGAGGCGTGAAGGAACTGATATGCTTAAGCGCGGGGACGCACTTCCCGAAGGAGTGGGGTTAGTGTAACGTGCATGGATAAGTAGACACGTTGGTCCTTGATTAACGGGTGTGACTCTTTAGACGAGTAGTCAGTGATGTCTCCCGAGGTGCGGGCGACACGGGTTCGCGTCCCGGATGCGGCATCCCGAGCTGTCCCCTGAATTCGCTACAATATATTTGATCTAGAAAAAGATGGATGGAGGAAGGGGGACAAAAATTCCTCTTACTTCTTCAGACTAGAAAAAATAAATTATAAAAATTCCACTATAGATCAATTACTAATGAATTATAACATAGTTAATGACCCTAGAGAAGTAGTTTCTTTCTGTGCTAATTTTTAAGCAATCTCTACAAATTCCATTACTCTGAAGAAGCAGCCATCTCTTTTCTTGACTCAGTCATTCAATGTAAAGTCTTATCCACAGATGATAGGAATTCATGTGATTATACAATTACCATTAAGGAAATCTTAAAAGTGATAGGAGATCTAAAAATAACAAATCACCTGGAAATAATGGCTTTGCTGCCAAATTCGATAAACTGTTTGCTGAACAATTATCCCCAGATCTCTGTCCATATCACTTGCCATATTGCTTAAATACTATATTGCCCATACACTATACCAATATTACAAATCCACAACCCATTATGCCCATATACAATGCTATATACTCACACTATATTATCGTGTATACATTATATATTCACCTACCATCCACCACACAACTACATACTATATTGTAGCGAATTAGGGGGGCAACCACAGGAACTGCCGCGGCCGGGACGCGAACCCGACATCGCTAACCGCTCGACTAAAGGGTCAGACCCGTCAGCCAGTGGCCAACGTGTCTACTTAGCCATGCACGTTACAGGATTAAAGTTGTTGAAATGTTAATTTTGGTGCCAGTCGTTTCTTAACAGACATTGTAATGTCTTCAAGACTTAAGTTGTATTTTTGTAATGTTTTTTGTATTGAATTGCATTGTTTGTTTAAAATATTTGATAAAGTTAGTTCAAACAGGCCACTTCCTGTTAGTCAGCGCATCACTGTTAGTCAGAGATACCAGAAATGCAGGGAAAGCCACACTTGTTATTTAGCATGTGCATCCATTCGTCAGACTCCCGAAACAAATGTTATACTCCGAACTGACTGAAGGTCAAAGAAAAAGAGGAGCTCCCAAAAAACACTACAAGGACTGTATCAAGGGAACGCTGATCATCTTCAACATCGACCCTAACAACTGGGAAAAAGTAGCGGAAAATCGAAAGCACTGGAGAGCTGCCTGCCTGGCTGGTTCCATCAAGGCTGAAACAGACAAACGAACGCATGTGGAAGAAAAGCGCCGCTGCCGAAAAATCCGCCAAGAACAGAGAGCCGCAGCAATGGGTCCTCCCCCCACTATCCCCTGTACCAGCCTCTTCTATTCTCACCTTGGACTGTCAAGCCATCTTCGTTTTAAACACACACTTTAATATCTTGGAATGGATCCTCGGACACGAGAGACGATGACGACGACGACGGATCCATTCGCATCTACACTCAAGGACTGATGATTCAATGTCGTAAGTTGTTGTATTTCATTGTTTACATGTTAAAGCTCATGTATTAAGAGTTATTTGATGAAAACTGTAACAATAAGTTAAGATCATAGAACGTTGTATTTACAAGTATGTACAAGCTAGCTCATGCCTTTGCTAGGCTCATTCAGTACAGTTCTAAGTTTGTAAAAAAAAAAAAAAAAACACACAAGACTTAGTTTGCTTTTCTGTATTTTTTTTATCCTGCAGTTTTCACTCCATGTCATTGTGAAGAAGTTACCAGTAAACGTTTCTTCAACTACTACGACGACTCTTTTCTTCATCTTGAGTGGAGTTTAGAGACTCCAAAAGGGTTTAAAAACTACTACTACTACTGCTTTTGGCTGCTCCTGTTAGGGGTCACCACAGCGGATCATCCGTTTCCATTACTTCCTGTCCTCTGCATCTTCCTCTGTCACACCAGCCACTTGCATGTCCTCCCTCACCACATCCATAAACCTCCTCTTTGGCCTTCCTCTTTTCCTCTTCCCTGGCAGCTCCATATTCAGCATCCTTCTCCCAATATACCCAGCATCTCTCCTTCATACATGTCTAAGCCATCTCAATCTTGCCTCTCTTGCTTTGTCTCCAAACCGTCCAACTTGAGTGGTCCCTAATATAATCATTCCTAATCCTGTCCTTCCTCGTCACTCCCAGTGAAAATCTTAGCATCTTCAACCTCCAGCTCCGTCCCCGGTCTTTTCGTCAGTGCCACTGTCTCCAAACCATATAACATAGCTGATCTCACAACCATCTTGTAAACCTTCGCTTTAACTCTTGCTGGTACCTTTCTGTTGCAAATCACTCCTGACACTCTTCTCCACCCACTCCACCCTGCCTGCAATCTCTTCTTCACCTCTCTACTGCGCTCCCCATTACTTTGGACAGTTGACCCCAATTATTTAAACTCATATGCCTTCGTCACCTCCACTCCTTGCATCCTGACCATTCCACTGTCCTCCCACTCATTCATGCATATGTATTCCGTCTTGCTCCTACTGACTTTTATTCCTCTTCTCTCCAGCGCATACCTCCACCTCTCCAGGCTCTCCCCAACCTGCACCCTACTCTCGCCACAGATCACAATGTCATCTGCGAACATCATCGTCCATGGAGACTCCTGCCTGATCTTGTCCGTCAACCTGTCCATCACCATTGCAAACAAGAAAGGGCTCAGAGCTGATCCTTGATGTAATCCCACCTCCACCTTGAACCCATCTGTCATTCCAACCGCACACCTCACCATTGTCACACTTCCCTCATACATATCCTGCACCACTCCTACATACTTCTCTGCAACTCCCGACTTCCTCATACAATACCACACCTCCTCTCTCGGCACCCTGTCGTATGCTTTCTTTAAATCTACAAAGACACAATGTAACTCCTTCTGGCCTTTTCTATACTTCTCGATCAACATTCTCAAAGTAAACATCGCATCTGTGATGCTCTTTCATGGCATGAAACCATACTGCTGCTCGCTAATCATCACCTCTCCTCTTAACCTAGTTTCTATTACTCTTTCCCATATCTTCATGCTGTGGCTGATCAACTTTATACTTCTGTCGTTGCTACAGTTCTGCACATTGCCCTTATTATTGAAAATCGGTACCAGTATGCTTCTTCTCCACTCCTCAGGCATCCTCTCACTTTCCAAGATTGTGTTAAACAATCTAGTTAAAAATCCCACTGCCATCTCTCCTAAACATCTCCATACCTCCACAAGTATATCATCAGGACCAACTGCCTTTCCACTCTTCATCCTCTTCATAGCTGCCCTCACTTCCTCCTTGCTAATCCACAGCACTTCCTGATTCACTATCCCTACATCATCTAACCTTCTCTCTCTCTCATTTTCTTCATTCATCAGCCCCTCAAAGTACTCCTTCCACCTTCTCAGCACACTCTCCTTGCTTGTCAGCACATTTCCATTTCTATCCTTGATCGCCCTAACTTGTTGCACCTCCTTTGCAGCTCGGTCCCTCTGTCTAGCCAATTGGTACAAGTCTTTTTCTCCTTCCTTAGTGTCTAACCTGTCATACAACTCACCATACACCTTTTCATTTGCCTTTGCCACCTCTTTTATTCACTTCACGCTGTGTCTCCTTGTACTCCTGTCTACTTTCTTCATCTCTCTGACTATCCCACTTCTTCTTTGCCAACCTCTTCCTCTTTATAATTTGCTGTGCTTCCTCATTCCACCACCAAGTCTCCTTGTCTTCCTTCCTCTGTCCTGATGACACACCAAGTACCTTCCTAGCTGTCTCCCTCACTATTTCCGCAGTGGTTGCCCAGCCATCCGGCAACTGTTCACTACCACCCAGTGCCTGTCTTAACTCCTGCCTGAACTCCACACAACAGTGTTCCTTCTTCAACTTCCACCATTTGATCTTCGGCTCTGCCTTCACTCGCTTCCTCTTCTTGGTCTCCAAAGTCATCCTACAGACCACCATCCAATGCTGCCTAGCTACGTTCTCCCCTATCACCACCTCGCAGTCTCCAATCCCTTTTAGATCGTGCCTTTTACATAAGATATAGTCCACCTGTGTGCACTTTCCTCCACTCTTGTACGTCACCCTGTGTTCCTCCCTCTTCTTGAAATATGTATTCACCACAGCCATTTCCATCCTTTTCACAAAATCCACCACCATCTGTCCTTCCACATTTCTCTCATTGACACTATACCTATCCATCACCTCCTCATCACCTCTGTTCCCTTCACCAACATGTCCATTGAAGTCCACTCCAATCACCACTCTCTCCTTCTCAGGTACCTTCTCCACCACGTCATCCAACTCACTCCAGAATTCTTCTTTCTCTTCCATCTCACACCCAACTTGCGGGGCATATGCGCTGATAACATTCAGCAATACACCTTCGATTTCCAGCTTCATACTCATCACTCTGTCTGACACTCTCTTCATCTCCAGCACACTCTTGACATACTCTTCCTTCAGAATTGCCCCTACCCCATTTCTCCTCCCATTCGCACCATGGTAGAAGAGTTTGAACCCACCTCCAATACTCCTGGCCTTACTCCCCATCCACCTGGTCTCTTGCACACCCAGTATGCCTACCTTTCTTCTTTCCATCATATCAGCCAGCTCTCTCCCTTTACCAGTCAGTCATAGTGCCAACATTCAAAGTTCCGACTCTCACCTCCACACTCCTACCCTTCCTCCTCTCTTGCTGCCTTTGGACAGGTGTGTAACCAAACAGTTACACACCTGATCCCACGAATCAACCAGAAGAGTCTTTGCTGAGGAACTTGATTAGGAGACACAGGTGTGTAACTGCTTGGTTGGAACAAAAACCTGCACCCACACTGGCACTTTCTGGGTAAGATTGCCCACCCCTGCTTTAGAGCATTCAGAAACAAACCAACTGAAGAGAGAAAAGCTCTCCTGAAAGGAATATGCTTCAGATGCTGTGCGTCCACCTCACATCTTGCCATGGATTGCAAGTCATCAGTGAAGTGCCTGGAATGCGACCGCACCTACCATGTCACAGCAATGCATCCTGGTCCGTCACCTCAAGCCCCAAAGGCTCCTTCAGCATCACAACAGAACAGCAGGCAGGAAGAAGTGGATGCTAACCCGGCTGTTAGCTCAAGCTGCAGAGGTTTGCGGCTTGGGACAATGGAGCCGCTCCTGCACAAAGATCTGCCTCACAAATGTATATCCAAAGGATGCTAGGCACAAGGCTGTCAACGCCTATGTGATAATGGATGAACAGAGCGATCGCTCACCAGCCAAACCAGAGTTCTTCGACCTCTTTGGTGTGGAAAGCAAACCATCCCCATATCGGCTGACAACCTCTGCTGGTTTGGTAGAAATGTCGGGGAGATGTGCCGAAGGATTCCAAGTTGAATCTTTAGATGGCAAGGTGGTCATTTCTCTCCCACCATTTATCGAGCGTAGCGAGATCCTCAATAATCTTTCAGCGATTCCAACACCAAGTGCCATGCTACACCAACCCCATCTCCAGCATATAGCCAAACACCTCCTGGAACTAGATCCGAATGCAGATATTCTGCTGTTTCTCGGAAGACACATTTTGAGAGTGCACAAGGTCAGACAGCAGGTTAACGAGCCGCTCAATGCTCCCTTTGCACAACGCCTAGACCTTGGCTGGGTAGTAGTGGGAGGAGTGTGCCTGGGAAATGTTCATAAGCCGACGATCAACAGCTTCAAGACCAATGTGCTGGAAGGCGGTCGTCTTTCAATGTTTCAATCTTGCACAAGCTACATGCATGTCAAGGGAATGCAGGATAGCTTCAACCGAGCAGCCAAAGCAACAGAGGAAACACTGGGGAAAACGGTGTTCAATAGAACAGAACATGACAACAGACCTGCTCCGTCGATCGAGAATAAGATCTTCCCAGACAAGATGGATGCTAGCATATACAGGAACGATGACAATAGTTGGGTTACCCCACTCCCTTTCAGGGAACCCCGCCAGCATCTTCCCAATAACAGAGAGCAGGCCATCAGCAGGTTCACATCTCTGCAGAGAGTACTGAAAAGAAAATCAGAAATGCAAGAACAGTACTTTGCATTCATGGGTAAGATCTTCCAAAATGGACATGCCGAGGTGGCACCACCACTGAAGGATGGCGAAGAATGCTGGTATCTTTGTGAGGGTTTGTGGAAGACCCCAAGCACACGACACCAAACAGAGATGGGGTTAGCCGAAAACTGGCGTACTTTATTCCTTACGCGTACAAATAGTCAAACATAGGAAGGCAATGAGCGACAAGGAAAAACGGAAAGTCCAAGGGGAAAAAACCCACGGGTAATCCAAACGGGAACACAGCAGGATACTTCCACGGGGAAACTTTGCAAGGGAAAAACATGAACCAAGGGCTGGGGTGAGTTCGGAGAGAAAAGGACCGTGAGGGTAGAGTAGCCGCTACGGCGGGGAGGTTACAACACGAACTGACAATGGGCGTGTGAGAGGCCACCAAACTTAAGCCCAGCCCTGATGGCTAAGCCTGGCCCTGACGAGCTGATTGGCTGCCGGCGTGGGGTGGGCGGACCACGGTGCAGGGTGGGCGAGCCATAACAGTACCCCCCCCTCCACGGGAACCACCAGGCGACTTGCCCGGCTTGTCGGGATGGGAATGATGGAACTCAGTGAGCAGCCCAGGGTCCAGGATGAGCTGGCGGGAGACCCAGCTACGTTCCTCCGGACCATAGCCCTCCCAGTCCACCAAATACTGGAACCCCCGTCCTTGGCGCCAGACGTCCAGCAGCCGGCGGACCTTCCACTGGGGTGCCCATCCACGATCTCAGGGGGAGGCGGAGCCGGGGCCGGAGGCATCAGAGGACCGTGGGAGACAGGCTTAACCCGAGACACGAAACACGGGATGGGTCTTCAAGGAAGCCGGAAGCTTCAGACTCATCGCCGCGGGGCTGAGAACCTTCCTGATCTCAAAGGGCCCGACAAACCGGGGTTCAGCTTCTTCGCGGTGGACTGAAGCGGGAGACCCTTTGAGGACAGCCACACCCTTTGGCTTGGTTGGTACGTAGGCGCTGGGGACCGGCGTCGGTTAGCTCCCCGACTGGCGCGCTCAGCTGCCCGGAGCAGAGCAGCTCTGGTCACCTCCCAGACGTGACGACACCGGTTCAGATGGGCCTGCACGGAGGGAACCGCCACTTCCGACTCCTGTGCAGCAAAGAGAGGCGGCTGGTAGCCCAGGGACACCTCAAAAGGTGAGAGGCCGGTGGCAGAGCTGACCAGGGAGTTGATGGCATACTTGACCCAGGGGAGGAACTGGCTCCAGGAGCTGGGCTTCTTGGCGGCCACGCACCGGAGGGCAGACTCCACGCTCTGGTTCATCCTCTCTGTCTGTCCGTTAGTCTGTGGGTGATAGCCAGAGGAGAGGCTAACAGAGGCACCCAACCCCTTACAAAAGGCCCGCCATACCTGGGAGACGAACTGGGGCCCTCGGTCCGAGACGACGTCCAGGGGAAGGCCGTGGAGACGGAACACGTGGCTCGTCAGGAGGTCCGCCATCTCAGAAGCCGATAGGAATCTGGGGAGGGCCACCAGGTGCACTCCCTTACTGAAGCGGTCCACCACTGTCAGGATCACAGTGTTACCCTGGGAGGGAAGCAGTCCGGAGACAAAATCCAACGCCACATGGGACCAGGGCCGGCTTGGAGTTGGGAGGGGCTGCAGCAGACCCGCGGGTTTCTGGTGAGAGGCCTTGCTGTGAGCACAGATGGAGCAGGCCCTTACGAAGTCCCTGACGTCGTTCCTCATGGTGGGCCACCAGAAACGCCGAGCCAGAAAGGTTAAGGTGCAGTGGACACCTGGGTGGCCAGCAAACTGACTGGCATGGCCCCACTGGAGAACCTGGGGCCGGACTGCGTCCGGGATTAATGGCTCGGGGCGGGATGGGAGCGCAACACCTGCCTGACCACGGTCTCGATGCCCCAGGTAACCACGCCAACCACCCTGGCCACAGGAAGGATGGAAGTCGGCTCCTCTGTAGCAGGCTCCCTCCTCGGGTGTTGTCGGGACAGGGAGTCTGCCTTCGTGTTGCAGGACCCGGGGCGATAAGTCAGCGTGAAGTCAAACCGACTGAGGAAGCTGGCCCACCGTGCCTGCTGACCATTGAGGCGCTTGGTTGCCTGGATGAACGTCAAGTTCTTATGATCCGTCCAGATGGTGAACGGCTGTTCCACCCCCTCCAGCCAATGGCGCCACTCCTCTAGAGCAGCCACCACTGCCAGCAGCTCCCGGTTCCCGACATCGTAGTTCTCCTCGGCGGGGAGGAACCAGCGAGTGAAGAAGGCGCATGGGTGGACCTTCTGGTCAGACACTGACCGCTGAGAGAGGACAGCCCCCAACCCAGCATCCACCTCTACGATGAACTGCCTCTTGGGGTCGGGGTGGAGCAGGACCGGGGCGCTGGTGAACCTCTCCTTGAGGGACTGGAACACAGAGCGGGCAGCCGAGGACCAGATGAACGGCTGGGAGGGGGAGGTCAGCCTGGTGAGAGGTTCTGCCACGCGGCTGTAGTTCCGGATGAACCTCCGATAGAAGTTTGCAAACCCGAGGAAGCTCTGTAATTCCTTCCGTGATGTGGGATCGGGCCAGTCCACCACAGCCTGGATCTTGCGGGGGTCGGCCCGGGTCTGTCCCCTCTCAACGACGAAGCCCAGGTAGTCAAGGGAAGTGGAATGGAACCGACACTTCTCTGCCTTGACGAAGAGCCGGTTCCGGAGGAGACGTTCGAGTACCCGGCGGACATGCTGGACATGTTCCTCGAGGGTCCTGGAGAAGATGAGGATGTCATTGAGGTAGACCACCACAAACTCGTCGAGCATGTCGCGGAGAATGCCATTCATGAGAGCCTGGAATACCGCCGGGGCGTTGGTGAGGCCGAATGGCATGACCAGGTACTCATAATGACCCCGGGGCGTCTTAAAGGCTGTCTTCCACTCGTCCCCCTTCCGGATCCGGACCAGATGATAGGCACACCGGAGGTCCAGCTTAGTGAAGACTGTAGACTGGGTGAAGGGCTCAAGGGTGGAACTCATGAGAGGAAGGGGGTACTTGTTTTTGACGGTTATCTCATTGAGTTGGCGATAGTCAATGCAGGGTCGGAGGCCCCCGTCCTTCTTCACGAAAAAGAATCCAGCTGCCACCTAGGAGGACGAGGGCCGAATGAGCCCCGCTGCCAAGGACTCGGAGATGTACTCGTCCATTGCAGCTTCTCGGGGATGGTCAGACTGTACAGACGACTGCTGGGAAGGGGTGCCCCAGAGTGGAGGTCGATAGCGCAGTCATAAAACCGATGAGGAGGAAG
Organism: Lampris incognitus; assembly: GCF_029633865.1. NCBI lineage: Eukaryota > Metazoa > Chordata > Actinopteri > Lampriformes > Lampridae > Lampris > Lampris incognitus. Next base: position 22,485,859 of record NC_079220.1, on the reverse strand, counting down.
AGATTGGGCCCGGGTCTTGCTGAAAACCTCACCTAACTCATGGTACTCAGGGGGAACAGAGGAGAGGTCGGGAGGCGGGGTACTAGGGGCACGTCGGGGGATGGGGCGGGAGCAGCCTGGAGACATTGGGCATGACAGGAGGAGCTCCACTCCATGATGGTACCGGAGGCCCAGGCGATGTGTGGTTCATGCTGCACGAACCAGGGGTGCCCTAGGATCACAGGGACTAACGGGGACTGGATGATGTAGAACTGAAGTCTCTCCACATGGTTACCTGCTATGGTGAGAGAGACAGGGTGGGTGCATTGGGTGACGCTGGCCAGGCAGCGCTCGTCCAGCGCGAAGGCCTCCATGGGCTTCTCCAGCGTCTCTAGCGGGATGTTAGCCTGGGCAGCAAACTCTGAGTCCAGAAAACACTCATCAGCCCCCGAGTCGAGGAGTGCACCCACCGTGAGCCGCTGGTCAGCCCAGGCCAGGGTAACACTAACTAGATGGTTCTGTGGGACAGGACGGCGGGAACAGGAAAGTCGACTCACTAGGATCTCCCGGGGCCCCAGTGAGCCTAGTCTTTTGGCCGAGTGGGGCAGCCGCTGATCAGATGTCCCTTCTGGCCACAGTAGAGGCATTGACCCGCCTTGAACTGGGCCTCCCGTTCGGCCGGACTAAGGCGCGTGCGCCCCAGCTGCATAGGTTCCTCCCCCGTCGTGGTCTGGGGCGCGGGGGGAGAAACGGCCACAGGGAAAATGGGGCAAGCAGGAGTAGGGATCCTGTTAGGAATGCTGGACGACTGGGGAATGGACGGGGATCCACGCAGGGCTCGCTCGCACCTTCTCTCCCGGAGGTGTCCGTTGATGCGGATGGTGAGCTTGATCAGGTCCTCGAGGGAGGTGGGCTCCCCCCGGGTGGCTAGCTGGTCCTTGACAGCCTCGCTGAGACCTCTCCGGAAGGTGACCCGAAGTGACCGGTCGTTCCAGCCGCTCTCAGCTGCGGCCAGCCTGAACTCCACCGAGTAGTCTGTGACACCGCCACGGCCCTGCTGGATACTGCTCAGCCGAGCACCAGGGTCCTGGCCACCGACTGGATGGTGGAAAACCTTCCGTAGTTCCGCCTCAAAGGCCTCGTAGGTGAGGCAGAAACTGGCCTTCATGGACCAGGAAGCAGTGGCCCACTGAGCTGCTCAGCCTGTGAGCAGGTTGGTCACATAAGCGACCCGGGCAGCATCAGACGTGAACTTGCTGGGTTGGTGCAGGAAGACCAGCTCACACTGCATGATGAACGTGGCACAGGTCTCAAAGTCGCCATCAAACGGTTGTGGGCTGGAGAGGCAGAGCTCCCGGGGAACTGGGTTGAGCCCCACAGGGTTAACCGGGGCAGCGGGCCCAGGGGGCGGGTTACCCACGACTCCAGGGGCAGGCTGGCCCGGCGGCTGGATGGTGAGAGCCGCCGTGATGGTTTGCAACTGCCACAGGATCTCTGCTTGTTGGCTCGCCAACGCCACCTGCTGGCTCGTTAGGTTACCCACACAGGCCTGGAGGGGCGGGACCCGAGTCTGAAGATCTCTCACCGCGGCGGAGGCCGCCTCTAGCTGCTGGGTGTGGGAGTTAGTCAGTTGGATCTGTCCGATGAGAGCCGCTCGAAGCGGGCTGGCCGGTACGCTCTCTGTGTCGGCTAGGGTCGTCATGGTCAGTTCGTACTGTTAGGGTTTGTGGAAGACCCCAAGCGCACGACACCAGACAGAGATGGGGTTAGCCGAAAACTGGCGTACTTTATTCCTTACGCGTACAAATAGTCAAACATAGGAAGGCAATGAGCGACAAGGAAAAACGGAAAGTCCAAGGGGAAAAACTCGCGGGTAATCCAAACGGGAACACGGCAGGATACTTCCACGGGGAAACTTTGCAAGGGAAAAACATGAACCAAGGTCTGGAGTGAGTTCGGAGAGAAAAGGACCGTGAGGGAAGAGTAGCCGCTACTGTGGGGAGGTTACAAAGCGAACTGACAAAGGGCGCGTGGGAGGCCACCAAACTTAAGCCCAGCCCTGACGGCTAAGCCCGGCCCTGACGAGCTGATTGGCTGCCGGCGTAGGGTGGGCGGGCCACAGCGCCGGGTGGGCGAGCCGTAACAATCTTCCTACGTTCGAAGTATACCATCCTCAGAAGCCCAACCAGATCAGGGTCGTCTTCGATTCTAGAGCTCAGTACCATGGTGTCTCCCTCAATGATGTGTTGTTAACTGGTCCGGATTTGAATAACACCTTAATTGGGGTTCTTCTCCGCCTCCGGAAAGAGAGGGGAGCAGTGTTACCGGACATCCAACAGATGTTCCACTGTTTTGAAGTGAGCGAAGATCACCGCAACCTTCTTCATTTCCTGTGGTACCAGGAAAATGACATTACCAAGGAGGTCATTGAGTGCCGAATGAAAGTCCATGTTTTCGGCAACAGCCCTTCGCCGGCCATGGCGATTTATGGGTTGAGAAGAGCCATTAAAGAAGGAGCAAAGCAGCATGGCGCTGATACTGTTGAATTTGTAGAAAGGCACTTCTACGTTGACGACGGTTTGATATCCGTACCAACCGACAACGAAGCAATCAACTTGATAAGAAGAATGCAGGCCTCTCTGGGGGAATCGTACCTTCGTCTCCACAAGTTCGCCTCGAACAGCCAAGCCATCTTGAAGGCCTTTCCCCCTGAGGACTGTGCAACCACCGTCAAGGACCTAGACCTCACTGTAATATTTGCTAGTAATATTTGATTTGCTAATGTCCCTTACGGCTTTCCGTAGCGCCACAACAAAGTCACGTGATGTACGTAACAACGTCAGTGGGAATCCGGTCGGTGAATAAACACCCAGCACGAGAGAAGTCGTCCTTGCTTTATTAATGTTATAAGTTAACATAGCCAGAGGGCACAGATCATTACATGGTGTCAGAGTAGCGGAGTTTAAATACCGAATATGGATTCGTACGGCGTTCCAGCTCCACGGATGGACTGGGAATCGGCGAACTTACCTGAAGCCTGGAGACGATTTCGACAAACAACGGAGCTAATGTTCAAGGGCCCCCTGCGCGGGAAGAACGAAGAGGAGAAATGCAGCTACCTCCTGCTCTGGATAGGGGAAAAAGGGCGCGATGTGCGTAACACTTGAACACTCAGCGGAGAACAAGCCAAGAAGCTAGAAACGTACTACGATAAGTACACTGAGTACATCACCCCCAAAGCAAACCCGATTTATGCCAGATATAAATTTCATGAAAAGATGCAGGGAGAGAGTGAATCCTTCGAACAATTTGTAACCGAGCTAAAGCTCCTAGTCAAAGACTGTGGCTACCCAAATGCCGACAAGATGGTCAGGGACCGCATCGTGTTTGCCACCAACTCACCCAGAGTGAGAGAAAAGCTACTTAGCCAGGGAGCTGAGCTAACGCTAGAAAAGGCCATAGATGTAGCCCGCTCACACGAGCTAGCAAAGCAACAGCTAAAGTCTATGGGCCAGGGCAGCACACATGAAACGGTGCACGCAATAGGCAGAAAGACTTACAAACCGAACGCACCCAAAGCAGCTAACGCTAACTTCAGACAAAGGGAGGGTAACGTTAGCACCGCCGCTAGGGCGTGTAGCTATTGTGGAGGGCTATACGGCGCTAAAGCCACTTGCCCAGCTAAGGGTAAACAATGCATTAAATGCAAGAAGCTCAATCATTTTGCTAAAGTATGCAAGTCTAGCTCCCAGGGACAGACAAAGTACTACCGCGGCACAGTACATGCCGTCGGAGAGAACCCAGAAGAGTACACCACTGACAGAGAGCAGGAAGAACTGTACTTCGACAACATTACAGTGGAGAGCACTGCTGTGGGAGAACAGACAGAGCTGTACATAGACTGCATCTCAATAGAGAACAACGGAAAAAGCAACGAGCAGGCTTACGTAGAGGTTGGAATTGGCACACCTCCACAGAAGGTAAAGTTTAAACTAGACACTGAGGCACAGGCCAATACTATTCCCACCAACCTGTTCCAGGCGCTGTTCAAAAATGTGATGCTGAAACCAGCAATACCCAGACTCACTGAATATGGAGGAGGCGCGCTGAGCGTGAAAGGCACATGCAAACTCAAATGTAAGTACAGAGACAATGCAATGATGCTGGACTTTTACGTCATTGACACAAACGCCCCACCAGTCATGGCAATGAAAACATGCCGTGACCTAAACTTGGTAAAAATAGTGATGGCTGTGAGCGAGGAAAACAATGTCACATCACAGAGCATAAGGGATGAGTATGCAGATGTTTTCCAGGGAATAGGAGAGTTCCCAGGCGAGTGCACCTTCCGCGTCACACCAGATGCAACGCCGGTCGTCTGCCCGCCACACAGAATCCCCATCGCCCTACGCAGCAAACTGAGGGACGAGCTTGACAGCATGGAGAAAGGCGGCATAATCTGTAAGGTAACAGAACCCACAGAATGGGTGAACGCACTCATCATTGTTGAGAAGCCAAAGACAGGCAAACTTAGAGTGTGTTTAGACCCCAGAGCTCTTAACAAAGTGATACAACGACCTCATTACCCCCTCCCCACGCTGGAGGACGCCACCACAAAGCTCGTTGGAGCTGAGTACTTTAGCGTGTTAGACGCGCGGTCAGGCTATTGGGCCATCAAACTGAGCACTGAATCCTCAATGTTGACGACATTTAACACAGTGTTTGGCAGGTATCGTTTCCTCAGACTGCCATTCGGAATCGTGTCCGCTCAAGACGAGTTCCAGAGACGCGTGGATGAAACATATGAAGGATTGGACGGTGTGACGGCCATAGTGGACGACATAGTAGTGTTCGGCAAGACTAAAGAGGAACATGACCAGCGTCTCAGAGCGATGCTGAAGCGCACAAGGGAGCGAGGGGTGAGGCTCAACCCCGACAAGTGTCACATATGCGTGTCCGAGGTAAGCTACTTCGGCCACACGCTCTCACACGAAGGCATCAAACCAGACCCACACAAGGTGAAGGCGGTCAAGGACATGCAACCCCCACAGAACAAAGCAGAGCTGGAGACAGTCCTCGGCATGATCAACTACCTCGCCAGATTCGCTCCACACCTCTCACAGATAAACTCACCCCTCAGACAGCTTCTGAAACAGGACAGTGAGTTTGTGTGGGATGCAGTCCACGACAAGGCGTTCCAAGAGATGAAGAATCTCATTACACAGCACCCAGGTCCAGTACTCTCATATTTCGACCCGCAGAAAGAGCTGCGACTCCAAGTGGATGCATCCAAAAGTGGCCTTGGGGCTGTCATGCTCCAAGATGGCAAACCAATTGCCTATGCGTCCAAGTCACTCAGCAGCACTGAAGAAAACTACACACAGATAGAGAAGGAGCTCTACGCTGTTGTCTTCGGCTGCAAGAGGTTCCACGAGTACATGTACGGACGAAAAGTGATTGTGGAGTCAGACCACAAGCCTCTGGAGGCAATACTAAAAAAGCCACTGGCAGCAGCACCACCCCGGCTGCAACGGATGATCCTGGCGCTCCAAAAATACGACATCCAAATCATCCACCGCCCCGGTAAGGACATACCGGTGGCCGACACACTGTCACGCAAGTCAATAGAACATCACGACAGTGACCTACAGGAAGGGATGGAGGCCCAAGTGCACACAGTCCTCAGCAACATCCCTGTGAGCGACACAAGACTCACAGAAATCAAGCAGGAAACAGCGCAAGATCCACAGCTCACCGCACTCAGACGAGCCACACTCACTGGCTGGCCAGACACAAAGAAAAAGTGCCCGCCCAGCATCCAGGAATACTGGAACCACAGAGCAGAAATCTCAGAAATGGACGGTATCCTGTTCAAAGGTGAGAGAATCATTGTCCCCCAAAAGCTTCGCAAGGACATGATACAGCGCATCCATGCCAGCCACCTTGGCGTGGAAAAAAGCAAATGCCGAGCAAGAGACTTACTGTTCTGGCCTGGCATGGGGAAACAGATCGAGGATGCGGTAGCAGACTGCAGCATATGCCAAGAACGGCGCAGCGCAAATGCAAAGGAACCAATGATGTCACATGCCATACCCGAGCGGCCGTGGCAAGTGATAGGCACAGACCTATTCACATGGAACTCACAGGACTTCATAGTCACTGTGGACTACTACTCCAGATTCTTCGAGCTAGAGAGACTTTACAACTGCACCTCATCTGCCATCATCATGAAGCTGAAAGCAGCAATGGCTCGACACGGAATCCCCGAGACCATCATCAGCGACAATGGTCCGTGCTACAGCTCTGGTGAGTTCCGCAACTTCTCACAGACATGGGGTTTCTCACACACCACCACAAGCCCCCACTACCCACAGAGCAACGGCCTCTCCGAGAAGACTGTCCAGACGGCCAAACGCATCCTGGACAAAGCCAAAGCTGAGAACAAAGACCCCTACATGAGCTTACTGGAGTATCGCAACACACCGGTGGACAACCTGAAATCACCGGCACAGCTACTGATGAGTCGGAGGCTGCGGTCCATTCTCCCATCAACAGCAAAACACCTGCAGCCACAGATCGCCAGTCAGGAGGATGTTCACAAAAGGAGAGAGGTATGTCAACAGCGCCAGCAGGCATACTACAACCGAACAGCCAAACCTCTGCCCCACCTGCCCGCAGGCACACCAATCCGCTTCCGGCAGGAGGATGGATCCTGGAGACCTGCAACTGTGGAAAGACCAGCGAACACAGACAGGAGCTACCACATCCAAACCAAAGAAGGTCAGATCTACCAACGCAACCGTCAACACCTGCGACAAAGCAGAGTGAACACTCACACTACACACACACACACTTCACAGCAGACTGTTACCAGCGCTAACAACAACACACAAGCCCATCGGCAAGAGCATGCTGAACCTCCAGACACGAACAATCAGCGACAACCAGACACACAGCCTGGTTACACCACGAGGTCAGGTCGCACGATCAAACCAAGACAAATCCTTGACTTATGAATGTTAAAAAAGAGAGAATTTTACACCAACCTGTACTATACCTGCTATGTTTTGAAAATAAATATTTACAGCGTTCACTTACCTTGTGTACCTACCTGCTGTTTGCAGTTACCAGTAATGAAATGGGAAAAAAAGATGAAATGTTATTACGGTGTCACATTTAGACAGTGAAGGAAATGTCTTACACTACTTTGTTGCAGTCCAGTTATATAAGAGTTCCACTTTCATATTCTTTCTTATTAAGATTGTATTCGCTTATAGACGTGCTCAACGTGGTCTGTATCTCTGCAGAGAAAGCAGCACTTTTCAGAAAAAGGGAGATGTAATATTTGCTAGTAATATTTGATTTGCTAATGTCCCTTACGGCTTTCCGTAGCGCCACAACAAAGTCACGTGATGTACGTAACAACGTCAGTGGGAATCCGGTCGGTGAATAAACACCCAGCACGAGAGAAGTCGTCCTTGCTTTATTAATGTTATAAGTTAACATAGCCAGAGGGCACAGATCATTACACTCACCAGAGAGATACTGCTCACACAGCGCAGCTTGGATCTCCTCTGGGAGACAGATACCTTCACTTTTCATGTGTCAACAGAAACCAAGTCATTCACTCGGCATGGGGTTCTATCAATGGTAAACAGTATCTTCGATCCCATAGGTCTGTTGGCACCCGTCACCATCAAGGGAAGGGCTCTCCTAAGAGAGCTTACCTCCTACCTCTCAGTCTGGGATATTCCCCTCCCAGAGGAAAAATGTGATAAGTGGGACACTTGGTGAAAATCACTCCAAGATCTCGGGCAGCTTCACGTACTACGTACTTACTCAAACATGCCACTTTTCAAGGCTGAGCACAGTGAGCTATGTGTGTTCTCAAACGCCTCGAGGAAAGCAATCGGAGCCATTGCATACCTGAAGACAGTCCAAAAGGATGGACAAACTAAGGTTGGATTCGTCATGGGAAAAGCGAAGCTAGCACTCCAATCTGAACCTACCATCCCACGACTGGAACTGTGCGTGGTTGTCTTGGCCGTCGAAATGGCGGATCTCATCCAAGATGAACTAGACGTCAATCTCGATGCTATAAACTAAGCAAGGAACTCGGAACAGGTAGAAGCCAGCTGGACCCAAACATACAAGGGTATCTTAGTGAGCAAAGATGTGTCTGGGAGTTCAACCCAGACACATCCTTGCTGTGTAGGGGTAAGTAAGTAGAGTAAATGAGCTTGGCCCAGACCAACGTAAGTAAGTAAAGGAGCTTGGCCCAGACCAACCTGGTTTACAGATTCGTGATCGTGGACGAGCTTACACCCGGGGCTTCTCCCGCTCCTGTTATGACAAATGGAGTTGGCTAGCTGGATGTGGTGTAAGTAGTGCATTTTATTGCTTTCCCTGCTTGCTGTTTCAAAGTGCACCAAAATGATGTGGACAACACCTGTCGGAAGAATGTAAACGACATGAAAATAACTCCAGCCATCTGGATAATAGCATGAAGCTGAAATTTTTTGGCAGACTTAGCATTGCCGACAGCTAGACCAGGGGTGGCTAACCATGTGCCATGGAGAGCCATGTGTATGCAGGTTTTCATTCCAGCCGGACTCCACACCAGGTGATTTCATTGATATTAGCAACCCTTCAACCAAAGAGGAAGAATGTATCAGTGAAATCACCTGGTGTGGGATTAGCAACCCTTCAACCAAAGAGGAGGAATGTGTCAGTGAAATCACCTGAGTAAGGTTGGAATGAAAACCTGCATACAAATGGCTCTTCATGGCACATGGTTAGTGTAACCAGGTTAAAATTAATGTTTTTATTTTATTTTGTTTGAGTATGAAATATCACCAAATCCTGTCTGTGTGCTGTTATTTGTGTTTACTACATTTTATTTTATGTCATTATTTACTTTTATGTATGTTTTCCAACGACCGTCATATACATGTACTGTCGCTTTAAGAGAGAGGTCTTGTGGGTACACGGAAGAGGGAACGCGGGAGAGGCCATTTTTGTTTTGTGGGAGGAGTCTCAAGCAGCAATCGAGCCGAGCCACACGTGTTTCTTACCGTAGGACAGTTTTGCTGGTTGAGGAGAACGTAACCTTGAGTATCCCTGTAAGAAGATACTGCAAGCTGTGGGATAAAATACTTGTTTATCCTTTCTTACATCGGAGTCCCGTGGACGGTTTCTCCTTCTAACGCACACGAGTGAAGTTCGGGCAGTGGTTGAACTTCGACCCCCACGTCCGTAAGAAACACCGCTCCCGCTGAGGACTGGACGTTTGTCGAAGGGTTTCAAACCAAAATAAATGGCAAGGTGGGCCAAATAGAGTCCTGTGTGTCCCCCCTCCTTCCTTGATCATGATGATGATGATGATGATGATGATGAGAGACTGAGGGCCCCCACAACACCTGGGGCCCCACCCAACTAGAACACAACGCAGAGCTAATGATGAGAGTGACGGGCATGCAGCAGGCTGACCAGCATAGAACAGCATAGGACTGCCCCCGTTACATTAGCCACTGCTAAGCTAGATGAAGGCCACAGGATTGGCATTAGAAGGCACAATGAAGAGGTGAATAAAAATCTACATCCTGACAAGAATAATAGACTGTGAAATTTTGAGGAGCATTTGAGTTGGCTCTGCGCAGACATGATGAGAGTGAGCGCTCTGAAAACCTCCGGGATATTCCGTGGGTTGGTGGATTTTGTTGCCTTCCTTGATGGCGTGTTGAAAGAGCACCTTGAGAATGCCACTGTTTTTAAGTGAAGTAATACTTGGGGTAGTATTGGTCGAGGATCAATGATCACACCGGGTTATAGAACTCAGGTTTAATCGTGGCTCAGTAGGCAGACGTAATAACCATACATGGTAGTGGTGTAACCACAATAACAGTCCGGGTAGTACATAACACCTAGTGTAGTTCCAGTGGATATACGTAGCATTATATCACTACATCCCCCCTGTTTAGTTTTCAGTTTTTACAGTATCAAAATACTCTAGAACATTCGGTTATATAAACCAACATATCACACAATTCCAATCTGGTACAATCATTGATCAGCATTGTACAGTCATTACACAGAGGTTGCCTTCTCTTTTTTTTTTTTTAGACAACACACTCACAATTGTCCGTCTCAAAAAACAATAAACATATTCAGAGCCCTCCTTTTGTGTGTGATTGTCTCTACTCATAGTCCTTGTAGTGAGCTGGTTTGGAAACAGCTCTTCCATATCTTGTGCGCACTGTCTTGTGTGTTTCACAGGTTTGGCTGGAAGAAGTTCCAGCTGCATGAGTGTCCTGTTGAGGTTCTGTGAAGCGGGTTCTTGCGCTCCTCAGTGTATGGGGGTGGTGAATTTCCCGCAGGTGGCTCCTGCCACGTCTGAGTTTGTTCCCATTTGATGTTTGCACAATGTAGCTCCTTGGCTCATCGCACTTTTGTACGACGGTGGCTGGATACCAAGTCCCTTTTTCCTTGTTTAGGACAGATACATGCTGTCCAGGACCGAGTGGAGGTAGTTCACTGCCGCTGCTGCGGTCATGATGTTCCTTCATGTTTGCTGTTCTCTGCTCCAGGTGGAGTCGGTTTTCCTCCTTGCCTGGGTCCGGGCCCGTAGCCAGGTAGGTGGTTTTCGTGTCTGAACCCCCCCCCCCCCGAAACCCCACGGCCCGTCTGAAATGGCACCAATAATTATTTAGTTATCGTTTTGATTATTTGTCACCGCCCCTCTAGCCTACTCATACACTGCATCTATCGTGACTGACAGGCGTTAAACCTGTCAGTTAATTTGTTTCCAAACATGATGTATCTTATTGGTCTGTTTCGTAAAACAAATACAATCACAGGCTTTTGATTGGCTCAGGGGTCTGACGAGTCAGCTAAGCAACCTGCCACTGGTTATGCTAGCTAAATCTATAGTTTGCTTTTCAAAAGCAATGGAGCCGCCGAAAGCTACCTGTAAATCAGGCAAGAGCAGTAAAGTTAATATTCGTAAAATCAGTGATTTTTTTATTTCAACGTGTCCCGACTCAAAAAAGAAAAACAGAACATTACAGATGATCTGGTCACTAACGGTACCGATTTCCCGGAGCAAGTGTTAGCAGACCCACTGCCCTCCTCCTCGGAAACGGAGCCAGAGTTAGCAGACCCGCCGCCGTCCTCCACCTCGGAAACGTTTTCACACGACTTTGTGGATTATATTGGTGGGAAAATATCAGACGAACAGAGAAGAGAAATATACTCACTGGACTGGACGGCCAATATCGGACAAACATTCCCTACAAAACTAGGAGGTAAACTGCGTTTCCAACGTCATTGGATTGACCAGTTTAGCTGGCTAGTATACTCAACAAGGTCCGACGGTTGTTTCTGTAAGCACTGTGTTGCGTTTGCAGTCGAGCATGTGGGCAAGGGAGGGCACAGAAAAGCTGGCAAGCTAATTAATGTCCACTTCTCAGACTGGAAACATGCTTTAGAGACGTTCAAAGGCCATGCACAAAAGGCATATCACAAGGATGCATGTTTGAAAGCAGACAATTTCCAAATGGTTCTCAACAATAAAATGGATGCAATTTCACTGAGGATTCGATTCTGAGAGAAAAGGTGAGTCCAAGAAAACAGAGAAAAACTCAAAAGCATCATTGCAACGTTGATTTTTTGCGGTCGCCAAGAACTCGCCCTGAGAGGTGATATTGATTCAGGACCAGTGACATTGAATGAGCCAACTCACAATGACGGAAATTTCAGGGCTTCACTCAGGTTTAGGGCTACATCTGGCGACACAGTACTGTTACAACACTTGAGTAAATGTGCAGCAAACCCCAGCTACTGCAGTCCTGATGTACAAAATGAAATAATCAGCATCATTGGAGATGTGATAACAAACAAACTGGTGTAGAAAGTAAACTCCGCGCAGTGTTTCGCTGTGTTGGCAGATGAAATGAAAGATGTTTCAGGGCGGGAGCAGCTTTCTGTCTGTGTCAGATACGTGAACCAGCATGACAGCCAATATAGCGTCAGAGAGGATTTTTTTGTCCTTTGTTGATATCGAGAAGTTAACCGGGGAGGCAATTGCCAATTCAATCGAAAGTCAGTTGACAAATGCAGGCGTTGATTTGCAGTTTTTACGTGGCCAGGCAGGGATACGACGGCGCATGTGCCATGAGTGGCCGTTTAAATGGTGCCCAAGCTAAAATCAAAGAGAAGCACAAGCAAGCAGTTTATGTGCACTGTGCCAGCCACAGTTTGAATTTGGTCCTAAACAAGTGCTGCACTGTACAAATGGTGCGAAATTGCTTTGGAATTGTCTCGGAAATCTGCACTTTTTTCCATGATTCGGCTTTGCGGTCTTCATGCAGTCTGCGACACGAGACGGAGCGTCTTTTACCCGACTGCAAGAAAACGCGACTGACGAAGTTGTGTGAAACGAGATGGGTCGAACGCCACGACGCAATATTTACATTCAACGAGCTTTTAGACCCTGTGCGATCCAGCCTGCAGAAAATCAGTGAAGCCTTCACAGGAGACACATCTGTCAAAGCCACTCAGCTCTTTAATTCAATTGACAATGCAGAATTCATGCTGTCCATGAATGTGAGTGAGAAGATGCTTGCAAAAACCTACCACCTGTCCACCTTCCTTCAGAAGGAAAATTGTGACTTGGTGAGTTGCGTTTCAGCTGCTGATGCTGTTATTAAGCAGGTAGATGAGATGAGGGCTAACTCTGAGATGGAGTTCAGGCAGATTTTCCAAAAGACCTCTTCCCAAGCAGCCAAGTATGGGGTTGAATTTCGACCACGAAGAGGCATGGACTGCAATGAGGATCCATTGAAGGCCTGTGAAAATAACTACCGGCAAAAGCTTTTCATAGTCATGCTTGACTTTTATTCATCACAGATGAAGGAACGCTCCAGCAAACACAGAAATTTGATCTCCAACCTCTGTTCCTTACTGCCATCTAAGGTCAGCATGCTGAACGACAGCTCAGCTCACGCGCTCTCCAACCTGCATCCTGATGAAGTGTCACCGCATCTGGAAGTTGTAAAGTCAGAAATTGACACCTGGCGGGATAAATGGAAAGATGCAATTTATGTTCCACAAAATGCCATTGAGGCATTAAATGCCTGTAACAGTGAGTTGTTTCCAAGCATCTTCAAGCTTCTCCGCGTTTTGACCACGCTTCCTGTCACCAGTGCCCATGTCGAGAGAAGTTTTTCCCGTCTGGGAAGGATCAAGGACAAAATGCGCAGTACAATGACGGAAAGACGGCTTAATGGACTGACATTGCTCTCGGAGCACAGAGACATTGTGGTGACACCGGAAGTGGTACTGGACATCTTTTGCAGACAAAAAAGACGATTGGACCTGCTTTTATAAGGTAAGACCCACTTTTATTTATTAATGCATTGATGATTATCTATGGGCCATTAATACGTTGACATTTACCGTACGGTTGGGTATTAGGCTATAGTATACAGTGTGGGAATTTTATTTACCGGTAGCTTTCGGCAGTGTTGCCCGACCCCCCCCCCAAATATGTTTCTGGCTACGGGCCTGCCTGGGTCCCCTTGACTCGGCAGCAGGGTGGTGACTGGCCTTCCGAAGATCCGTTCTGCTGGTGATGGTAGTTTACTGTCGATGGGTGTTGCTCTGACCTGTAGTAAGGCCACTTGTATGTTACCTCCTTGTCTCATGGTTTTCTTCACAATGGATTTGATGTGTCGCACATGCCTCTTAATGAATCCATTGCTTTTTGGATAGTGGGGTGAGCTTGTCACGTGCCTGATTCCCCAGTCAGCCACGAATTTCTGGAACGCGTGCCCTGTGTACTGGGGTCCATTATCTGTAAGTATCTCGTCAGGCCTTCCAAAAAGAGACATGTACATTTCCATTTTTTGTGCAACTGCCCGGCTGGACACAGGCATGGGCATTTCATCCACTAGAGGGAACTTAGAATATCTGTCCACAATCAGTAAATACTGATGTCCATCCATCTCGAATAGATCAGAAGCTAGGGATTGCCATGGTTTTGACGGTGTGTTGTGTGGGTTGAGAGGTTGCTTTGGATTTGCATCCTGATGTTCCACGCATACGCTACATGACCTGCAGACTCTTTCGATGTCATCGTTCTTTCTGATCCAGTAGACACTTTCTCTCACCAGTCGCCGTGTCTTTTCGATGCCCTGGTGTCCTACATGCAGCTGTTCGAGTATAGAATCAGTCATGGAGTCTGGGATGAGCACCTGTCTGCCTTTGAATATGACTCCTGCTTCAACTGCGAGCTCGTCTCTGAATGATCAGTACTCACGTAGTTGTCTTGGTAGAGCTTTGATGTTGTCTGGCCATCCCTGGTGGATCAGCTCTTTCAGTGCATTGAGTCTGGGGTCGCTGGTGGTTTCCGTGCAGAGTGCGTCCTGTTTCTCGGGAGAGAAGTTTATCATTGCAACAGTGAGCATCTCTGGATCCTCGACTTCTGCCTCTATCATCAATGCGCTCATCCAGCTCGATGTTGCTGTTGTTCTCAGGGTTGGGTAGTCGGCTGCGTGTGTCTGCCAGGACCATCTGGTTTCCTGGTCGATACGTGACCTCGTAGTTGTATCCTTGTGTTTTTATCAGCATTCGCTGAAGCCGTGGCGGGGCGGCATGCAGTGGCTTTGTGCATATGGTAACGACGGGTTTGTGGTCTGCAACTACAATGAATGACTTCCCATACAGGTAGGTATGGTATCACTGCATTCCATAGACTATGGCCATCGTTTCTCGCTCTATGTTGCTGTACCTGGATTGGCAGTCGTCCAGTGTCTTTGAGCCAAAAGCTATGGGTCTTTTGTTCTGCACTAATGCCACGCCCAGTCCTTTCTGTGATGCATCGACCTCAAGTGTCAGAGGTGCGCTTGGATCATAGTACTTCAGGCAGTCATGTTCGTTGATAACTGATTTCAGGTCCTCAAAGCTCTTTTGGTGGTCAGTGTCCCATGTCCAAGGCATGTCACTTTTCAGCAGCACCCTCAGTGTGTGTGCTTTGTCTGCGAACTTTGGGATGTAGGGTGACAGGTAGGTCAGCATCCCCAAGAATCTGCTCAGTTCATCTTTGTTCTGGGGTGTCAGCATTTTCTGGATGTCCCTGATTTTGGCTGGGTCAGGTTTGATACCTTTGTCTGTGTACAGGTTGCCAAAGAATGAGATGCTTGTCTGTTTGATTGTGCACTTGTCACTGTTGAACACAATACCTGTCTTGGCTGCTCTCTCCATCAGGTTGGTCAGGTTCCTGTCATGCTCCTCTTCGCTTGCTCCGTAGACTGCGGTATCATCGGCTATGCTGACAACACCGTCGAGCCCCTCCAGGATTTGGTCCATCTTTGCCTGGAAGAGATCTTGAGAGACACTGAGACCAAATGGCAAACGTTTCCAGCAGTATCTACCAAATGGAGTTCGGAATGTGGTTAGCAGTTGTGACTCTTCCTCTAGGTGTATTGACCAATATTCAGCTTTTGCATCAAGTTTGCTGAATATTTTTGCATTTGCAAACGTCGGGTTCAGTTCCTCCACAGTAGGAATCTTGTGTGGGCATCTCCTAAGGCTGGCATTAAGCTTTTGGAGGTCTAAGCATATATGAAGGGAACCGTCTTTTTTTGTGCTGTATGCCAGACTCAAGCACCAGTCTGTGTGCTGTTCTACTTTTCTTAACACATCTTGTTCGACTAGGTTATTCAGTTCATCTTTCAGTTTGTCTTTGATGTGAATGCTGCACTTACGTGGTGGGTCTATGAATGTTTCAGCATCCTTTTTCAGGAGGAGCTTGGCCTTTCCACTGAAGTTGCCAATTTTGTCAAACTGGTCTGGGTATGCTCTCTTTAGGTCTGCACTGTTAGATATGGTCATTTTGGGTTTTGTCTGTCTTGTGTTGACTTTTTTCTGGTTTGCATTTCCTTTCCCGGTCACTGCATCTACATTGACAGTCACTAGGTTTAACAGTTCACATGTTGGCAGCCCAACTATAGCTGGCCCTGGTACGTCTACAACGTAGAACTTTGCATTGATCCATTTGGATTCTTTGTACTGGCATGGAATGTCAATGGTGCCTAGGCAGGGGATGGCGTGACCACTGTATGCAGATAGCCTCCTGTTGGTTTTTTTCAGTCGTTTCTGGGTGCATGCATTTTCACCGTACATCTGCTTGAAGGTACGTAATGGGAGTGTGTTGCCTGACGCACCTGTGTCTATCTTCAGACGTAGTGTGTATCCACGACCAGGTAGGTCAGGTGGTGTCACCTTCAGGACTGTGTACGCCTCCTCTCTGGCCGGCTTGCTGTCTATGCTATGCATGCACTTTTCACTGATAGTTATGGAGTGGAACTGTTTCTGGTAGGTACTTTTGTTCTCACTGTCCATTTCACTGCTACTCTCTACAGCATGTATGCGAGTCCTGCTCTGTTGCTTTTTGTCTTTATAGGTTTTGCGCTTGTGCTGTTTGTCTTGTGGTGTGTGGGACTTACTTCCCCCGCTCCTGTTCTGGCTGGAGTGTTCCTGGCGCTCTCGTTTGGCCTTCCTGCAGCACCGCTCCCAGTGACCTTTTGCACCACACGCATTGCATTCATCATTATATGCAGGACATCGACGTGGTTTGTGGCTTTTCCCACAGTTACGACATATGTGGTCCCTGTCCACAGCGTGGATTCTCTCATTGTGTGACAGGCTAAGTTTGTCTAACTGTTCTTTGCCTGCTGTCAGGGCTTCATATTTTCGTCCCTCGGCCAGAACCTCTGCTAAGGAATATCCTTTTGGTTTGCTGTATAGATCATTCCTCAGGGCATCATGGGGAGTGCTCGCAATAATAAGCTCAGTCATACGCTCGTTAAGCTCTTCATCTGAAAACTGACATTTCTGTGCTAGTGTTCTGGCTCTGGTCACAAAATCATCAATATTCTCATCTGGTATCTGTCTGTGTTGCCTCAGTTGCAGTCTATGGATTCTGAAATTTACGTTCAACTTTAGCTGTTTTTCAAAGAAGTCCCATAGTTTGGCAGGCTTTTTCTTTTCATCATCGGTGAGACCACTGGCGTTCAGTCTTTTTAATCCTTCATCTCCGATTCCACGACATATTTTCCTAGCTTGTTTAGCTGCGCCATTTATTTCTTCATCTTCTAAATACAGAGTCATTTTCTGTTTATACAGTGAAATTGCCTCACCCAGGTCCAGGTCTCACCAATTCATCGTCGGTAGATGCGATGCCATGACGTCTCCTGTTGCTAGCTAGCTAGTTAGCTTTGCGGCTAGCTCAGCTCCTGTGCACTCTTGCTTGAATGATGACAGAAATTATCCACGGACAATTTTATCAGTCTATCTTCATTCTTCATAGAGAGTACTTTACCGCTGCCACCATGAAGTAATACTTGGGGTAGTATTGGTCGAGGATCAATGATCACACTGGGTTATAGAACTCAGGTTTAATCGTGGCTCAGTAGGCAGACGTAATAACCATACATGGTAGTGGTGTAACCATAATAACAGTCCGGGTAATACATAACACCTAGTGTAGTTCCAGTGGATATACATAGCATTATATCACTACATTAAGGGGACTTTAAAAACTGCAGAACGAGTTACTGGACTGTGTGCTGTCTGTTGTGAGGGAGCACATCACCAAAGAAGACCAGAGTAGTGATTTTATTGCAATCCAGGCAGATGAGACTATGGATATTGCCACACAGTGCCAACTTGTGCTGGTTCTGCGCTACATTGATGAGAGAAACAAAGTGAAGGAGAGATTTTTGAGTTCATTCCCCTGCTGTCAGCTACAGCTGAGTCTATTGCTGCAGCACTAAAAGAACGTCTTGCTGCCATCCTTCCTGAGGATCAGAAAAGTAAGCTTATCTGCCAGGCATATGATGGAGCCAGCATGATGAGGGGTGCCACTGCAGGTGTACAGAAGAAAATACAGGATGTGTACCCTAATGTCCACTACATACGTATACTGTTACGCACATTAGCTCAACCTGATAATGCTACAAGCCACCTCTCACATATCCAAGGTGAGAATTTTTTTTTCTGACGTTAGTGGATTTGCTAGCCTCTTCTCCAAATCACCCAAGTGGACATCTGTCTTTGACAAAGTGGTGGCCCAGCGTCAGCGACTGCCAACATCCAGCAACATCAGATGGAACTTTCACAGCCGTGCCATCAACACTGTGTTTGAGCACAGAAGGACCTCATTCACTATTTTGAGACCATTCGAGACTCAGGTGACTTTGAACCCATTACCGTGAGAGAAGCAGGGGCCTTCGTTATGCTACTAGACTAGAGGATCAGGATTTCAAGTTCTTTCTGAAACTCTTTCACCACATCATGCCACATGTGGACCTCCTCTTTGCCAAACTCCAGAAGAGGAACATTGATTCGGTCCATATCAACGGGTGCATCCAGCAGTTCCAGCAGGACATACAAAAAAATCAGGTAGGAAGAGTATTCCTGTTATTAATATGATTTATTATTATTTGCTCTCACTATTTTATCATTATCAGTTTTTTATTACTCTCAATGATCTTTGTTGTTCACAGAAATTCACTCCATTCCATGGTTGAGCAAAGCAGTGGCCCTCAGCTGGCAAAGAGGTGTTGGACACTCAGTCCAGAGGGGGACGTAAGAGGATTGCGGCAGAGGTGAGTTTACTACATGTTGTACAAATTTGTAAAAATCAGTCATAATCTATGATACACTGGAGTGTAGTACTTGTATCTTAATCTCTCTGTGGAAATATGTTTGCCAACTTTTGACCAGATTTGTATAGTAGTAGTAGTAGTATTAGTAGTAGTAATGTAACGTGCATGGATAAGTAGACACGCTGGCCGCTGGCTGGTGGTTCTGACCCTTTAGTCGAGCGGTTTGCGATGTCTCCTGTGGTGCGGGCGATACGCGTTCGCTTCCCGGCCACGGCAGTTTCTGTGGTTGCGTGGCCCCCTCGAATTCGCTACAGTAGTGGTAATAGTATTTGTAATATTAATAATAATAACTTTTATTAGATGAAATACTTTTATGGGGAATTCAAGTCAAGTACCTTTATTGGCATTGCATAAAAAAACACAACTAATTCCAAAAGCTTGGAAATGTAATTGCAAGTAGTTTAACTATTATGAAATAAGAGGTGAAAGCCTAATAACAATTAAAAATTACTTGAATTTTACTGACACTAGCCTGTGATTTATTAGTAGTGATTGAATGTTTTAAGTAAAGGCTGTATGAAAAAAGGGTTTGAAGAAATTGTTGAATGCTTGCGAAGAAACAGGAGGGTTATTGTCACTGTTGGCAATTTGATAGTGGTAAGACCAAGGACATAAACTGCAGAGTTGTAAACATTTCATAACTTTAATAATATGTTTTCTTTACTTACAAAGAAGCAAGAATATTCAATTCAATTTATTGTCATTAAAAACAATGTACAGGCACATGTTGAAAAATTAAATAAGGGCTGTGGCTTCACCAAACAGTGCAAGACAGACAGACAAACACAGCAAACACAGAATATAAGATATAATATCAGAAGATCAGAAGATCAAAAATATTATTCACTTATCCAGTCAAGGGGCATGTGACAGAAGCTGAAATAATATTGCTTCTCTTTGTGCATGTGCAAATCTTCACCTGACATTCACTTCTGATATATTTTGTTAAGGATACGCCTAATAACCCCTCCCCTTGTCTCTTGTCTACATGTTTCTTCATCTTATACAGCAATATGTATGCAAACAAGTGTAGCAAACAAGTAGTTTTTATGATGTCCATTATAATACCACAACTTTTGGGGGGAGGCATAATATGGGTAAAACCACCTCTTTCTTGAACCCCTCATTTTATTGAGAATGCTTTTTTACCTTTACTGTCCAGACCCACTACTGCATCATTAATTTTATGCTGTTACCTTTGTGTTGTAAAATAAAGCCTTGTTTAGAAATCAGTTTGGTTCTTTAGTACTAGTTATTCAGAGCTGAAACCTGAACCTAATTTTCTAGGAAGATGTGCTCAGACACATGTATTAAACATTAGATGCATGCGTGAAAAAGGTCTGCAAAGTTAAAAAGGCCTATGTCCACAGAGCCAAAGGAAGTTCTTCTCTCCTACAAAAACTCTGCTGCTGAACTGCCTGAAACACCTCATCTGTAGTCCAGCCTTTTCTTCTGTTACTTATCTACATTATATGTAACACAGCAGACTGGGAGCAGTCAGAGCGGACTGGGCTTTTGGAGGTGGGCCTTAAGGAGGACTGGAGCTAATGGAGCGTTTTAGACAAAGTTTGAATAGAGGGCTGCAGCAACGGACAGTACGAGAAAGATAATGTTTCTGAACATTAAAGCATGTAAACCTATTCTAGTAGACACACAAAATAAAAGTATGAACCTGAAAATTAGCAGTTTGTCACTTTTAAATCAGAGCTATGATTACTGAGGGAGGTTAATTTCACAAGATATTAAACTTCAGGATTCTTTGCTCCAGTTCTTCTTCTTCTACTTCAAGGCCTCCTTGTTAGCGAGGGTTGCCAGCACCATCAGGATGACATGCTTGCCAAACAAGTCTCCATTTCTTTCTGTCCTGAGCTGATCTTGATGTCTCCGATATTTTTAGACTAAGCCATTCCTTGATGTCATCATGATACTGCCTTTTTGGTTGGCCTCTCTTGTGCTTTGCTGGTGTATTTCTCAAAATCGCTGTCTTTGTTAATTTACTTCCACCTGGGCGTCAGGTATGCCCAAAGAATGATAGCTTTCTTTTCATTATGTGTCATTATTCCTCTTTTTGTTCCTAATTCATTAAGGATGCTCGCATTCGTTCATTTCAACTTATTTGAAGCATCCTACGATAAAGCCACATCTGTGCTGCCTCAATACTGTTTACCATCGCTTTCTTCAATGTCCAACTTTCAGCTCCATATGACAACACTGGCCAGACGAGTGCTTTAATTAGACTGACTTTCACTTCTTTTCTTATTCCCCTATATTTCCATATTTGTACTATCTCCATCATTCTTTTCTTTGCTAGGGTAATTCTGATTTTTACGTCATCTGTACAATCACTGTCATTTTTCTTTACTGAACCCAAGTATTTGAAGCTCTCTAGGTGTGCTACATCTTGTCCATCTACTGAGATTGCAATATCTGATTCACCCACTTTCATGCACTTTGTCTTTTTCATATTCAAACTGAGCAACCTCTTTTTCCCTGCCTCATTTACTCGACTCGACATTTCACTTGGATCTTGCTGTCCATCAGCTGCTAGCACCGTGTCATCTGCAAATCTAAGATTGCTTATCTTGTAACCACCTATGCTCACTCCATATCCTTCTATATCTGCCTCAGGCATCACTTGTTCTGTGTATACTGTGAATAAGCGTGGTGATGCAACGCAACCTTGACATACACCCTTCTCTATTGAAAAAGCTTCTGTGTTCTCACCATTCCATCTCACCACTGCTGTCTGGCCAATATATAGACCTTGAAGTAGTGCAACGAGGTGTCTAGGGAAACCCATTTCCAGCATGGTGTTACTTTGTTCACAGACACGGGGTCGGTGAACAAAGTGGGCAATGTCCGCACAAAACTTCAGCTGGACACGAGGAAATGCTGTCATGTGGTGGCAAGAACCACTTGGCTAAGGACTGCAGGTTTGCCAACGAGAAGTGCCACAACCATGATAAGGTGGGGCATATAAAAAGGGCCTGCAGAATGAAAACAGCTGGAAAATAAAAGACTTAAACACTTTAAATGGGAGAAAGGAAAGCATGGCAAGAGGAAAAATTTCATGCAGGGGGAAGGGGGTGATGGTGATAATGAGGAGGTTTTCACTATGTATCACATGAAGGCTAGTGACAGGACCATGTACAGTATGAATGAAGAGAGTCATTCCCAGAGAAGAGCCTATAAAAAAAGAGCTAGAAGTAAATGGGAAAAATGTAACATACGAAGTAGACACTGGCTGTGGGTACACTATAATGTCAAAGAGGGCATTTCACAGGTTATTCAGTGACACCAACAAACCCTGTCTAGCCAAGTGCAGGACAAAACTGAAAACATACGGTGGCCATAGAGTGCCGGTATTAGGAGCGGCAAAGGTCAAAGTGGAACACAAAGGCATTGCTAAGATGTTAGTTGTAGTCAGTGGTGGATCTAGAGATTTTTTCCTGGGGTGGCAAAGGGGTGGCAAGACTGTGTCCCAGAGGTGGCAGCTGCCACCCCTTGCCACCCTGTAGATCCGCGCCTGAGAGGGGGAGGGGGATTCTAAATCAGCGACTTCTGTTTGAGATGAGGTTGGTGTGGGTCTCATTGACCTTCACCATGCATGTACATAAAATATACTTTAAAAACACATTATCTGATTTATAAATGGGGTGGCAACAAGGGTGGCAAGACTGTGTCCCAGAGGTGGGAGCTGCCACCCCTTGTCACCTTGTAGATCCGCCCCTAGTTGTAGTGGTTGTCAAAGGTTCAGGGATAAGTCTACTGGGACAAGGATGGATTAGAGTGCTCAAAGTAAACTGGCAAACTACATAAGATAAAGGACAGAGAAGACGCTCTACAGGAGGTGCTGTCAAGACACGAAACAGTGTTTAAGGATGAGCTAGGGATATTGAAAGGCTTCACAGCAAAAAATGCATGCAGCCAGTGATGCCACACCCTGCTTCTATAAGCCAAGGTCAGTGCCTTTTGCTATAAAAAAGAAAGTAGAGCAGGAGATAGAGAGGCTCTTACAGGAGAAATTTATAGAGCCAGTAAAATTCTCAGAATGGGCTGCACCCATTGTACCTGTCCTAAAACCAGAGCTCCAGAGTAAGAATTTGTGGGGCGTATAAGCTCACAGTAAACAAAGTGTCCCCCATTGAACAGTACCCCACTCCAAAAATGGATGACATGATAGCATGTTTAACTGGAGGAGAGAAATACACCAAGTTAGATATGAGCCATGCATATCAACAGATTGTACTAGATGAAGAATCAAGAAAGTAGGTCACAGTGGACACATATAAATGTTCACATACACAAGGTTACCTTTTGGTGCGAGTTCCAGTCCAGCCATCTTTCAGCACATTATGGAAGGTGTACTGCAGGGACTGGAACATGTCACAGTGTACCTTGACGATGTCATTCTGACAGGAAAGGATGGTAAAGATCCCCTGCAAACACTGGATCAAGTACTGCAGTGACTGGAGGATGCAGGACTATGTTTAAAAAGGAGCAAGTGTGAGTTTATGGAGAAGGAAGAGACATTCTTAGGACATTGAGTGGACAAGACAGGGCTGCATCCTCTGCCAGCAAAGGTGAAAGCAGTGCGGGAGGCTCCAACACCCATATCAGTGACTGAGCTGAAAGCTTACTTGGGGCTGTTGAACTTTTACAATCCTGCCAAACTTGTCGACATTACTGGCATCTCTGCATAAATTGCAGAGGAAGCGTGAACTATGGTCTTGGGGGCCAGAGCAAGGAAGGGCTTTCAGAGAGTCAAAAGAACTTTTGCAATCCAGCAGTGTGTTAGTGCACTATGATGAAAAAAAAGAAGTGATACTTTGCTGTGATGCTTCCCCATACGGAGTGGGAGAAGTACTCGCTCACCGCATTTCAGATGGTGAGGAGAAACCTATAGGGTTTGCATCATGCACACTTTCAGCTACAGAAAAGAGTGACTCTCAGTTAGTTAAAGAGGGACTCACTGTTATTTTTTGAGTACACTATTTTCAAAAGTATCTGTATGGAAGGAAATGTGTGATTTGCACAGATCATAAGCCATTGATAAGTTTATTCCATGAGATGAAAGTGGCGCCACATATGGCATCCCAGAGAATAATGAGATGGGCTGTATTGTTAAGGGCATATGAGTATGTTATCATGTACAGAGCAGGTAAAAACAATGGTAATGCTAATGCTGTCAGCCATCTCCCACTGCCAGAGAAACCTAGTGGTCCATCACCAGAGGAACACATGTTAATGTTGGACCAGGAGCAGCAACCACTGATGACATCACAACAGTTTACAAAATGGACAACTAAGGATCCCGTGCTCTCAAGGGTATGTGAGTCTGTCTGGAGGGGATGGCCAAATAACCAGGACAGTCTTTGTGATATTGGGCTTGTGATACTGTCTTTGTGATATTGGGCTATACAAATAAAATTGATTTGATTTTGATTTGACAGAGACTTCATGCCTTACAGACAAAGACAACGTGAGCTGAGTGTACAGGACAGCTGTGTGGAGCCCGCATTGTGATACCAGAGAGGGGATGAGCTCCTATCATGGAACAGCTACATCAGTTGCACCCGGGAATCAGCCACATGAAAGGCCTGGCACTAAGATATATGTGGTGGCCCCACATAGACACCGACATAGAGAACAAGGTAAAGTCATGCCCCACATGCCAAGAACACAGAAAGGCACCTGCATGTGCACCACTCCACCTCTGGGAGTGGCCTGAGAAGCCGTGGAGAAGACTCCACATAGATTATGCAGGTCCTTCAAAATGTTCTTAGTGATTGTGGATGCACATTCAAAGTGGTTAGATGTATACCCGGTGACCTCAGCTACATCAGCAAACACAATAAACTGTCTGAGAAACAGTTTCAGCACACATGGTATCCCAGAGATGATCGTGTCTGACAACACACAGTATTTTTTCTGTGTACAAGCCAAAGAGTTTATGACATGAAATGGAATCACACATGTCACATCAGTGCCGTACCCCCCCTCATCTAACAGCTTGGCAGAAAGAGCTGTACAGACTTTCAAAGAGCTCACGAAAAAGAGCACCAGTGACATAGTGGAGACCAAGTTAAACAGGACTTTGTTTCGCTATCGCATCACTCCACAGTCAACAACTGGACTATCACCCACTGAGATGATGATAGGTAGGAAACTTGATTGCATACACCCAGACATAAAAAAAAAAGGTGGAATCAAAACAAGCAAGCCAAAAAGCTTACCGTGACAAACATGCCAAAGAGCACAACTTTGTGGCAGGAGACTGACTATACAAAAAGTATGGATATGGACCTAAATGGATACCAGGACTCATACAGGAGATGACAGGACCAGTTTCCTACAGTGTTGCTGGGAAATTATAAAGTTGTCAGGCGACACGTGGATCAACTGTTAAGCAGGCAGGAGCAGGATCTGCCACTTCTGATACCATATACGACACAGGAGGAGTATGTGGCACCTACACCAGTGACCAGCATGGAGCCACAGGACACAGGTACTTCACAAGTGGAGGACAAAGTTCTCCCTATTGTGAAACAAAAAAAGGAGAACAGTGCATCTGGTGGGTCTCAAACTAAAGAGTTGTTGCGATCCCAAAGAAATAGGGGGCCACCAACCCATATGAAAGACTTTGTGAAGTAAAGGACATGTCAAAGACACAAAGATGAGACATCATTTTCTCTAAGATGTGGGGTAGTGAACAGTAAATAACTCACCCTTGATCTCTTTTTTTATATATATACTCAGGCATAGATTGAACTGTTAGTGGTGTGCATGTTTATGTAGATTTTTTTTAATAAAAAAAGACAAGAAAAATTGTGCCAGGAAAACAAGAAAGAAATATTTGCTATTTTGTTTTGTTATACAGCCATTTGTTCTGGTTATGTTGTGTCAGAGTCCCTGTAAACTAGAGTAGTTTAAATTTAAAAGGGGAGGGATGTCATAAAGTGGGTATTGCATGTTATTGCAGTCAAGAACCAATAGAGGGCTCTAGTGTTACTTGGGAATTAGGCAGAGCGGGTGCAGAGTGGTCTAAGGGTCGCGGGGATAATGGATGGATGGATGGGTGCAGATTGTACAGATCCCAGACAGAAGAGGCTGTACCGCCAATGTTGGTCATGTTATAATATTGCTGTAGCAGTTCCAGTAATAAAATCCAGCTCAACTGAGATGAAGCCTCTGCCTGATCATTGATATCCCAAGATATCACAGACAGATAGATAGATAGATAGATAGATAGATAGATAGAAAGAACTTTCTTATCTCTCACAATAAACGCAACCTCCACTTTCTATTTGCACAGTGGATCATCTTTAACAGTATACCCGGTGCTTCTGCCTCCTCAAATGGAGATTGTGAAAGGTTTTTAACGTAATTTATTGACAAAGTAGATGCTATCGGGGCCAAAATAGCCCAGCCAAGCTTCTTTACTTATGTTCCATATCCTGACTTTCACTCTTAGCGTCAGTTTGTATCAGTTACCTTGCCTGAACTTAAGGACACAATATTTTACATGAAGCCATCCTGCAGCCCCTTTGACACCATCCCCACAATATTTGCTTGGAAGTTTTTGATGAATTAGGTCTTAGTTTACTTTCTTTTAATCAACTAACTACCAAGTCCTTCATACCATGTGTAATTAAGATATTAAACTCAAAATATTTTTTCCATTAAGTCTTAGTAAGAAATAATTTTTTTTTTTTTTTAAAAACTCTTTGCAATCTAAGCACTACAAAGAATCCAGTGTCATGATGTGTGCTTTGTAATTGGCGAATCACACATTAACTTTTCCTACTGGCTACTTGAATTCACACCATCCAAATAATTAGAACATGCTAACATAGCAGCCCCAATGAATTTAGTTTTGTATAAAGCAGAATAATATTTATAACAGAACTTGGAGCTATTCGTATTATCAGTAACAGTTCCCTCAATATTCAACTGCAGGGCACAATTGTACTTGGCTTGTGATTTTTCTAGTTTAAAGAAACAACAATAATAATAACAATCATCCATCCATCGATTATCCAAACCACTTATCCTACACAGGGTCGCGGGGAAGCTGGAGCCTATCCCAGCAGTCATTCGGTGGCAGATGGGGAGACACCCTGGACAGGCCGCCAGACCATCATAGGGCCATAATAACAATAATAATAAACTTTATTTATATTGCACCTTTCTGAACAGCGTTATAAGGTGCCTTACACAACAGGATAAAATAATGCTCATAGTCAAGATAAAACAACAAAATACAATAAAAATATAGGACATAATGCCATAAATTAAATTCATAAGAGCATAATTAAAATGAAGAGAATTAAAGCTGATAAAACAAGGATTATGATTAAAAACAATTAAAATAAGGTGATGAAAGAAAATATTAAAATTGGGCAATGGGTTTACTATAAAAAAAACTTCCCTGTAAAATTAAGTTTTAAGAAGTGATTTAAAAGAAGGCAGTGAGGCAGGCTTTTGCTGCCCTTGCTCATTTCTGCCTAGACCTTACAACGACTCCCTCTGCTTTCATTTATACATGTCATCTAACTTACTCTGTAACTCAGTTAATTTTAATCTCTCCTCTTCAGATAAGTTTTCTGGAAAAACATTAGAAAGGAATGTGATTACTGAAATAACCTCCTCTTCTAGGATTCATCTGGATTTAGCTGGAAAGCTGCCATATTTCCTCAAGTATTTACAGATTTAAAATTTAAGGATCTCCCAGTTATTTCCAAAAATTCCTTCCCTTTGGGTGTTGATCAGTAAAGATAAATAAGTCTTTCTTGCTCTAGTTTTACACAGCTGTGATTTAATAGGGAACTGTTAATTTTCCAGTGGAAGAAACTTTTCAAGCCATATTCACCAGGGAAAAAAATATAAAGTGTTATAGCTCTATGATCAGTTAATGGTGTTGTTAAAACATTGACCGTATTGTAAATGTAGCCATAATGTTATTTACATTTCATATTAATGGTTGATTCCATGCTTGGTTTGTACGTTGTTTGTTCGTTGGTTGTTGGGTGACACATGGTTTGATTTGTTTGTGATTGTTTCCATGTGTGCGTTTGGCTGTGGTCTCGCGTTGTTTGGGAGACGTGTTTTCGCCTTCTTTTCCGGTCGCGTGCTTCCGCCAGCTTCCTAGCGGGATGATGCATGGACTTTCGGGTGGCCCGCGGTCTTTTGTCGTTGTTCGCGGGCATCATGGGTCAATGTTTGTCACGGAAGCTATAAGGACATCAAAGACAATCATTGCAAGTTTCACGGACAATTCCCTCATTCTGGCATGTAGCCGACGAGGTACGTTATGTATGTTATGTGTAGCCCACGTTATGTGCGGTCTGATTTTATGTTAATTGTGCTAATTGTATTGTTTCATTTATACAGTTTTCACGGTGTTGATGTAGAGTTGGAGACTTCATTAAACCTGTTCAAGAAAGCTACTTGTGTTCGCCGTGCCTTGGGGGGATTTACAGTGAAAACTCGACCTGTTTCCCCAACGCAAGTGGGACTAAAGATGGCGCCGATGTTTGTTTCACCACCTGGTTTCACCAACGCGCGTGGGACTGCATGACGGTGCAAATGAAAGCTAAGCTCAGCTCGCATTTTACACACACATTCAAGGCAAGAAGATTGCATAAGGGCTATTTGCAAAACGAAGCCATAAAGAGCTTGGACACTTAACAAGTTAGTGATCTAAGAAAGGGGCGTTGTAAATGTGCTATAAGTTGTGTGCGTGAAATGTGTGTTGACTGAAAGTAATAACAACAAGCAACCGGTAGGGGTCCATGTTTACCACGTTTTGAAGTCTTTCATTCACTAGCCTATATTTGGGTGTGATTGTCAAGATAACAAGGTCTGACTGAATTCCTTTTGCATGTTTGAAATAAGTGTGCTTTGAAGTTTAAAGTATAATTATAATTTCATTGAACAATATTATTTGATGCATTTAAATTAAAAAGGGGTTTACATAAGTGAAGGTTATTTTAGAGAAACAATTCATAAATAAGCACACAGCAAGCAGTAAGTTTAAAAAGGCTTACAGATTTATTATATTGACAGATTCATTATGTTTACATATTTACATTAACCTTTACCTATTAACAAGTTTACAAGATGTCAGAGCAAGGAGAGCTCACTGACCAAGTTAAAGACAGTACTAGACGAAGTGAAAGAACCAGAACTCTGACAGAGAAGGGTAAAGGAATGCAAGACGAAAAAATAAAAGGTCTTCAACAAAGATTCAAATTAATGTATGATAAATGGAGAATTCAGGTTAAATTCCCCAAGAAGATATTATCACAGACAGAGCCAGTATCTGATGATATGCTCAACAACGTCATCGGTGAAGTCCGTGGTCTCTCTGCAGACGTCCAGTGTGCTTATGATGAACTACGGAAAATCGTAACACCAGACCACGAAGCACGTCGGAGAGTCGACCTGTGCATCCAAGTATCCCAGTTCATCGTAGACAGAGCCTCAAGACAACTGGATGGACTTGCACCTGAAGAGGAAGAACCAGGTTGGCCTGAAGCAGGTTCTCTGTTCAATTCTAGTGTTAGTAGTTTCAGCTTTGGCTCAAAGAGGACCTCGCTATATACAAACGGGTCCACTGAAAAACGACTAGACGCTGCTGCTGATGTCGCTGCAAGCAAAGCTGTTCTGAAAGTGTCACAAGAACAAGAAAGAGAACAACAGGAAATACAGCGACTGGAAGAAGAAGCTAGAAATGACATAGCCAAGCAAGAGGCAGCTGCTATAAGGCGTCGTTTAGAACAAGAAGCCGAAGAGTTGAAACGGAGAATGGAATGAGAAGCAGAAGAGCTGAAACTAAGATTCCATTGAGAGGAAGAGGAAGCTAAAATCAAGGCTCAACTGGAAGTGAAACATGCAACTCGCCAAAGGACGCTGCAAGAGAAGCGAAGAAAGGTACAGCATTTGGAGACAATGAAAAGTCTAAATGCAGCACAAGCGAGAATAGAAGTGTATGATCAAGAGGAAGTCACAGAAGAAGAGAAGAAAGAGATCACACTGGGTAGTGAGTTGAGAACAGTCAAGCAAGTGCCTGCTCCAACAAGTCCTCCATCCCCATATGTTTTCTCTGCACCAAAGACTGTGATCACCTCCCCAAATGAAAGCACAGCAGAGCTCGTCAAGGTGCTAGCAGATGCAGCGAGTACCAACAGAATCCCAATCCCTGAGCCATCAGTATTCAGTGGGGATCCATTGATGTACAATGACTGGAGACTGTCATTTGAAACGCTGATCGACCAGAAGAATATCAAGGAAAATGAGAAGATCTACTATCTCCGTAGGTATGTGGATGGAGACGCAAAGAAAGCAATCGATGGCTATTTCCTACTCGGCACCGAGTCTGCCTATGTTGCTGCATGGGAGCTATTGGACGAAAGATATGGAAACCCATTCACAATCGCACAGTCGTACAGAGACAAGCTCCACACGTGACCCAAGATGGGACCTAAGGATAGCCTCAAGCTCAGAAGGTTCACTGATTTTCTCCGCAGTTGTGAGGCCGCTATGACCCACATAAAGTCTCTGGAAATCTTGAATGACTGCAATGAAAACAGGAAGATTCTCTTCAAGCTACCGGACTGGTTAATTGCTAGGTGGAACCGGAAGTCTACTGAAATAGAAGAACGGAACAACTAGTTCCCCACCTTCAGCCAGTTTGTCGCATTTCTAACCAAAGAAGCAAAGATCGCCTGTAGCCCCATCACCTCTCTGCAATCACTCAAGCAAGGCGAAGCTGAGAACCCAAGAGGCAAATGGAATAGAACCGTTGGAGCAAAGGTACTGACAACAAGTTCAGATGAAAAAGAGGTCATGACGTGTGTCTTCTGCAAGAAGAATGGACACACGTTGCACAAATGCAGAAAGTTCATGAAGGAGGAAGTTCAAGAGAGAACAACCTTTGTTAAGGAAAACAAGCTGTGCTTTGGTTGTCTCAAGCCTGGCCACCACTCAAAGAAATGCAGCAGCAGAAGTGAGTGTGACGTGTGCCACAAGCACCACCCTACCTGCCTGCACGCGGATAGAGCCAAAGGCGACAAGAGGCCACCACAAGCCAAGGAAAAGCAAAGACCAAGCAAAGAGGAGCCCGAATCATCACCTCCTGAAGAAACGCCCACAGCTGCTACTTCACACAGAGCAATAGTTGGTGAGGCTGGCACACATACCTCTGCAATACTTCCTGTCTGGCTCTCATCTGCAACCTGCCCAGAACAAGAAGTCCTCGTGTATGCGCTGCTGGACTCTCAAAGTGACTCAACCTTTATTCTAAGCGAAGTAGCTGAAACACTAAAGGCCAACAAAAACCAAGTCAAACTCAAGCTCACTACGATGACTGCAACCACAACAGTAAACTCTCAAAGAGTGAACAATCTACAAGTCCGTGGCTTCTACTCCAGAAAGAAGATCTCCCTACCACCAACCTATACACGGGAGTTCATTCCAGCCAACAGAGCTCACATACCAACAAACAAAAAAGCGAAAGCCTGGTCCCACCTGGAGCACCTTCAGAAAAAGATAGCACCTCTACAAGAATGTGAAGTAGGCCTGCTCATCAGGTACAACTGCTCACAAGCCCTTCTACCAAGAGAAGTCGTATCTGGCAAAGCAAACCAGCCCTACGCACAATGCACGGACCTAGGATGGAGCATTGTGGGGTGTGGAAGTCCCTATGTAGACTACGGAGATGCCATCGGAACGAGTCATCGCATAGTAGTGAGACAAGTGACACCAGATGTTGAGTCTTCTATCAACTACACTGAAAGAATCAAGTCAAGTACAAAGCTTGAACAGTGGTCCTATGTTGCTTCTGAGGACAACCCCGCGGATCACGCCTCTCAAAGTTTGACTGCAGACCAACTTAAGTCCTCAAACTGGTTCACTGGCCCAAAGTTTCTTTGACAAAAGGGTCCACTCCACAGAGAATGCAAGGTGGGAGAAGTCAACGAAGATGATCCCGAGCTTCGAAAGGCTCTCGTGTGCAGCACTGAGACAAAGGAACAGAGATCTTTATTAGACCACCTGAAGAAGTTCTCGGACTGGACAAGAGCTGTAAAGGCAGTTGCAAGATTACAGCGAATGGCCAAAGAACACAAAGGTCTGAAGCAACGCACCAATGAAAGTACCAGATGGAGGAAAGACTATCTTCTGAACCTGCAACCAAGACAGAAGTGGTGTAAAAACAGAAGGAACTCAAAAGTCAATGACATCGTCCTTCTCCAAGACGAACAGACACCACGCAACGAGTGGAGACTAGCAAGAGTCACTGAAGTCTACCCAGGGCAAGATGGTAGGGTCAGAAGCTGAAGCTGCTAGTTAGCCACACCACATTCGATAGCAAAGGGAAAGCTACAACCAGCACAATGTATCTAGAAAGACCTATACACAAAGTCGTTACTTTAATAGAAGCAGATTAGAGTACAGAGTACTACAGTGAGTTGCTTACTTACCGTTCACCCCTGAGAAGGAAACAGTTTTATTTATTTCACACATTGAAAGAAATATTTCTTACTTACCTGGTACCTATGATATAGACGTTTACCTGTTGAGAAAAAAAAAGGAAAAGGAAAATTTACCTGTAAACTTACCTTTCTAACTTTGAGAAATATCCTTTGATGATATGGTACCTGCAATAACATTGTTTTTGAGAAATCCCACATACTGTTAAGTTTGTGTAATTTGGTGGGAGTGTAAATGTAGCCATAATGTTATTTACATTTCATATTAATGGTTGATACCATGCTTGGTTTGTACATTGTTTGTTCATTGGTTGTTGGGTGACACATGGTTTGATTTGTTTGTGATTGTTTCCATGTGTGCATTTGGGTGTGGTCTCGTGTTGTTTGGGAGACGTGTTTTCGCCTTCTTTTCCAGTCGCGCGCTTCCGCCTGCTTCCTAGTGGGATGATGCATGGACTTTCGGGTGGCCCGCAGTCTTTTCTCGTTGTTCGCGGGCATCATGGGTCAATGTTTGTCACGGAAGCTATAAGGACATCAAAGACAATCATTGCAAGTTTCACGGACAATTCCCTCATTCTGGCATGCAGCCAATGAGGTACATTATGTATGTAGGACTTCATTAAACATGTTCAAGAAAGCTACTTGTGTTCGCCGTGCCTTGGGGGGATTTACAGTAATACTGTCATTATTTAACGTTTTAGAGACAAGCCAGAAGTCTATACGTGATCGTCTGGAGCAGTCTTTATCGCTCCAGGGAAATTTCTCCCTCCATTTATCAGTCAAATCACACCTCCTCATAAGTAGTCCCCCTCCCTTTTTTCTCCCCAATTGTATCTGGCCAATTACCCCACTCTTCCGAGCCATCCGGGCACTGCTCCACCTCCCTCTGCCGATCCGGGAAGGGCTGCATACTACCAAGTGCCTCCTCCAATACATGTGGAGTCGCCAGCCGCTTAGGTGATTCGGTGTGGTTGTCCAGCAAAAAAAACAAACAAACAAAAGAAACAATAATAATAAAAGGCAGTGTGGTGCGGCTCACATTTTGCAACCTGCAAAAAGCATTCTGTCAGATTGAGGCCTTTGTTCTGGAACCGGGCCTGTATACCAGACTCGGTGACCTCTTTAAATCACTTCTCAAAATGTGATGGGAGGGGAGCGTCCAGGTAGCATAGTGGTCTATTCCGTTGCCTTCCAACATAGGGAAGGCGGTTCGAATCACCATGTTACCACTGGCTTGGTCGGGCGTCCCTACAAACAAAATTGGCCGTATCTGTGGGTGGGAAGCCAGATGTGGGTATGTGAAAAGAAGTGGCTGGTGAGTCCACATGTATCGGAGGAGCCATGTGATAGTCTGCAGCCCTCCTCAGATCAGCAGAGGGAGTGGAGCAGTAATTCGCCAGGTACAATTCGGGAGAAAAGGAGGGGGTGATGGGAGGGCATTCCCCTTCTTGGTCTTTATCTCCTCTGCTCATTCCTGATTCTTAAGCATTTTGTACTCTATTTGAAAGATTTATATATTAGTGAGTGTGTATAGTAGGGACAAGAATCACACATTCCTACTGTGATCCTATTTCAGCATATGTCAGTGATAGATTCTTAAATTCTTTGCTCATTTATGAGCGTTATATTAAGCTAAAAAAAATCAGCGTGAACTTAAGCATGTAACCTTACCTTGGCAGTCAAGATATCCTGGGTGTTTGGGGTTTTTTTTATATCTTTTAGTTCCCTTCTTGATTACATCTTTGCCTGTTTTCCCGCCAGCTTGATAAACGAGTGACAATCTGCCAACAAGTCCAGTCAGCCCTTTAGGCATGCTAGAGCCTCGTGTGTTCTTTTTCATGTGTTTGCTCTTTGCAGACCATGTCTCTTCGGGCTTTTCCTTGCACTTCACTGCCTCTCTCTCCTCAATTAACTTCCAACACAATTCCTCTTCGACTTTTTTCATCATGTTTCCTTCTTCCTCTGTTACTTTCATGGCGTAACTTGGTGCAAATATCTTGATCACCTTAGAAGTCATTCTGACCACTGCCCCAGTAGTTACACACACAAACCCCAAAAGTTAAGTTGTGACTCCTCCGGTCAGTGCGGCAACTATCAAACATGCTGCACCCACCAGCAAACAAACATTCCCCCTGCGTTTGGAGAGAAGATGTATCATTTTTAGAGTCTCCTGCTCCTTTGCCAATTTTCTCTGCTGCTTTGCACAATTTTCCCTCTTCTCAAGCCAAAGGAAAATCTTTTTGATCAGTTTCTCTGTGGTATCCATGGGTTCAGAACCATGCTGCCCATCACCCACACCTAGAATAAAAAACAAATTCAGCAAATTAATCATGAGTCTGCATCCAAGGAATCTCCAGTGTACACTGGGCAGAGGCTAGGTGATGGAAGGAAGCAAGGATGAGTTAATGCAAAGGAAGCTTCAAACTGTAAAAGGGTTCTACTCCAACACAAAAAAATTACTTAGAAGACAGAGAATAAAAAGACGAAGAAGAGAATACGAAGGAAGACATGATGATTGCATTGTTGCAGCACTGATATGTAAATCAACTTGTGCTGAAAAACCTGTGACTCTGTTAAACAGTGTGAGTGGCCAAAGTGAAGTGGCTGTAAGGCTGGTTTTACATTGGAGAAACAAACATGAGACTAAATTCTGTGGGGAGATATTGATATTTTGAGGTCATTTTAAGATGGTGGAAGGAGTCGGCATCATTTATCCTGATTAGAATGATAGACATCACATCAGTATTGGATTGAAAAAAACAGGTTCTTTTACATTTTGGTCAAGCCACCAGAATTACTGTTAGTTGGGAAATAGACATTGATAAAAAGCCTAAAAACTTTTTTTTTTCATTTGGTTTGTTCCCAGCAGAGCCATTGTTTTGGTGTTTTAGCCTGTTATTGTCTTCTGCCCCCAACAGAACGTTTCTAAACATGTTAGAACAAAGTAAAATATTGGTTAGCACTTCTTTTTAGCATCTATTTATAACACAAAAAAATGGCAATCGGAACAAACCAAAAAAAAAAAATGTAAAATTCGGGCGTCTACAGACACAATTGGCCATGTATGCGGTGGTTGGGAAGCCAGATGTGAAGAGTATGGCAATCGGCCAAGTACAGTTGGGGAGAATGGGGGGCATGTAAAATATTAACCTGAAGTTCATAGTGCCTTAATACGGGATCAGGAATCAGGAACAATTTATTGTCGTTTCTTTCGTTTACTTGCGTACACAAAAGAAACAAAATTTTGTTTCACCCAGCCCACAGCAGTGCGACACAAAAGATAAAAACACACATCCAAAACTTCCAAAAACGACACCACCAAAACATAGAAAAACATGGAGAACAAAGCAAAAAAAAAAAAAAACAACAACACACAAACAGTTAACAACACTGTCAACTCAGTGCAACACAGTCTAAAAAAATTACTGTCCAGAGAGCAAACGCCAGCCAGGATGACTGTCGGAACTGCTTGTCTGCATGGGCTAGCAGTTAGCTTAGCCTGCTCTGCTGTCAAGGGCGCACCGCGTGCCCTCAGTGCTTCCTCTTCGAGTGCAGCTCCAGGCAGGGCCGTGGTCCCTGGGCCCACCGGACACAGCAGACCAGGCTCCCTCAGCCGAGTTAGACACCTTCGACACACCTCCCCGCACTCCACACGACGAAACTAAAACACAGTCAACACTAGGCAAGGCCGCCGCCAGACCGCCCACTGTGTTATCGGAATTGCCAGTCTGCATGGGCTAGCAGTTAGCTTAGCCTGCCCTGCTTCCGTGTCCCGTCAGACTGCCCCCGGTGCTTCCTTGCCAGGTGCAGCTCCAGGCAAGGCCATGGTCCTGGGGCCCACCGGAGGCGGCAGACCAAGCTCTCCCAGCTGATCCAACGCTAGCTCTCCCAGCCATTAAACGGGGGAAAAAATTTAAGATCAAAATAAAAACTTCACAAAAGGCACAAACTTAGAACAGTCCCGGCATTTTTGGGCGGGCTTTAGGGGGCCAGGCCCGCCCTAGGAGTCAGTAGTGACCGCCCTGGATGAACGAGCCTGTCACCAATCCCACTTCCCACCAACCACTAGTCTTATGTGCACAACATTTTTTTATCCATGGGCTACTATAATTAAAAGTCGTCGTTTTGAATATACATAACTCATGAATAGAAATAAAAATGTGTTTGGTCGGAATTTTATAAAAATAATTTTAAATGGATTTGATTGATTTGTCATAAATGATCCGGTTTAAAGGGAAATGATCTGGTTGTGCTAAGAGTCAGACATCAAATGGCCGACAAGGCTTTGGTTGACAAATCTTAGCTGTTAAGGTCATTTGTAAACATCTAGTGCGAATAATATGGATATATGGCGTTTCTTTAATCAACGACCACCAAGGTTAGTAGAAGAGGGTGGCAACGTAGGCAAAAGCCCAAGATGTAGTTCGGAAGAGGTTGACCACACTGCTGAGGCTGACATTAGCCCCCTCAGCAATGCTAGCCAAGACCGCAA
The DNA here is from genome assembly GCF_029633865.1 of Lampris incognitus. Taxonomy (NCBI): domain Eukaryota; kingdom Metazoa; phylum Chordata; class Actinopteri; order Lampriformes; family Lampridae; genus Lampris; species Lampris incognitus. The sequence continues at coordinate 22,449,167 of NC_079220.1, read as the reverse complement.
CGGTCTTCACAGCTGGTCGAACCAGGGGATATTGGCATTGAGAAACCCAGGTTCTTGTAGGGGTTGAAGTGATTGCAGATGGGGAACAGCTGAGATGGTTGTAGATGGGGCACAGCTGAGGGGATGAGTGACCGGGGAAATGCAGAGCCGTGCTGCCAGTCTGCTAGCAGACAGCATCAGAGGCGCCGTAGGGTGCGCCGTGCCCATTGGGAGGTGCTGGGGACCTCGGGGTCTGAGTCCGGTGATGGGGAATGTGAACGTGCCCCAGCTCTGGTGGTGAGGAGTGGAAACTCAGGCGAAGCCGAGCGCCGTGGAGGCACAGAGGGAATGGAAGAGGTAGGTTGCAGGGGTTATGAAAGTGAAACCGTAACAGGACCGCCCCCCTACAGGAGCCCCCTGGCGGCCGACCAGGTTTGTCAGGGTGAGCTCGGTAGAAATCCCGGAGGAGACTGGGATCCATGATGAGTCGGGGAGACAGCCAACTGCGCTCCTCCGAACCATAGCCCTCCCAATCCACCAGATATTGGAAGCCACAGCAACGCACGTCCAGCAGCCACCGCACCGTCCACTGTGGGTGGCCGTCAACCAGTTGGAGGTGGAGCAGGGACAGAGGGCATAAGAGGGCTAGATGAGACTGGCTTGAGCTTGGACACATGAAAAACTGGGTGAACCTTCAGAGAGGCAGGGAGGATGAGACAAACAGCCGTGGGGTTGATGAGGCTGTCAACAACATAGGGACTGATGAAGCAGGGTGACAACTTCTTGGAGGTGTCCAGGAGCTGGAGAGGAAGGCCCGCTGTGGACAGCCAAACCTTCCGCCCAGCTTGGTAGGCAGGAGCCAGAGTGCAGCGTCGGTTTGCTCCCCGACAGGTGCGGTCATTGGACCGGAGCAGGGCGGCCCGTGTGGTCTTCCAGACCCTAGGCTTGTGGGAACCCCCACTTCGACCTCTTGACTAGCAAACACTGGAGGCTGGTACCTGAGAGAGCACTCGAAGCGGGAGAGCCCGGTAAATGCGCTGGGCATGGTGTTCAGGGCGTATTCAACCCAGGGCAGGTCGTCACTCCAAGAGGAGGGGTGCTTGGCCGCAACACAGTGGAGAGCCGCCTCCATGTTCTGGTTGGTTCGCTCGGCCTGCCCGTTAGTTTGAGGGTGGTAGCCGGAGGAGAGACCGATGGTGGCATCGATTCCCCGACAGAAGGCTCGCCAGACATGGGAGGTGAATTGGGGTCCACGGTCCAACACAATGTCACGGGGCAGACCATGAGGCCGGTACACATGCTCTGTAAGCAACCTGGCAGTCTCAGCAGAAGACGGAAGCTTGGGGAGGGCCACCAGGTGCACAGCCTAAGAGAAGCGATCTACCACAGTGAGAATGGTGGTGTTACCCCGAGAGGGGGGCAAACCAGTCGCAAAGTCCAAGGCTATGTGGGACTAAGGACGGCTGGGCATGGGAAGAGGGTGCAGCAGGCCCGCCGGGGCTTGGTGTGAAGCTTTACTGCAGGTGCACACCGAACAGGTCCCGACAAACTCCCGGACGTCGGACCTGATGGTGGGTCACCAGAACCGTCGCTGGATGAAGGCCAGGGTGCAATGGAGGCGTACCGACTGGAATCGCCCCATTGGAGGACCAGGACCGAACCCTGTCAGGAACAAAGAGACAATGTGGGTGTCCGTTTCCTGGATTGGGCTGAGTGCATTGGGCCCACTTCACCACAGTCACAATGCCCATGGTGACCAGCCCCACCACCCGGGCCACAGGGATAATGGTATCCAGAGACTCAGTAGTCCCTTTAACTGGGAACAAGCGGAAGACGGCGTCCGCCTTGGCATTATGGGAACCCGGGCAGTAGGTGAGGGTGTAGTCGAAATGAGTCATGAACTGGGCCCAGCGTGCCCGGCGGTCGTTGAGGCATTTAGCCGACCTGATGTACGTCAGGTTCTTGTGGTCAGACCAAATGATGAAGGGGTGCTCGGCACCCTCCAGCCAGTGGTGCCACTCTTCCAAGACAGCCAGCAGCTCCCTGTTGCTGATGTCATATTTGGCCTCAGCAGGGAGGTAGTGGCGAGAGAGGAACGCACAGGGGTGGAGATTCCGGTCCTCTGCAGACCGCTGGGACAGGACGGCCCAGATGCCTGTGTCAGAGGCATCCACCTCCACAATGAAATGCCTGGCAGGGTCAGGGTGAAGGGGGATCGGGGCTGTGGTGAACCGTTGCTTGAGGTCGGCGAAGGCATGGTCGGTGGCAGAGGACCAGGTGAAAGTGCGGAGAGTGGAGGTGAGCTGGGTGAGTGGAGTAGCGACCTGGCTGTAGTCGCAAATGAACTGCCGATAGAAATTGGTGAAGACGAGAAAGCCCTGGAGCTGCTTCCGTGTGGTCGGCTGGGGCTAGTCCACAACGGCCTGGATCTTGCGGCGGTCAGGTCTGGTGGCTCCACCCTCCACAATCAGGCCAAGAAACTCCACTGACGAGGCATAAAAGGTGCACTTCTCTGCCTTCACGAAGAGCCAGTTCTCCAGGAGGCGTTGGAGAACCATCCGGACATGTTGGGGGTGCTCCTCCGGGGTCCGGGAGTACACTAAAATATCATCCAAGTAGAGGACCATGAAGACGTCGATCATGTCCCGGAGGACGTCGTTTATGAGTGCCTGGAAGACCCTTGGGGTGTTGGTGAGGCTGAAGGGCATAACCAGGTACTCGTAATGGCCTTGGGGTGTCTTGAACGCTGTCTTCCACTCGTCACCCCCCTGATCACAGACAAGGTGATAAGCACTCCGGAGGTCCAACTTGGTAAAGATGGAGCTCATGAGAGAGAGTGGGTATTTGTTCTTTACAGTGATGTTGTTGAGTTGTCTGTAATCAATGCAGGGCCGGGGTTCTCCACTCTTCTTCTTGACAAAAAAAAGCCCGCTGCCACCAGGGAAAACGAGGGCCAGATGAGCCCCTCGGCCAGACACTCACCGATGTAGGCCTCCATGGCTGCCTTCTCAGGAAGGGAGAGGTTTTAGAGATGACTGGCAGGGAGAGGTGACCCAGGAATGAGCTCGATCGCACAGTCGAAGGGATGCATGCAAACCACAAGGGATTTGCATTAACCTAGCCATTAATAAGGAATAAAAATACTCATATCGTCCGTATGGATTGAAGTTTGGAAAGTTGTCAATATAGACATGTTCATGTGTTACTTATCATATAAAATAAGGATACGTTTACATTCGGTCACTTGCCCGTATCAGTTGATGAAATTATCTTTTTCTTTACATAGTCCATAGCTTTGGCGGCATCCACGAACTCTTTCTCCTCGTTGTTGTGGAAAATGAAGAATCTAGCAGGGAAGAGTATTCCATAACGGATTCCTGGTCTTCCTTGGAGCATCTTCCTGAAAGCCGCTCTGGCTTTAGCGACGTTGGTTGTGTAGTCCGGAAATATGGCAATTGGATTGCCGTTGTAGTTGAGTTGGCCAGTGGCCACCCCGATCACGGGCCTTCCTCAGGTGTCCCTGTCATTGTGTAATTTTGCAATGATCACACGCGGCTTGTCTCCCGGATTTCTCTGTGTCAGACTTCGGTGTCAGTGCTCGATCTGTATATCTTTGCCCATGTGGAACATTTCCTTAAGAAGTTTGGAAACTGCCGCGGGAGAGCTTGATCCTGGTTGCTCAGCAACCCCCATGATCCGAATGTTACTTCTCCTCATCCTCCCCTCCATGTCCTCACAATTTTCTTTTAAGTCTTCGACCTGCTTTTTGAGGTTTGTTACAGTGATTTGTACAGATACTACTTCATCCAACCATTTTGATAGTCCTTCCTCGACCGCTTTTACATTAGCTTTAACCTGATCTATTTCTGCGTGGATTGCGGTTGCAGTGTTAGTCATTTCAGTTTTCACTGCCTTTATTTCATTTTTCAAACCTTTGAAATCATCCGCTAAAGCCCACTTCAGCGCTTCCCTTATTATAGAGGATATATCTTTTCTTAATGAGGAGAGGATATCAGCTTTGATCGATGCAATGTCCATGGTTGGACTTACCGCAGGTGTGGGTGAGGCTTGATCAGGGTTACCTGAACTCTTCACCTGTAGATTGTTGGGCCTTGCGTTGATCGGACCGTCGTATTTATATTTTCAAAAATTGGACGCCATCCGCGTTGTTTTTACTGATCTTCAGCTATACTTTGGTTTATTAATAACAGATTTAAGTATTTTGCATAAACACTTAAAAAATTATATGTCATTAAAATATGGAATTAGCAAGGATTCTGCAGGAGCCCTAAAAAGTAGGTCTTACTCCATTTGCCGCCCAACCGGAAGTCCGCTGACACACGATTTTAAAAGTTACAATTTCAAAACTATTAAAAGAACCAAAAGTAAAAGGAATACAAGTGTAATGGTTCTTAAAGGCAGTTACTATACCCCCACCACGACCTGTTAACCTGGGTGTTTTCAGAAAATTATAGCTGGGTAGGCACAGCTCCACTAGAAGGGAGAACTCCCAAGGTTTAAGCCAGGTCTCAGAAGTCAAGTTTGAGGGAAGTAATTAAATCATTGAGAATAAAAGACTTATTTGACATGGACTGGGCATTTAAAAGAGCAAAAACAACTGGAATAAGGGGCTTAGTTGGACTAAAATCACTACAGTGGTCTCACTGCCAGGATTGGTAGTGTATGGCACTGAATCTTATATTAGTTAAACTCATGATGATTACATTATCGGACTCATTGAGCCGGCAGATAAATTTATACATAAGATTTCTTACAACAGCCTGAAAGGTATTGACTCCTGCAGCCACAAACATTTCACTTACACTACACCATCTAGGTCTTTTTAGTAGTATTCTTGCATCATTATAAGCTACTCGAAGTCTCTGTAAGCTTGCTTTTAGTAGTTTGACCACAGGTGTGCAGTATAAAGTGGTTTATAATATGTTCTGAACAGAGACATCTTCACACTAACTGAACACATACCAAACTTGTGTGACAGAGTGTTTGCTTGTGCATATATCATGCGGCATTGCCTATAAATATCGTTGTCATTTGTTCAGTAATATAATATCCAAGATATTTCACCTTATTACATACCCCAACATTATTATCAGACAATTTAAAATTAGGAAATCCATCCATCATCCTCTTTGGTTCTGCAGATTATGACAACACTCTTACTAGCATTGTATTTGATATCATGCTCCACACAGAACATATATTAAGGAGCTGCTGGAAACCAGCTCTACAGGGACTAAGGATCACAAGGTCATATATGGTTCACCAAGGTATTACCAATTATGCACCCAGTGGTACAGGCTTTCAACTGCTTGGACAAATCACCAATATATAGATTGCAGAGAACTGGAGACAAAATCCCCCCCTTGTCTGACACCATTGCTGACCCCAAATGGGGCTGAAACACTATTAACCCATTTCACACGCATAGTCTGGTGGCACACCAATAAGCCAGGATTCTCACGATGTATTTAGGCACCCCCCTTTGACTCAATTTAACAAACAACTTTCTATGATTAACACGATCAAAAGCTTTATAAGCATCAATAAAACACATAAGAACTGATGAGTTTTGTTAACAATTTCCTCTAAGGCATATATACATAAGTCGGTGCCATGTTTAGCTTTAAAAGCAGACTGGTTATCCATGGAGTTGATAAACTCATGCACTCTATCCAGCAGGATTCCTTCTAGGACTTTTGACAGTATACTGGCTAGAGCTATAGGCCTGTAGTTATCTGGGCTGCATATTTTACCAGCTTTGTCCTTAATGACTGGCACTAACAGAACAGACAACATTGGGTTTGGTAACAAGCCATGGATCATAAAGCCAGTAAAACAAATAGCAAGGAGAGGAGCTATCCTCGGACTGGCATAGTTAAGGTGTTGAGCAGTATTATGACCTAAACCACTTGCTTTGATAACAGACAGCTTGTTTATAGCTTGGTACACCTCATGTGACATGATCACCATTGAATCCATCCATCCATCCATTATCCGAACTGCTTAGCTTGCTCTCAGGGTCACGGGGATGCTGGAGCCTATCTGAGCTCAATATTGCCCACCTTACACAGATCATTTTGTACATAGCTGAATAAGGTACTATAATGTTGTCGCCATAACTCAGCAATATTGTCTGTACCAGAGATACCATCATTAATGCATGGTAGAGATGTTTTACAGTTGTTGAGAAGTCTCACTTCTTTCCAAAAATGAGCAAAATTGTTTCCTAGCAGCTTCTTCGCAATGGAATCTGCCCTCGTGGCTTGCTTATTTTTACAGATGAAGCGAATGGCATACTTGTATCTTGCATTAGTGAGCTTCTTGTGTTAAAGCTCGCAAAATTGTTTCCTAGCAGCTTCTCGGCCATGGAATCTGCCCTCATGGCTGGCTCATTTTTACAAATGAAGTGAATGGCATACTTGTATCTTGCATTAGTGAGCTTCTTGAGTTCAAACTCATGCCCTTGTCTGGGTCTGCCTTGCCATAGCCCATGATTTAAAGGTTTCACGGACTTCTTCATGATACCATCTCATCTCATCTTATCTCATTTCATCTCATCATCAGCCACTTGCTTCTCCGGGATCGGGTCACAGTGGCAGCAAGCTAAGTAGGGCACTCCAGATGTTCCTCTCCCCAGCAACACCCTACAGCTCCTCCTAAGGGATCCCAAGGCGTCCCCAAGCCAGATTGGACATGTAGTCCCTCCAGAAAGTTCTGGGTCTACCCCGGGGTCTCCCCGCACTTGGACATGCCCGGAAAACCTCCAAAGGAAGGCGCCCAGGAGGCATCCTAATCAGATGCCCGAACCATTTCAACTGGTTCCTTTCAACGTGAAGGAGCAGCGGCTCTACTCCGAGCTCCCTCCAGATGTCCGACCTACTCACCCTATCTCTAAGGCTGAGTCCAGACACCCTACGGAGGAAACTCATTTCAGCCATTTGTATCCATGATCTCACCCTTTCGGTCACTACCCAAAGCTCATGACCATAGGTGAGGATTGGAACGAAGATTGACTGGTAAATTGAGAGCGTTGCCTTCTGACTCAGCTCCCTCTTCACCACAACAGTACGGTAAAACGTCTGCATTACTGCTGATGCTGCACCAATCCACCTGTCAATCTCCTGCTCCATCCTACCCTCACGTGTTAACAAGACCCCGAGATACTTGAACTCCTTCACTTGAGGCAATAACTCATCCCAACCCGAAGGGAGCGATCCACCATTTTTCAGTACAGAACCATGACCTCAGACTTGGAGGTGCTGACTCTCATCCCAGCCATTTCACACTCACCTGCAAACCACCCCAGTGCACGCTGATGAAGTCAACAAAACCACATCATCTGCGAAGAGCAGAGATGTAATTCTGAGGTTCCCAAAACGGACACACTCCTCACCTTGGCTGCGCCTTGAGATCCTGTCTATGACTATCACAAACAGAATCGGAGACAATGAACAACCTTGGCAGAGTCTGACACCCATCGAAATCACGTTTGACTTTGTGTCGAGAATGCGGACACAGCTCTGACTTTGCAACCCGGCATCACGCCAAAGCGTGTAATACACCCGCCGGTCCAATGTGTCAGTGTCACGGTTTGTCTCCGCTCAGGCGTGAAAAGTACACGCATTTATGAAGGTGCAGTGCCAGCAGGGGGCTATGATTAAGAGTTAAAGGCAGGTTAGGGTTAGGGTTATGGTTGGGGTTAGGGTTCGGGGAGAGATTTTGAAAACTGCTCTATGCTTATTTTCCTCCATGGGGAGTTGCTGGCATTGAGTTAATCATTGCTCCCTGCTGGCACTGCACCTTCATACACGCGTGTACTTTTCACACCTGAGCGGAGGCAAACCGTGAGACTGACATGTTGGACTGGCGGTTGTATACCACGCTTTGACGTGATACTGGGCTCCACTTTGGTTATACGTACAAGGACCGGAGGTTCGACAATCAGTCGGCGCCTCCTTTCCAGCACCCTAGAGTAGACTTTCCCAGGGAGGCTGAGCAATGTGATGCCCCGCTAATCAGAGCATACCCTCAGGTATCCTTTTTTAAATATGGGAACCACCACCCCTGTCTGCCACTCCACAGGTAGTGTCCCCGACCTCTGCACGACACTGAAGAGGCGTGTCAGCCAAGACAGCCCAACAATGTCCAGAGCCATCAGCATCTCAGGGCTCTCTCCTGCTTCCCCTTCCCGAATCACCGGATGATTTGCCAGAACCTCCTTCTTCATGATACCCAGCTACATTATTATGATTACTTCAGGGCACCACGCTTACTTCAACAGCGAGCATATTTGTTTAGCTTTCCTTCTCACTAATGAGTGTGCTGTGAAAAACAACAACCTTTGTTGTGTTTTTATAACTATTGTAATGATAATGGTACAAAATGATGTGACAACGCATATATGCACAATGCCCAGATGCCCCGACCAAACACACACACCCCCCAAGCCACCACAGCACCTAAGCCCTCCAGAAGATGGTGCTGTTAGTTTTTTTTTCTGTTAAGTGATGATGTTTACTTAAACGACAATATTTTGTTTGGTGCTATAATAAGATAAATTAAAAACATATGCATGGAATATGAATATGACTTGGTCTGAATCCACGCTGATCAGGATGACTGATAGAAACCATAATAAAGGACCAATCTGAGATCATTTTGGAATTATATTACATTGTTTGATGATCCTGAACTATGATTCCTGTCTTTGTTTGCCTATGTGGCTTCCTTTTCATTGGATTATTACTAGTGCTGTATCCTCTCTTGTACGGATTTCTTTTTAGTTTATAGCCATTTTATTTGTATTGGTGGCATCACTGGTGAAATGTCTCATTTGATATGGTAACTTGTCATGTACCAACCTTTTCAAAATCAATAAAAAATGTGAATTAAAAATAAAAGTATGTCTTGGCCTGGAAAAAAATTCAGTCAGAAGATTTTTTTTTGCTTTAATCCCGACAGCATCCGTGTTGGGGATTTTTTGATCTATGAAATAGAAAAAGATCGAACAAGAATATTGAATTTAATCTTAAATTAACATGCGTCAGTCAGAAAAATATAATTAGAATATTTTCAGCAAATAATAAAAGTAATCAGAAACTAGAAGTAAAATATTGATCACAATGAAACTAAGGCTGCTATTTCATAGATTATAACATTTTTCATGGGAAAATTGCCTCACAAAGCCATGCACTTTTAAAATTTCATAATGATAATTTTACTTATATTGCGCAAAGTGCTTCACAAATAGGATAAAATACACATACAAATACAAGTATACAAACATACATACATATGCATGATACATAGAAAAAATGAAAGGACACGACCAAAATGAACAAAACTAAAGGCAAACAGAGTATAAGGAACGCCTAACCTTGCCCATGTTCTTTACCAACTGAGATACACTGACCAAGACCACTGATAAGCATCCATAATAAAAAATAAAATACTAAGCACTTAACTCATAATGCAAGGTACCCAAAAAACTTCAAATTAAGGCAGAGAAAAAAATGTTCGCCTGTATCAGTGAGTTCCAAGTTCGAGTTATGAAGCCCCCATGAGGTATAAAAAAAATGCTGAACAATTTAAATAATAAAAATTGATAATTAAGATTTATAGGTATTTTTGCGCGAGCGGGTAGTGTAGCAGTCTATTCCATTGCCTACCAACACGGAGATCTCCGGTTCGAATCCTTCCGGCTTGGTCGGGCGTCCCTACAGACACAATTTGCCGTGTCTGCGGGTGGGAAGCCAGATGTGGATATACTACACTATATGGACAAACGTATTGGGACACATTACACCTACAGGAGATTTTATGACATCCTATTCTAAATCCATAGGCATTAATATGGAGTTGGTCCCCCCTTTGCAGCTATAACAGCTTCCAGTCTTCTGGGAAGACTTTCCACAAGATTTTGGAGCGTGTCTGTGGGAATTTTTGCCCACTCATCTAGAAGAGCATTTGTGAGGTCAGGCATTGATGTTGGACGAGAAGACCTGGCTTGCAATCTCCATTCTAATTCATCCCAGAGGTGATCGATGGGTTGATGTCAGGGCTCTGTGCAGGTCAGTCAATTTCTTCCACACCAAACTCACCCAACCATGTTTTAATGGACCTTGCTTTGTGCACTGGGGCACAGTCATGCTGGAACAGAAAAAGGCCCTCCCCAAACTGTTCTCACAAAGTTGGAAGCATAGAATTGTCCAAAACGTCTTGGTATGCTGAAGCATTAAGATCTGGAACTAGCGAAATTCCTCACTGTCAGGTGAAAAGAAGCGGCTGGCGACTCCACGTGTATCCGGAGGAGACATGGTATAGTCTCCAGCCCTCCCCAGATCGGCAGAGGGGGTGGAGCAGAGACCGGAACGGCTCGGAAGAACGGGGTAATTAGCCGGGTACAATTAGGGAGAAAATCGGGGCAAACCCCCCACCACCACCACCAAAAAAAGAAGCGTTACAGGTATTTTAATGCATATTATTGTATTAGCTTTTGAAAAAAAATGTTGATTGTTTAGTAGGTTTCTTAAAAGCTACAGATTTTTAATAAAAATAATTGCTACTACTAAACAATCAACAGTTGATAACACTGCAATTTTGTAAACTCATTGTGACATGTACAGCATGGCTTGTGTCTATATTATTGCCACTGGATGCACATTTGCTAGAATACATCAGATCTATGGTATTTACATTATGACAGACTGTTACCCTCATTTTTAACCTGTTTTCAAAATCATATAATTTATGAAACCAATAATGATATTACAATTTATACTTTCGAGAATTATTTGATTGACATTGTTTATATTCAATCATGCTAATGTTACCAGCCTCAGGTCTAGGGGTGCCTGAGCCAGTAGCTAAAGTTGCTGCACAGTCCTGAAATGGCTGTGGAGCATTAAGGAACAGACACGGGTTTAGTATGTTATCAACTCAAGCGCCATATTTATTCTGCCTTGTCACAATCATATTCCATTTCAGTGGTATTCTTCTAATTCGTTCAATTCAATGCAAAATATTGTAGCGAATTCAGGGGGGCAACCACAGGAACTGCCGCGGCCGAGACGCGAACCCGTATCGCCCGCACCGCAGGAGACATCGCTAATCGCTCGACTAAAGTGTCAGATCTACCTACTAGCGGGTCTACTTATTCATGCACGTTACACTACCCCCCTCCTTCGGGAAGCGTGTCCCTGCGCTTAAGCATGTCAGCTCCTTCACGCCTCTGGGCGCATACGCTTCCGATGGCCTTAGGGTCTCACCATCCCACTTCTGACACCAATGTAGCCAATTCGAGGGGGGCAACCACACGAACTGCCGCGGCCGAAACGCGAACAGTTATCGCCCGCACCGCAGGCGACATCGCTAACCGCTCGACTAAAGGGGTCTCGCGTCCTGCCTGCGGCAGTTCCTGTGGTTGCCCCTCGGATTCGCTACAACATCATGGTCATTAGCCCAAAACAATAAAATAAACAAAACAAAACAAAATAAACATACATGCTCTTTAAATGCTACTATCTTCAGTAGTTGCTTTGGATTACGATCATATTTCAATCACATACATCCCACTTAACATTCAACCTGACCTTCACAAGTCAATATGGTTGGCTTAGTGTTCTCCTTACTGAAAATAAGTTGTTTCAACTACCAGAACCTTAGCAATGACAATACTTTCATGTATGTGAAATACTACAGCACAACTGCAATGGCAAAGGTAATAAAAATGATCAAATAACATGACATTGCATGTCAAATGCATGAAAATAATGAAAACTATTCAATAACAATACAAACGTTTCTACATATATTTCCATTCTTCAGAGAACCACTTCCGTCTCCAACTACCATACACTAATTCCATTTATAAATCCTGAGCACAAAACGAGATACTTTTCCCTCACTCGAGGAACTGATCAATACTCCTCTGTATGTTGTTACCTTCAGAATATGGATGAAAAAACAAACAAGCATTCTTTCATACCTCATGTCTTTTCACATAGTAATTTCGAGATGAGCTACACAGTAAAACAATAGGCTAGATGCTAATATTCGCTAGCAACTACACTCGACATCAAAACAAGATTCAAATTCAGTCTTAGAACACTTATATCGTCCACAACGCTAGCCGAATGCTTATCTGACACTTGGGTTTTCTGTCAACCCGTTCTTAGTTGTTTTACACCATATTTTACGTACCTGTGGCGCAGTAAGGAACGGACACGGGTTTAGTATGCTATCGACTCAAGCGCCATATTTATTCTGCCTCTGACGTAACCAACACGGCTTGAGTTGGGTGTTTCCCTACTGTACCCGGTATTACAGTGACATCTGCTGTCACCAGAAGATAACAACATTTAAATGAATTGACGTATAGAAAGAAGACTATTTATAAAGGAGCTGGCGATTTACATGTTTTAGATTTACAAAAAAAAATAAGGGGGGGTGTCGGTTTTTATTTAACTTTCGATAGAGGCTATTTTCCCACCCGCTACACTAACAATGGGGGATAGATAGGCCATCCTTGAAATGCCATACACAATGCAAGGATGCCAATCAACTGAACTTGGTCATTATCTCGAAGTAGAGGGACGCACCGAACTAAATGGTGAGACTCCAGTGGCTAGTTGCCATCGTGCCAAAGTAGCTACAACATGAGGCCTGCAAGCTTATTTGTTTTTCATGGTTCATTCTTTTTAAATCTTCTTGACTTTTTGTTTTCCTTGACCTTTCGTTTGGATTTCTTTTTCCCATCTGTTAAAATTGGAGTTGCAATGAAAATAACTGTGGAATGATCAGAGATTGTGTGATCTTCGACATGGAGATTTGAGATTACCACATTCCTGGTGATGACCAAGTCTAAAGTGTGCCCCCTTCTATGTGTTGGCTCATTTACATGCTGTTCAAGATTGTTTAGCAGCAAAAGGAAATAGAACTCAATAGCAGAGGATTGCATGCCATTATCAATGTGAATATTGAAATCACCAGTGATGATTATGTGCTCATAGATTTCAAAACTGTAATTCAAGAGCATCTGAAATTCATCCAGGAAACAGTGGAATTGTCCTCTGGTGTACCCTGGTGGATGGTATATATTAATTACCAAGATGGGTGTGTCATCATTCTGCAGAACCACAGCAACATATTCAAAAGTTGTAATGTGGTCAAAGTAAAGTCTGTCATCCTGAAATGCTCTTGAGAATTGAATTGCTACACCTCCTCCTCTACCTTCCCTTGCCTCGTGATGGAAGGTAAAATCTGGGGGCGAAGCTTTAATTAGTATGTCATCTCCACTGCCGTCTTGTAACCATGTCTCTGTTGATAAAAAGACGTCAATATTGTTATTTCGTATGAGCTCTAAGACTTTAGCCCACTTCTTAGTCAAAGACCGAATATTGAGCAATGCCATCCTTATACCAACACCCTGGTTTTGTTCGCTGTTTCTCTGTTCCTCGCGCTCCAGCTCGTGTCGCTCCCCCCTCTTTATTTCATTTTCTGACAGCTTCCCTTGATAACGCTCACTCTGTTTTACACCCTTAATCTTCTCATCTCGATTGCTTGCTCTCTCTACCTCGCTCTCTTCCTCCGAATCTCGATTGCTCTCTCTGTCTTCCTCACTCTCTGAGTGTGAATCTTGATCACTCGCTCTCTCTTCCCCGCTCTCTTCCTCCGAATCTCGATTGCTCTCTCTGTCTTTCTCACTCTCTGAGTGTGAATCTTGATCACTCTCTCTCTCTTCCTCGCTCTCTTCCTCCGAATCTCGATTGCTCACGCTTTCTTCCTCACTCTCTGAGTGTGAATCTTGACCACTCTCCCTCTCTTCCTCGTTCTCTTCCTCCGAATCTCGATTGCTCTCTCTGTCTTCCTCACTCTCTGAGTGCGAATCTTGATCACTGTCTCTCTCTTCCTCGCTCTCTTCCTCCGAATCTCGATTGCTGTCACTGTCTTTCTCACTCTCTGAGTGTGAATCTTGATCACTCTCTCTCTCTTCCTCGCTCTCTTCCTCCGAATCTCGATTGCTCACGCTGTCTTCCTCACTCTCTGAGTGTGAATCTTGACCACTCTCCCTCTCTTCCTCGTTCTCTTCCTCCGAATCTCGATTGCTCTCTCTGTCTTTCTCATTCTCTGAGTGTGAATCTTGATCACTCTCTCTCTCTTCCTCGCTCTCTTCCTCCGAATCTCGATTACTCTCGCTTTCTTCCTCACTCTCTGCCAGCACAAGATTTCTCACTCTCTCCTCTTTGCTTGCTCCCTGTGAACAATGACAACTTGGTTTTGTATAGCGCCTTTTAAGGAACCAAGAGACGCTTGAACCATGACTATCTTTCTCCTCTTGATCACTCTCTTCTTCCTCACTCTCTTCTTCTGAGGAAGTGTCGGTGTCCTCTTGAAGTTTGGCCATCTCATCAAATGTCCTCCTGTATAACAAATAAGAAGTGAAGAACAATTTAAGTTGATTTTGGTAGCACCATTGTCAATAGTGGTGATGCCAATGTCCATCTAATAGTCACAATAGGTTACAGAATAATAGATTAAAAAATTAAACCAAAAAAATTAAAATGATTTATTCAGTCATCATAATATAGTTTTGAGTTACAAGTGTTGTCAGAGACACGTGTATTGGGGAGGGATCGCTGAGATTTTGCCGATCATTCATCCCAACTTCAACATTGTTATCGTTGGATTTTGGTATACATTTCAGCGGCCTTTAAGACTGAATTGATTTTATACAGGAACCTACTCACAAACGTGGATGCTTTCTTTTTTCTTTTTTTCTTTCTTTTTTGCATTTTCCCTCTTTTAAAAACCGCATCCACTAATCAAAAATGAAGGCTAAAAGTTGCACGATTAACAACTGACTATTAAAATTGACACATTTGCCATATTTACTTTCTTACCGGTGAAATATGGAGAAAATCCTGCTGTTTCAGTAAGTAATTGTGTCCCAAAAATGTTGGTACGCAAAAGTGCCTCTTTTCGTATTATCTGCTGCGCATGATTTATTTTGACCACGCATGCGCACCAGTTATGTGCACATCTGTATGTGTGCGCGCGTACATATATTGTAGCGAATTCGGGGGACAGCCACAGGAACTGCCGCAGCCGGGACGCGAACCCGTATAGCCCACACCGCGGGAGACATCGCTAACCGCTCGACTAAACGGTCTGACCCATCAGCCAAGGACCAACGTGTCTACTTATCCATGCACGTTACACCGAAGGCCCTTCCCTAACGGGTCGGCTAATGGGCCCTGCCTGCCGCCCAATGACTGCTGGGATAGGCTCCAGCATCCCCGCGACCCTGAGAGCAGGATAAGCGGTTTGGATAATGGATGGATGGATGGATGTACTTAGCCAATTACCCCACTCTTCCGAGCCGTTCCGGGCGCTGCCCCACCCCCTCTGCTGATCTGGGGAGGGTTGCAGACTACCACATGCCTCCTCCTGTACATGTGGAGTCACCAGTCACTTCTTTTCACCTAACAGTGAGGAGTTTCGCCAGGAGGATGTAGCGCGTGGGAGGATCACGCTACCCCCGAACAGGCGCTCCGACCGACCAGAGGAGGCGCTAGTGCAGCGACCAAGACACATACCTACATCCGGCTTCCCACCCGCAGACACAGCCAATTGTGTCTGTAGGGACGCCTGACCAGTCTGGGTGGCGTCCACATGGATGCTTTCTGAATCTTGAAATTAGTCAGGGACTCTATGGATGTATGTTTTGCTAAAATTGCAATACCTAATCATTTTCGTGAACTTTGTACTGATAAGACAAGCATTTATTAGCATTGAGCGCTACTGAAACGTTATCTTGAATAAGCAGTGTTTGATAATTTTGCTGCTCTGTTGAAAGATGGTTACAGAGTAAAAAAAAAAGTCAAATATAAATCTATAAACCAACAATGAACAGACAACCCTACTTGCTTGAAATTGCAGTAGGACAGAATGTGATCGGAGAAAGAAGGAATTGCAGATGCAGCATATTTCTGAAGACAACCCACGGATGGTGGCATATTCTAATGAGTAAAACATCTTACTGGATTTCATCAAGTTCTTCCCTCAGTGTTCGACAGGCATTTTCAATTTCATCAGCTGTATCCCTCAATGATTGGCTGGCTTCAGTCACATGCTTTTTTTCAATCATGTCCTTCCAGTTGTCGATTGCCTCAGGAAGTGCAAATGCCAGTCCAACTGCCCCTCCTACCAGCTGTAAATGATTGGGAGGAAAAAAGTCCATGTTTGTCTTTTGATGCCACAGAGACAATTATTTGTGTAGATTTCAGAAGGCAAGATGACATATAGAAAGCTAAAGATTTGGCCTATAAATAAACGTCAATTACAGAGATTTTCTAGATTTCTCAACATCTCATCAACTCATGACATTGGTGTGGCAAACCAGTTATGATTTGAGCATTGGTGTGGGAGTAAGACATAGCTCAGCTTGGCAATTAGTATACACTGGTGCCCAGTTTATATGAATATAAGTATGAGTGTGTTTTTAAGTGAACTAGACCAGAGGATAAGCCATTCGCCTAATACACTAAAAAGGTCTGAGACTGTGCAGATTATGTTCCGCTACAGGTGCAATAGTAACTAGTCATTCCTCAATTCCCTCTTTGTATCCTGTTTGTACTAACAAATTCCCAGTGGGTCAAGTGGTAGGTGAACTTTCATTAAAGTTACAATTATCATTGTGGCCAGTATGAAAAATAAGCCTTTCCTCCCCTGGGAACACCTGGTAGGTAACAAAGGTAGGTTATGAAATCTATTTTTTACACAAGAAACCGCATATATGAAAGTGCATTAGCTTAAAAAAAAAAGTAGTCCTATGTACTTGGTCATGTGAATTATAGATTATCAGAAGCTTACCATGGCTCCTCCTTTAAATGCTGTTTTGAATCCAGCTTTAGAGACATCCTTAATGAGTTTCTGAGCTCCTTTTGTGATCAATCTTTTGCTTGTTTGTTCATTAACTATAAATGTGGATATTGCAAATATGCTGACAAATCCAATTAGCACTTCAGGTGACCTAAAGGCCGGCCTGTGCCTCATCCCCATGTGTTTTCGGTAAAAATATAACTTTGGTTCATATTGAACTTGCCGCTTCCTCACACGACATCTCATTCCACTCCGTTTGGCCATTGCTCTGAGAATCCAATCCACAACGTATTGATCCATATCAGTCGCCTCCTGGTCATTTCGCACTGCCTCTCTCTCATCAATTAACTTCTGAAACAGTTCCTGTATTTTGCTTCCAAGTTCATTACTCTTCTTTGCAAGTTTTTCTGCATCTCTCATGGTGCAGCCTGATAGATAGTTCTCAATAAGTGTAGCACTCACACTAACTGTGACCCCAGTACCACAGTACGCTGTCCCTAACACCCCTAACAATGGAGCTGCAGCCCCTCCAGTGCACAGGGTAGCCACCCCAGCCCCCAAAAAACATACAGCACCCACTGCAGAATATGTGTTCCCTGCACATTCTGCAGCATTGCATTTCTCTCTGAGAGACTCCAGCTCCTTGGCCAGTTTTTTCAGCTGCTCTGCACAGCGCTCCCTCTGATTGAGCCAGGAGAAAATCTCGTCAACCAGCTTGTCTGCAGTATCCATGGTGCAGCTCTGACATCCAACCCAAAGGAAAACAAAAACTCCGTTGGCTTGAGTCAAGGTCCAATGCTTGACGGCATCTAGGTGATGGAAAGAAGTGAGGGTAAATTATGATTGTCACAGAAGAGGCTTCAAACTTGAAAAGCAATGATTCGCTTAAAAGCGGAATGGGAAATGAAGATGGAGGAAGAGAAAGGATACTTTACACCAACACATGTATGTAAACAAATTTTAGGTAGAAATCATTGACCCTGAGTTATGAGGGGGAAGCTTGTGAATAGTCAAAGTTGATTGCCTTGCAGTAGTTAAGAAATACAACTTGGGTGTGTGTGGGGAACATTACATGAATCACATACTTTGGTTACATAACTGAAAGACTGATAAACTGTAGAAGTGAGGCTGGTTTCACACTTGCCAAAAAATATTTTACTTAAACCATGTGCATTGCATTACCAATACCCAGTGGTGGGCTGTCAGGGCCATCGGGGCCTTCTCTGCTGGCCCTGTCAAAATCATAATTTGTTTTCACAGTTAAAGTTAAGTGTACCTGAAACATGTCTGAACTCAATTACTTGTTTTCACAGTTCCTTGGACCAGCACTAGTTTGTATTGCTAACCTCTCCTTGAAACCTGGAGCTACAGACTGATTACAACTTTGAGTGACTGTGTCATCAGCCAATCAAATTTCGATGTGTAGTGACAGAACGCCCCAGGGTCTTGTGATGTATCAGTGCTAGCCCCGATGTCATCATCAATTCTGAGTGTGAGCCTTTGGCTGGTTGTGAGCAAACTAAACACAATAGCCGCTGCATTCACAGCTACTGACGATCTTGTTGCCAATCTACTTAGTGTTTTTACGATGTACAGGCCTTAGCCAGCCTGATGGAAGGGGTGGTTCTTTTTTCTGAAAAAGTGGACCTTTGATTTTTTTTAAAAAACATTTTAATACAGGGGACACATTAAGTCGGGGGTTCTGGTGAATTTTTCTGCATCAATTTGTGCCTTTTCTGATCAATTTATGGTGGAAATGCCTTTATATGTAAAGGAAAACACAAAATGCGGGCACAAAGGTGTCAATTCAAAATATAATGGAATATAATGCAGGCTATTGTCAAATGACCTACACCACTCAACAGCTCCAAATATTAACATATTTAATAACTCAAATTCATTGCTTACCAAAATCAGATACACACACACACACATACACACACAAACACACTTATCAGTCCAGCTACTCAGCCTACTATTGTCTCTGTAATGGTCTGGTCTCTCGTTCCTCTCTTCTCACGTTCTCTTTCTGTGACATCAACCTGCCAATGGACAACAAATGAAAATTAGTCTGGTGGCTAAATCTAGCATGTTACATTTGATTATAAATGTTCATTAATATGCACTGTCCCTTAAATAAATACATCTTACAAATCTCTTTGCTCTCTCTCCACTCCTCTCTTCTCTTTTCTCTCCTCTCTCCTTTATCACTGTTGTTTCTCCCTCTCTTCTGCTGCATGTCAAGTCTGTCTCTTTCCTCTCCATTCACTTTCTCTGTTGCTTTCTCTCTCCTCTCCTCTCTCCTAGTGTCTCTCCTCTCCTGTTCCATGTCTGTTAATGTCTGCCAGCTGTTTCCAGCTCCTGCCTTAGTGAGCGGCGGCTTCGTGAGATCGACAACTTTTATTTTCTTACTAGTTCTTCTCTATATTCTACCCTAACTTCTTAATTTTTGTTCTGATTTAGCTATTTTCTGTGCTTAGTTCACTTATCGCTAGATTCTCTAGTTTTCTTTCTCATACGAATCTTGTGTTTAGTAGGTAGCTTCTCGTTCCTAGTTTGTTACTTTGAGCTTAGCCTAGCTTAGCAGTTAGCTCTATTACATTCACAGTCAAAGCAGCCTCGTTAAAATTATGATTTGTGGTGACTGCTCCGTAGTTACAGATAGGTTGTCTCTACTAGAGAGACGTGTCCATGAGTTAGAGCAGCTGCGTTTCGCTATGATTACGTTAGATGTGACAAGCACTCCAGCCTGACAGTAGACCTGCTATTGTTAGCACTAGCTGAGCTTCGTCAGCAGATGCGGCGGAGTTTGTCTGTTTACCGGCGTGGGAAGGCTCGAAAGAGCAAGCCATCGGTCGTGTGGCCTGGTCTGTAGTCACCTCTCCCGACTGCAAACCAGTTTTCACCACTCACCACCAGCCCTGTTGGTAGTTCTACCGGCCAACGTGCTTCTCCCCCTCCTGTCGACAGAGTAAAGCAATGCACGCTAGTGATTGGAGACTCCGTTACCCGCAATGTTAAATTAGCTTGGCCAGCCTTGGTTCACTGTTTACTCGGGGCCAGAGTCTCCGACATAGAGGATAATCTTAGGGGGCTGGCATCACGGAGGGGGAGTCAGGGAACCCAGGCACAAAGCACCACTACTTTCAGCAACATTGTTATTCATGTCGGCACCAATAATGCTAGGATGAAGCAATCAGAGATCACAAAAGCCAGCCTAGTCAGAATGCTTGAGTTTGCCAGAAAGATGTGTCGGCATCGATTAATTGTCTCTGGCCCCTTACCTGTGAGGGGTAATGATGAGATGTACAGTAGGCTCACCTCAATGAACCGCTGGCTGGCTTGTTACTGTAATGAGCAGGGATTCAGCTTTGTTGATAACTGGCCTTCTTTCTGGGGCCGCCCTTATCTGCTGAAAGCGGACAGCATTCACCCTACTGGGGACGGTGCCGCTCTTTTGTCTAGCACTATAGATAGCTGTTTACATTTAGTGTGACACTAGGGGCTTATCATTCAGCAGGTTGTAGGTGTTTAGAGAGCCTGCTAGTTTTAAATCTAGTGCGGATGTGGAGTCAAGTAGTTTAATTAATATGATTAGTCAGGGAATTTCTCATAGCGTAGATTATCAGTCTGATAGCTTGGTCTATAACATTGAGACTGTCTCCTTACCCTGCTGAATTGCTCCCAAGCTCTCCTCTCCTAAATGTGTGAATCACAATAATCTAGTAATTATTCCTACCACTGATAGTGGTGAAATGTGCAACAAAGTACCTATTAATCTACAGAACCAAACAGCTAATGTTATCAAGAATGTGACCACATATCGTCCAAAGCGTTGGTTGCCAAAACTGTCAAGGTGTCTAATTCCAATTAATCTTTCACCTATTGGTAGCTCTAAAGTTCTGCCTACTCCTGATCACTTCCACAAGATGCTTAAATTTGGTTTCATAAATATCAGATCACTGTCTGCCAAAGCCTGACTAATAAATGATCTGATTCTTGAACATAGTTTCGATATGATTGGGTTATGTGAACCATGGCTGAAACCAAATGTTTTCCATCCCTTAAATGCAGCTTCCCCACCTGACTATACTTATGCCCATGTAGCTCAGGCAAATAAACAAGGTGAGGGTGTTGCCTTAATATATAAATCTATTTTCAATCTGACTTCTAGACTCGAATCTAAATTCCAGTCTTTTGAGGCTCTTTTTCTTGGTGCATCTCGCTCAGCCATCAATAGACTCGGCTCAGTCCAAATTGTGATACTCTATTGGCCTCTTGGCTGTTACTCATTATTTCTTGAAGAATTTGGAGAATTTGTCTCAGGCCTTGTTACTCACTCTGATGAGATTCTAATTCTTGGTGATTTCAATATTCATCTGAATAAGGCTACTGATCCTCTAAGTAAAGCCTTTCTGGCACTAGTTGATACTTTTGGGTTCACTCAGTTTGTTCAAGAGTCGACTCATTGCAGTGGTAACACCCTTGATTTGGTTTTACCTAAAGGGATAGCTGTTTCTGATCTGAATGTCTTGCCAACCACATCTGCTGTGTCAGATCATTTTCTCATCAAATTTGAAGCTTTATTGGCCTGTCCAGTTAATATCGGCACAGATATAATTGCCACTCGCCACATTGGTCCCTCCACTGTCGCTGCATTTGGCTAGTAGCTGCCTGAAGTCTTGGCTCCTTTCACTGTGGTAACTGACTTTGTTGAAAATTTCACTAGTGACTTAAATGTGGCCCTCTGTAGTCTCCTTGGTTCAGTTGCACCTCTCACTACCAGAGCTAGGTGACCAAAAAGGCCTACACTTTGATTTAATGATGAGACACGTGCTGTTAAGAGGACCTGCAGGAGACTGGAACGTAAATGGCAAAAATCAAAATTGGAAGTTTTTTACCTATCATGGCATGAGTGTTTACTGAAATACAAGCGTGCTTTATCTGCTGCAAAAACAGCGTATCTCTCTCACATAATCAATATCAATAAACATTTCTCTTTGACGCTGTATCTAAATTTACTAAAAAGCAGCCGTCTATTAGCTGCTCACCATTCACAGCCCATGAATTTCTAGATTTTTTCTGCATTAAGGTTGATGAGATCTTAAACAAACTTAGTTCTTCAACTCCATCTACTCCTGCAGATCCTGTCTTACTAAATTCATATCTATACAATAAGTCACTGACAGTCCCAGTTATTACAGCTTTTGAGACTATCTCTCTTGATACTTTGACTAAGTTCGTGTCAGCTTCTAAAACAACTGCTTGCCTACTTGACCCGTTACTAGCAAAACGTTTTATAAAGACCTCTGGCCTTTTCTTGGACCTACAATGCTAGACATTGTTAATTTATCACTTACTACTGGCATTGTTCCCAGCAGTTTTAAGACAGCTGTGGTTAAACCTCTACTTAAAAAAAACCTGCACCTCGATCCAGGGTCTCTTAATAACTATCAACCAGTCTCTAATCTTCCATTCTTTTCTAAAGTACTAGAGAGAGTTGTGTATCAACAACTTTCGATCCATATCAAAGAAAACCATCTATATGAACCTTTTCAGTCGGCTTACAGGCCCTGTCACTCCACTGAAACTGCTCTAACCAGAGTGGTGAATGATCTTTTACAAGCTATGGACTCTGATTCCACTTCCGTGATTCTACTACTGGACCTCAGTGCAGCCTTTGACACCATTGATCACTGTATACTTTTAGATAGATTAAATTGTAATTTTGGTGTCTCTGGCTTAGCTCTCTCTTGGCTTAAGTCCTACTTATCTGGAAGACCACATTGTGTCTGCTAAAGTAATATTATATCTAAATTTTCTGACGTTAAATATTGTGTGCCTCAGGGCTCAGTTCTTGGCCCTCTACTTTTCTGTCTTTACATTACACCTCTTGGCCAAATTATACACAGTTATGAAATAAATTCCCATTGCTATGCTGATGATACTCAGCTGTATGTGCCTATAACGGCTGATGATCATATTCAAATGACTAACTTAGAGGCCTGCTTGGCTACTGTGAAAAACTGGATGTCACTTAACTTTCTACTTTTAAATTCATATAAAACAGAGATGCTGGATTGGCCTTGCTAGACACAGCACCAATTTGATCAAGCAATGATAACAATCGACAACTCTGTGGTTTCACAAAGTGTGGCAGCCAAAAATCTTGGTGTTACGTTTGATCCCAGCCTTTCCTTTGATAAGCACATTAAAGAAATCACCAAGACTGCCTTTTTTCACTTACGTAACATAGCTAAAATTCGGTCTTTTCTCTCCATGGCTGATGCAGAGACTCTAATACATGCATTTGTTTCATCCAGACATGATTACTGTAATGTTCTGTTTTCAGGTCTGCCACATTCTAGTACTAAAAGTCTTCAGGTGGTTCAGAATGCTGCTGCTAGAATCCTAACTAAATCTAGGAAATTTGACCATATTACACCAGTTCTTGCCTGTCTTCATTGGCTTCCTATCCATGTTAGATCAGAATACAAGGTGCTTCTGCTGACTTGTAAAATCCTAAATGGGCTGGCCCCATCTTACCTGTCTGATCCCCTTAAACCTTACATGCCATCTCGAGCTCTTCATTCTCAAAATACAGGGCTCCTGTGTACCCAAAGTTAAAAAGAAGTCAGCTGGTGGCAGGGCCTTTTCCTATTGGGCTCCATTCTTGTGGAATAACCTGCTTGCTGCCATCAGACAATCAGAGTCTGTTGAGTCCTTTAAATCCGAACTTAAAACTCATCTTTTTGCCTTAGCTTACATTTAGTTGCCTTTAAGTTTAGTGCTTCACAACCTGTACTGCATGGCGGGTTGGTTTTCTGTCTCAATGAATTTACCAGCCACTGTTCTGCCGACGAGATTATAGAGTATAGATTATGACTAGTTGATGGCTTAATTGATTATAGCTAATGACTATTGCAAACAGTTCTCTTCTCTCACATGTCTTTTCTCTCTCTCTGAATGATGTCTTCTCCTTTCTCTTTTTCTGTGTTTCAATGGTGTCATGTGAGTCTCCCATGTGTGCACGTGCAGTCAGTTCTCTTCCCAGGTCTCCGTGGTGATGGTGGTCGCCACTTGGACGCTGCCTGCCATTCCCCTCCTCACATCTTATTTTTATAAATCCATACTTTTTTTTTTTACATGATGACGCTGGTCGCGTGGCTTGGGTCCTGGACTGTTCTGATGGCGTCTGGACACTGCTTAGCATCCTGTTCATCATATTCTTCATACCTTTTATAAGTCCATTATAATTCTGTTACCCTCTTTCGATGTTGTATTGTGTAAATTGCGTAAACACAACATCTATTGCACGCTGTCCGTCTTGGGAGAGAGATCCCTCCTCTGTCCTTCTCCCTGAGGTTTCTTCCTATTTTCTCTCCCTGTTAAAGGATTTTGGTTTTTTTTTGGGGGGGGGGGGGGAGTTGTTCCTTATCCAATGAGAGAGTCTAAGGACAGGATGTTGTGTTGCTGTTAAGCCCACTGAGGCAAATTTTTAATTTTGTGATATTGGGCTATACAAATAAAATTGATTTGATTTTTGATTTGATTTCCTCATCTCCTCATGTTGCTGTCTATCTCTTCTGGACAGTCTCTCTCCTCTCCTCTCTCCTAGTGTCTCTCCTCTCCTGTTCCATGTCTGTTAATGTCTTTCCTCCTCTCCTCTCATGTTGCTGTCTATCTCTTCTGGACAGTCTCTCTCTCCTCTCCTGTAGTTTTTTTTTGTCATCTGTGTCAGTGCCTCTCCTCTCTATTTGCTGTGCATGTATTTGTCTGTCTCTCTCCTCCCTCTATTTTGCTCCTCCTCTCCTTGTATTCTCTGTTGCTGTCTCTCTCCTCTCCTCTCGCCTAGTGTCTCTCCTCTATAATGTTCCAACTCTGTTAATGTCTTTCCTCCTCTTCTCTCATGTTGTTGTCTATCTCTTCTGGACAGTCTTTCTCTCTCTCTCTCTCTCTCTCTCTCTCTCTCTCTCTCTCTCTCTCTCTCTCTCTCTCTCTCTCTCTCTCTCTCTCTCTCTCTCTCTCTCTCTCTCTCCTCTAGCTTTTTTGTGATCTCTTTCAATACCTCTCCTGTCTTTTTGCTGTCCATGTATTTGTCTGTCTCTGTCCTCCCTCTATTTTGCTCCTCCTCTCCTTGTATTCTCTGTTGATGTCTCTCATCTCCTCTCATCATCCCTACTTGTCTCTCTTCTATTCCCTGTCGATGCCTCTCTTGTTGTTGTCCATGTCTTTGTCTTGACACTTATGGAATGAGAACACTGGTCAGTTCTAATTTCATTGGGTGCAGATTGGAGAATGTGTTGACAGCTTCATCCAGGTCCACCGCCATATCATAGTGTGTGGATGAGGTCCAGGGATGACAAGTGGTCTTTGTCATGCTGCTACGCATGAATATGTTCAGTCCCCAGAGAGTGCTGGCTGACCGTTCACACTCACAGGAGGTGACTGGCAGAGTACAAGCTATTTTGAGAAGCTTGAAGATGTTTGGATAGATCAGCGCATCACATTCTTTGATTGCCTCAGCACATGAAGTTTGCCTTTATTCTGATTACTTTTTTTGCAACTTCAGTTTCAAGCTTTTCACTTCCTGGTCAATCAGTTCTGGTGAAGGTAAGTCATCTTGGTAAAAGTGAACTGTTTCAGAGATGTCCACTGTCACATCTGGGTGGCACTGTACAGACAGAATTAGGCCCCGGAGCCTTGATGCTGTTACAAATAGTGGACTAAATCTGGATTCGAACGCCAAGATTACATGGTCAAGGAAGGGTATAGCCATGTTGCGATGATAGTAGTCCTGCACAGTTTCAGCAGGTGCATTTTCCCTGTGTGTCTGCCTTCCAGCAGACATTGTTTGACTGGCAGGCTACACACTGACCTGAGCAGTCATCCTGAGTGCTTGCTCATAGAGCTGGTTGAAGTCATCCTGAATTGTCTCACATAGCTCCTTGTAGATATTTTTCACCTCATCTACCATGCTAAATGCCTCAACAATGTCAATTGATGTTCTTTGCAGCTTCACTGCTATGCCTGCAAAGTGGGATAAAACTTGGTAGACCGTAAGGAAGATCAGGATGAAACCCAAATTTTGGAGCCCAGACAAGAGACCATAGGCCTCTGCTTTGTACTTGCCCTCCCATCCAGTGATGACATCTTGGCTGTACTCTTCTGTATGGAGACCAAGTGCCATGACTTCTAAAGCCTTAACAATGAAAACGAAGGCACTATAAAAGTGGCTGTAGGCATCGTGTCTTTCTTTTTTTTAAAATTTATTTCTGATTTTTCCCTTTTTATCCCAATTTAGTGGCCAATCGATCCCTATTTTAATTCAAACACCCACCCTCTCACTGCATGCATTCGCCAACTGCATCTCTCCAGGCCGAACCACTGCTTTTTCCGACACACACAGAGACGCATTCGTGTGACGAACACAAGCCGACTCCGCCCCCTCCCGAAGACAGCGTTGCCAATTATTGCTGCTTCAACGAGTCCGGCCATAGTCGGTTCTGACGAGACCAGGGCGCGAATCCCTGGTCCCCAGTGGGCAACTGCATCGACACAAAGCCGATGCTTAGACCGCTACACCACCGCGGACCCGGCATCGTGTCTTTCTGCCCATCTTGTGCGACATATGTCAATTAGGGGTTTCCTCTTTCCAGCAGTGTGCATCCTTATTTACAACGTTCCTGAGTAGGTGTTCCCTCTTCGGGCTGTAGGTAAAGAATATGATGAAAGATTTCATCTTGTCAATTATGTTGCGCACAATAGGAAGAGCAGAGGAGCGTGCAATGACAAGGTTCAGGCAATGCCCATTGCAGTGCATGTACACTGCCTTAGGTGCAGCCTTCTTGATCAGAGCCTGGACACCGACATTTTCGCAGCTCATGTTGCTGGCACCGTCATAACCCTGTCCTCGACAATCACCAATCTCTACGCTTAGGTGACTCAGTACATCCTTAATTGTGGTTGCAATGTGGCGGCCTGTGATTTGTGGCAGAGAACAAATCTCTAACAATTCGTCCCTGATATTTCAGTCTTTGTCAACAAATCTTACACACATTGGCATCAGCTCTACTTTATGGGATGTCACCTCATCCGCCATGACTGTATAGATCTGTGCATTTTTGACCTCTTCCACAATCTGGGCGTGATCATCTGCTTTCCTATCATGTCAATCGTCTCATTTTGGGTTTGGGGTGAGAGGTAGGTGGCATTTCTGAGCTTTGGCTTTGCCACATGCTGTTTCAGCGTCTCATCATTGTTTGCAAGTAGATTCATCAGGGCCAAGAAGTTTCCAGGGTTGCCAGTAGATGCTGCTGCTCAGTTGTACCTCTAAGTGCAATACACTTGCGACCACAGTAAAGCACAGCCTCTGCTACAGTCTTGAGTATGTGCCTGTTGTCTTTGATGTTGGCTTCCTTCCTACTATCCATGAGGACTGATATTTGGATCTCAGGTTTGTCGACCAAATGGAGAAACAATCTAGCATTTTCAACTTCCACTAAGTGAGATGGTCTTGTTGAATGGTTGCCAATTACCAATGGTTTTCATATACCATTGTGTGACTGGAGCATTGACCATCAATCCCATCTGGTTCCTCTCCTTGGCATTCACAAACAGGTCACAACACACACAGAATGCACCATCAAGCATAGAACTGTACACCAACCACCAGCCATATTCCTCCAACCACCTGAGCTTGAATGCCCTGTTGCAGCCACCAAGGAATTGTGTTGGAAAAATTAAGTGATTTGATGGCCTGTCATGGTTCCTGAGCAAATGGTATTTCTGGCCCTCAGACATCCTATGCACACTCTCTCCCTCTCTCACTCTTTCCTCAACTGGTTTTGTGGTCTGAATTAAAAATCCTAGGTCACTGAACATCTCATCATTCTGACGTGCCCCAAGGTGTTGTGGACCTTCCTGGGGTTGGGGATCACCCTGATCTTCCTTGAGGGGCTCTGCATCCCCCTGACCTTCCCTGAGGGTTCTGCATCATCCTGACCTTCCCTGAGGGTTCTGCATCAGCCTGACCTTCCCTGGGTTCTTGTGGATCACCCTAACCTGCTTTCCTATCTGTAAACATATAGATAGATCTTAGTCAGTGGTGTAGTGGAGGTATATGCAGCTATCCACCACCATTAGTGCATGCTAATTTTACAGTAACAACAAAATCATGCACAAAAAAATCTAAATTATCCCTGTGATTGGCAGCTGAAAACTTGATTTAGTATGGAAAACAAGTATTGTATTGGTGCGAGATAGCCTACCAGCAGTACATTCAACTGTATCATTCATTGAAATACGCTTTGTATATTATGCCGTTTCTCCACTATACAGTACAGTACAGTACGGCATAGGACAGCACGCATTTGTGTCACCTAACCCCTAACCCATCACGAGACAACAACACAGCAACACAGCACAATGGAAGAACTTGAAGCTATCCTGTACTTTTTCCTTAAACAAAACCAGTTGTAAACTGATCTGGGGCCAATACCTCTTAGCTAGCTACATAAGGTAGCTAGCTATGTCCCGCCACAGGGTCATAAATGAATTGGTTGATTTCATCAACTCAGTCAGAAATCTCCACTTAGCCCCCATGCTAATTTTTGCAATGTAGAACCCCAATTACTTATTCTAAAACGTTAACGATCTAAACTGATTTACAAAAAATCAGTCTAAACTGATTTACATTTGCCACACAGGTAACCAAAAATCATCCCTCCAAAATATGTTCACAGCTAACGCTCATAGCTAGCTCGCTAACGCCAGCATAGCTTAGCTATCCCAACTAACTAACTAGTTAACAAACTTACCCTGTTTGGCTGCCATGAGTCTCTCAAGTGCCAAACAGCCTGTTAAAGTCAGCAAAACCCTTCTTTGTGCAAACAATACTGGTGCCTTTGATTCCTTTTGCCAATGCCTCTGTTGTGTATTCTGAGACAGTCAGGCATTTTGCAATTATGTCAACAAAGAAGAGAAAATGTTTCACTTGGTGAAAACCCTTGCCACAAAGGGAGTGCAACATGAAGTTTATGCACAGAGGGCAAAAATGCTGTCTGATACATATGAATCTGTACGGCTGAGGTCAGGTATTAATCAAGTGAATGCAGTATGTAACATAGCTCACGTCATCACTACAACTATGAAGCAAGTTGCTAGTGTGACAAGTAAGAGTCAGGGCTCCTTCCCACACTGTTGCCGAAGCATTGGACATTCAAGGGAAATTCCTCTGCTCCCTGTCAATGTTAACATTTTACAATCAGCTACAACCTGCGCTGGAAGATGGACTACTACTCAATCCATCCACATGTTTAAGGCCACTAAAGTTACCTGACGAGGGACCAGACAGCTTGAAACATGACCCTTCATCATTGAAATTGCTCTGCCATGGCTCAGTCACACACAGCTACACTACTCGACAACTACTGTGCATAGAAACAGGTGCGGACACCAGTCATCCACTGTCTGAATTTCCAGTCAACTTGCAACTAAACAAAGAATCATTCACACTATGAGGAATCGTTGCATTCATATCAGGGCCATCGAGGGATGCCCTTGGTCACTATGTGGCCTACTGCAGAAGATCCTCCTTGGTCTGGGAGCAATATGACCTTTCTTGTCAAGTCACAACGGCCTCTGAAAAAAACAAAAATAAAACCTCACGCTGTGTTTTCACAAAGGAAGGTTAAAAGCCATAATCATAATTGGACTTACATAACAGAACTTTTGTAAATAGTGTAACATGCATGGATAAGAAGACACGCTGGCCGCTGGCTGGCGGGATAGACGCTTTAGTCTAGCGGTTAGCGATGTCACCTGCGGTGCGGGGGATATGGGTTCGCTTCCCGGCCGCGTCAGTTCCTGTGGTTGCGTTGTACCCCGAATTCGCTACAATGGTTTTGAACAAACAGGCTACATTCTATTCCTGATGAACACATTGAATGGTCCTGAAACAAGGACATTGCATACTTTTTTGTGAAATCTTTTGTTGGGGTACGATTTTGCAAATATTTTTCTACATTGATTTTTTTTTTACTTTTTACTTTTTACTACTGTTGATGTGAGGTTACTACGCCACTAACCCTCAGTCTTCTGTTTCCCTGAGAAAATTTTATATTTGCTGTTAAATATGACATGAAAACACAATATACCGTTTCAAATGATTATTTAATAATTTAAGTGGATTAGGTTAAGTGTGGTCAGCCGAAAAAAGGGAAAAAACTTCATAGAGAGCACGTGTAATTGCACAAACGGGCACAAACTGAGCTCAAACTAACGACGCCAGTTTGGGACGATTTTGACGACAATGGGGTTCAGAGTTGTGTCATTCCTTTAGCAAAATACTGTAGCGACCGGGTGAGGCAGTCGCTCCGACTGTCGGCGGCTCCGTACTGGGGGAGCGCAGGCGCAGATCTCTGCCTCTTGACTCTTCCACAAAAAAATGTTTTATTTCTGAAATACTAAAAGAGCACAAAAGTTTCCTTTAACAGCACAAACAAACGACACCAGCTTTGAACGATTTCAGTTCCCGAACAGGCGCCCGACCGACCAGAGAAGGCACTGGTGCAGCGACCAGGACACATACCCAAATCCGGCTTCCCTCTCGCAGACACGGCCTATTGTGTATGTAGAGACGCCCGACCAAGCCGGAGGTATAAACATGGATTCGAACTGGAAATCCCTGTGTTGGTAGGCAACGGAATAGACCGCTACGCTACCCGGACGCCCTCCGAGTGCTCATTCAAATACGCCACAGGGTTTAGGATGACGTCACTCCTTGTGCAAATGTTTTATAGCTCTACTACTGCTACTACGACTACTACTACTACTACTGTGATAGGTGAAAGTAATAGGACCAGTAGGTGTCACTGTTGTATTATTACTATGACGTGAAGTGCGCATGTCTGATAGTTGTTGCGGTAGACGGAAATGGAGGGTGCTGGATAAAAACAGGCAGAGCAGCAGTAAAAGTTACACTTGTTAAAAAGAACTCACGGAGTCGGCTCGTTCTATCCGGAATGTTTTCTTTAAGTCGAGAAGACACTTCTACAGACATTACATGGTGTCAGAGTGGTCTGCATATTAGTGCAACGTGAAGCCATGCCGAAGTTTAACCCGCCGAGCGATTTCAAGTTTGACTGCCCCGCAGAATGGCCGGAGTAGAGACAAAGATTTTCGCGCTTCAGGCTCGCTACGAAGCTGGATAAGGATGACGGGGAGACTCAAGTGAGTTCGCTGATTTATTCAATGGGAAGCGAGGCTGAAAAGATATCCAGTTCCTTCGGCTTAACAGCGGAGGAACAGAAGGATTACGACGTCGTTATGAAAAAGTTTGACGAGCACTTCGTTACTCGCCGCAACATCATACATGAGAGAGCATGTTTTTACCAACGGAGCCAGCAGCCAGGGGAAACGGCGGAGATGTACATCCAGACATTGTACGAGCTGGCTGAACGCTGCAAGTTCAGGGACAAGAGAGACGAGCACATCAGAGATCGCCTGGTGGTGGGCATAAAGGACAAAGAGCTCTCACGGCGGTTCCAACTCATGGCGGACATAACGTCAACACAAGTCATTGAACAGGTGCGCCAGGCGGAGGAGATAACTAAACAGGTTAGTCTACAATCTAACCAACCAGAGGCCCAACTGGCTAACGTTAATGTTGTTCGATGGCGGGAAGGCCATCAAAAGAAAAAGGGCGGGCAGCGTTATGGAAGCAGCAGCCCTGCAACCCACAAAGTGGAGGAATGTGGGAGATGCGGCAAGCCTCAGCACCCTGATGAGAGAAAGTGCCCTGCATTGAAAAGTAAGTGCAATACATGTCATAAAAAGGGACATTGGGAGCGGGCATGTCACTCAAAAGCTGTAAGAGAGATTACAGAAGAAGTCAAACAGCTATACTTCCTAGGAGAAGTGGGCAGTAAGAAAAGTCAAGATGATTGGACTGTTAGTTTGACTATATGTGACATGCCAGTAACTGTCAAAATTGACACGGGAGCCGATGCTACAGTTATCAGCCAAGGGACTTTCAAAACGCTGAAAAATAAAATAAGATTGCAACTTCCTGACACACACTTAATAAGCCCAGGGGGAAACCTCAGCTGCGTAGGACTGTTTCAGGCCACCACCAGCTACAAGGGGAAACAGTATTCCTTTCCTGTGTACATCATAAGAGGAGAAAGCAACGCCCTACTAGGCCGCCCTGAGGCTGTAGCAATAGGTCTAGTGAAGCGGGTGGAGGAAGTCAGCTGTGTTTTCCGAACAACTGGACTGCTGAAGACAGAGCTGGTGAAAATAGCCCTACAGGAAGACGTGCAGCCATATGCAGTGCATACAGCCAGGCGAATACCTTTGCATCTAGTGCCGCTGGTTAAGAAAGAACTGCAGCGCATGGAAAATGAAGGCATAATTGAAAAGGTTACCCAGACAACAGAATGGTGCGCTGCTATGGTGCCTGTGTTAAAACCCAATAAGAGGGAGGTCCGCTGCTGTGCAGACCTCAGGAGGCTGAACCGGGCAGTGAAACATGAAAAGTACGTACTGCCTACTATGGAGGAAATAATGCCACTGCTCAACGGGTCAAAGTGGTTCACATCGTTGGATGCAGCGAGCGGGTTCTACCAGATCCCCTGCACAAGGACAGCAAGAGGCTCACTACTTTCATAACCCAATTTGGGAGGTATGCCTTTTCCCAGCTCCCATTTGGGATAACGAGCGCTCCCGAGATTTTCCAAAGAAAAATAGCAGGGACTTTGACAGGACTTGAGGGCACAGAAGTGTATATGGACGATATCTTAAGCTGAACAAGGTTAAATGCAAGTTCAAACAGACACAAGTCCGCTTTCTCGGTCATGTCATCGATGAGACAGGAACCTGACCTGACCCAGACAAAGTGACAGGAATAGAGAACTTTCCTCAGCCCCAAAATGTAACGGAACTCAAGAGATTTCTGGGGATGGTGAATTACCTGGCAAAGTATGTTCCGGAGCTTTCCACTGTGGGTCAGCCACTTTATGAGCTGCTGAAAGGAAAGACAGAGTTGGTATGGGGGCCCGCACAGCATACAGCATTTCACAAACTTATAGCTGCACTAGCCACCGCCCCCATACTTGCCTTTTATGATGTCACCAAGCCTACAGCAGTGTCAGCAGACGCCAGCAGCTATGGGCTGGGAGGCGTCCTGCTCCAGTTGCATGGAGACGGAAGTAATACTTGGGGTAGTATTGGTCGAGGGTCAATGACCACACCGGGTCATAGAACTCAGGTTTAATCGTGGCTCAGTAGGCAGACGTAATAACCATACATGGTAGTGGTGTAACCATAATAACAGTCCGGGTAGTACATAACACCTAGTGTAGTTCCAGTGGATATACATGGCGTTATATCACTACATCCCCCCTGTTTAGTTTTCAATGTTTACAGTATCAAAATACTCTAGAACATTCCAATGTGGTACAATCATTGATCAGCATTGTACAGTCATTACACAGAGGTTGCCTTCTCTTTTTTTTTTTTTTTTTAGACAACACACTCAAAATTGTCCATCTCGAAAAACAATAAACATATTCAGAGCCCTCCTTTTGTGTGTGATTGTCTCTACTCATAGTCCTTGTAGTGAGCTGGTTTGGAAACAGCTCTTCCATATCTTGTGCGTACTGTCTTGTGTGTTTCACAGGTTTGGCTGGAAGAAGTTCCAGCTGCATGAGTGTCCCGTTGAGGTTCTGTGAAGCGGGTTCTTGCTCTCCTCAGTGCATGGGGGTGGTGAATTTCCCGCAGGTGGCTCCTGCCACGTCTGAGTTTGTTCCCATTTGATGTTTGCACAATGTAGCTCCTTGGCTCATCGCACTTTTGTACGACGGTGGCTGGATACCAAGTCCCTTTTTCCTTGTTTAGGACAGATACGTGCTGTCCGGGACCGAGTGGAGGTAGTTCTCTGCCGCTGCTGCGGTCATGATGTTCCTTCATGTTTGCTGTTCTCTGCTCCAGGTGGAGTCGGTTTTCCTCCTTGCCTGGGTCCCCTCGACTCGGCAGCAGGGTGGTGACTGGCCTTCCGAAGACCAGTTCTGCTGGTGATGGTAGTTTACTGTCGATGGGTGTTGCTCTGACCTGTAGTAAGGCCACTTGTATGTTACCTCCTTGTCTCATGGTTTTCTTCACAATGGATTTGATGTGTCGCACGTGCCTCTCAATGAATCCATTGCTTTTTGGATAGTGGGGTGAGCTTGTCACGTGCCTGATTCCCCAGTCAGCCGTGAATTTCTGGAACGCATGCCCTGTGTACTGGGGTCCATTATCTGTAAGTATCCCGTCAGGCCTTCCAAAAAGAGACATGTACATTTCCATTTTTTGTGCAACTGCCCGGCTGGACACTGGCATGGGCATTTCATCCACTAGAGGGAACTTAGAATATCTGTCCACAATCAGTAAATGCTGATGTTCATCGATCTCGAATAGATCAGAAGCTAGGGATTGCCATGGTTTTGACGGTGTGTTGTGTGGGTTGAGAGGTTGCTTTGGATTTGCATCCTGATGTTCCACGCATACGCTACTTGACCTGCAGACTCTTTCGATGTCATCGTTCATTCTGATCCAGTAGACACTTTCTCTCGCCAGTCGCCATGTCTTTTCGATGCCCTGGTGTCCTACATGCAGCTGTTCGAGTATAGAATCAGTCATGGAGTCTGGGATGAGCACCTGTCTGCCTTTGAATATGACTCCTGCTTCAACTGCGAGCTCATCTCTGAATGACCAGTACTCACGTAGTTGTCTTGGTAGAGCTTTGATGTTGTCTGGCCATCCCTGGTGGATCAGCTCTTTCAGTGCATTGAGTCTGGGGTCGCTGGTGGTTTCCGTGCGGAGTGCGTCCTGTTTCTCGGGAGAGAAGTTTATCATTGCAACAGTGAGCATCACTGGATCCTCGACTTCTGCCTCTATTCCGTCAATGCGCTCGTCCAGCTCGATGTTGCTGTTGTTCTCAGGGTTGGGTAGTCGGCTGAGTGTGTCTGCCAGGACCATCTGGTTTCCTGGTCGATACGTGACCTCGTAGTTGTATCCTTGTGTTTTTATCAGCATTCGCTGAAGCCGTGGCGGGGCAGCATGCAGTGGCTTTGTGCATATGGTAATGAGGGGTTTGTGGTCTGTAACTACAATGAATGACTTCCCATACAGGTAGGTATGGTATCGCTGCATTCCATAGACTATGGCCAGCATTTCTCGCTCTATGTTGCTGTACCTGGATTGGCAGTCGTCCAGTGTCTTTGAGCCAAAAGCTATGGGTCTTTTGTTCTGCACTAATGCCACGCCCAGTCCTTTCTGTGATGCATCGACCTCAAGTGTCAGAGGTGTGCTTGGATCATAGTACTTCAGGCAGTCATGTTCGTTGATAACTGATTTCAGGTCCTCAAAGCTCTTTTGGTGGTCAGTGTCCCATGTCCAAGGCACGTCACTTTTCAGCAGCACCCTCAGTGTGTGTGCTTTGTCTGCAAACTTTGGGATGTAGGGTGACAGGTAGGTCAGCATCCCCAAGAATCTGCTCAGTTCATCTTTGTTCTGGGGTGTCGGCATTTTCTGGATGTCCCTGATTTTGGCTGGGTCAGGTTTGATACCTTTGTCTGTGTACAGGTTGCCAAAGAATGAGATGCTTGTCTGTTTGATTGTGCACTTGTCACTGTTGAACACAATACCTGTCTTGGCTGCTCTCTCCATCAGGTTGGTCAGGTTCCTGTCATGCTCCTCTTCGCTTGCTCCGTAGACTGCGATATCATCGGCTATGCTGACGACACCGTCGAGCCCCTCCAGGATTTGGTCCATCTTTGCCTGGAAGAGATCTTGAGAGACACTGAGACCAAATGGCAAACGTTTCCAGCAGTATCTACCAAATGGAGTTCGGAATGTGGTTAGCAGTTGTGACTCTTCCTCTAGGTGTATTGACCAATATCCAGCTTTAGCATCAAGTTTGCTGAATATTTTTGCATTTGCAAACTTCGGGTTCAGTTCCTCCACAGTAGGAATCTTGTGTGGGCATCTCCTAAGGCTGGCATTAAGCTTTTGGGGGTCTAAGCATATGCGAAGGGAACCGTCTTTCTTTGTGCTGTATGCCAGACTCGAGCACCAGTCTGTGTGCTGTTCTACTTTTCTTAACACACCTTGTTCGACTAGGTTATTCAATTCATCTTTCAGTTTGTCTTTGATGTGAATGCTGCACTTACGTGGTGGGTCTATGAATGGTTCAGCATCCTTTTTCAGGATGAGCTTGGCCTTTCCCCTGATGTTGCCAATTTTGTCAAACTGGTCTGGGTATGCTCTCTTTAGGTCTGCACTGTTAGATATGGTAATTTTGGGTTTTGTCTGTCTTGTGTTGACTTTTTTCTGGTTTGCATGTCCTTTCTCGGTCACTGCATCTACATTGACAGTCACTAGGTTTAACAGTTCACATGTTGGCAGCCCAACTATGGCTGGCCCTGGTACGTCCACAACATAGAACTTTGCATTGATCCATTTGGATTCTTTGTACTGGCATGGAATGTCAATGGTGCCTAGGCAGGGGATGGCGTGACCACTGTATGCAGATAGCCTCCTGTTGGTTTTTTTCAGTCGTTTCTGGGTGCATGCATTTTCACCGTACATCTGCTTGAAGGTACGCAATGGGAGTGTGTTGCCTGACGCACCTGTGTCTATCTTCAGACGTAGTGTGTATCCACGACCAGGTAGGTCAGGTGGTGTCACCTTCAGGACTGTGTACGCCTCCTCTCTGGCCGGCTTGCTGTCTATGCTATGCATGCACTTTTCACTGATAGTTATGGAGTGGAACTGTTTCTGGTAAGTACTTTCGTTCTCACTGTCTGTTTCACTGCTACTCTCTACAGCATGTATGCGAGTCCTGCTCTGTTGCTTTTTGTCTATATAGGTTTTGCGCTTGTGCTGTTTGTCTTGTGGTGTGTGGGACTTACTTACCCCGCTCCTGCTCTGGCTGGAGTGTTCCTGGCGCTCTCGTTTGGCCTTCCTGCAGCACCGCTCCCAGTGACCTTTTGCACCACACACATTGCATTCATCATCATATGCAGGACATCGACGTGGTTTGTGGCTTCTCCCACAGTTACGACATATGCGGTCCCTGTCCACAGCGTGGATTCTCTCATTGTGTGACAGGCTAAGTTTGTCTAACTGTTCATTGCCTGCTGTCAGGGCTTCATATTTTCGTCCCTCGGCCAGAACCTCTGCTAAGGAATATCCTTTTGGTTTGCTGTATAGATCATTCCTCAGGGCATCATGGGGAGTGCTCGCAATAATAAGCTCAATCATACGCTCGTTAAGCTCTTCGTCTGAAAACTGACATTTCTGTGCTAGTGTTCTGGCTCTGGTCACAAAATCATCAATATTCTCATCTGTTTTCTGTCTGTGTTGCATCAGTTGCAGTCTATGGATTCTGAAATTTACGTTCAACTTTAGCTGTTTTTCAAAGAAGTCCCATAGTTTGGCAGGCTTTTTCTTTTCATCATCAGTGAGACCACTGGCGTTCAGTCTTTTTAATCCTTCATCTCCGATTCCACGACATATTTTCCTAGCTTGTTTAGCTGCGCCATTTATTTCTTCATCTTCTAAATACAGAGTCATTTTCTGTTTATACAGTGAAATTGCCTCACCCAGGTCCGGGTCTGACCAATTCATCGTCGGTAGATGCGATGCCATGACCTCTCCTGTTACTAGCTAGCTAGTTAGCTTTGCGGCTAGCTCAGCTCCGGCGCACTCTTGCTTGAATGATGACAGAAATTATCCACGGACAATTTTATCAGTCTATCTTCATTCTTCATAGAGAGTACTTTACCGCTGCCACCATGAAGTAATACTTGGGGTAGTATTGGTCGAGGGTCAATGACCACACCGGGTTATAGAACTCAGGTTTAATCGTGGCTCAGTAGGCAGACGTAATAACCATACATGGTAGTGGTGTAACCATAATAACAGTCCGGGTAGTACATAACACCTAGTGTAGTTCCAGTGGATATACATGGCGTTATATCACTACAGAGACCACTGGAAGCCCGTGGCCTACTGCTCGAGGCGGTTAAGCGACGCAGAGACAAGGTACGCCCAAATCTAAAAGGAATGCTTGTCCAGGGTGTGGACCTGCGAAAGATTTGAGAAGTACTTGTTCGGACTTGATAGCTTAAGGCTGGTCACTGATCATAAACCTCTAGTGCCTCTTATGAACAGCAAATACTTGGACAATGTTCCCATCAGATGCCAGAGGCTATTAATGAGGTTAATGCGCTTCAATGGCATAGCTGAATATGCACCAGGCAGAACGCTGGCAGTGGCTGACGCTCTCTCCAGAGACCCGGAGCAGCGCTTTGGAGATGGAGCTTTCCACGATGATGTGGCGGCACATATTGATGCTGTCATGTGCCAGATGCCAGCCACACCCCAGAGAATGAAGGAGATAAAAGAAAACACAGATGAGGATCTGCAACTCCAGACTGTACTGGGTTTCATCAGGCACGGATGGCCTGAGTATGCAGAGAAGGTGCCTGAGACAGTCAGAGACTTTTACCAGGTGAGAGGGGAGTAATCTTAGTTGAAGGGCTTAGTCATTAGAGGGAGCTGCATTGTCATCCCTGCAATCGTGAGTGACATTTGGGGCCCAAAATTGGGGGGGGGGCAAAGATTTTTTTAATCACGTAATTGTGGTGTACTGATTTGGGGAGCAACACTGCCAGTTTTTAATGAATTTATGTAAGTGGTTAGCTTCGTAGCCGCAGAAATGTGTGCATTGCATTTTTGATGGTCGCCGTATTTTTCCAATGCCTTCTTCCAGTTTCCAAATCCTACCGTTCGAAACTTTTCTTCTTTGTTGTGGCCAGCTGTGGAGGCTCCATCTCTGCATTGCCCACTTCTCGCAGAGACTGCTCTGAAATGTTACCTGTCTCTGTGAGAGACACATCATTGTCCTGACGCGATTCTTCATTTTCGTTCTCTTCAGCCCTATTGATTTTTGTTCTCTTTGTAAAATAACTTAATAACGTGTTAACGCATTTGGACATTTTCAATTAGTCTCCCATAGCTAGCTAACATGGTTTGCTTCAGATCCTTACATTGCCCCCAGCGACTCGTAGGTGTAATTACAGCAAATAATATTTGTTTATTTTTAAATAACGTTATGTGATATTTTAATTATTCTTTGTGAGTTTGGGGGGGCATTGCCCCCCTTGCCCCCCCCCCGTAATGTCGCCCATGCCTGCAGTTATGAGAGAGATGATCTTAGAGAGAATCCATGATGGGCACCAGGGTCTAGTTAAGTGCAGAGAAAGAGCTAGCCAATCTCTGTTTGGTGGTCAAAAATGTCAGAACACATCACAACAAAAGTACAGCAGTGTGCATTCTGTAGAGAAAACAAGAACACACAGAGAAAGGAGCCTTTAATGTCAAGTGAGTTCCCATTCCGGCCATGGCAGAAAATTGCCATAGACCTATGTGAGTTTAAAAAGCAAAACTACTTGATAGTGTCTGACTATTACTCTAGATACTTGGAGATCCTAAATCTGCCAACTACTACTAGCAGTCAGTTAGTGGCTAAGCTGAAACCTACATTTGCAAGATATGGCATCCTTGAAGTGTTAGTGAGCGATAATGGGCCCCAACTAGCTTCAGCAGAGATGAGGAAGTTTAGTGAGCACTATGATTTTGCCCATGTAATGTCAAGCCCACACTACCCTCAGAGCAATGGACATGCAGAGAGGGCTGTCCAGATAGCGAAAGGGATACTAAGACAGGAAGACCCCCTCCTCACTCTGTTAACGTACAGCCACACCCTCAGGTTCTACCGGAGCCAGTCCAGCCGAATTGCTTGTGGGTAGGAAACTCAGGACCACTTTACCCATTCTGCAGGACAATCTGAAACCAAACTGGCCCGACGAAGATTAAATTAAAAAGGCCGATGCCACAGCTAAACATAAGCAGGCATATTACTACAACCGCGGGAATGGAGTGAGGATTCTGCCCCCACTGAGCCCAGGGGACACTGTGCTCACAAAACTGGACGGACAAAAACAATGGACAACACCAGCTGTCGTCCACAGTCCCAGCTCCACTCCCAAGTCTTACATAGCGGAGGCAGCTCAAGGTGAGAAATACAGAAGGAACAGGCGTCATCTGTATGCCACACCCAAAACACCCACATCCATCAGCAAGGGTCCTGATTGGGTCGATCTGGAAGAGGATGGAGACACTGAGGTCACCCCAGCTCCACAGACACCAGTTAATCTTGCGCGGGGGACAAATTTTACTTGCTCAGGGAGAGTGAGTAAACCAGCAATAAGGCTGGATTTGTGAGGTGTGTGGATTTATGGACTGTGGGATTATACTTTTTATAAAGGGGGGCGGTGGTATGACAGGTGTAATGTAGCAATAATATGAAAATGGTTCAGGTGTTTATTTAGAATGTTCAGTTGAGGGTTGGATTTGTTAAATAGAGTGAATTTGACAGTGAACTGAGCGATACAAAGATATTCGGTGTCTTTGCTATTTTTGTTAAAAGTGTCAGTACAAGAAAGACAATGTTATTTTTCTAGTTTGGAGAAATCGTCTTAAGGGGTGAGATGTGATAGGTGAAAGTAATAGGACCAGTAGGTGTCACTGTTGTACTGTCTATTACCATGACGTGAAGTGCGCATGTCTGACAGTTGAGGTAGACGGAAATGGAGGGTGCTGGATAAAAACAGAGTCGGCTCATTCTATTCGGAAGGGATTCTTTATGTCGAGATGATACTTCTACAGACATTACAACTACTACTACTACTATATTCGGCTGCTCCCATTAGTGGTCGTCACAGCGGATCATCCGTTTCCATCTCGTCCTGTGTGTGTGTATGTGGGGGGGGGGGCAGTTTTACTGAACACCCTGACAGAAACCCCACGGTACGCTGCTGCCAATACCTTGTGGTTGTATAAAGGAGAACAATGGAAACATTGCATGACAAAGGGTTGCAAAACAGGTATTGACATCATGCATAAAGCCAGACAGCAATCACGTCCATTTAGAAATAAAAATTTCTGCAAAGTATTATCTTAAATGAGATTCCAAGTATGCACCAAGCTCTATCAATGCGAAACTTTATATATATATATATATATATATATATATATATATATATATATATATATATATATATATATATATACTGACACTAGCACAGACAAATTAAACATTGACAAAGCACAGAAAAATCGTTCACAAAGACCTTGCATATAATGTAAGAGATGGAAGGAAGTTGAGAGAAGCGTCAGCCTATACATGGCTACAAATGTACATTTTAACTTTTCAGTGTAAAGTACAGAAAATTTAGATCTTACCTGTTTTTAACAGCAGAAGTTCAAGAAATAACTCTCAAGAATTAAGACATTCTAAGTTTTCAAAAAGATTATAAACTGCAAGCAAATTTTTTGAATCTAATAAGGCCAGTCCCGTTGGCTTTGACATTGATGTCAAATAAAGATTAAAAATAGAAAGTATCAAGTATCGGCTGGCAGGCCTTGACACTGTTTGTTACAGACACCAAATGCAAGTATAAGACAAACTTGAACAATGTATGATCAGCGGAAACCCTGCCCACTTTGGATCCTGCCTGCACCACGTGACTTCTTGTAAACGCTCAGCTGTAGTGCAGCTCTGCACTGGTGCTGATATGGAGCCCTCAGATAACAGTACTAAGCTCAGCCCAATTTGCCTAGGAACGCACATTAAACAACATTCATGATGTCATGTGATCTCACTTCAACTAGTTCATCTAATACTATTTATCAATGGTATGTTTACAGAAATGTCCTGATCTTCTATTGCTGATTCAACAAAAACAACTTTTTTTTAAATGTCATGTATCTACAAGATAACTGAATTATACAATGCTCAAGGCGTATCTTGGCCTTCCTCTTTTATTTGCTAGACCGTAGTAACATTACAAAACGACTGCGTTAAGCAGGCACGAAAACACATGAGTGACCCTCTTGCTCTGTCTTCTTCCAAGGGCGTGTACCAGAGTGGCGCGTATACACTTATATAACATATACTGTGGCAGGATGAGGAAAAACACAGGAGGCGAAGGCGAGTTTGAACTTTATTCCTCAGCTCCAAAACCAAACTGTAACAGGAACAACCTTGCACCAGAGAGCCCGGGAACGTAAACCACGCCCCCAGCTCACAGCCCTGCTGGGTGAGAGGCATAGCCCCTAGTGTCCGCCACAACACAACCAATAGACATCGAGGGTCAGAGGTCAAACATAAAATACATATTACTGCAAATAAAAACATTTGCTTTCGTGTGTATCTCCATACACTACACTGCTCCCCTAAAACTGGAACCCAGTACAACAACATTTCTTTTTTTTTCCTTTTCTTTTTTTTTTACATCTTTTCAACATTACATTGTTATAACAACAACTAGGTTCTCACAGATTTAATCTATCAGGCGGCTTCACATGCCGCTGCAGCCTCTGGACACCCTCTGCAACTGAGGAGGAAGCAGTATCACTGGATCCTTGCTGCACAACCCTCTCAGTGGATTCTGGAACATTTACAGGCATTGCTACACATGCATGTGATACATTTGGAACAACCCTCAGATCATCATCAGATTCATCTGACACATTACAGTTCTCAATCTCAGGATTGGTAATTTGATTGACATGTCTCTTGTACACTTTTCCATACACTTTCACAAGATATGTGACAGGGCCAAGTGCCTTTACAATGCACCCAGGCACCCATTTAACACCTTCCCCTCCCCTGTGGTTTCGAACCAACACCTTCTGTTTTGGTAGGAAGTGTCTGACTTGTGCCAACTTATCTGCTTGCTTGGACTGTTGACTGTCCTGTCTC
The DNA here is from genome assembly GCF_029633865.1 of Lampris incognitus. Taxonomy (NCBI): domain Eukaryota; kingdom Metazoa; phylum Chordata; class Actinopteri; order Lampriformes; family Lampridae; genus Lampris; species Lampris incognitus. The sequence goes on along the minus strand of NC_079220.1, from coordinate 22,406,410 downwards.
TGTTGCATGGACTCTGCGAAATTAGGTTCAGTGAGAGACAACCTGGTTTTGAATTGACGTCTGAGAAACAATTCTGCAGGTGTTTTCCCTGTAGTAGACTGTGGTGTACTCCTATAACAGAATAGGAAAATGTGTATGCAGTGCTGCAACGTCATATTGCTACTCTTTCCCTTTTCAAGAGCTGTTTTCAGGTTCTGCACCAAACGATCTGCAGCCCCATTAGAAGCTGGGTGGTAAGGAGAACTCTTAATGTGATTCACCCCATTGTTTTTCAGGAATGTTTCAAACTCAGCAGATACAAATTGTGGTCCATTATCAGACACGAGTTCATCTGGAAGACCCCAAGTGGCAAAGTATCCCCTCAAAACTTCTATGGTCTTTTCAGATGTAGTGCTACTCATCAAAGCTACTTCTGGACAACGTGAATCGCTATCAGTGACCACTAGGAAGCTGAACTTTCCCTTCTGAGCATAATCTATGTGTATCCTGTGCCAAGGACGGTTAGGCCAGCTCCAGCTGTGAACAGGAGCTGTGGCAGGTTGGCGTCTGTTTAACTGGCATGTCTGGCAACTGTTTACCAGTGACTCTGTCAGAATCAAGGTTTGGCCACCAAAAGTGACTACGGGCTAATGCCTTCATCTTTACCATGCCCTGGTGACTTTCATGCAATTCACATAACATCTGTGGTCTTAGCACCTCTGGTATGATTACCCGAAAACCCCACATCACACAGCCAGATTCAACAGTCAGTTCATTGTTTCTTATGAAGTATGGCTTTAACTCATCTTCATTCAAATGCTTTGACCAACCATTCAGTGTGAAGTGCTTCACTCTCTGTAGTACTGCATCAGTCTTTGTCTGTTTTGCAATCTCTTGTGAGGACATTGGCCCTTTATCCAAGAATGAGACCCTAAACACAGAACTATAATGCAGGGCTCGAGTGTGACCAATTTGGTCGCACATGCGACCAAAATTTTTAAGAGTGCGACTGAAAAAAATTATAGGTCGCACTGGTGCACCCGATGCTGCTCGGGTGAACACTGAAATCTCTTTCGCAAGTGCAGCATCTCTCTGTGTTCTCCTGATGGTATCGTGGTCTAAACCAATAAGAGACAGAGCTCGGGCGGGTCCTTGCCTCTGATTGGCTGTGGTCTTTTCACTGCTCTAAGTAGTGTCAGTTCAAAAAATGCGAGCGACCTGAGTAGGCTGAGCGCCAGAGAACTTGAACGGGAAAATAATAGCCTATAGGTCTACGCGACAAAACGAGTGAAAATGAAGAGAGGTAGAGCCACTGAACGTTTTTTCATTAAAAACGAAACCTACTCCTCCAACCAGCCCTACTGTCACTTTTATTTGGAAATGTTTTAAATGTTCAATCTAAGCTCAGTGTAGCACTTTAAACACTTTATTTTTCTTTATATATTCATCATATATATATATTCATCATATATATATATTCTTTATATATTCTGTTTAAAATAAAGACAAGCTTTTTTTACACCTTATTGTTTTAAAAAATCATTCACATTATATGACAGAAGAGCGATAAAAAGGAGACCTTTTGGTGTTAAAGGCGACGCAATGAAAAATGTGGGTGCACCTAAATTTTGTGCTGGTGCACCTGAAAAAAAAAGTTAGGCGCACCAGTGCAACCAATGCAAAAAGTTAGTGTAGAGCCCTGTAATCTGAGTCTGCCTCTTGAGTCTAATAAATGCGATAATGCATCCGCATTTGCATGTTGTAAGGATGGCTTGTAACGTATGTCATACTGGTATGCTGCTAAAATTAATGACCACCTCTGCAGCCGAGCTGCTGCCAATGTAGGCACTCCAGTCTTGGGCCCTACCGGCGTCGGTGCGCTTGTTCCGACAGGCTCGCTCCAGATGTCCGTTCTTTCCACATCCACGACACTGGAAGTCTTTGAAGCGGCAGCTCCCCGGTCCGTGTCCTTTCTCATGGCACCTGTAGCAGTCCTGGTGGATGTCGCTGACTTCCCTCTGGTTCCGTGCAGTCCTGGGCTCTCGGTGTCTCCGCACTCCGACATGATCTGCTCGCATATGCACAGATGACTGTCCCTTCTGCGTGCTTTCTAATCCAGAATTCGTGCATTCGAAATTGTTCGTTAATTCCACCATCTTTTGCCACGTTAATCCCTCGCCAATGGCGGCATTCAGTAACTTCCAGCGCAGCTCTTTGTTAGATGTCCCACACACGAACTGATCTCGGAGCTGCTCCTCGGGGCTCGTGCCAAAATTGCATGTAGAAGCTAATCCTTTCAAGCTAGCAATGAATCAGCAAAAGTCTCTCCAGGCTGTTGTCGACGGCTTCTAAAGGCAAATATTTCCGCCAATACATTCTTCTTTGGCGTGTAAAAATCCCGCAACGTCTGTAGCAAGGTTGCAAAAGCAACTTCACTGAACTTTTTCGGTGACATCAAGTCCTTTAGCAAGGCTAAATTCTTCGGTCCTACCACGGACAAAAATACGGCTCTTCTCCTATCTTGCTCAACTTTGTTCGCAGACAAGAACTGCATAAGCCTTTCTTCATAACTGTCGAAGGTTTCTGCCGTTTCGTCGGACTGCAGTCCTGTATCTGTACTATACAATGCCATCGCGTACATTAGCTGCTAAGCTGCTAGCATCGTTCAAAAATTACCGGTCAAGACGGGAGCAACCCGTTGCACATAAAAAATAAAGAGGAAAATCCCATCCTCGTCGCCAAAACGTGTCGTGCATCTACAGCAGGGGTCAGGAACCTTTTTGACTGGGAGAGCCATAAAAGCCAAATATTTCTAAATATATTTCATTGAGAGCCATATAGTATTTTTAACGTATAATAAATGAAATATGTCTTACTTTTAATGCGACTTCTGGTGCTGCATGGCGTATCGAAGTGCCGCTTTATATGTGACCGTTTCATCGATGCAATGTTATCATTGCATATGAGACATACGGCAGATCCTGCTCTCTCCACAAATGCAGATTCCTCTGCGCACGCAGCCTGGAATGCACGGTAACCACCGTCTTTTTTTCTTTTCGCCCTCTTTTCCCTTACAAGGGTTGAAGCGGATAAACTAGTTGGCTATCTGATCAAATTGATTTCTTCACCTTTACAATGACCCGGACATGCTCGCGAGCCATTGGTTCCCGACCCGACCCACGGGTGACCCGTGACCCGTGACCCGTGAAATTTATCTTCAAAACTAATTTGTTTACTTTAAAATGACACAGTATTATTAAGAAATATCACAAGTATTTTAAAATCAGTTCCAAACTGATTTTTTTTTCAACTCAAAATTGTCTGGGAGCCATATGCCGTCACCGGAAGAGCCATATATGGCTCGCGAGCCATAGGTTCCCGACCGCTGATCTACAGGATAACTGAATTATACAACGATCAAGGTGTATCTTGGTCTTCTTCTTTTATTTGCTAGACCGTAGTAACGTTACAAAATGACTGCGTTAAGCAGGCACGAAAACACGAGTGACCCTCTTGCTCTGTCTTCTTCCAAGGGGCGCGCATCAGAGTGGCGCGCGTACATTTATACAACATACACAACCAATAGACATCGACGGTCAGAGGTCAAACATAAAATACATATTACTGCAAATAAGAACATTTGCTTTCGTGTGTATCTCCATACACTACAGACTGTCGGACGGGTCGGACCCTTTAGTCGACTGGTTAACGTTGTCGCTTGCGGAGTGGGAGACACGGGTTGGCGTCCCGGCTGTGGCGACGGTCTCCCGGGCTGCCCCCCGAATTCGCTACATTGGTGTCAGAAGTGGGATGGTGAGACCGTAAGGCCATCGGAAGCGTATGCGCCCAGAGGCGTGAACGAGCTGATATGCTTAAGCGCAGGGACGCGCTTCCCGAAGGAGGGGGGTAGTGTAACGTGCATGGATAAGTAGACACATGGCCGCTGGCTGACGGGTCAGACCCTTTAGTCGAGCGGTCAGCGATGTCCTCCGCAGTGCGGGCGATACGGGTACGCGTCCCGGCTGCGGCAATTCCTGTGGCAGTGTGGCGTACATGGATAAGTACACACGTTGGTCCTTGACTAACGGGTCTGACCCTTTAGTCGAGCGGTTAGCGATGTCTCCTGCGGTGCGGGCGATAGGTACGGTTCGCGCCACGGCAGTTCCTGTGGTTGTCCCCCGAATTTGCTACAATATTGTAACGTGCATCGATAAGTAGACACGTTGGCCTCTGGCTGACGGGTCTGACCCTTTAGTCAAGCGATTCGCGATGTCTCCCGCGGTGCGGGCGATACGGGTTCGCGTCCCTGCCGCGGCAGTTCCTGTGGCTGCCCCCCGAATTCGCTACAATATGTACTATAAAGTACAAGACATGGTGTCAGAAGTCGTCGTCCTCGCCTCTGAGATAAATACAATCACCCGACGCAAGTGACCGGAATGATACGTGCAGTTTGACTACGTGAGAAAATAACTTTTGAATTCGCTGAGTGAGCTAGCAGAGCTAACGCTAACGTGGAGCTTGTTGTAGGGTAATGTTATGCAGCCAACAGCTCCCGCTGGGGGCACTGATTGATGTATACTTGCCCTTTGTAACATGCCCCAGTTGCGTTTTGGGCACAGCCGGTGAATACATGTTACTAAGCGACACAGCCCGACTCTGTCTGTTATTTATATGCACCTACACTTGCAACATGGTGTCAGAAGCTGTATTGGAACCCAACGTGAGTCTTACATTGCCTTTTGCTTGAACAGTGTGCGTTTATTTTTTTACTAAGCGTAGCTAGAAGTTTCAGTTAGCCTGCTAGCATTAGCATCGAGCCAAGACGATGGCTTCCAATATTCCGCCGCCGGAGCCCATGAAGATGACTGGGGATCTTCACAGCAACTGGGCTAGCTTTCGATCAGAGTTTTAGGATTATTTGCTTGCGACCGGGATCGACAAGGCAGAGAAGCCGGTGCAGGCAGCGACGCTCCGGAGGCTAATGGGGAAGGAATGCCTCCATGTTTATGTGCACAACCTGGGACTCACAGCGGAAGAGCAGAAAGACGCCAGAGCGATACTCGACAAACTGGGGGAATACTTCACACCTACCAAAAACGTCATCTTTGAGAGGTATGTTTTTGGCAACCTTAAACAAGAGGAAGGAGAACCTGTGGATGCTTTTGTCACGAGACTGAGAGAAAAGGCTGCCACATGTGAATATGGAGCTATAAGAGACGAGCTTATAAGGGACAGGCTTGTTCTGGGAACAACTGATGAGGGCGCCAGACGACGCATGCTAAGAGAAAAGGAGCTTAAGTTGGAGGGAGCTATTGACATTTGCCGTGCAGCGGAGGTGTTGGACAATAAGTTAAAATCCATGTCACTTAGCAGCTCTGTGACTGCGGAGAGCATCAATGTAGCACATGGACAGCGACCAGGACGGAGACCTACCAGCAGGCCATCCGAGCCCACCAACACATCTGCACAGCCACAGAGAGGCACAGGTGAATGCAAGTACTGTGGCACACCGCACAGACGGGGGCGAGACCTGTGCCCCGCATTTGGAAAGTCATGTCGCTTCTGTGGCACTGCTAATCACTTTGCCAAAGTATGCATGAAAAGAGGCCAGCAAGCACGTCAGTTGAACTCTGTGGATGACCCGCCGCTAGGGGACCCGGAGGACAGCGACCGCGATGAGAGGGATGTGTACACAGCTGAGAGCGAGGGGGCTGTGAACACTCAAAGGGAAAAGTGGTTTGTAAACCTGCCACTGCACAGAGGGGTCCAGAGGTGCCAGCTTGACTCTGGAGCCACCTGCAACGTGATGAGCTTGAAAGACAAGATGAGACTGGCGCCTAGAGTGCCTCTTCAGAAAAGTCTCACCAGGCTGAGACTCTACAACAGTGAGTGGATGAGCTCAATGGGCGTGTACAGCACACAGTGTGTCATCAGGGGCAAGACGCACAGACTGGACTTTGAGGTTGTGCGCACCAGCCAGAAGCCCTTGCTTTCAGGGGAGACATGCGAGAGACTTGGCTTGATACGCTTCACCATTCCCGAAGAGCTGAATAAAGTGGAGCACTGCAAGACAGGTGAGCTAACCAAAGGCTGTCTCATTAACACTTACAATGACGTGTTCACCAGCCCAGTCGAGTCACTGCCGGGTGATGTTCACTTCGAGTTGGATAGCACTGTGGCCCCTGTCCAGTGCGCACCAAGAAATGTCCCGGTGGCCCTCAAGGCAGCTGTTAAGGCGCAGCTGGACCAATATGAAAAGGATGGACACTTAACCACAGTCACTCAGCCCACAGACTGGATTAGCAATCTGGTCATAGTGAAGAAGCCAGACAAATTGAGGCTTTGCATCGACCCCAAGCCACTTAACCGAGCCCTGAAAAGGTCCCATTACCTCTTGCCCACTTTAGATGACGTACTGTACAAGCTGCCTAAGGCACGTATCTTCACCCTGGTGGATGCGCGTGACGCATTCTTGCAGTGTCACCTTGATGAGGAGAGCAGCCTGATGACAACGTTCTGGACGCCGTGGGGTAGAAAGCGATGGCTGAAGCTCCCTTTTGGCATGTCAGTCGCACCAGAGCTGTACCAGAGGAAACAACATGAGCTGCTGGCCGGTTTGAAAGGAATCGAGCCCATAGCCGATGACATCCTCATAGTCGGCTGTGGGGACACGGAGGAGGAGGCCGTTCGCAAACACAACGCAAACCTCATTGCTCTGATGGACAGATGCAGGGAAGTGAAGCTCAGGCTGAGCATAAAAAAGCCACAGTTTCGTGTGAGGGAGGTCCGCTTCCACGGCCACATACTGTCGGTGGAGGGCCTCAAAGCAGATCCCGAGAAGGTCAGGGCAGTCCTGGACATGCCAAACCCCACGGATGCAAAAGGCGTTCAGCGGTGTGTCGGCTTCGTTAACTATTTATCGAGGTTCATGCCCCACTTGTCAGAGGTGTGTGAACCGCTGAGAAGGTTGCTGGACAAAGGTGTGCTGTGGCACTGGTTGCCCAAACATGATGCTGCTATGAAAGAAATCAAAACGCTGGTCACGGCGGTGCCAGTACTACGTTACTATGATGTCAGCAAGCCAGTCACCATACAGAGCGACTCCAGTCAGACCGGTTTGGGCTGTTGCCTGCTTCAGGGGGGACAGCCGGTCGCGTTCGCCTCCCGCGCGCTGAACCAGACGGAGCAAAACTATGCACAGATTGAGAAGGAGTGCCTGAGCATCGTATTCGCTTGTCAACGCTTCCACTACTACCTATATGGGAGGGGTGATGTGACTGCAGAGACCGACCACCGCCCGCTGGTGTCAATCTTCACTAAGCCCCTTCTCAGTGCACCAAAGCGCCTTCAAAGCATGCTCCTCACACTTCAGAACTACTGCCTCACGGTGATGTACAAGCCAGGCCCTGAAATGTACATCAGTGACACGCTCAGCAGAGCCACCACCCCGCCACAGAGAACGGACACTCAGTACAGACGTGAAATGGTCTGCAGCATGCAACCGGTGCAGTACGACACGGCAGCCATTCAGCAGGCAGACTATCTAAACGTCACCAGCCAACGCCTCGCACAGATTCGAAAACACACAGAGGAGGATGTGTGTCTTCAAACACTCAAGTCGGTCATGCTGGAGGGATGGCCAGAACACAAAGAGGAGAGCCCCATAGCCATCAGAGAATACTGGGCCATCAGAGATGAAATAAGCGCACAGGACGGTGTGCTTTTTAGGAGCCAGCGTGTCATCATTCTGAAAGCTATGCATCCTGAGATGCTGAAACGGATCCACTAAAACCACGTGGGGGGTGAGGCTTGTTATAGACAGGCCCGGGATACTCTCTACTGGCCAAATATGCAGGGGGAGATCAAAGACTATGTGCAGCAGTGCTCAGTGTGTAACGAGTATGCACACGAGCAACAAAAAGAGACTATGATGTCACACCCGCTCCCCACACATCCCTGGCAGCTGGTGAGCATGGACTTGTTCAGCTACGCAAGGCAGGACTTCCTGCTCATGGTGGATCACTATTCAGACTTCTGGGAGATTGATCTACTCCCAGACCTGTCGGCAGAAACGACCATCCAAAGGTGCAAGCTGCAGTTTGCACGGTACGGTATCCCTGACCGGGTCATTTCCGACTGCGGAGGTCAGTTTGATTGTGGAGAGTTTCGGGCGTTTGCGAGGGAGTGGGGCTTCGAACATGTCATGTCCTCCCCGAGACACCCAAAAGCTAACAGCAAAGCAGAGTCTGCAGTGAAGATTGTGAAAGGCCTATGCAGAAAAGCAGACCGGGCCGACGAAGACCCCTGGAAGGCTTTTCTACACTGGAGAAACATGCCCACTGAGGACATGCGCTGCAGCCCAGCACAACGGCTGATGTCACGGAGGCTGAGAACTCTTCTCCCTGTGGCCGACCAGCTACTAGCACCTCAGATCATCACTGGGGTCACAGACAAGCTGAGGGTGAAGCATCAGGCAGCGAAGTTGACATATGACAGAACTGCGAGGGATCTGCCAGAGCTAAACGTCGGCCAGCCTGTCAGGATGAAACCAATCCCGGGTGACAGGACAGGCCGATGGAGGAGAGGAGTATGCCTGCAGCAGGTGGGACCACGGTCCTATCTCGTCAATGTGGAGGGAACCACGTACCGTCGCAACAGGGTTGATCTCCGACCAGCAGAGGTTGCCCCTCCACAGCCGTCAGCCCACACAGAACGGCCACCGGAGCAGCCTGTGGGCGCGTGTGCAGCTGAAGGGGGCCATGTGAGCGGGGGCAGCATGGAGGAAGTCGTCAGCAGTCCGGTAATGTCTCCAAGGTCGTCAGCCCCGAGGTCGCCGCCATCTCGCCCACAGGCTGTGACCACACCATGCCGTGAGTTAAAGGGCCGGGCCTTCTCCTGGAGCGGGAGGCAGATTAAGCCTCCAGAAAGACTTGACCTCTAGGTCATACACTGTATGTTAACTTCTAATGTTCTTATTCAGTGGTCTTGTGGATGTTCTGATGCTACCATTTTGTCGTTATTGTTCTGCAGAGGTTTTGGTTGATGTTGACTTGCTGTTCCTTCTTGATGCACTATTTCCATTGCACTATTTAATATTGGGATATGAGCACTAATGTTCTAATGGCTAATACTATCCATTATGTTATTTGGTATTGTATTCTATGAAAGGAAGGGAGATGTTGGAGGGTAATGTTATGCAGCCAACAGCTCCCCCTGGGGGCACTGATTGATGTATACTTGCCCTGTGTAACATGCCTCAGTTGCGTTATGGGCACAGCCGGTGAATACATGTTACTAAGCGACACAGCCCGACTCTGTCTGTTATTTATATGCACCTACACTTGCAACAGAGCTGCGTTGATACAACGTTTGAGAGGAGCATTCGGAAGGTAAAACAATGGATTCTCTATTTTCAATAAGTCCGCCTGAAGCATTTGACTTTGGAGACTTTGGTAGTTGGCCTAATTGGATCTGACGTTATGAAAGATTCCGCATAGCAGCAGGAATAAATGCAAAGAGTCAAGAGTATCAAGTTAACTCGCTACACTATGGGAGACATGGCGGATGACGTTCTGAACACGTTAGCACTGACGGATGAGGACAAGAAAAAGTATGACCAAGTAAAGCAAGCGTTCGATAAACATTTCATATGCAAGCATAATGTGATCTACGAAAGAGCTAAATTCAACAAACGTAGCCAGGAGCCTGGTGAGACGGTTGAAGCGTTTATTACTGCTGTGCATAAACTGGCTGAGCATTGTCAGTATGGAATTCTCCAAGATGAGATGATCAGAGACCGCCTTGTCGTAGGTATCAGAGACCATGGACTTTCAGAGAAGTTACAGGTAGATTCTGAGTTGACTCTCTTGAAAGCTGTCACAAAAATCCGTCAAAGTGAGGAAATTAAAAAGCAACAGCCTGCATTGAGACAGAGTAGCACAGATGGCACAGATGCAAACATGGATGCAGTTAGATTCAAGTTCAAACAGAAATACTCTCCACACGGAAAACGTGGTTTTAAACTAAAGGAAAGAGTGCAACATAATGCAAATACTAAATGTGGCAGATGTAAAAAACGAGTATGCTTTTTCCTATTGTTAACAAAGACGCTATAAATCAGCGTAGTTTTATTACTAACCTGACTGGTGAAAACGGCAAGATCCTCTGCAGGTACTTGCACAGCTGTGTTTTCAACTTATCTATCTCACGGCTTTCCTGGAAGGACAAAATCAATACAGAAATCAATGCTAGTGTCGAGTTATCAGCTTAAGACAGTACTATTCTTTTTTTTTTTTAATCTATTTCTAATTTTTCCCTTTTTCTCCCAATTTAGTGGCCAATCGCTCCCTATTCTAATTCAAACACCCACCCTCATACTGTATGCGTTCGCCAACTGCATCTCTCCGGCCAGCAGTCTCGAAGGAGACGCCTCGCCACTTTCATGACAAGGCGAATCCAGGCCGAACCACTGCTTTTTCCGACACACACAAGAGACGCATTCTTGTGACGAACACAAGCCGACTCCATCCCCCTCCCGAAGGCAGCGTTGCCAATTATTGCTGCTTCATCGAGTCCGGCCATAGTCAGATCTGACGAGACCGGGTCGCGCATCCCGGTCCCCAGTGGGCAACTGCATCGACACAAAGTCGACGCTCAGACCGCTACACCACCGCGGACCCCCAGACAGTATTCTGAAATGGAATGCAAGGAAAGTTTCTGAAGGGTTGTTTAGAGACTACAGTGCGTTATGACAACATGTTTAAGAAAGGCTTATGACAGTGTCAAAAATATTATATACCTTGCCGGAGGCCCCCTAGATATTGAGGCCCTCGGCTTCAGCCTGCCAAGCCTATAGGTAAATCCAGCACTGAGACTACCACATGCCTCCTCCGATACATGTGGAGTCACCAGCCGCTTCTTTTCACCTGACAGTGAGGAGTTTCGCCACAACAACCATTGTCGCAACTCTGACGTCACAAGCCTGCGCTAACCTACTCCAGGCATCATCATCCACTCAGAACTCAGAATTCAGCGCCAGCAGTAGTAGCAGCTTGTTTATCCAGTTAGCGTGTTGTGACCCTCGATCACATCACTTTTTATAGACGTGCAGTTGTCTGACAACAGAAACAAAGATATTGTAGCCAATTCGGGGGGCAGCCCGGGAACCGCCACAGCCGGGACGCGAACCGTGTCTCCCACTCCGCAAGCGACAACGTTAACCAATCGACTAAAGGGTCCGACCCACCAGCCAGCGTGTCTGCTTATCCATGCATGTTACACTACCCCCCTCCTTCGGGAAGCTAGTCCCCGAACTTAATCATATCAGCGCCTTCACGCCTCTGGGCACACGCACTTCCAATGACCTCACGGGTCTCACCATCCCACTTCTGACACCAATGTAGCGAATTCGGGGGGCAGCCCGGGTACTGCCACAGCCGGGACGCGAACCCGTGTCTCCCACTCCGCAAGCGACAACGTTAACGCGGTCAGCGATGTCTCCCGCGGTGCGGGCGATACGGGTTTGAGTCCCGGCCGCGGCAGTTCCTGTGGTTGCCTCCCCGAATTGGCTACATTGGTGTCAGAAGTGGGATGGTGAGACCGTGAGGTCATTGGAAGCGTATGCGCCCAGAGGCGTGAAAGAGCTGATATGCTTAAGCGCAGGGACGCGCTTCCCGAAGAAGGTGGGTAGTGTAACGTGCATGGATAAGTAGACACGTTGGCCGCCGGCTGACGAGTCGGACGCTTTAGTCGACTGGTTAACGTTGTCGCTTGCGGAGTGGGAGACGTGGGTACGCGTCCTGGCTGTGGCGGTACCCGGGGTGCCCCCCGAATTCGCTCAAATATGTCAGTGCCAACACCTATGTTATGTTATTCGCTGTGTTGAAACACAAAATAATTGATTAGACACAATCGAGTGTGTAATGAATGAAAGGTCACTTGTTTAACTTGACCTACTCACGGATGTACGTGCAGTGCGTGTGACGTATACAGGAAGTTAGAAGCGCATGTTATGAAGGTTGTAACTCGGATGAACGCTAGTAAAAGCTACACAGAGTTAAGAACCTACGAAGTCGGCTCTTTCTTGAATTATTCTTATGTCAGTAAGACAAGGCGTCTACGGACATTACATGGTGTCAGAATAGTCTGTGTATCGGAACACGAGCGGTCATGCCGAAGTTTAATCCGCCGAGTGAATTCAAGTTTGACTGCCCCGTTGAATGGCCGGAGTGGAGACAACGGTTTTCGCGCTTCAGGCTCGCGACAAAGCTGGATAAAGACGACGGGGAGATTCAAGTGAGTTCGCTGATTTATGCAATGGGCAGCGAGGCTGAAAAGATATTCAGCTCGTTTGACTTCGCGGCGGAGGGTGATAAAGTGGACTATGATATCGTACTGAAAAGGTTCGACGGCTACTTTATTCCCCGCCGTAACATCATACATGAGAGGGCGTGCTTCTATCAACGTAGCCAGCAGCCAGGAGAGACAGCGGAGATGTACATCCGGACATTGTATGAGCTGTCTGAACACTGTGAGTTTGGGGACAAGAGGGATGAACATATCAGAGATCGTCTGGTAGTGGGCATAAAAGATAAGGTGCTCTCCCGTCAGTTCCAGCTCACAGCGGACCTTACTCTGGTGAAAGTCATTGAACAAGTGCGCCAGGCGGAGGCAATAACAAAGCAGCTCAGCCTCCAAGCTAACCAACCAGAGGCCCTGCTGGCTAACGTCAATGTTGTCCGATGGCGGGACGAACGCCAAAACAAAAAGGGCGGACAGCGTCATGGTGGCGGCAGTCCGGCAACCAACAAAGTAGATGAATGCGGGAGGTGCGGCAAGACGCAGCACACCGATGAGCGGAAGTGTCCTGCAACGAACAGTAAGTGCAACAAGTGTCATAAAAAGGGACATTGGGAGCGTGTATGTCACTCTAAAGCGGTGAGAGAAGTCACTGAAGAGGTTAAACAGCTGTACTTTCTGGGAGAAGTTGGCAAAGAGAGCAGTCAGGAAGATTGGACTGTTAGTTTAACAATAAGTGATGTACCAATAACCTTTAAAATTGACACGGGGGCTGACGCTACTGTTATCAACCAAGGGACATTTAAAAAGCTGAAGCCAAACATAAAACTGGGACCTCCTGACACATGCTTCATAAGCCCAGGTGGAAACATCAGCTGCATAGGACAGTTTCAAGCCACAACCAACTACAAGGAGAAACAATACTCCTTTCCAGTGTATGTGATCAAGGGGAGAGGCAGCTGTCTGCTGAGTCGTCTAGAGGCAGTGGAGATGGGTCTAGTGAAGCGGATGAATGAGGTCAGTGGAGTTTTCGGTTCAAGTGGACTGCTGAAAACAGACCCAGTGAAGATAGCTCTGGTGGAGGGTGCCCAGCCATACGCGGTGCATACAGCCAGACGGATACCGCTGCCACTTGTACCACTGGTTAAGAAAGAACTGCAGCGCATGGAAAATGAGGGCATTATTGAAAAAGTGACTCAGCCCACAGAATGGTGCGCCGCTATGGTGCCGGTGCTGAAACCGAACAAGAAAGAGGTTCGCTGCTGCGCTGACCTCAGGAGGCTGAATCGAGCGGTGAAACGTGAGAAATACGTGCTGCCCACTATGGAGGAAATAATGCCAAGGCTCGCAGGGTCAAAGTTCTTCACAACGTTGGATGCAGCAAGTGGGTTTTACCAGATCCCCTTGCATGAAGACAGCAGGGGGCTCACCACTTTCATCACCCCATTTGGGAGGTATGCTTTCTGCCGCCTTCCATTTGGTATAACGAGTGCTCCAGAGATTTTCCAGAGAAAGATGGCGGAAACTCTGACCGGGCTAGAGGGCACAGAGGTGTACATGGATGACATCCTTATACATGGAGAGACTGAGGAAATCCATGACCGGCGCCTAGCAGAGGCGCTGGGGGTCATTGAAACAGCAGGTCTCAAACTGAACCAAGCGAAATGCAAGTTCAAACAGAAACAAGTCCGCTTCCTTGGTCATATCATCAACGAGGCAGGCATCAGACCTGACCCGGACAAAGTGGCCGGAATAGAGAACTTTCCTCAGCCCCAGAACGTGACGGAACTCAAGAGGTTCCTCGGGATGGTGAACTATTTGGCAAAATACGTCCCAGAGCTGTCCACTGTAGGTCAGCCGCTTTATGGACTGCTTAAAGCAACGACAGAGTGGCTGTGGGGACCTGCACAGAACACAGCATTCCAAGACCTTAAAGCAGCACTCGCCACCGCCCCGGTACTCACCTTTTATGACGTCACTAAGGCTACGGTGGTGTCAGCAGATGCCAGCAGCTACGGGCTGGGGGGCGTTCTGCTCCAGCAGCACGGGGAACACTGGAAGCCCGTGGCCTACTGCTCCCGACGGCTGAGTGACGCAGAGACAAGGTACGCACAGATCGAGAAAGAGTGCTTAGCCAGCGTCTGGGCATGTGAAAGGTTCGAGAAGTACTTGTTTGGGCTTGACAATTTCAGACTTGTCACCGATCATAAACCACTAGTGCCTCTCATGAACAGCAAAGACTTCGATAATGTGCCCATTAGGTGCCAGAGACTGTTAATGAGGCTGATGCGTTTCAATGCAGTGGCTGAATACGCACCAGGCAAAACTTTAGCTGTGGCTGATGCACTCTCCAGAGGCCCAGAGCAGCGCTACGGAGATGGTGCTTCTCATGATGATGTTGCAGCGCACATTGATGCCATCGTGTGCCAGGTGCCTGCCACACCTCAAAGGATGCAGGAGATAAAACAGAGCACGGATGGGGATCTGCAGCTCCAGACAGTGTTGGGCTTCATCAGACACGGCTGGCCTGAGTATGTCGATAAAGTGCCGGAGACAGTCAGAGACTTTTATCAGGTGAGAGGGGAGTTATCTGCGGTAGATGGTTTAGTCATCAGAGGCAGTCGTATCGTCATTCCCACAGAGATGAGGGAGGTGATCTTAGACAGAATACACGACGGGCACCAGGGGATAGTTAAGTGCAGAGAGAGAGCTAGCCAGTCAGTGTGGTGGCCCAAAATGACAGAGCACATTACAACAAAGATACAGCAATGTCAATTCTGCAGAGAACACAAGAACACACAGAGAAAAGAGCCTTTAATGTCAAGTGAGCTCCCATCCAGACCATGGCAGAAAGTTGGCATAGACCTGTGTGAGTACAAAAAGCAAAACTACTTGATAGTGTCTGACTATTATTCCAGGTTTTTGGAGATCCTAAATCTACCAACAACTACTAGCAGTCAGGTTGTAGCTAGGCTGAAGGCTACATTTGCACGTTTTGGTATCCCTGAAATTGTAGTTAGTGATAATGGGCCACAGCTAGTTTCAGAAGAGATGAGGAGGTTCAGTGAGGATTATGATTTCATCCATGTGACTTCAAGCCCACACTACCCCCAGAGTAATGGACAGGCAGAGAGGGCTGTTCAGATAGCCAAAAGCATATTAAGGCAGGAAGACCCTCTCCTCGCCCTGTTGACATACAGAGCTACACCCTCTTCTTCCACTGGAGCCAGTCCAGCGGAATTGCTCATGGGTAGGAGACTCAGAACCACCTTACCCACATTGCAGCATAACCTGAAACCGGCCTGGCCTAAAGAGGAACTGATCAAAACCGCTGACGCCGCAGCCAAATCGAGGCAGGCTTTCTACTACAACCGCAGGAACGGCGTGCGGACACTGCGCCCACTGAACTCAGGTGACGCAGTACTCACCAAACCTGATGGACAGAAAACATGGACAATGCCAGCAGTAGTTCACAGTCAGAGCTCCACTCCCAGATCCTACATAGTGGAGACAGCTCAAGGTGAACATTACAGAAGGAACAGGCGCCACCTGTTGGCTACACCCAAAACACTCACCTCTGTCAGCAGGGATCCTGACCATGTCACTCCAGGGGAGAGTGGAAACACGGATGAGTCCCGAGCAGCAGAAATGCCAACTTCCACACCATATGTTACTCGCTCTGGCAGGGTGAGCAAGCCAGCAATCCGGCTGGATTTGTGAGGCGTATGGACTTGTGTACTGTGGGAGATTTTTAATTTTTTGTGAAAAGGGGGGTGATATACAGGTTAAAATTGTTGGCAGTAAATGTTCAGAGAAATGTTTAGAAAATAATCTTAGAGGGGGAGATGTAATGAATGAAAGGTCACGTGTTTAACTTGACCTACTCACGGATGTACGTGCAGTGCGTGTGACGTATACAGGAAGTTAGAAGCGCATGTTATGAAGGTTGTAACTCGGATGAACGCTAGTAAAAGCTACACAGAGTTAAGAACCTACGAAGTCGGCTCTTTCTTGAATTATTCTTATGTCAGTAAGACAAGGCGTCTACGGACATTACAGAGTGCAACAGAAATTTGGCTTTTTAACGTTGTAAGCAATACGCCCATTTCACGCCGCGGCCATCTTGGATTTTTTTAAAAACCCAAGTGGTGGGGATTTAGCCACGCCCCCTTCTTACTTCATTGAAACACTGCTGGAAGCAACATGTCGTACTGCTGTGTACCATCCTGCAACTCCTATCAAAGAAGGGAAAGAGATAAATCCTTGACGTTTCACCGCTTCCCCAAACGCCTGCACACCCGTAAGGCATGGGTGGTGAAAATTAAGAGGGATACAGGGCCACATTTTCAGGTAACTACCAATACCTTCACCTTTACCTAGCTAGCTGGCTCCCTAGCAACGTTGTTAGCTAGCTTTCTGGTCTAACTACAACCATGACAGTTAACATGTTGCTGACAGTAACGTCAAATATCATTTGTCATTATAGATCACAGACAACACCAGGGTGTGCTCAAAGCACTTCACCGAGGACTGTTTTCGCAAGACGTTTCTTGGGCTGACAAAAGTGAAACCCCGGAACTCTACCGACCATTTTCCCATGGTCAAATCAACCTACGCCGAGGAGGTAGCTAAGTTTACTAACTTTACTAGCAGACAGACATCACGGTAGGTCATGCGGAGCTATAATAACGTTAGCTGGATGTTGTCATGAAAATTATTTTAGGATGTTGATGAAATGAAACATAATACCTGCCATTAATAGCTTGTATTTTTAGGGTTCCTGTTCGTGGTGGTCAACCTGCTGGGGAGGTGACACCCGAGTCAGCAGATGAGTGAGTAACATTTACAGTTGTGCACTCGTGTTTACAACTAAATTCCACATTAAGATGCCATATGGCTAAATGTTTACTCCTCCTGCTATTATTGCAACAGACATTATGTACATGTAGGCCTACTGTATGGATTGAGCTGCAGAGGTTGCATGTACATTTAACGTTACTGTATGCATTGAGCTGCAGAGGTTGCACCGTGTACAGCCAGTTAAATAATATTGGGGTGACCAGTTTCACTTTGACTAAAACATTAGAAGGGAGACAGAAGTTTGACGTTGAAAAATGTTTGCTCCTGTTTGTAGTCGCATTGGTGACTTAATAGCGGAAGAACATGAAGAGGAACATGAGGGAGATACGTGAGTTGTTACTGTCAGTACAATACAATTTTTCAAACATGCAGATTACTGCATTGTATAATATCTACTCATATATTTTCGTAATGTGTGTGTGTGTGTGTGTGTGTGTGTGGTGTTAGTGTGTGTGTGTGTGTGTGTGTTAGTGTAGATAGCGGGACCGAAAACTAAAGCATTTATGATCCTAATTCTTTTTGGAGGTGGTAGGTATTGTCTCAGAGAGTAAGGGAAAAATCCCAGAAAATTAAAATTATGCATAAATTATGCATAAATATGCAAAATATGAATTTTTCTAAAAATGGCTAAAAACCAATTTTCTCGGCATTTCAGATGATTCTGAGCATCTCTGATTTTTTCACCTATATAAAAAAAAATTCTGGGACAAATGTTTTGGCATTATGCAAATTATGCATTTTTGCAAAAATGCACCTATGATCCTAATTTTTTTTGGAGGTGGTAGGTATTGTTCCAGAGAGGACCATAAAAATAGCAGAAAATTAAAATTATTGTAATAATTATGCATAATTATGCAAAATATGCATTTTCTAAAAATGGCTAAAAACCACTTTTCTCGGCATTTCAGATGATTCTGAGCATTTGGGGGGGGGGGAGTTGGAGTGGGGGGGGTAAACCACTTTTCTCGGCATTTCAGATGATTCTGAGCATTTGGGGGAGGGAGTTGGAGTGGGGGGGGGTTTAGGGGCAGGGGGAAGGCGGTTAGCTGGCAAGATGAAGAGGAGGGAGACTTAGACGGGTGGATAACCAAACCGCTACATTGTAGCGGGGTTCTTCTAGTGTATATATATATATATTCACTAATCTTTCAATAGTGGATAGCTCTGTTCTGACACATCATCTTGATAACAGTAAAATGTGTGGATTTATATTGCTTCCCACATGTATGACATATCCTCGTGTGTCCAGTGAGGTTTGGGCAACTCTACCTGATCATGACTACGACGTGAAGCCCCTTTCTGTGGAAGACCAGATTGACGCAGTAAAGAAACGCATCACTTTCCTGGAGGACGAAAATAAAAAGCTGAAAAGTGAGCGTTTTGGTCTAGAACGCTTCCAGTGTGCGCCCAATCTGATCAGGTTTTACACTGGTTTTAAGGATTACCACACCCTCGGCACTCTTCCTAGCTTTACAGCCTACTGCAGAGTCCATGGTGCGATGACTCAAATGCAAAGGAACAGCCATAACCTAGAACACATTTCTGTGTCTGGCTTCCATGCAGAGCATTTATCGCTGATTGATCAGTTTTTCCTGTTCTTGTGCCGTGTGAGGCAGGGCTTTTTTGCTCTGGATTTATCTGTACGATTCAATGTGTCGCCGGCCACGGTCAGCAGGAACTGTATGACGTGGGCCAACTATTTGCTCTTTATGTTAGGGACCCTCCCAATATGGCCTAGTAGAGCAGCAGTAGACGAGCTAATGCCACCAGTATTCAGGGAATTCTACCCAAACACAAGAGTGATACTAGACTGCACAGAGATCCGCATCGAGACAGCTAGTTTGAAGGTTTTGAACACCATGACATACTCCCATTATAAAAGTAACACTACACTGAAATCCCTAATTGGGATCACTCCCTCGGGGTCAGTTAGCCTGGTAAGTAATCTATACACAGGATGTATTTCTGATAAGGAGATAACTAAGAGGTCAGGTGTTCTGGACCTCTTAGAGTCAGGTGATGAGGTCATAGCCGATAAGGGCTTCCTTATCAAAGACCTGCTCGATGAAATAGATGTAAAACTTGTCATCCCTGCATTTTTAGGCCCAAGTGGACAGTTTAGCTGTGATGAGCTCACAGACACACAGAGTATCGCTGGCTTGAGAATACACGTCAAACGGTCAATAAGACGCATAAAGGAGTACCACATTTTTGATGGAGTCATACCCCTTTCACTAAGTGGAACAGTCAACCAACTGTGGACTGTATGTGCTCTCCTAACAAATTTTCAGGGACCACTGTTTTAAACCTTTGTTAAATTCAGCTGACAAGAAAATAGTGCACACAAACCTTAGATAGATTGAAACATATTTAACTTCATTTCAGTACAGTCCCATTTTTTAGCGAGTTCCAGTTTATTACTACAACAGAATGACAGTTGACCGAACATATTTTAGTTTAAAATGAACCAACAGTTTTGTTAAAGTTAAAGGACAAAGAATGAAAATACTATAGATGGGACAATCTAATGTATAAATATTGAATGTACAGTATAAAAAATAAATGTATCTTTTTTATTTTATTGTGATTAAACAGCTTCTTTGAATACAGCCCTGTGTGTGTGTCTCTCCTCACTGGCACAGGAGAGGCAGAAAGTACTCGAAAAAGAAAAGATCCAGCTTAGTTTTCATATTGTGGTAAATGACGGTAGGTGCTCGAGGTTGGTAGTCTAAACCATGTTTGCTGCTGGCTCCGGCTGCATTGATTTCCGATTGAGTACGAAGGGGGGCGTGGCTATGTTCCCACCACTTGGTTTTTTTAAAAATCCAAGATGGCCGCGGCATGAAAAAAAAATTTTTTTGATTATTTTTTTTATTATTTTTTTTCCCCTTTTTTCCAATTTTCTCCCCAATTTGTATCCGGCCAATTATCCAGCTCCTCTTGAGCCGTCTCGTTCGCTGCTCCACCTCCTCTCCGCCGATCCGGGGGCGCCCCGACCGATCAGAGGAGGCGCCAGTGCAGCGACCAGGACACATACCCACATCCGACTTCCCACCCGCAGACACGGCCAATTGTGTCTGTAGAGACGCCCGACCAAGCCGGAGGTAACACGGGGATTCGACCTGGCGATCCCGCGTTGGTAGGCAACGGAATAGACCGCTACGCTACCCGGGCGCGGCCGCGGCATGAAATGGGCGTATGGGGAGCCCTCATCTTCACGCTGCCATGACAAAGCGGAAGTACGTCAGTCATGTTTGTAGAAATTGTCCTTTTTTTGGGGGGGTGGGTAATGCAACGAAGGCTGTCGAATTTGGACGCTGACATCCGAAAACACGTCTTCATCCAAGTGACATGTGGGCAGAACGAGAGAATATTTTCCCCATCCTGTATCTCAAGGTATTCAAAGCACGTACTGACCATCCCTTTTCATCTTTAGGCGGTGATAGAGAAGTACGATGTCAAACATTCCTCCTGGGTAGTCATTTTTAAACAACCCAATAAATGATTCCTCCTACTAGATGAGTGGCTTTGATGCCTCTGTGGATTAGCCGTTTATGATTCCGACAGGGCCCCAAAACCACAAACCGGATGAAAAAGACGGACGTAGTAACGTCACCCATTGGTTTCTGCAGGGGCATTAAAGCCCAAAGTTTCATCACCGACCCTTTTGGAGGAGTTGTCCGGTCTATTTCAGAACATCTGTACGATTGATGGGACCTACTGATCAATACCAAAGGCAAACATTACCTCCTTTTACCTACACATCTAGTATTTAAGCAGTTTTTACTCTTACTGTATGCATTGGGAGGCAACAAGTGTTATATGGGGTGACTGAAGCATAACTAAACACTTTTTATTAACGAGAATTTACAGGCTACAGTGAATAATTACCATTACCTGAATTCTATTTTATGGGGAAATGACAACTTTCCCTCCAGAATGAGCAAGTAGCAAGTGTCAATTCTTATCCATGGACTGTTTTACTGTGAGGGCAACAGAATGGGCAAGCTTCAACTTAGATCGTTAAAGGCAGCTCATGGTAGACAATGCAATGGTGCAGCTGTCTCTATACATTCATGTGTTATTACAGAAAGACAGGAGCTCATCCTCATTTATTTCCACCAACAACTTTTTTTTAATCTTTATTTGTTCTGACAATGCGATTTTGTCCTGTAAAATACGTCTAGCAAGAGGGTTCCAGTTCAGCTTGAAACCAACCGTAACACCTCAATGATGTCAAACACCCCCTCCACACACACACACACACCCATTATGCCAATGAAACTTTGCCACCAAGTAACTCTGGTCTGCTACAAATATATCCATCATACAATATTTACACAAACATACAAATATATACAGAAACGTGCGTTTGGGGACAGAAAATGTCTATCTCTCATATACACATACACACACGCGCGCACACACACACACACACACACACACACACACAACCTTTTTGTCAGTCCATACAGCCGTTGTGGAAGGTGCAGGTCATGAGGGCTTTTGATTCAAACTGACATGGGAGAAATTTCTACAAATCCAGTCCTGTAGATCTGTAGTTCACAGTCTTCTCACTGTCTGAAGGTTCTAGATACTGTGTGTGCGGCGGAGCTCCTGTCAGGAGCTGGCCAAGGTCTGTTTTTTTTCTGACATGACTCCTCCATCTTAAATCCTGACACCCTCAGCTCTTGTCCCCCATCCCATGCGTCGAGCATCTTGGAGGTTCTGTAGGGTGTGAAGTCACAAGTTCTCTAGAGAGGTTGCAGTATCTCATCTGTCGGGGTACAACTTTCCCAAAAGAAACACCCCAATCGCTTCATTGTTCTTAATTGTTTTTCTTTTTGTTTTGTTTGCTTGCTTTAACCCAAGTTCAGTAACTTCCATGTTCCGGTGAAACATCAAGTTTTTTAGCATCATTCATCAAGGTAACGTTGCAGAATATTTGTAGTCACGTCTTTTTTCTGCTTTTTTTCTTTTTTGTAAAAGTGCTGTAACCATCACAACAGCTATGAAACATCTGTCACCTCTAGAATCCCTGGTGCTTCTGACATCCCGGTTTTGTTTTTTTGTTTGTTTGTTTTTGGTGCATTTTAAAGAACCATGATGGTGAATGGCCACACACATTGCTCACTGGCTGATTAAGACATTTTGGAGCAAGCAACCTACATGCAATTACCAACTAGGATGGCCCACAACACTGAAGATGATGGATGGGGGGCATTGTGTGACTAATCCAAGATGATTCCTTTTTACTCTTTTGTTGATTTTGTCTTCAAGTAAATCATGAAATCAGCGTCATCTTTTCCACTGCCTCTTTAAATACATGTTTTCCAAGTTAGACTGCAATGGGGTTCGTTTTACTTGTTCTATTCTGACATTTGCCCACTTGAATCCTCTTCATCCCTGTTTGTAATTTCCAAGACCTATTTATTGACATCTGTATTTGTTTTGTTATCGATAAATTATTATTTTTAAGTGCAATTAATTAAGATTTGATAATGGTTTCCACAACAGGAAGATTTTTTTGGCTTGTAAAGGTTGATAGACTTCTTTAAGTCAACAGGGTTAGAGGAGGTTGTCTTTAAATCGATGAACATCAAAGGAAGACTTTACTTTTTAAAGGTTTTTTTTCCAGTGTAATTAACCTGTAAACCTGTGGAAAAGTATGGAATTACTACCACACTGAGATGGCATGGTGTTAGTGCTCATTTAAACGTAGTACTAACACCTGTCAATAACTTCCATCAATTCACCTCTCAAAAGTTTCACTCTGCTACAAACTTCATCACCTTTTATTTAGTATTAATCCTTTGTAATAAAAAGTAATCCTAGTTCATGACTAGGACAGGGACCCGCAACCCTGAGTAAGGATAAGCGGTTTGGATAATGAATGAATAGGATAAATATGATTCTGTGAAGCGAAGTGTCAAAGCAATTTGTTATTTCCTATTTAAAATTTTGAGGAAGAGGGATTTTAGAGGCAACAGTCTTTCACAACTGTGTATATGTGGGAGGGTTGTCATAGTTGTCTTTGCTTGTTTGGCTGCTCGCCAATGACATCACGAGGGAGGCGGAGTCTCCACATCCCCTGCCCCTCCCCTTCTCCCCGCGAGCAAATCAAAGAGCTTGAGGAGGGTGGATCATCTGAAACTCCGCCTTGATACACAGCCGGACTGAGTGAGCCGACAGGCAGCGGTTTTGTCTCGGGGCAGGGGTCAGCGGTCAGGGGACTGTATCCAATCACACGTCTGTCAGTCCTCAGGTCAGCTGGTCAGGTATCAAGAAAAAAATGAATAAAACCTGTTAAAAAAAAAAGGAGAGAGAAAACTGAGTTTTACATTAACCAATGTATGTGACCTTTTTTTTTCTCAGTGACTTACTTAAAAGATGAATTGACATTCAGTTGAACTAGCCCATATTAAAATCATGGGCTAATCAAGCTTAACCTAACAAGTGTTTCTTTGATTTATTTAGAGTACATCAAGTCACAAACATAGAAAATAAAATGACAGCATTCACATAATAAATGAGAAACATATAACCAGTTTATACGGGGTGATAAAAAAACATTATGAACTCATCTCAAAACCTGTTTTTGAAAAACCCATCAAAGACACAGTTTTTGTTGATGGCCAATCAACAAACACTGTGTATGGCGTTACTACTACTCAGCTATAGGGACTGATCTTATCATGGTCAAGTCAATTTTATTTGTATCATGGTGGCCTTAAGGAAGGCCTACTACTACTACTACTACTACTACTACTACTGCTAATAATAATAATAGCATACTGACTGTAGTGGAGCACTATACCCCAGTGTCACATAGCAGTAAGTCTCCCGATTACCAATTCTGCCTGACTGCAGTGAGACACATTATCAATGTACAGTTAGGTCCATAAGTATTTGGACAGTGACACAATATTTGTAATTTTGCCCCTGTACACCACCATAGTGGATTTGAAATGAAATAACCAATATGTTATTGAAGTGTGGATTTTCAGCTTTAATTTAAGGGGTTGGACAAAAATATTGCATTAACCGTTCAGGAACTACAGCCAGTTTTATATATAGTCACCCCATTTCCAGAGGATCAAAAGTAATTGGACACTTGACTAACAAGTGGTTTCATGGGCAAGTAAGACCTTTTCCATCGTTATCCCATGACAAATTGGGCAGATAAAAGGTCTGGAGTTCATTCCAAGTATTTACATTTGCGTTTGGTAACTGTTCATCAGAACTCTCAACATGAAGTCCATAGAGGTGTCAATACAAGTGATGGAGGCCACCATTAGGCTGAAAAAGCAAAGGAAATCTATCAGATGGATAGTAAACACTTAAGGAGTGGCCAAATCAACATTTTGGTACATTCTTAAAAAGAAAGAATGCACTGGCAAGCTCAGCAACACCAAAAGGCTTGGAAGACCACAGAACACAACTACAGTGGATGGTCGCAGAATTCTTTCCCTAGTGAAGACAAACACATTCATAATATCTAGTGAAGTCAAAAACACTCTTGAGAGGTAGGGGTATCACTGTCAAGTCTACAATCAAGAGATGCCTGCATGAAAATAAATACAGAGGGTTTACGACAAGGTGAAAACCACTGGTGTCACTTAAGAACAGGAAGGCCAGATTAGACTGTGTTTAAAAAACATCTAAAAACCTACCCAGTTCTGGAACAAGGTTCTTTGGACAGATGAAGCGATGTTTAACTTGTACCGGAAGAGGAAAAGTGTGGAGAACAAAAGGAACAGCCCATGATTCTCAGCATACCATATCATCTGTCAAACATGGTGGAGGTAGTGTTGTGAAATAGGCATGTATGGTTGCCTATGGAACTTGGTCATTGGTGTTTATTGATAATGTGACTACTGACAGAAGTAGCAGGATGGATTGTGATGTTTATGAGGATATACCATTTGCTCAGATTTAGCCAAATGTCACAAAACTGAGGGGACGGCGCTTCACACTGCAGATGGATAATGACACAAAACAAGCAGAGAAAGCAACCCAAGAGTCTCTCAAGGCAGAAAAGTGGAATATTCATCAGTGACCAAGTCCGTTACCTCACCTCAACCCAATTGAGCATGCTTTTCACTTGCTGAAGAACAAACTAACGGCCAAAAGACCCACAAACAACCAGCAACTGAAGGCAGCTGCTGTTAAGTCTTGGCAGAGCATTTCAAAGGAGGAAACTCAGAATTTGAAGATGTCGATGGGTTCAAGACTTCAGACAGTCATTGACTGCAAAGGACTTTCCTCCAAACGTTAAATATAATTGTTATAATCATAGTTATGTTTGTTGTCCAATTACTTTTGAGCCTCTGAAAATGGGGTGAGCCTGTATATCCATGGCTGTAATTCCTGAACAGTTAATGCCATATTTTTATCCAACCCCTTAAATTAAAGCTGAATGTCTACTCTTAAATCACATCTCAAATACTTCATGTCAAAGCCACTGTGGTGGTGTACGGGGCAAAATTACAAATATTGTGTAACTGTCCAAATACTTATGTACCTAACTGTATTTGGTCTGAAACTGGAAGACTAATTCAGGCCATAGTGGCATTTTGATGAGGCCAACTGCCAAGCACTCACTTCATCCCATTAGGCTCCAGTGCTACGTTTGAGACTCCACCCCTGGCTGGGAGCTCTGGTCCTGCCCCCTTTCTTTGATTGACAGGTACATCTCTTCCTCAGGGTCATAGTAGTAGAACTTCCTCAAGTAGACAATCAGAGGACTGGAGAGACAGAGAGAGCGAGAGAATAGATGGACAAAAAGAGGGAGAATAGATGGACAGCACGATAGAGGTAAGGTGAAGAGACAAAGACAGAGAAAGAGACAATGGAAAGAAAGGAAGAGACAAAAGAGGGAAATAAGAAGTTTGATGGGGAAACAGAGAGCACCATCAAAACAGTGAGAAAGTAGAGAGGCCAAGACAGAGAAAGACAGTCAGAAAGGGAGAGAAAAGCAAGCAGGTGAAAAGGACATAGGTGATTTTACAATCTAAAATGGAAACAAAAGTTTAAATCAGAAATGTCATAACTAATTTGCATCTCAATTAACCAATCCAATGATTCACACAGTTCTATACAGATATATTATAATTGTGTGTGTGTTTATGTTTGTCTATGTATATATGGGCAGATGTAGCACTTGGAAGTGGTCATTGCAAACCAGTTGTATATGTTTGTCTGTGAGCATTTGTGTGTTTTTCTGTATGCTGGAAAGTGTGTGTATATGTGTGCGTGCATGTGTGTGTGTACGTGTGTGTGTGTGTGTGTACACATACGTGGGCAGGGGTAGCTCCTGTATGTGGTCGATGCGGACCAGCTGGCGGATGCAGAAACGACAGAGGTGCTGGAGAGATTTAACGCTGCTGAACCTGGAGACTGGGTACAAGAGCTGGACTGGGGTAGGGGGTAGACCTGCAAAACACACATACACACGTAGATGAACAAACAGGTGCACTTTTATGGGGGGGGGGGGGAATCAAGATTACGTTTGTTTTCTAAAACACACACACACGCACGCACGCACGCACGCACACACACACACACACACACACACACACACACACACACACACACACACACACACACACACACACACACACACACACACACACACACACACAAACACACACACACACAGAGTGACAAAAATACAGAGAGCCAGACAGGTAGACAGATAGATTGTCAGACAGGTAAATAGATGTAGACAGATCATCAAAAAGGCCCAGCAGAGGATTTACTTTCTCCGCCAGCTCAAGAAGTTCAACCTGCCTCAGGAACTGCTGATTCAGTTCTACACTGCAATAGTCCAGTCTGTCCTCTGCACATCCATCACTGTCTGGTTTGGTTCGGCCACCAAACAGGACAGGGACAGACTACAACAGACAGTTAAGTCTGCAGAGAATATCACTGGTGCCAACCTGCCCTCCATTCAGGACTTATATACCTCCAGACTCAGGAAACAGGCAGGGAACATCACTGCAGACCCATCACACCCTGGTCACAACCTGTTCCAACTCCTCCCCTCTGGTAGGCACTACAGAGCACTGTACCCCAAAACAACCAGATATAAAAAGTTTCTTTCCATGGGCTGTCATTCAAATGAACACTTAACACTGTCAAATAAATCCAACCATTTTGTATATACTGTACTGTACATTGTACGTATACTGGTATGCTCTGTCATGTCCATCTACAGTGCATCCGGAAAGTATTCACACCCCTTCACTTTCCTCACATTTTGTTATGTTACAGCCTTATTCCAAAATGGATTAAATTCCTTTTTTTCTCATCAATCTACCAACAATACCCCATAATGACAAAGCGAAAAAGGTTTTGTAGAAATTTTTGCAAATTTATTAAAAATAAAAAACTGAAATATTGCATGTACATAAATATTCACACCCTTTACTCAGTACTTGGTTGAGGCACCCTTGGCAGCGATTACAGCTTCAAGTCTTCTTGGGTATGAAGCTACAAGCTTGGCACACCTATATTTGGGGTCTTTCTTCCATTATTCTCTGCAGATCCTCTTGAGCTCTGTAAGGTTAGATGGGGAGCGTCGCTGCACAGCTATTTTCAGGTCTTTCCAGAGATGTTCAATGGGGTTCAAGTCTGAGCTCTGGCTGGTCC
Organism: Lampris incognitus; assembly: GCF_029633865.1. Classification (NCBI taxonomy): domain Eukaryota; kingdom Metazoa; phylum Chordata; class Actinopteri; order Lampriformes; family Lampridae; genus Lampris; species Lampris incognitus. Next base: position 22,378,621 of record NC_079220.1, on the reverse strand, counting down.
ACTCAAGGACGTTCACAGACTTGTCCCGAAGCCACTCCTTCGTTGTCTTGGCTATGTGCTTAGGGTAGTTGTTGTGTTGAAAGGTAAACCTTCGCCCTACTCTGAGGTCCTGAGCGCTCTGGAGCAGGTTTTCATCAAGGATCTCTCTGTACTTTGCTCCATTCATCTTTCCCTCGATCCTGACTAGTCTCCCAGTTCCTGCTGCTGAAAAACATCCCCACAGCATGATGCTACAGCCACCATGCTTCACTGTAGGGATGGTATTTGCAAGGTGATGAGAGGTACTTGGTTTCCTCCAGACGTGATGTTTGGCATTCAGGCCAAAGAGTTCAATCTTGGTTTCATCAGACCAGAGAATCTTGTTTCTCATGGTCTGAGAGTCCTTTAGGTGCTTTCTGGCAAACTCCAAGCGGGCTGTCATGTGCCTTTTACTGAGCAGAAGCTTCCGTCTGGCCACTCTACCATAAAGGCCTGATTGGTGGAGTGCTGCAGAGATGGTTGTCCTTCTGGAAGGTTCTCCCATCTCCACAGAGGAACGCTGGCGCTTTGTCAGAGTGACCATCGGGTTCTTGGTCGCCTCCCTGACCAAGGCCCTTCTCCCCCGATTGCTCAGTTTGGCTGGGCAGCCAGCTCTAGGAAGAGTCCTGGTGGATCCAAACTTCTTCCATTTATGAATGATGGAGACCACTGTGCTCTTCAGGACCATCAAAGCTGTAGAAATTTTTTTGTACCCTTCCCCAGATCTGTGCCTCGATACAATCCTGTCTCGGAGGTTCACAGACAATTCCTTTGACTTCATGGCTTGGTTTCTGCTCTGACATACACTGTCAACAGTGGGACCTTATAGAGACAGGTGTGTGCCTTTCCAAATCATGTCCGATCAATTGGATTTACTACAAGTGGACTCCAATCAAGATGTAGAAACATCTCAAGGATGATCAGTGGAAACAGGATGAACCTGAGCTCAATTTTGAGTGTCATAGCAAAGGGTGTGAATACTTATGTACATGCAATATTTCAGTTTTTTATTTTTAATAAATTTGCAAACATTTCTACAAATCCTTTTTCACTTTGTCATTATGGGGTATTGTGTGTAGATTGATGAGAAAAAAAAGGAATTTAATCCATTTTGGAATAAGGCTGTAACATAACAAAATGTGGGGAAAGTGAAGGGGTGTGAATACTTTCCGGATGCACTGTACCTCAGGCATGTATGTAAGTAACCTGCAAACATCTATTTCAGCATCTCTGATAGATATATATATATATATACACACATACATAGCGTTTTTTCCCCAGAAACCATCAATGGTGTTGATGAAAGGGCTCAACAAATGAGGAGTGGAATATTAAGATAGGGTGTAGGAAATTATTTTTTAATACACTGCAGTACAAGCTTGTTTCGTGCATCATGCACTCATCAGCTGCCAATGTGGTTAAACAACAAAGAAAAAACACAGCCAATAAATACTACGTTGCCCCGCGTCACGCCCCTAGTTACAGTGCACAGCAACCAATGGGAGGATAGAAAACATTTACATTCGTAAAGTACCCCATTGGATGTTATATTGTTATGCTTTTTCAACAGTGCCGAAGTCCTTTAAGTCCTTACTTTTTCAAAACAAGCCCCAACCCTTACCCCATTGGTTTTAATGTTTCTTGTGTTATTATTCAAATTTTTCAAATGTTTTCTATCTTCCCATTGGTTGCTGTGCATCGTAACTACCTAATTTTGCAAATGTTTTTTATCCTCGCATTTGTTGCTGTGCATCGTAACTAGGGGCATGATGCGGGGCAACATAGTATTTATTGGCTGTGTTTTTTCTTTGTTGTTTAACCACATTGGCAGCTGATGAGTGCATGACGCACGAAACAAGCTTGTACAGCTGATGATTGCTTATGGCATGAAACAGGCTCGTACTGTTTCATAAAGAATTTACTTGACTCACTGGATTATTTTTGCTCCTTATTTGTTGAGCACTTTCCCTTCCATACTGCTGAGTGTTTCTTTTAACAAAGTTATTTATATGAGCTTTTTTTTTCTTCGGAAACCGTCAGTGGTGTTGATGAAAGTGCTATATATATATATATATATATATATATATATATATATATATATATACTTTTTTTTTTGTGGCTTGGGCAGTATCTATTTTTTCATACCTTCATAACTATAACTTTCTGACATTTCACCGGGGTAAACGGTATTGGTGTAAATAAAAAAAACGTAACAGCTGAGCTGCAGGTGATAGAAGTAATTGCTGCATGTATAACATTGTCTAGCATACAATGCTGTGTGTCTAATATGCAATTAGCCTACTTAGACAAGTCTTGCTGGGTTTAAATACTTATGGCCCATAGAATGAATGAATGAATAGAGAAGAAATAACCGCCCTTCTTCCATAGATTCAGCATACCTTGCTGGAGGACCCCAATGACACTTGTTGCCACAGCGGATACCGACACATCATTGGTCTTAACAGAGATGATATGCAGGTGGTGGTGGCAGACTGGCAGTTGAATAAAATCATGTGGCTAATATACTGCTTTTTTTGTTGGAAGAAGTCACCTCAAGATAAAAGTTATAATGTAACGTTATGTCCACCACTCGCTGTCACCATCTCGCTCAGCTCAGCTGCCTGTTCCACGAGTAGAAACTGACCTCTGGTGGTGTGAGCTGTGTACTACAATACATCGCCTCAATACACCATCTTAGTTTGTCTGTGAATGTTCTCATTCATCCAGGTCATGGTTATCCAAAGGAATTGAATCGAGTGCAACTGGACTTGGTATATATCTATATATATATATACGTCTTCACGGATATATACTAAGTCCAGTTGCACTCGATTCAATTCCTTTGGATAACCATCTTAGTTTCAGTTTAATAGAAAGAGGAGTGTCTGTAATTTTGCGGGTATTGAAAATCATACCTTTAGGATTTTTAAATACCCTGGTATACAATAATACCTTGTTCCACCCAAGCCTAATATGTATTTAAAAGGCAAAGAAGGAGAAGCACGTAAGAAGCCTTTCTTTCTGCCTTGCTGACTGTGGCTAACTGTCTTTATGTCTCTATCTACCGCTGACTTTCTCATTCTGTCTTGGTGGTTCTCTCCATCTCACCCTCCATCTACTCCTCTTTCCCTCTCTTGTTTCATCTACTTTCATGTACTTTATAAAAAAAACTCTCCATCTGAACATATATATTTCATCTAAACACATTCTTAAAAACAGCTACTTGATTTGTGTCTTTCTCAAATGACCCCATAGTAGATAATCAGGCCATTATTCTTTCCCAGTGTCAGAGAGATGTACGTACGCTACGACATAGGCCAAGCAGGTTGCAGAAGGAGCAGAGAAGGAGCCATGACAACACAATCATGTCCTACACACAGACAGACAAACAGAGATATACAGTGATTGGTGGACAGTTACCAGGCACTCTGGAGCGCAGGAAATAGAGGAACTTCCCATTTTTGGAGTGCATGATGGCTCGCTCTATAAATTCTACCACAGAGTGGCAACGGTCCTCAAACTTAGGATGACACCACAGACTGAAGGTTCCTGAGGAGGCAGAGAGACATGATTGGCTTAAGGTTATCTGAATAAGACATCCACCCATGACTGCCCATTAAAACAAAGAACAGGAAAGACAAAAACGGACTGCAGTTCAACAGGTCATATTGAATTTCGGGATGGCTTGTCATAGACGGACTACCTTTGGTAATCAAAGACAAAAAATAAACTCCAACCAGTGCATCAATGCCACACTCAGTGAGAGCTAAAACTTACTACACTGTCAGTGAGGGACAATTGAAGATGCTGGGGGTCTCAGGAATGCACTGTAAGAGTGAAACCTGCGAGCCCTTCAGGTTATTATTATTCAAATTGAACTAATCAGGGTACAAAACTTACATACACTAATGGGAAAACAACAACAACAAAGTCTTTTATGCACATCAACACAAAGCTACAAAATGGAAAGGGGCAAAGAAAAACAAAAAAAGCCGTATCAAGTTCAAACCCTTAATTCTGACTTTTTGGGCAGTTCAAGGAACTGCACCAGCCAACCTGCAAACCTCTATCAGCACATATACATCCCTGCTTGCCTTCTTCATTTCTACATCAAGAGGACTAAGCAAAAGGTCCAGGCTTTTCTCACCTGCCCCAAAAATGAAATTGGACTCATAGTGGAATAAACCCCATCTTCCATAAGAGCTACAAAAAATCCTTTTCCAGGCATACCTTAATCCATAAGAGTGACTGATACGAATTCATGGCACTTGAGTCACTATTGACAATCTATCCATTGTGAACGTACACTAATTCCACTAGAAATTACATGTACTCTTGGCCATGACATAACTTTTGAGTGCTCCAAATATACCTGCCAACAGCAGTTAGCATGTATATTTCATAGATATATTTTTAGCACTTGCTAAATGAAAATAAATAAATAAATTGATGGATGGATGAACAGTGAGTTAGTGTCAATTGTTTAGCCGATTGTAGTTCGGTCATCAAGATGCAAGGCAAGCCTCACAGCATAAGACATGTATCCTTATATCTACTAATACAGAGCATCAACCCAGATACATTAGCTTCTTAACACACTGCAAGTGATGTCAAAGTGAAACAACATGCTTAAACCCTGCAGGAGTTTGCCCTCCTGTCTAACATGCTACGACTAACAGTAGAGGGTATACCTGGGAGGCAAATCCTTCCATGGCCAGTTTACCAATATTTTCAACGTCACCTACATGTTAAAATTGCCACCTTGTAAAAAGTTTGCTGTGATAAAAACATTTGGATCGGTTCATGTGTTGCTTAAACAAGCTAAAAGGATTTTGACAGTCTCTCCAGAAATGTGCTTCATTCTAAGCTTGTCTAAACAGAAGAGCTCCTTGACCAACAGGTCTTCAGGAACAATGAAATGTCTGCCTGAGACAGATTTATGGATGGGATTTGGCTCAAATATGGGCTAGGGTTAAACTGGTCCAAAAGACTCAAGACTAAATGTAGGATTTTGGAGGTACGAGTTTCAGGAGTTGCTGCAGTGACAACTGAGGCTAAATTTTAAGATTGCTTCAAGGAATAAGAAATCCAACATTTTAAATGATCAACACTCTAATCAAGCTAACCCTGTTATCTACATATAAGGACTGAGGTGCCATAGTGCTCCATTATATTGTGTGTGTGTGTGTGTGTATATATATATATATATATATACACACACACACGTGTGTGTGTATCTCGACTTGTATTGTGCGTGTGGTGTGTGTGCCTCACCCCTGTAGTGCTCCATGCGAGTGTGATGTGTGACTCCTTGGGACCGGAAACTCAGGCTGAGTATATATCGTGGGTCAGAGCTGTCCCGGACCAGGAAGGAGCCATCTGGCTTCCCTTTCAGCTTCATCTCGGCATCCTCCCAGTTCATAGGACCCCAGTACCAACCGCACTGCAAACAGTTCAATAAAGAACATAACACACCTTACTTTATGATAAGCATTTAAATAATAACTCACTCAGCTTTGGCTGGTTCTAACTGCAGGTAAAACGTAAGTTAATGTTATTCACTGTCAAAGTTGATCTCTTCTAAGGGCGTTTTCATATAAGGTACGATTGCTTTGTACTGCGCCTGTGTACGATCCCCTCCGTCGCTCAGCTTTCACATTAGTAATGTTGTTCCATACCCCAGTACACTTGCGTATCTACACACTCCGATGCAGTAGGTGGCGGTATGCACCGAGGAGGAGAAGAAGAAGTCAAGTCAAGTTAATTTTATTTGTATAGGCCGTTATCACAAATCACAAATTTGCCTCAGTGGGCTTTACAGCAACATAACATCCTGTCCTTAGACCCTTACATCGGATAAAGAACAACTCCCTAAAAACCCCTTTAACAGGGAGAAAAAATAGGAAGAAACCTCAGGGAGAACAACAGAGGAGGGATCTCTCTCCCAAGATGGACAACATGCAATGGACGTTGTGTTTACACAATTTGCAGAATACAACAGTGAAAGAGGATAACAGAGTTATAATGTGATTATAAAATATATGAAGAATATGATGAGGAGGCCAAGCAGTGTCCAGACGCCACCGGAACAGCCCAGGACTCAAGCCCCGTGACCACCTTCACCATGTAAAAAAAAAAAAAAAAAAGAAGAAGAAGAAGAGGAGGAGGAGGAGAAGCAGAAGGAGAAGAAGCAGGAGCAGAAGAAGAAGAAGAAGCAGAAGACATGCGTCATCAACTACATGACATTTGTTTATGTTGTCACTCCAGTGTAGAAAAGTGCACCAATCTCAAGTTCCCAAGCCCATACAATGGAGTCGACCTTCACACTATGCCTACTATTATTGATGTTAATTTCTTCAGTGGACCAGAGAGATCCTTTCATGGCCATGTTTGAACAGGACAGTTGAACAGTTATGACGTCACATAGCGGTCCACTTCCGTGTTTTGGTACAGTAGTTTCAGGACTCTCTTCACAGTGTTTGCGCTTCCATGCATTATCCAAACCGCTTATCCTGCTCTCAGGGTCGCGGGGATGCTGGAGCCTATTCCAGCAATCATTGGGCGGCAGGCGGGGCGACACCCTGGACAGGCCGCCAGTCCATCACAGGGCCCTGTAGGGCCTACAGTGTTCGCACTAATCAAACGAATTGAACTTTGGGGTCAAGCGTACTCTTACCCAGGCCCAGGTCCCTGATGTGAAAGCCTCCCGATTCTACTACATTGTAGGGTTAATGAACCAAGGTTGTATGAGGTTACAACCTCTTAACTAATGACTGTCTATCTTTTAGACACTACAAGTAAAATCTCTTAAGAATATTCGATGAATATTAAATTAAGCTTCTATTTCAAGCATAGGTATTGCTTCTCCACTGGAGCTAGAAAAAGATGTGTTGCACATTCTTGCGTCTGCTGCTTGATCATAGCGATCTGCTATACATGTGTGTTGGAGTGTGTTTAGTCTACTGTGATGTGTTGAGGCTTGTTATTGGATGTAAAGTTGTCAATTAGCATTGTAATTCCATCCATCCATCCATTACCCAAACTGCTTATCCTGCACTCAGGGTCACAGGGATGCTGTCATTGGACGGCAGGCGGGGCGACACCCTGATGCAAACCTCAGGCTAGGCAGGACAAAATCTGGCAAGATGTGAGCCAGATCAGTGGCACCTGCTGTTAAAAGCCTCGAACAAGGCACTTAACCCCTACTCTGTGCTGTGGCTGCTCTTTGCTTGAGCCCTTCCAGCCTTTGTGTGTATTTTTGGCAAGGTTGGATGGGTAAATGCATTAGACAAGTTTCCCTTTGGATTAATAAAATTTTTTATCTTAGATCTCAAGAAAAGTTGAAAATTGCCATCTGCATTCGTAGATCTGTTTTTGCTGTTCCTAATGCGTGAACTGAATGAGGCAAAAGAGTCTGTATGCACTCTGCTCCTGCAACTTGAAACTCTCTGCAGACTGATCAGCTTTCGGTGTGAACTATACTGTGCAAAAGTAAGTTAGAATATAATCAGGTCAGTAAATGATACTTATATCATTAGGTTAATACATAAACATTAACAGGGTTAGTAATATAACTTCATATTCTTATTAACAGAATATACCACAGGACCCTTGTGCCAGTCCCACTGAACACAGGTTAGCATACAACATGATTAGTTTAATAAGATGGTAATTAATTATTCCTTAAAAGGAAAAGTAAAGCCATGGAAAAAATACGAAGACAGATTTTGATTTTAATTAACGATTCATGCTACTGAATAATAATAAAGAGGTGATACAACTAAGATATCTGTAGCGAATTCGGGGGGCAGCCCGGGAACCACCACAGCCGGGACGCGAATCCGTATCTCCCGCAACACGGACGACAACGTTAACCAGTTGACTAAAGGGTCCGACCCGTTAACCACGGGCTAGTGAGTCTACTCATCCGTGGTCATTACACTACCTCCCTCCTTCAGGAAGCGCGGGGCATCTCTCTTTGAACCTTCAGTCGCATTAAAATCACTTTTAGGTACAAAAAAAACCATGACAATTTTGAAAGGTCACTTTTTTTACTCATCGTTTTGTTTTTGTTTTTCTTCAGTGCTCCATTTGCCATGGAGGTCCCTGGTATGGACTGTTAACAGAGCCAAGTACCAGGAAACAGCTTGTGAAAAAACGCACTTTAGTCTATCTTATCTCATCAGCCCATTTTGCTTGCCACACCAGACAAAGACCAGTTTCCACAGGTTCAAGTTTCATCAAGCGAAGGTCCCCAGAAAATGAGCATTGTTATTCTGCAAAAGCATATATTTTCCTTGTCCTTAGTCAATGCTGTTCTTTGTTTTTCTCTGAGTTTGGAGGAAATGGCAGGCTAGATTCACCACCTAAGTAAAAGCTGTAATGTGGGAAATTAGTAGTGCTGCACGATTAATCTAACTGCAATCGCGATGTCAGCCTATGCAATTACATAACCGCAAAAGGCTGCAATTTAATTAAATAATAAAATGTGTGTGTGAACATCTGTTTGTATGCAGTGTCCATATCTATGCCCGTAATTAAGAGATGACCAATCAGTCTCTGTTTAGGCAGTGAAGCGTGTGCAGTCTACGGTCACATGACTATCCTGCTCTGTGCAGACCAGAAAGAAGGAAAAAATGGATACCGATGACAACGAGCAGGTTAACACTGATGAACTGGTGGCAAAAAAAACAAAACACACCCTCTGTTATAAGGCGAAATTTTGGATTCAAGCTCAGCGACACTGAGCAGAAAGAGGTACTGTGTAAAACATGCAAAATGAATGTCACGGCAACACGACAAATGTGTGTTATTTGTTTATGTATAAATTTGTTTATTATATCGCAATCACAAATCGCAATATTGTCCACAATAATCGCAATATGACTTTTTCATCAAATCGTGCAGCACTAGAAATTAGCAACCTCCATGCAATTCTGCCCCACTTTTTTGTTCTGGTTTGCTGTGTGGGTTGTTTTGAGATGGAGAGAAGGGAGGGCTCATGATTGTCTGTGGAGGAGTGTGAGCTGTAAGGGAAAAACTTTGGCAGAGTCATGAAAGCGCCCACGCTTACACTACGTTCACACCTAAAGCAACACCAAACTTTGACATGGCATGAATCAATAAAAAGGGAACAGAAAGAGGCAATATGGCGCAACAAAGGCAAAACAGCGGTTTGTCTAGAGTCAATCCCAAGAGGCATTGGACAGAAACCGTAAAAAACATGTTAGAAAGGTCAGCCGTCCACCCACACACACACACACACACACACACACACACACACACACACACACACATACACACACACACACACACACACACACACACATACACACACACACACACACACACACACACACACACACACACACACTCATTCATACTTGTGGCCAATTTAAGAGTCTCCAATCAATCAAGCATGCATATCTTTTCCATGCCTTTATTTCACCACTGAGAAACCATGACTTATTTTGTGATGCTCTCTTCTGGTCACTGACAAAGCAGGCCTGTGGTCATTTTTGAACTCTCCACATTGATATACAGATTGGCATGACCCGAGGTGGTGTTGATCGAATGCCTTTCTTAAGGACACTTTGGTGGGGCAATCACTTTCAGAGGGGGTTGAATCTGTGGCATCTATTTGAAGGACTACCTGACCCTGCTGCCCAGTAGTGCGATGTCCTGGTACGATAAAAGGTTAAGAAAAATGTAGTTGCTGTCTCCAGCCCCTACCTTCTCCAGTTCTCTGAGGCTGGTAGCGAAACTGCTAGCATCGGGCCGACTGAGGGGGCAGAGGAGAGGGCGCGGGGCCAGCCTGGGAGGGGGAGGCTGGCCATCCGGACGCAGTGGTACCGGCCTAGGCAGACCACGCAGGAAAGTGTCTGGAACAAAACATGAACACACACACAGACAGAGACACGCATGTACACACACTTCCAGTTATCAAATATGTACACTAATTTAATCCGGTTATCAAAATTTGTAAATTTAACATGCCACAAGAGACAAAAAAAAAGAAAGAATTGAATGGCTATATATGGCTCAAACAATGACCTCATTCAATCTTTTTTTTTTTTTTTTGCATTTTTTCCTTTCATTATACCCTAAAACATTAACTACAATGCAGGATCTCAGGTCTGAATTAGGATTGCAAAATTTAACATGTAATTATATGTTTTGGTTATTGTTTTCCAGAGTTAATAATCATAGAATTATGTGGTACTCAAGCCCATCCTTTAATTCACAAAGTTCACTGAGATTTTTTAAAGAGCGTTAAAGTCCATTTGCAGCCAAATCATCAAGACTAATAAAGATCTGGTAGCATCTAGTAGTATTTAGTGTGTGTGTGTGTGTGTGTGTGTGTGTGTGTGTGTGTGTGTGTGTGTGTGTGTGTGTGTGTGTGTGTGTGTTTGTTCTCTATGTCGCTTCTGCTGAGCCTGATAAGGGACAGTGAGAGTGAATGCGTTGGGTTTTGCAAGTGCACAACAATGTTGTAAACAACAGGGAAAACGTGTATTCTTTCTTTCAACCCTACAACAACCCTATTTGAACATAACTTGTTGACAAAACAGTTTCAGCTCCTGCACCAGATCAGGTAAAAGTTGGTTTTGGTTATATTTGCAGGTCTGGATGTGTGCAAAAACAAAAAGAAGAATAGGTCAGGTACATCTAATATTAATATGCAATAACCAAAATACATTTTTTTAATGCTTTCACTTGCCTTTTCTTGATTTTTATTTTTATTTTTTAATAGATAGGGCTGTCCTGAATACTTTTTTTCTAACTTTGGCTATTCGGTGCAACTCCCGAAAGAATATCCGAATACTTATTCTAAATTAATTAGCAATAAAAACAAATCAAGGCCCAAAACAGGTGACAGATCATGAAAGCAGTCACAAAGGTTATTTGTTCCCTTTTAATACTTTAATGTTGATTGAAAAGCATGATTCAACAACCTATTTTTTTAAGCTTTTATTAAATTAAGAACGTTTTCATAATTTAATAAAATAACAGAATAGAAGAGGTTATAATTTTGGCAGCCATTAAAACAGCTTTTCCAAAATTTTACGCCTCCCTTCTTACGTTGTCCTTGTTGCCATTAGAATCAAATACTTTTAAGGCTGCGCAATATAGAATCAGGATGAATAATCGAATAAAAGATTTGCTTAAATGAATGTTGCAATTATACACGTACTCGAAAATAAAACCAAAATCTACTCTGAAGATTGTCTGTTTATCATTAAGTCGTCAACGCTAGCAAGCCAATTATAGATAACATCTATATGAGCCAAGTCCTTCTGAAAACAGTTTTTGCTTTAATGAACAGCAGAGTACTGAAATGAAGAAAACAAGACTACTGTATCCTACACCTTATCAGAGAGCAGAATCCTGGTGGGGAGTGAAACTTCAGCACGACACCTGTATACTTGTCATCCACGTTCCAGATTATTGGTCAATTAAAAGGAAGAGGGTAATATGCTACGCTACAAGGATAATCAAGATGCTCTACATAAAAACTCCTGATGTGGGGCGTCTGGGTGGCGGTCTATTCTGTTGCCTACCAACACGGGGATTGCCAATTCGAATCCCCGTGTTACCTCCGGCTTGGTCAGACATCCCTACAGGCACAATTGGCTGTGTCTGCGGGTGTGAAGTCGGATGTGGGTATGTGTCCTGGTCGCTGCACTAGTGCTTCTTCTGGTCGGTCGGGGGCGCCTGTTCGGTGGGGAGGGGGAATTGGGGGGGATAGCGTAATCCTCCCATGTGCTACATCTCCCTGGCAAAACTCCTCACTGTCAGGTGAAAAGAAGCAGCTGGCGACCCCACATGTATTGGAGGAGGCATGTGGTAGTCTGCAGCCCTCCCTGGCTCGGCAGAGGGCAAGGTTTTTCTGCATAGAGGGATTTTTGGCGCCCCCCCCCCAAAGAGGTTTTAGCCAGCGCCAAAGGAAAATCACCAGCGCCAAAATGATAAGAACTGAGAATAAAAATAGCAATAAAATAGCAATTCAAATCCTCTCCAAAAGTGTTTAATAGCTTGTTTCAAGTTCAGCCCATTCAGCCCCTTTCTTGCAATTTCCATGGTTTGGACCAATAGTCATCGAGTTAATAGACAGGTTATCAGTATCTTAAACATTTTGGCTTCATATCTATGGGTCCATTTCGTGTCATGTCGGAGATTTCCCACGATTGCAAAGAGCGAGCTCAGAGTGGCAGCAGCGCGTGAGCTCAGTGACAGCGAAGCTTGTTGAAGAAGGCAGCTGGCACATAGACAGCAGAGCTTTTTTGAAGACAGCCTTTGAGTCGGATCACCTGTGAGTTAAGTTTCCAGTGAAATTCAGCTTATTTTCTGTGTACTGATTTGAGTATATTTATAGCTACATATTTTATTCCGGATTGCCGGTCACTGACTGTGTAACAGAGTTACGATAGACCGAAATCACCCCCACCAGACGCTCATCATCTCAACAGGCGCGCATTAATTAAATTCAGCTTATTTTCAATTTATAAATATCATGAGTAACATTGGGCTATAAAATATGTATACATGTATAATCATCCCTTTCTTAATAATAAGAATTTGCATATTATTGTATTGTCTGTACTGTTGTTGCGGAGAAAAAAGAAGGGGTTGTTGAAAAACAGTTGAGAGGAGGGAGAAAAAAACATTTTATGGTGAACTGTTGTAAAATACTGAATAGTTTGTATTTGGGCGGCCTGCTGTATCTACATTAGTCTTAGAGTTGAATGTTTTATATTCGCTACAGTAACGCACCGTAAATGTTAGCTTGTTAGTTTCTTTTCGAGTTGACCTCCCCCCCACCCACTCCCTCAACCCCAATCCCCTCTCCCCCAACCCAACTCCCCATTATGAATTATCTTTGCCCACCTCAACCTCAATCCTTCAACCCCACTCCTCTCCCTCAACCCCTCTCCCCCAACCCCACTCCCCCCCTTTCAATGTTGTAATAAAATTATTTTTTTAACCAGTTTGTTAATTGGAGTTTCATTTACTTAAGCATAATAGAAATTTTTGTTTCTAATGATCAGAAATAACAGGAAAATGCATAGATTTATGTCAAATAAGGCAACACAGACTCATTGACTTTACTGTTGCGCATAGAAGCGACACGGACTAATCATGCTTACTGTCATGCGTAATCACCCCCCAAAGGCCCATTCTGAGATAGGAAAAACCCTGGAGGGGGTGGAGCAGTGACCGGGATGGCTTGGAAAAGTGGGGTGATTGTACAATTGGGAAGAAAAAAAGAAAAAAGGGAGGAAATCCAAAAAAACAAAAAAAAACTCCTGATGTGGCTGTGTGGGCGGGGGGGCACCTAGCAGCATTTGAATACGATAATCATGTCCAAATCCCAACCTGCCCAATGAGCATCCTCGAGACCAGTAAGAGTAGATTTATGCTTATGAAAATTATCCATCTGTTCTCTTTTGATAGTGTATCAGGCTACTTTGTTGAACAAAAATTTACCAACCAAAAATTTACCATTTGAAAGAACGTGACGGGGCTTTTGCTGTAGGGGTTCACAACAACTTTCCTTATAGTGATCAGGCTGGCGAAGTCAGTCTCAACTTTGTAAAACATTTTTAAACATTCTTTTCTCTTGAGAGTTGAACTCTTGGCTTTTACTTAGTCAATCTTTGATAGCATTTTCCATATTCCATCTTTCGCTTTGGCTGAGATTTTTGTTGTATGTGCTTTATGTGATTACTTTTATGTATTATATCAATCCACTTCAGTTATTTTCCTTAGATGCTTGGTACTTGTAACTTTGTTTTGACAAATGCGATGTTAAGTAAAAATTAGTAACATCATCGCGGCCAATTATCAGTCACATTATTACAATTAAACATTACTATTAATAATATTACATAATATTGATGACAATTATTTGGTTCTGTTGGTTTAATGGCCATACTAGTGTTTTTGCTCGTTTTAGGCCATTTACTATTAATAGCATATACTTTACATTTCTCATGACCTTTTTCCAAAGCATACCATAGTGTTTTAGATTTTTTTATAATATCTACAGTATCTGTATTTTCTTTAATTCAAACGTTCAGGAGATAAATCCACCATAAAATTCTCCACTCCCCAAGCAAATGTTACTGTCGCCATGAAGAAGTCATGGACATTTGAATGTCACTTGTAAAACAGTCTTTGTTCCAAGGACTACTTTCTGGACAAATACATTCAGCTGTGCATGTGTGTTAAAATGTTTTGTCACAGAGTTAGGAAAGCACAACTTCTCAAATCATTCCACACTTCCAACATAATTATCCTGCAACAATAATGTAACTGACAGTGATGAATTTGCACGTCTCAAGCACATTTCAAGTCTCTGAAACTTGATTTTTATATGTACTGAAATGAATGGAAACCAATGGCTGCCTGGAAGGTAGGACAAATACATTTTTAACATTACAAAACTATGGTATTCTGTGGGGGCGGCACAGTGGCGCAGTGGTTAGTGCCGTCACCTCACAGTAAGAAAGTCCTGAGTTCAAGCCCCAGGGTATCAATACCTCTGATAACGACGGGCGTTGCTAAACATCGGAACACAAAGAGCCATTGACATCATTAGCTCTGATAACGACTCCAAAGAGGATAAATATCTGAGTTTCATCACCAGTCAGTCAGACTAGCTTGGTCTAACCAGAAAGGCACGAACTGATGAAGCCTCATGGATGAGAGGCGAAACGTCTTCACGGATATATACCAAGTCCAGTTGCACTCGATTAAATTCCTTTGGATAACCATGACCTGGATGTGTGTGTGTTGGCCCTGTGTGATAGTCTGGTGGCCTGTCCAGGGTGTTTCCCCCCCTGCCGCCCAATGACTGCTGGGATAGGCTCCAGCATCCCCACGACCCTGAGAGCAGGATAAGCGGTTCGGAAAATGGATGGACGGAAAATGGTATTCTGTGGGTGTCCTGGTGGCGTGGCAGTCTATTCCGTTGCTTACCAACACGGGGATCGCGGTTCGAATCCCTGTGTTAGCTCCAGCTTGGTCGGGCGTCCCTACAGACACAATTGGCCATGTCTGCGTGTGAGATGTCGGATGTGGGTATGTGTCCTGGTCACTGCACTAGCACCTCCTCTGGTCAGTCGGGGCGCCTGTTCAGGGGGGGAGGGGGAACTGGAGGGAAATAATGTGACCCTCCCACACGCTATGTCCCCCTGGCAAAAGTCTTCACTGTCAGGTGAAAAGAAGCGGCTGTATCGGAGGAGGCATGTGGTGTCTGCAGGGGTGGAGCAGCAACCGGGATGGCTCAGAAGAGTGGGATAATGATTGATTGGTTGATTGATTGATTGATTGATTGATTGATTGATTGATTGATTGATTGATTGATTGATTGATTGATTGATTGATTGATTGATTGGGGAGACCTATTGTATTCTTCGGAAAATGGTCAGGAGTAATGCAAGAACAGCAGTATGTTCATTTAAGGTTAGGATTTTCAGAGTAGCAAATGAATGTAGTCGATGAGGGTCATCACAAGAACAAAAAAACAAGTGTGTGTGTGTGTTTGTGTGAGAGAGAGAGAGCGAGAGAGAGAGAGAGAGAGAGAGAGAGAGAGAGAGAGAGAGAGAGAGAGAGAGAGAGAGAGAGAGAGAGAGAGAGAGAGAGAGAGCGAGAGAGCAAGAGAGACTTACCGTTGAGGCTGAGACTGTGCTGGATGGTGCTGAGGGATTGGGGCAGGGCCAGGGGCCGTGGGGGGAGCGACTGCATTGAGGCTCCCACACTATGCTCTAGGAAAGGCCCCTGCTGCTGAGGTGGCCCACCAAAGTCATCTGGATTAATGAAAAACAACAAGATCATTATTTCACTATTGTATTCATCCAAGTTTTTGTTTTATATCTATCTTCTCTGTACATTCACGTTAACATCTGCAGTCACATTTATATGGAGCAGGAAACAATTGCCATCCAAATACTGGTAAATTTTGGCCATTTCTAAAAAAAGGTGATTTGTTCTAGAGAAACCATTTAAAACGTCTACTATGTTCCACAAGTCAATAATTGGGTTAAATTGTGGATATGTCAAATATATTTTGAACCTGACACTTCACAACACGTTCACTGACAAAGTTAAAAATAACTCTTTTGGCCCTATGTCCCTAAATTGCTCTTGAGGACGAAGGAGGAAGAATAAACACAGAGGGCAAAAAGGAATGAAAGGAAGACATAAACATGGATGAGCAGACGGACATAAAGAAAATACGAGTACCAAGCAGACTGAGGCTCCGTCTGGGTGGGGGAGGGGGGGTTGGGGGGTGCAGAGAGGTGCCCCCCCTCCGAGAAATATCCACATCAACTAGCGACACCGTCTCACCTGCATCAAACACACAAACCGAGAGAAGAGGAATAGAGAAAGAGGCAAGGAAGCAAGAGGAGAAAAGAAAAACAAAAAAACAAGATCAAACAAGAGGAGAACAAAGTGTTAGAATGAAGCTGACAAAGGTTAGTGAGGAGCAGAGAAGCAGAGTTCAAACAGCAGAAGGAGAGCTGGTAACAGTTGAGAACTGGAAGTGGCCATTCAGATGGAGTTGTTTTTTGGTCCTATAGCATTGCTAAAAAAAAAAAAATTCTGTTGAAAATAATAGTACATTAGTACACTGAATGATGTGTTATGACCAGTCAGGTTCATTAGCGCAGGAAGGGGAGGGGGGCTGCAGCTCTCCCTAGTGGTGGGTACACACACACACACACACACACACACACACACACACACACACACACACACACACACACACACACACACACACACACACACACACACACACCACACACCCAGTAGTGGCAGGTGGCTGTGTAAAATCTTGGACCCAGCAGTATGCCTAACTTTTCCTAAGATGCAAATGCAAAAAAAAAAAAAAACAGTGGGCTAGGGCTGCGTGAAATGTACATTTTTAATAATAAAGTGAGTAAACACTCCATTCCAAATCTGCTAAACACACACCTTACAAACAAACAATAATGTCATATTGTAGCGACCGAGGGAGGCGGTCGCTCTGACTGTCGGCAGTTCTGTGCTGGGGAAGCGCAATGGCTGATGGGACTGTTAAAAGTTAGATTTTAAATTGTGTTTAACCATGTGGTCTTCATGTTGTGGTTATTCTTGTGTTGCTGTTTTGGGGGTTCGACTCAGACTAAGTAGGAGACCGTTTACTGACTAATTGACTGTAGGACCATGACTGGGACTGATGTCGCCACTTGGCACATGGAGGGAGGACTCATTACATTGTTGTCAGTTCTGGTCCGTTCTGGCCGGTGTGAATAAAACAGCACTCCCGGGGTCATGTGGTGTATGGGGGCACGGGAGTTGTGATTAAAGAGATCTCTGCCTTGCGATTTATTCTTTCATGCCGGCTCGCCACAATACTTTTCATTTTAGTTGGCAGCCCCCCCTACTTAAAACATCTTCCCGCACGCCTGGTCAGGTTTGTCTTTCAGATCAAAAGTCCATGTTAGTGTTGCAGTAAGCCAGGCCAAAGTTCACTCCCACTATCCTACCAACTTTGATAGTGGAACGGTAAACCAGAAAGTACGGGGCTGCCTGACTATTTGAAACAGCCCACCCAAGTGAAGGGCCCCTGAGTTCAGGGTTGAAAGCCGGGACTGCACTCTCTCTACTAGTTGCAAAGCATCACATTTTAAATACATTTTGCTAAGATATCCCGCAGGTCTGCTTTAAGGCCCCCCCCCCATACACACAAACACACACACACACACACACACACACACACACACTGTACAATTTTGACTGACTCACAGCCTCCTCAACTTAATGAAATCACACCGATAATGCCTGATCCAACAGATGCGGAGCGTCAGCATAAATGAGCGTCAGGGATGACAATCAGCCATTTAATCCTGTGTCGTGTTGACATGGTGAAGGACAACCAATGTGATGTCTAGAACACCTTGTAATGCCCAGACAGAAAGACTGGCATATCAGAACTCTTTTTACCTCTTTGTTCACCTCATGCTGCAGCTTTGGACACAAGTTTGATGGCACCCGTGATGAGTTCAATGATGCTGACCAATCAGAGCTCAGCAGTGTTCTATACAATACCAATAGACAAATTAGACTTGAAGAAATCAAATCGTTTTGAAGGAATATGCACCAATAAGCCATAGAAGCCTATCTTAGGCCTATGTCTAGAAACAATAAAGAAGCCAGTAGCATGAATGAGGGCCTGTATATGTATAGTACATGTAAAAAAATATGTGCAATGACAACTTAATAATTCATTTCTCTGAAACAAACACAGTTTTCTTCTGAGGATAGGCTTTTCAATGACTTTTGAGAATAATAATTGTAATAATTAATAACTATGATAATGACAATGATAAAAATGGTAATAATGTTAATGACCACTACTTATATTTTGTTTCAAGTATGTCCAAGTGGCAGGTAGCGTAGTGGTCTATTCCGTTGACTACCAATATGGGGATCTCTGTTCAAATCCCCGTGTTACCTCTGGCTTGGTCGGGCGTCCCTACAGACACAATTGGCCGTGTCTGCAGGTGGGAAGTCGGATGTGGGTATGTGTCCTGGTCGCTGCACTAGCACCTCCTCTGGTTGGTCAGTGCGCGTGTTCGGGGGGGAACTGGGGGGAATACCATGATCCTCCCACGTGCTACATCCCCTGGTGAAACTCCTCACTGTTAAGTGAAAAGAAGCAGCTGGCGATGCCACATGTATTGGAGGAGGCATGTGGTAGTCTGCAGCCCTCCCCAGATCAGCAGAGGGGGTGGAGCAGCAACCAGGAAGGCTCGGAAGAGTGGGGTAATTGGCCGGATACAATTAGGGCGAAAAGGGGGGCCCCCAAAAAAGAAAGAAAGTATGTCCGAGTCATGCGCACATACATGGGAAATTAACCCCAGTTCTCTTTAGAAAAATAGTCAATTTATTTTCAATCGCTCACTCAATTTTAATTCTATTCTGATCAAAACAACCCATTTATCTAAAATACCCCACAAAAAAAATCACAGTGATTATTTTGTCAATAGAGCCTTTAATTTGGATTAAAATCACCTCATTAAGGCCCCGCTGAAGTATATCGATTGTTTTCAACTATTAATATATTAAAAAATAAATTCTCCAGAAGGGGGGAGAATTACATCACCCCCCCATAGCACCCTTCCAAGACCTCCTACCACCCCCTTGCCACCCCATGTAAAACATGCTAGAGCCGCCACTAATGCGATGACAGCTTATTGGGCAATCCTGTGTACAGAGATTGGATTGTCTCCTACACGAGATTGACCAAGATCAGCTACAAGTCAGTTTGGCAGGCTTCTGGTCACAGGAAAAAGTGAAGGCACAGAAAAATGCCTCCCAGGATAGGCAAAGAGACTGAAATTACACATGTCCAAAAAGGTTTGAAAGTTCATAATTTTTAAAATTCTGAGGTCTACTCTAATTCTTGCATTCATTCTCTCGCAATTTTTTCATTCCAAGCTAGGCCACTGTTCGATCTAGTTACCATAGTAGACAGATAACAAAATCAAGTGATATGAATTCCAAATAATAGTGGGAGGTATAATTCCCTTGTTCTGAGGGGAAAAAAACAAGACTTAATACAGGTTTAAATACTTGGTTGAAATTTCTGGCTGTGCAAAAAGTAGAAAAACATGAGGAAATGTAGGAAACGAGGTGTCTCCAGCGGCTGTAGTGATCAAGAGCACAATGTCCCTGAACACCAAAATTGAAATACCCATAACCATGGACACACAATGTCAGGTAAAAATACCTACACCACACCGACACACCGACACCGACACACCGACACACACACACACACACACACACACACACACACACACACACACACACACACACACACACACACACACACACACACACACACTTACCAGTGAAGGCAGGAGTGAAGGGCACTGGTGAGAAGGCACTTTGGGGCCGGGAGACCTGCAGCCTAACATGAGAGCGAGAAAGGGGGGTAAGAGAGAGAGAGAACAGGCGAGAGAGAGCGAGAGAGAGAGAGGAATAAAGAAAAAGAAGAGCGACAAACAGAAAGGGAGAAAGGGAGAGAAAGAAGAAGATAGAGAGGCAAGTTGAGAGACAAAGACAGAGACAGAGGCCAAAAAGACAGGGCAAGAGGGGAAGAGAGCAGACAGAGAAAAGACAGAAAGACAAAGAGAAATAATGGAGACTTTCAAATTTCAGGCTGCCTGCCAACTTAAAGTCAGCATTACAATAGAAAAAGATAAGATCCTGATACTGCTAACATTACAGGTAACATGTAATAAAGACTGCTGAGGATGTGGGACAGAGCACCATAACAGATGAACATTAAATTGCTCCCTTAAAGTCACCCTAGAATAATCATGTATCACAGAGGAGCATCCAGGTCCACAACTGAGGATCCAGGCAGATAAAGGCTTTGTTTTCCAGGCACTCTGGGCCCCAGAGGACCTGCAGTTTTCTGTGAATGGACGAACTCAAATTCTTGCAAAATTTTATGGTTTCCATTCCAAAACCAGAAACTAAACAGGAAATAATATAAAATCCCAATGCAATATTTTCTCTACACTGCTTCAAACCACTGAAAAAGCTTGGGACCAGGTGCGTTTCATTCTAGATTTGTACACGTTTCTTTTACTGAACTCTACAGCTTTCCATATGTGCAAACTAAACAGGCTCTATCAGAGACTATATACGTACATACTGTATAGAAGACACAGTGTTTCCTAGTTTATCTTTTTTCTGCCCACTAATGAATTCATATACTACCTTGTATATATGCAGTTCTTTATATACTATGTTTAAAACATACATCGATCAGCCAAAACATTTAATCCAACTGCCTAATATTGTGTATGTCCCCCTCGTGCACCAGGACGCTAACAGCAGATCCTTTAATTCCTTTAATGCCGGGATCAGACTACCTGATTTTGACACGATTTTGTCGTCGCCAACAAATTTCCAGCGTCAGGGCCGATTATGAATGTTGGAAATGACAAACGGGCGTCTTTACCTGTGTAGTGTGACATAATTGAAGAACAGCGATGTGGCGGCTGGGACACCCCATGACACCCTGACAAATATTTTTTGTATTTTCCTGCCTAGCCTGACATCTCATTTGACGTGTTCCTTGACGTTGACCAATAGAATGACAGAGTGCTCTCTGGTGAACATATGTAAACATCGCCAAGAGAAAGCAATGCTGCTGTTGCTGCTGTCAGGTGGAACGACAAAATCGAGGGAAGGTTTGTTAAGCAGTGGCAACAATACACCTGCCTTTTTGAAGTTTCCTCGAGGAAGGACCATGACGGAGTCAAAAAAGATAGGCTAAATGTTGGCATTAAATAGCAGAGGCACTTCAGCAACCCGGTGAGTAGCTGGTTAAGCTATGCTAGGTTATCATGCCCCAGTAGCACTAGCTGCAACAGTGTCCACAATCGTTTTTTTCCCTTTTTGTTTTTCATTTCGTTAAACAAGACCACCAGCATCACACATAACGTTCCTGTAGCCATGACTGACAAGCTCTTGACCCTTCCCCCTGACAACCTATGAACTCGTGCAAAATTATGAAAGGCAGCATACAATGACTGGTCGGGGTCATATCTGTAGTGTTGCCAGTCTCCCGGCCAAGGTACAGCAAGGATTTATGGCACTATGGTTACCTAATCTGGCATGGGGACCATCGTCAAAGACAAAAATATTGTGTAGTCTGATCCCGGCTTAAGTTGCAAGGTGGGGCCTCCATGGATCGGGCTTGTTTTTCCAGCACATCCCACAGATGCTTGATCGAATTGAGCTCTGAGGAATTTGAAGGCCAAGGCAACACCTTGAACTCTCTGTCATGTTCCTAAAACCATTCCCGAACAATGTGTGCAGTGTGGCAGGGCGCATTATCCTGCTGAAAGACCACTGCCATCAGGGAATACCATTGCTAAGAAGGGGTGCACTTGGTCTGCAACAATGTTTAAGTAGGCAGTACTTGCAAAGTAACATCCACATAAATGCCAAAAATCAGCGTTTCCCAGCAGAACATTGCCCAGAGCATCACACTGCCTCTGCTGGCTTGCCCTCTTCCCATAGCGCATCCTGTTGCCATCTCTACCCCAGGTAAATGACACTCACGCACATGGCCATCCATATAATGTAAACTAAAACGTGCTTCATCAGACTAGGCCACCTTCTTCCATTGCTTCATGATCCAGCTCTGAAGCTCACGTGCCCATTGAAGGCACTTTCAGCAGTGGACAGGGGTCATCATGGGCACTCTAACCAGTCTGCAGTTATGCAGCCCCATACGCAGCAAGCTGTATTTCAGAATACAGCTTGCTGTGTATTTGCTCTGTGTTCTGAAACTTGCTCTGTGTTCTGAAACCTGTCTATCATAGCCAGCATTAACTTTTTCAACAAGTTGAGCTATAGTAGCTCTTCTGTGGGTTGTAACAAGATAATCAACGTTATTCATGTCACCTCCAGTGGTTTTAATGTTTTGGCTGATCAGTGTATAGCTTCCCATCAAGCAATCTGACTCCAACAGAGATGCGCGCATCCTGAAAAGAACAGACAAATGACTTCCAAATGTTTTAATTTTATTTTTTCATCATTTCTCTTGCTTCAGTGAGCATGTTATATTTCCTTGTTTGTGCAAACTCATTTGGCTAATAAAACTGTGAGAGAATAAATGAAAACATACCCATCCATCCATCCATTATCCAAACCACTTATCCTTACCCAGGGTTGCAGGGAACCGTGGGGAAGGGGAAGAGTGAAGAAGGGACAGACCAGGAACAGGGAAAATGAGAGATGGAGAAGTGAAAGGACAGTGGGGACGGAGATGTTGTCCTTTACAGTAATCATTCAATTCAGCCCTGGTGTAGAGGACACTTTCACAAAACAGAACTTTTTTTCCCCTCTCAAATACATGCAAATGCACACATAACCTCACTGACTCGGACACATAAACCCCTCAACAGACCTCACAGGCAAACTACTATGCAAAAGGACAAACACATCAAAGGACATATCTGAAAGACAGATACGCAGACACACAAAAGGACAGAGAAACAACCAGAGAGAGTGAGGTTGAGTCTAAGAGGGACAGCGTTGGAGACAAACAGACATGAAGAAACAGAGATGGGGACAGACCGGGGAACAGATTGTCATCCTGAAATACAGAGTGAGACTGATAGCGCGTGAGTGAAACGGAGACATAGAGAGACAGAGAAAGACAGAAGACAGGGAAACACAGCAAGCTGGAAAGAGGCAGAACGGAAAAGTCAGAGAGAAAGACAGAAATAAAGCCTTGAGAGCAAAGAGAGGAGGCTGCCTTTAACTCTATCTGCCGCAACTCTTTGAAACGACGGCCCTTTGAATCAGGCATTAAGAAATGTTTCCAAGTGTGCAGATTGGAGTTGTGACATTGAAGAGACCATTCAAGTTCGCAGTGGTCTAAAAATTCCTTTTCATGTCCCTACCAGACACTGCTTGATATCACCACAGCAATATGAGCAAATTGAACAGCTTTACACTTATCACTGAGAGAAGATGCTGCATTCCCACCAGCTCGTACTACCATTGCGACCAAGCAATGACAGGAGAACGGTGATACCTTAAAACAACAGCATTAAAGTTATGTGTCCTGAGCGGGAAAAAAAATTAGGGATCAAATGATGGGCCTCTAACACCTGGGCACGTCACCCATCAATCATTTATACAAGAAATATATTCAGCCAGAGCAATGTGATTGGTCAAAGACGTTTTTCCAACTCTGCTGATTCCCACAGTGCATGGCTTTGCCAAAAATGGAATTGGTTACCATGCCAACTTTTGTGGTAATCTGGGAGCCAGTTGGCAATCTTTCACACTGTCTAACTCTTGCATATGTGCGTCACTTTGAATTAAACTTACCCAAACAGTACTTATGCAATGGTAACCCTTGTGTTACAGCTGTTATACCCAACAGGTTATTCTTTACTCTGACACTAAGTACTTTGCTGGTGTTGACAGCTGCTACCTCAGACTTGTTGCTCTACTTGACTACCAGTACTACTACTGCTACTACTTTCGACTGCTTCCGTTAGGGGTCGCCACAGCAGATCATCCATTTCCATCTCTTCCTGTCCTCTGCATCTTCCTCTGTCACACCAGCCACCTGCATATCCTCTCTCACCACATCCATAAACCTCCTCATTGGCCTTCCCCTTTTCCTCTTCCCTGGCAGCTCCATATTCAGCATCCTTCTCCCAATATACCCAGCATCTCTCCTCCACACATGTCCAAGCCATCTCAATCTTGCCTCTCTTGCTTTGTCTCCAAACCGTCCAACCTGAGCTGTCCCTCTAATATACGCATTCCTAATCCTGTCCTTCGTCACTCCCAATGAAAATCTTAGCATCTTCAACTCTGCCACCTCCAGCTCCACCTCCTGTCTTTTCATCAGTGCCACTGTCTCAAAAACCATACTTGACTATAACCTATCAACCCATATCGCACAAATACATGCTCCGGCAAAGCCTCTCTGCACTAAAGTGACATAAAAGTTCAAGTGTATTGACAGCCAAGTATGTTTGCACAAATTGGTCATTCATTTTAGTGGAACGCTCTACATAAAGACAAATGTTAAAGAGCACACTGATTTGAAGTAGAAAAATAAAAAATAAAACCTACGTACCCAAGATTATTGATTTGCTATGTTTACACGTGTGCCATAAAGCAATCCCGATATTTCCCGGAAGGTTTCAAGCCCAGTGGCAGACAAATTACATAGTCAATGTTATTCAATATTTATATAGCGAATATAAGACGTTGAACAGCAATCGTGCCTTTCTCCCACAGTCATCACACAATGCAACCAAAATTAACTTAATGATGACATATTTAAGTTTAAAAAATTACCTGGCAACGCTTTAACATTCCCTAATGCCTGCATAAAGTTTGTCGTCAGACAACCAGCACTGTAATAAAACTTGAGCTGGATACATATTATTTATCACTTTCCTTTTCAACACTGCTTTTCACTTCTTTTTACTCATATTACTTTTTATATTACTTTTCTTCCATTTTGTCGGATGTCCAAGTGTCACAGTTAAGAATGCAACTAATTCAAAATTCATGACGTGTGAAAAGGTACTTGACAAATGAACATTCTGATTGTGCTAAAACAAGTTATCTGGTATTCAAACCATTGATTGTGGTATGTCTAGGCTTAACCGTTGTTGGCTTCACTACCCTTACAGGCAAGAAAAATGGGACACGTAACAATGTAAACCTGAACCTTGGCTAAACCTGATCCCAGTTGGGGCTACGGAGAGGCTGTCACATAGTCTTGCTCCTTACTTGCTTTTTCAGCTCCATACAGAAGATAGCTATTATTCACTTGAGCCTCCTTGCCTAACAAAACTAAATACTTAGAGGTCCTCCATTAAAATGTAGTGTCTGTGGGCATAGGTGCATAGCGCATACACACTCAGCTAGTAAAGGCAGGTGCAAGACAGAAGAATTAACACATACACAGCAAAATTAGAGAAGGCGTACTAGCTGTTGTGCCCATGAAGAGGGGGTTTATTGACAAATTAACTTCCCAATGGGGAGATCCCTCAGCAGATCCCAGCAATATGTCCATAAACCTGCTATGGGAGCATAAAACGCAATGAGCAGCCTCAAAGTGAGCATTCCACCAGTCATAAGCCCTGTACATGCAAACTAACTTGGCTTATTAAGAGATTCAGATTTTGAATATTAAAAAAAGTGAACAAGAGTTCAACTGCTGCCAACTTCATTATGCTGACAAACTTGGGAATGAGGCAGCTGTAGCCATTATAGAGTGGTTTGGTTCTAGTTCTTCAAGTAGCTCAGGGTGTGATGGTACGTGCAAAAATAGTATACTGTATAAACATAATATAGATATGCATATATCAGTGTTGATTACTTCTTTCAATTAAAAATCCTTTGCTGTGAACAACTATTGTATAGTTAAGGTCCACTAACTTGTAAATCTGTCATACTACTTCCTAAATGCAGTGATTAATAACATTAACTATTTCCACTTTTTAGACATACAATGCAGACTGTTTTAACAGAGAATTATAAGAGTGTATATAGATAACATCTTTACAAATTTGTATTATACGTGTTCCATGTGTAGCTCACCCAGTGAAATCACTATGTGAAAATCTATTTTCTAATGAAGGTATACTATGTCTACATCCTCCAACAGCTTTCAGTGTTAACTAAGCTAGAATGTGAATATACTGACTACCTAGAGATTGAGCTAACTTTTTTAACTGCTGCCATAATTTCCATAGTTATGTCTTCTCTGTACAGTAAAACTTTCTAACTTTTGTCTCATTTGACCCGGCTTTCGGTATTATTCCCTCATTCCCCTTACCTGTCCTGTTCTGCGTTGCTGGAGGTGGATCCCCACACATCGAGCAGACTTCCCCCCGAGGACGTGGACGATGCCAGGGAAGGCCTTTTGTCCAGCAGGCCCCCCGAACCCCCACTAGAACTCTTGGTTCGGAACAACTTGCTAAGTCGTACCTTCAGGGACCCACCCTTCCTTGATTTGCCCCTGGGTGTCTTCTGTCCTTCCCCTCCCCCTCCACCAACCTCCCCTTCCAAGACAACGAGGGGAGAGATTGCCCTACCCGCTCCCCCAGGGGGGATACCCAGCTTGGGGGTAGTGGCACGGCTCTGGGGCTGGGAGCGAGACTGGTGCTGATGCTGGGGCCTGGAGATGGAGTTGGGACTGGAGGAGAGAAGGGTGTCTGGCAGGACTTGTAGCCCAGCAAGGGCTACTGTGGTCTGGGAGGTCTGCGGCCGGACAGGGGCATAGAGAGTGGGAGCAGGCGTACTGGTGGTGGGGTGAAGCTCTACCAGTGGGGTAGCAGGCAAGGGTAAGGACACTGTAGGGCCCAGAACAGCCAATGAGGAACGGCAGGTCTGCTCTGTACAAACACCAGCCTCCTCTGCCAATCTGTGAACCTGTCGCATCAAACCACTTAAAGTCCCACTAGAGAACACACACCCTGCTCCACCCAATGTGTCTCCTCCAGCTCTCTCTCCCTTCTCTGTGTTCCCCATCTCCCCAACTCCCCTGTCACTCCCTCCCTCCCCC
Organism: Lampris incognitus; assembly: GCF_029633865.1. NCBI lineage: Eukaryota > Metazoa > Chordata > Actinopteri > Lampriformes > Lampridae > Lampris > Lampris incognitus. The sequence continues at coordinate 22,351,479 of NC_079220.1, read as the reverse complement.
ACTCCACCCACCTCTTCAGAAACCAGACCTTCAAGCACTAACAGAGCATCACTGGTCTCACTCGGGTCCTCACCGGGCCCCATGCCACCCACACCTGAAGCCAGAACACTATGACACGAGCACCGAGGAAGAGCAAGGACCATCTCCTCCCCGCTGCCACCACCAGATCCTCCTCCTCCCCCTTCTCTCCCTTCCCGTAGGTCTGTGCTGTGCCCTAGCTGCCCCAGCCTCTGGGCCAGGGCAAAGACAGGGTCCTCTTCCCCAGCAGGACAATTCTTCCTAGGGTCCAGGAGGCCCAAATGCAAGGTCTGGTCCAAGAAACCTGGAGGCCACTTAGCCAGCCGGTCTGTGAGCAGGAGGCGATGTCGGTGGCACATAACAGAACCGGAGTCATTGTTCAGTTCAGGCCCCCCCTGTGATGCAGTCTGAGCGCTATCAGAAGCCGCCTTGGACAGTTTTAACACGGCGTGCCACTGGAGATGCTGTCGTTGCTGCTGTTGCATGGAGTCCTCAGCGGAGGATATGCAATGTGTGTCGCCGCCCCTGCCGCTCCCACTGGATGTTGTGCTGCCCGGACCCGAATCCGCAGGTTGCGGCTGCTGCGTCTCCCTCCCCCCGCCGCCGCTCACCGCTCGGTGGAGGAAGGCTGCCGGCGACGGCTGCTCCACACCGCATTCTAAAATTCCGTCGCCAGACCGGAGCAGGTTCTGGAACACCATCAGCTGCGCCCGCGTACCGTGGCTGCCGTGTGCGTGTGCGTGAGGTCCCGGGAAGTCGACGAAGTGCTGCGCCGCCGCCGAGAAGTCCGCGGCACCTCCCGGCGGAGGCGACAGCGACGCTTCGGATCCGGGCGGGGCCTGAGTTAACACCACTCCGCTGTCCAGCTCTCCTTTCCCGGGGAGCGGCGAACTGTAATGCGGAGAGGCCGAGCCGAGGCCCGCCGAGGGGCTGCTAGGGTCCAAATCGAACCCGTTGCTGATGTTGCCGTGGTGAACCAACGCGGCTTTGACGGGACCGAACCCGCCGCCGCCGCCTCCTCCGGTCATCAAATCATCGGGCTCGTCCAGTCGGTCGTACTCGGCCGCGGACACCAAGCGCATCAAGACGAAATCTGGGGACATATCTTGTTGCGCGTTATTCATTATTCCTCGCTAAAGCAGTTCCGTAGAGCTAGCTAGGCTACAACGGGCTCCGTTCTTACATAACATTGATATAAATAAACAGCTCGATGGCTAGCTAGCTGCAAGCTCATCCTCCTCCTCCCTCACGGGAGCAAGCTAACCTAGCCGGGCAGCCCGGGGGTAAACGGCGCGACAGCCATTTAAAGTTCCGAATCGTCCGTGGGAAAATACAAAGCCGCTTAACGCTCTACGACGTCAAAACATGAAAAATGCATTTGGAAATCAACCCCCAAACGGGTCGCAAGCTAGCCTTTAGCCGTTAGCCTCCTACCGAGTCCTCCTCCGGAGACAACATGGATGTAGCGGGCGGCTGCGCAACGAAGACATCAATAATGATACGGAGACTCGCGCACCCTGGAGCCCCTCTCTCGCGCCCTGGTCTGAAACCCCACCCGCTGCGCTCACTCACTTCCGGTATACCTCTCTCTCTCTCTCTCTCTCTCTCTCTCTCTCTCTCTCTCTCTCTCTCTCTCTCTCTCTCTCTCTCTCTCTCTCTCTCTCTCTCTCTCTCTCTCTCTCTCTCTCTCTCGCTCTCGCTCTCTCCTCGTTCTCATTACAAAAAGTAAATAGTACACATGCAACACATGACATGTTTTTAAGGTTGCTGCGCTGGGGGAACTGGTTAATTTACTAAAGGAACAACTACTGTTATGATAGCATATTATCATTATTAATACTGGCGGTAGTAGCAGTAGAAATAGCCAAATTATAATTAGTCTTTTATCATTACCGGAATTACCAGTATCAAATTACTATCAGTATTAGCATATTAGCGATAATATAAATGTCAGCTTTAGCAATAATGTCAGTTTTATCACACTTTTAAAAAAAATGAACTGAGCTACATATTAAATCATTCTCCATTTAAATGTATAATATTAATCATGGATATACCTTGTGTTTGAGAGGCATGGGCTTAGTATCTATAGATATCCTTAAGGTTTTTATTTTATTCTATTTTTTGCTGTAATATGAGGCGTGACAGATTACACGCATATAATATAAACCTCTTGGACTTTAAATTGATCAGGGTGATGTCATCCCTGCTGTTACTTTCCGATGCTCAGTCGCTGGTCAATCAGATACCGCAACATGCAAACATCTTAGAATAGGCCGCTTGGTGTCCCAAACAAGAGGAGGGGAAAGAACATTCTGTCGCTCCTCCGCCACAATTTACCTTGGCCCAGCCACTGGCAATTACTGCTCCCTAGAGCAAGGTTAGATAAGATAAGATAAGATAGGATAAGATAAGATAAGATAAGATACTTCATTGTCATTGTGGCACACAACGAAATTTCGTTTGGTGACTCTCAGACCAGCAACACTAGACAAGGTAAATGATTAAAAAAACAAAACAAGGACAAACAACATTTAGTATAAATAAGTGAGGTAGTAAAAATAAGTGAAGTAGCAAAAATGATGATAAGACAATAAAAAAAGCAACGGCTTTTAAAGTTCAAAATAGCGCATGTGGTTATTGCACATAGTTGTCCATATTGCAGCGGCTTTAGTACCAGTTAGTCCTCAGCAGCTATAGACAGATGTGTGTGTGTGTGGGGGGGGGGGGGGGTGGAGGCTACAGCTCTGGGGATGGAGCTGTTCCTGAGCCTGTTATTCTGGGTTTTGATGGTGCGGTATCGTTTCCCTGATGGCAAGGGAACGAACAGACCTGGGTATGTTGCGTCTTTGCTGATGTTGCTGGCTTTCCTCTGTAGGCAGCCAGCATACACGGCATCCAGGTTCAGGAGCACAGCTCCCACAATCCTCTGTGCTGTCTTTACCACCCAGGCCAAGTCCTTCCTGTACTCTGCTGTGCAGCTGGTGTACCCCACTGTGACACATTGACAGAGGATGCTTTCGATTGTACTTCTGTAAAAGTTGACCAGCAGCTGAGAGGGGAGACCGGCTTGTTTAAGTTTCCTGGGGAAGAAAACCCTCTGTTGTGCTTTCTTCACCAGGTGGGAGATGTTGAGTGGCCATGTGAGTTCTTCGGTTATGTGGATTCCCAGGAATTTGATGTTAACCACAATATACACCTCTTTGTCGTGTATGTGCAGTGGGGGTGGGGTGGTCTTCCTGGATCTCCTAAAGTCCACAATGATCTCCTTTGTTTTACTAGTGATCAGGACCAGGTTATTGTCTGAACACCGCCCAGCCAGATGTTGGACCTCCTCTCTGTAGTGTGTCTCCTCGTTGTTGGTTATGAGTCCCACTATAGTGGTGTCATAAGCAAACTTCACTATAGTGTTGGAGGAGTGAATGGGGGTACAATCGTGAAAAGGGTGAAGAGGGCTGGACTGAGCACACAGCCCTTCGGCACACCTGTGTTCAGGATGAGGGTTGAAGATGTATTGTTACCTATCCTGACATTTTGTGGTCTGTGAGTGAGGAAGTCCATAGGAAATCCATGAACAGAGTGAAGTGGTTAATCCTAGGTTGCTGAGTTTGTGTACCAGTTTATGGGGGATTATCATATTGAAAGTGGAGCTGAAGTCAATAAAAAGCATCCTGACATATGTGTTTGGATGCTCCGGGTGGGACAGGGCTGTATGAAGTGTAGTTGAGACTGCATCCTCCGTAGATCTGTTCCCCTGATAGGCAAATTGGTGGCTGTCCAGATCTGTGGGGGTGATGTCTTTGATGTGAGGGAGTATAATCCTCTCAAAGCACTTTGTTCAAGTTCAAGTTACAAGTTTTTTTATTTGTCAAATGCACAACAATACAGTGTGGCAGGCATCGCTGGCAATGAAATGCTTAGGCATCAGTTCAGCCTCAAAAAAGCTAAAGAATATGACATGACAGGTTGAGTATTTACAGTTCAGCCCAAGAAATTAAAACTAAACCAAGCTAAAATAACTAAAAATAGACTAAAAGTAAGCTAAAATGCACCGTGTATACAGGCCAGTGAAGAATAAACTTAAATTCAAACTAAAATCACACATTAAGTCTAGAATTAATAGTTGACATTGAAATATATGTAGTTGTGATAAATATGTTAAATGTATGTGTACATCCCTGTGACGGTCTGGCGGCCTGTCCAGGGTGCCTCCTGTCACAGTCCATCTTAATACCTTCACGCAGAAAGGGAACAGTGCAGAATAAAGTGAAGCATCTGCATTTTGCAGGAGAGAGAGAGGAAGGTGCAGAGAGAGATGATGATGATGATGATGATGTGTGTGTGTGTGTGTGTGTGTGTGTGTGTGTGTGTGTGTGTGTGTGTGTGTGTGTGTGTGTGTGTGTGTGCTCAAGGGTCCAGAGTCTATGTGTTCAGGAGTCTTATGGCTTGTGGGTAAAAGCTGTCCTTAAGCCTGATGGTTCGGATCAGGATGCTCTACTATCGTTTGCCAGATGGTAACAGAGTGAGGAGTTTATGGCTGGGGTGGCTGTGTCCCCAACTATCCACTGGGCTTTCTTCCTACACCTCTGGGTGTAGAGGTCCGGTATGACTGGTAGCTCCGTCCTGGTGCAAGGTTGCGAGTTTGAGTCCCACCTTGAACAAAAACAATTGTCCAGTGATTCGAGTTCACGAGAGTCCATGTGGGTTTTGAGCCTGTCCATTTTCCCTGTTAGTCCTAAAGTGCCTTTTGAATGGAATTTCAAAAACTCATACTTTGTAGGAAAAAAAGTTGCTTGCTGCTATAATTGGATTTAATTTAGAGTTATCCCTTTACTGTAGTTTAAAAGCTGACATGGATAACATGGAAAAACACAATGCCAAGTTACTTGGAATCCTGTTTTTTTTGGGGGGGGCCCTTTTCTCCCCAATTTTTTCCCGCCTGCCGTCCAATGACTGCTGAGATAGGCTCCAGCATCCCCCCGAACCTGAGAGCAGGATAAGCGGTTTGGATAATGGATGGAGAGATGGATGGATGTAGCCAGCCAATTACCCCACTCTTCCGAGCCGCCCCAGTCGCTGTTCTACCCCTCTGCCGATCTGGGGAGGGCTGCAGACTACCACATGCCTCCTCCGATACATGTGGAGTCGCCAGCCGCTTCTTTTCACCTGACAGTGAGGAGTTTCGCCAGGAGGACGTAGCGCGCGGGAGGATCACGCTATCCACCACCACCCCCCATTTCCACCCCCCACCCCCATTTCTCCCTCCTCCCCGAACAGGCGCCCCGACCGACCAGAGGAGGCGCTAGTGCAGCGACCAGGACACATAGAGAAGCCCAACCAAGCCGTAGGTAACACGGGGATTCGAACCGCCAATCCCCGTGTTGGAGAATATTGTCATGTAGCCTGAAGGGTGAACCTGGATCTTCAAAGATGTATGATGGATGATTGTTTTGGGGAAGAGCCTTTGGAGAAACTGACATATGCCTTGCATGACAATATGAGGGGTTTGGTTGAAATATGGCATTCAGTCATGAAGTCATAAATGTGATGGACCCCCCCCCCCCCCCCCAATAAAGTCCACTGGACGTTCTTTCGTTGAATTAAAGTAAATGAAGATGATGTTCTCCAACAGTTTTGTTCTGGCCATGTCCCTCCAATGACTCAATGTTGTTTGTTTGTTTGTTTGTTTGTTTGTTTGTTTGTTTGTTTGTTTGTTTTTTCTGCTTTGTTTTTTTGTTGTATTTGTCAAGTTGTGTATCAAGTGTGTTGTGAATAAACATGCAATCATGGCAACTTTGAGTTCTAATGGGATCAAAGATATGTCTTTTAGGCTGGGGTGTTAGTATTGACTCTCTGTGGTGTTTTTTTTTCCCCTAAAATAAAACACTTGGCTGTCTGAACACATTCTTATGAACTTATATTTGTAATGAGTTCTCATTAACACTCTACTGAGTGTTTAAAGCCAAACTTTATTTATTCATCCCTTTTCTCAATACTCGTTCATTTGGTTTTTTGTTTGTTTGTTTTTTGTTTTGCAGCTTTCATTGGTAATGTTCAGTGTTTGTTCTTCTTGCTCTTTTAATAAGCTTTCACACCTATAAAGGCTGATTGTGTTATTGTCACAGTTGTACAGTCGTAATTTCTGCCAGATGGAGCTATGTATGTTTTATATAACATAACAGGGAACATGAGTGGTGTAATCATTTAAGCCTTCAAAAAAAAGACATATAACTCACAGTAGTCACACGTGTCTTCATTTATTTCATGTTTGTTCAAAATCTGTTTTAAACAGAAGCCAGATCTGATTTGAATGGAATAACCTTTTCAGTTGACACATTGCATCCTAACCAGCTGTAAGGTTCTGCAGGTGAGAACAGGAAGTCCTGCGGTGACACCTTCCAATCACTTTAACTTGATAGAGAGCATGGTTTGTGGCTTCTTTTTTTTTATCAAAAAAAATTAAGATACTATGGATGTACTGTAAGCTTCCCATTTTGGAAAAAGAGAAGTATCGTGGTTCTTGAGGGCTTAAATGATTGCCCCATTGCATATATGCTGGAGCCCAGTGAGAAGATTCAGCAAAGAGGTAAGTTTCTCAATACTGAAGCCATGTTCGTGCCGATGGGCCCATTGCCTCATAATACGCCCATGTGCACACCCCTTCAGATAAAGAATAGAAAAGAATACTTTTTATTAGTCATTTTGTGCATATATACAAATGAAATTTAATTTCTGCATTTAACCCATCCTAGCTGTGCAGCTAGGAGCAGTGGGCAGCTGCAGCACCCGGGGGACCAGCTCCAATTCTTTCCATCGCCTTGCTCAGGGTCAAAGACAGGAGTATTAACCCTATCATGCATGTCTTTTTTGATGGTGGGGAGAAACCGGAGCACCCGGAGGAAACTCACGCAGACACAGGGAGCATGCAAACTCCACACAGAAAGGACCTGGGACGGCCTGGGGATTGAACCCAGGACCTTCTTGTTGTGAGGCAACAGCACTATAGCGTTACTGTAGGCTCTCAGAGAGAGGGCATGGGGATTACAACATCATTATTTACTGACAGAAATATTTTACCGAATTTTGAGTCAAAGTGAGGCATACTAATCCCCAGAGGCCCATTTAAAATCTGCTATTCAGAGCGCCAATCTTGGCACCGAGGGCTTTCTGCAAGACTCCCACCAATTTACACAAACGGTGTGCAACCTACTACTACTACTACTATTACTACTTTTGGTTGCTCCCGTTAGGGGTCGCCACAGCAGATCATCCATTTCCATTTCTTCCTGTCTTCTGCATCTTGCTCTGTCACACCAGCCACCTGCATGTGTTCCCTCACCACATCCATAAACCTCCTCATTGGCCTTCCTCTTTTCCTCTTCTCTGGCAGCTCCATATTCAGCATCCTTCTCTAATATACCCAGCATCTCTCCTCCACACATGTCAAAGCCATCTCAATCTTGCCTCTCTTGCTTTGTCTCCAAACTGTCCAACCTGAGCTGTCCCCCTAATATACTCATTCCTAATCCTGTCCTTCTTCGTCACTCCCAGTGAAAATCTTAGCATCTTCAACTCTGCCACCTCCAGCTCTGCCTCTTGTGTTTTCATCAGTGCCACTGTCTCCAAACCATATATGTAAAATAGCTCCGCGGTGGCTAACCATGTGCCGTGGAGAGCCATGTGTATGTAGGTTTTCATTCCAGCCCGGCTCCACACTGATTAGCAACCCTTTGGTTGAAGGGTTGCTAATCAGTGAAATCATTTGGTGTGGAGTCCGGATTGAATGAAAACATGCATACACATGGCTCTCCATGGCACATGGTTAGCCACCCCTGACATAGCTGGTCTCACAACCATCTTGTAAACCTTCCCTTTAACTCTTGCTGGTACCCTTTTGTCGCAAATCACTCCTGACACACTTCTCCTTCCACTCCACCCTGCCTGCACTCTCTTCTTCACCTCTCTACTGCACTCCCTGTTACTTTGGACAGTTGACCCCAAGTATTTAAACTCATACTTCATCACCACTACTCCTTGCATCCTCACCAGTCCACTCTCCTCCCCCTCATTCACGCATATGTATTCCGTCTTGCTCCTACTGACTTTCATTCCTCTTCTCTCCAGTGCATACCTCCACCTCTCCAGGCCCTCCTCAACCTGCACCCTACTCTCGCTACAGATCACAATGTCATCCGCAAACATCATAGCCCACGGAGACGCCTGCCTGATCTCGTCCGTCAACCTGCCCATCACCATTGCAAACAGGAAAAGGTTCAGAGCCGATCCTTGATGTAATCCCACCTCCACCTTAAACCCATCTGTCATTCCAACCACACGCCTCACCATTGTCACACGGTGAAATGTAAACGGTGTGCGACCTCTGCTGGTCAAATGAGTCCATCGCGGTCAAAGCAAACGTTTCCTTGTACCTAAATTTCAAGGGGTTCTTTTCTGTTCGGTTCCCAATTTTTTTTTTTTTTTTACTTCAAAAACAGATTCACTCTTTCTGACATCTGCCAAAAAACCGATGCAGGGCATAAAAGCCCTCTCCTACCAAAAGAACATAAGATCCAACCAACGCAAAAATATTCAAAGAAAGTGAACTTGAACTGATTCAACTTTCTTTGATTTTCTTACCTGGATTATCGAGCATGCATAAAGACGACGCAAGATATTCACTTTATGAACATCAAGACAACTATGACTATTACGGTTATGATATTTTTAGAAAAACACAAAAATATAAAATACTCTTGTTTAAACATTTAGACATTTTTTAAACAGTTATAATGCTAAAACCAGAAAAATTCTGGAAATTTTTTTGAGTGTGCCTGCTGATTGGTGCCCTCCGAATAGTATGAGCATCACAATGGGCATCACAAGGCTTCAGTGAAGACGGTGATGTATTATATGTGTACCTACTGTTTACGGAATAGGAGCTGTCGCAGTTTAAAGCTGCCACCATCTCTGTTTTTGACAAGAACTTCAGAGCTCAGTTTAACACGGCAGTCTATGGGAGCTTTGGTCAGCACTCTACTACTTGTGTAGCTGAGTCAATATGGTGTTCATGTTATCTGTGTTTTATTTATTTGGTGAACATTCCCAAAATCTGTGTGTAACATTTTCTGTTATAGTCTGTATATCTCTAACCCTATGTTTAGCAAATGGATATGTATTTCTGGTTTACCTGTTGTAGCAAGGGGGACTTCAATTGGTGACACACAAGAGACGCCCCATGCTGCTTTCTTTAGAATAAATGTGCAGATCCTGATTCCCGGTGTGACTGGTGTTCTTCAGCCTGTGAGCAACCATCTGACAACTGCGACACATGGAGGCGATTTATTCAAAAACCCGTTTCACAGAGAGTCACACTGGGCGAAAGAGAACAAATTTCTCTACGTTTTATGTATAAATTGTCCCAGATGGTTGAGAATTGTAGAATTTAAAAGAGATTAAAATGTCTTTTGGGAAAATTTTCAGGGATGGCACTTAGCTGTGACGCTCTAGCGTTAGACATTCCACCCAATACACTTACTGCTACTATTACCGGCTGCTCCCGTTAGGGGTCGCCACAACGGATCATCCGTTTCCATCTCTTCCTGTTCTCTGCATCTTCCTCTGTCACGCTACCCACCTGCATGTCCTCTCTCACTACATCCGTAAACCTCCTCTTTCCCTCTTCCCTGGCAGCTCTATATTCAGCATCCTTCTCCCAATATACCCAGCATCTCTCCTCCGCACATGTCCAAACCATCTCAGTCTTGCCTCTCTTGCTTTGTCTCCAAACCGTTAAACCTGAGCTGTACCTCTAATATAATCATTCCTGTAATGAATGAAAGGTCACGTGTTTAACTTGACCTACTCACGGGTGTACGTGCAGTGCGTGTGACGTATACAGGAAGGGAGAAGCGCATGTTATGAAGGTTGTATGTCGGATGAACGCTAGTAAAAGCTACACAGTTAAGAACCTACGAAGTCGGCTCGTTCTTGAATTATTCTTATGTCAGTAAGACAAGGCGTCTACGGACATTACATGGTGTCAGAATAGTCTGTGTATCGGAACACGAGCGGTCATGCCGAAGTTTAATCCGCCGAGTGAATTCAAGTTTGACTGCCCCGTTGAATGGCCGGAGTGGAAACAACGGTTTTCGCGCTTCAGGCTCGCGACAAAGCTGGATAAAGACGACGGGGAGATTCAAGTGAGTTCGCTGATTTATGCAATGGGCAGCGAGGCTGAAAAGATATTCAGCTCGTTTGACTTCGCGGCGGAGGGTGATAAAGTGGACTATGATATCGTACTGAAAAGGTTCGACGGCTACTTTATTCCCCGCCGTAACATCATACATGAGAGGGCGTGCTTCTATCAACGTAGCCAGCAGCCAGGAGAGACAGCGGAGATGTACATCCGGACATTGTATGAGCTGTCTGAACACTGTGAGTTTGGGGACAAGAGGGATGAACATATCAGAGATCGTCTGGTAGTGGGCACAAAAGATAAGGTGCTCTCCCGTCAGTTCCAGCTCACAGCGGACCTTACTCTGGTGAAAGTCATTGAACAAGTGCGCCAGGCGGAGGCAATAACAAAGCAGCTCAGCCTCCAAGCTAACCAACCAGAGGCCCAGCTGGCTAACGTCAATGTTGTCCGACGGCGGGACGGACGCCAAAACAAAAAGGGCGGACAGCGTCATGGTGGCAGCAGACCTGCAACCAACAAAGTAGATGAATGCGGGAGGTGCGGCAAGACGCAGCACACCGATGAGCGGAAGTGTCCTGCAACGAACAGTAAGTGCAACAAGTGTCATAAAAAGGGACATTGGGAGCGTGTATGTCACTCTAAGCGGTGAGAGAAGTCACTGAAGAGGTTAAACAGCTGTCCTTTCTGGGAGAAGTTGGCAAAGAGAGCAGTCAGGAAGATTGGACTGTTAGTTTAACAATAAGTGATGTACCAATAACCTTTAAAATTGACACGGGGGCTGACGCTACTGTTATCAACCAAGGGACATTTAAAAAGCTGAAGCCAAACATAAAACTGGGACCTCCTGACACATGCTTCATAAGCCCAGGTGGAAACATCAGCTGCATAAGACAGTTTCAAGCCACAACCAACTACAAGGAGAAACAATACTCCTTTCCAGTGTATGTGATCAAGGGGAGAGGCAGCTGTCTGCTGAGTCGTCCAGAGGCAGTGGAGATGGGTCTAGTGAAGCGGATGAATGAGGTCAGTGGAGTTTTTGGTTCAAGTGGACTGCTGAAAACAGACCCAGTGAAAATAGCTCTGGTGGAGGGTGCCCAGCCATACGCGGTGCATACAGCCAGACAGATACCGCTGCCACTTGTACCACTGGTTAAGAAAGAACTGCAGCGCATGGAAAATGAGGGCATTATTGAAAAAGTGACTCAGCCCACAGAATGGTGCGCCGCTATGGTGCCGGTGCTGAAACCGAACAAGAAAGAGGTTCGCTGCTGTGCTGACCTCAGGAGGCTGAATCGAGCGGTGAAACGTGAGAAATATGTGCTGCCCACTATGGAGGAAATAATGCCAAGGCTCGCAGGGTCAAAGTTCTTCACAATGTTGGATGCAGCAAGTGGGTTTTACCAGATCCCCTTGCATGAAGACAGCAGGGGGCTCACCACTTTCATCACCCCATTTGGGAGGTATGCTTTCTGCCGCCTTCCATTTGGTATAACGAGTGCTCCAGAGATTTTCCAGAGAAAGATGGCGGAAACTCTGACCGGGCTAGAGGGCACAGAGGTGTACATGGATGACATCCTTATACATGGAGAGACTGAGGAAATCCATGACCGGCGCCTAGCAGAGGCGCTGGGGGTCATTGAAACAGCAGGTCTCAAACTGAACCAAGCGAAATGCAAGTTCAAACAGAAACAAGTCCGCTTCCTTGGTCATATCATCAACGAGGCAGGCATCAGACCTGACCCGGACAAAGTGGCCGGAATAGAGAACTTTCCTCAGCCCCAGAACGTGACGGAACTCAAGAGGTTCCTCGGGATGGTGAACTATTTGGCAAAATACGTCCCAGAGCTGTCCACTGTAGGTCAGCCGCTTTATGGACTGCTTAAAGCAACGACAGAGTGGCTGTGGGGACCTGCACAGAACACAGCATTCCAAGACCTTAAAGCAGCACTCGCCACTGCCCCGGTACTCACCTTTTATGACGTCACTAAGGCTACGGTGGTGTCAGCAGATGCCAGCAGCTACGGGCTGGGAGGCGTTCTGCTCCAGCAGCACGGGGAACACTGGAAGCCCGTGGCCTACTGCTCCCGACGGCTGAGTGACGCAGAGACAAGGTACGCACAGATCGAGAAAGAGTGCTTAGCCAGCGTCTGGGCATGTGAAAGGTTCGAGAAGTACTTGTTTGGGCTTGACAATTTCAGACTTGTCACCGATCATAAACCACTAGTGCCTCTCATGAACAGCAAAGACTTGGATAATGTGCCCATTAGGTGCCAGAGACTGTTAATGAGGCTGATGCGTTTCAATGCAGTGGCTGAATACGCACCAGGCAAAACTTTAGCTGTGGCTGATGCACTCTCCAGAGGCCCAGAGCAGTGCTACGGAGATGGTGCTTCTCATGATGATGTTGCAGCGCACATTGATGCCATCGTGTGCCAGGTGCCTGCCACACCTCAAAGGATGCAGGAGATAAAACAGAGCACGGATGGGGATCTGCAGCTTCAGACAGTGTTGGGCTTCATCAGACACGGCTGGCCTGAGTATGTCGATAAAGTGCCGGAGACAGTCAGAGACTTTTATCAGGTGAGAGGGGAGTTATCTGCGGTAGATGGTTTAGTCATAAGAGGCAGTCGTATCGTCATTCCCACAGAGATGAGGGAGGTGATCTTAGACAGAATACACGACGGGCACCAGGGGATAGTTAAGTGCAGAGAGAGAGCTAGCCAGTCAGTGTGGTGGCCCAAAATGACAGAGCACATTACAACAAAGATACAGCAATGTCAATTCTGCAGAGAACACAAGAACACACAGAGAAAAGAGCCTTTAATGTCAAGTGAGCTCCCATCCAGACCATGGCAGAAAGTTGGCATAGACCTGTGTGAGTACAAAAAGCAAAACTACTTGATAGTGTCTGACTATTATTCCAGGTTTTTGGAGATCCTAAATCTACCAACAACTACTAGCAGTCAGGTTGTAGCTAAGCTGAAGGCTACATTTGCACGTTTTGGTATCCCTGAAATTGTAGTTAGCGATAATGGGCCACAGCTAGTTTCAGAAGAGATGAGGAGGTTCAGTGAGGATTATGATTTCATCCATGTGACTTCAAGCCCACACTACCCCCAGAGTAATGGACAGGCAGAGAGGGCTGTTCAGATAGCCAAAAGCATATTAAGGCAGGAAGACCCTCTCCTCGCCCTGTTGACATACAGAGCTACACCCTCTTCTTCCACTGGAGCCAGTCCAGCGGAATTGCTCATGGGTAGGAGACTCAGAACCACCTTACCCACATTGCAGCATAACCTGAAACCGGCCTGGCCTAAAGAGGAACTGATCAAAACCGCTGACGCCGCAGCCAAATCGAGGCAGGCTTTCTACTACAACCGCAGGAACGGCGTGCGGACACTGCGCCCACTGAACTCGGGTGACGCAGTACTCACCAAACTTGATGGACAGAAAACATGGACAATGCCAGCAGTTGTTCACAGTCAGAGCTCCACTCCCAGATCCTACATAGTGGAGACAGCTCAAGGTGAACATTACAGAAGGAACAGGCGCCACCTGTTGGCCACACCCAAAACACTCACCTTTGTCAGCAGGGATCCTGACCATGTCACTCCAGGGGAGAGTGGAAACACGGATGAGTCCCGAGCAGCAGAAATGCCAACTTCCACACCATATGTTACTCGCTCTGGCAGGGTGAGCAAGCCTGCAATCCGGCTGGATTTGTGAGGCGTATGGACTTGTGTACTGTGGGGGATTTTTTATTTTTTTGTGAAAAGGGGGGTGATATACAGGTTAGAAAATCATCTTAGAGGGGGAGATGTAATGAATGAAAGGTCACGTGTTTAACTTGACCTACTCACGGGTGTACGTGCAGTGCGTGACGTATACAGGAAGGGAGAAGCGCATGTTATGAAGGTTGTATGTCGGATGAACGCTAGTAAAAGCTACACAGTTAAGAACCTACGAAGTCGGCTCGTTCTTGAATTATTCTTATGTCAGTAAGACAAGGCGTCTACGGACAGTACAATTCCTAATCTGTCCTACTTCGTCACTCCCAATGAAAATCTTAGCATCGTCAACCCTGCCACCTCCAGCTCCACCTCCTGTCTTTTCGTCAGTGCCACTCTCCAAACCATATAACATAGCTGGTCTCACTACCATCTTGTAAACCTTCCCTTTAACTCTTGCTGGTACCCTTCTGTCGCAAATCACTCCTGACACTCTTCTCCACCCACTCCCCCCTGCCTGCACTCTCTTCTTCACCTCTCTACTGCACTCCCCGTTACTTTGGACAGTTGACCCCAAGTATTTAAACTCGTACGCCTTCGTCACCTCTACTCCTTGCATCCTGACCATTCCGCTGTCCTCCCTCTCATCCACGCATAGATATTTCGTCTTGCTCCTACGGACTTTCATTCCTCTTCTCTCTGGTGCATACCTCCACCTCTCCAGGCTCTCCTCAACCTGCACCCTACTCTCGCTACAGATCACAACGTCATTTGCGAACATCATAGTCCACGGAGACTCCTGCCTGATCTTGTCCGTCAACCTGCCCATCACAATTGCAAACAAGAAAGGGCTCAGAGCTGATCCTTGATGTAATCCCATCTCCACCTTGAACCCATCTGTCATTCCAACTGCACACCTCACCATTGTCACACTGCCCTCATACATATCCTGCACCACTCCTACATACTTCTCTGCCTCTCCCGACTTCCTCATACAATACCACACCTCCTCTCTCGGCACTCTGTCATATGCTTTCTCTAAATCTACAAAGACACAATGTACCTCCTTCTGGCTTTCTCTATACTTTTCAATCAACATTCTCAAAGCAAACATGGCATCTGTGGTGCTCTTTTGTGGCATGAAACCATACTGCTGCTCACTAATTGTCACCTCTCCTCTTAACCTAGCTTCTATTACTCTTTCCCATATCTTCATGCTGTGGCTGATCAACGTTATACCTCTGTAGTTGCTACAATTCTGCACATCACCCTTGTTCTTGAAAATCGGTACCAGTATGCTTCTTCTCCACCCCTCAGGCATCCTCTCACTTTCCAAGATTGTGTTAAACAATCTAATTAAAAACTTCACTGCCATCTCTTCCTAAACACCTCTATGCTTCCACAGGTATGTCATCAGGACCAACTGCCTTTGCACTCTTCATCCTCTTCATAGCTGCCCACACTTGATCCTTAGCTAAAGAATATCTGCATGCCACCCCAAAGGCTCGGGTTCGATTCTCTGCCAATCAAGTCTCTTTTACAATGTAGATTATACACTGGACTCTAACCAGTTTGTTCTTTTTGGTCCGGTATAAAAATTATTGCGAGTCTGTCAAAAACAGATTTCTCCTCGCCGGGGAATCGAACCCCGGTCCCGCGCGGCGGCCTGCTATGGCTAAGCTTACCTCTCTTAAATTTTCCCATTCATTCTCTATGGTAAGCCTTAGTCTCACTGATCAGTTCCAATTTTGGCCACTAAGCAGATTTGGGGAGCCCTGTTCCGTTTTTTTTCTCTTGGCCACTAAGCAAAGAGCGTTGATTGGTAAACATTTGAAATCACAAAAAATGTGATCGTAAAAAAAAATTGAAAATATTTAAATATTTGACTGTTATATGGGTTTGAGCAAATGGAGCTTGTGAGTGCTCTGCAAGGTGTAATTCTTCATCGATTTCTCTGAAATTGTGATGAGACACAGATATGGGTCAGGACATAGCGCCAGATGTAAATGGTCCGAAATATTTGAACATTTGACCAAAGCAATTTTGAAAAAACCGACAAATTCTTTAATTTTGTGAATAAGGTTTCACTTTCAAAACATGAAACATAATAAATATGTGCCATAAATATATTATAATCTGTAGCAGTGCCTAGGCATTGCATCTGTGGCAGGGGATACACATGGCGAGGAATGTCTAGATATTATTTGAAATTAATGTCAGTGTACTGGATTGTTTATACCTTTTCATTTTATATTGTTTATTGGTGTCTTATAAGCCCATGTGGGCTGGGACATTTCATGATGCGTGACATCGAATAAAATGTAAAAGAAAAATCAAATCAATCAATCAATCATATTGCAAATAGACAATGTTAGGAACAATATTGTAGATAATGTACAGACGATGTTCAAAGCTCCCCAGCTGTAAATAAACAGCTGGGAGCTGAGAGGGTTATGTGATAC
This sequence comes from Lampris incognitus, assembly GCF_029633865.1. NCBI lineage: Eukaryota > Metazoa > Chordata > Actinopteri > Lampriformes > Lampridae > Lampris > Lampris incognitus. Next base: position 22,335,076 of record NC_079220.1, on the reverse strand, counting down.
TATGTAAAATATTATTTTACCTTAATATTGTTAAAAAACTTTTACGACCATTTACTTTTTGATGTGTGTTTTTTCTACAAGCCTTAGTTAATTATGGCAATAAATAACCAAAAAAATATTGTGTGTTAATCTCAATTATGTTCGGCTGGTGTTAGTTTGGACCCAAATGCAGAACTCAGGGAGGCAGAGACAGGTGAAGGGCTAAACCCAAGTATGGGTATGGTTATTGTGAGTCCAAGGGTAGTGAGGAGCTGTGGCCTGGCTGCAGTCCGGTGGTGGGTGTGGGTGAACGCCTCGTAGTGGAAAACAGCAGGCAGAGTGAGGCGATGATCCTGGGACAGAGGAGAGCACAGGTAAGAAGAGGCACAGGGGGTAAACACAGAAGAATAGCAATCACAAGGAGGAACACTAAAGGTAACAGCACAATTCTAAAATCGTAAAGGCACAATTTTACTTTTCCCATTGTTTCTTGTTCACTGTCATTTGACCAATGAAAGTGGCAGTACAACCCCCTAAAGATTCAATCTGTCTTCTTGCATTCTTTTAAAGGAACAGTTCACTTATAAAACTCACTTTATGGCATTGTTTACTTTCTCTCCCCATGTCAGTCAAACTCCAATTTAAGTTTTTAAATCCATATAATATTCACAGAGTTAGAAACATTTTGTCTTCACTGATTCAGTGTTGGACCCCAATAGCCTAATATAAGGACATTATATGGATTAAAAAAACTTCAATTGGGGTTCAACTGACACAGGGAGAGAGAGTAAACAAAGCCATAAAGTTAATTTTATAAGTGAACTATTTCTTTAATGTCTTGCTTTGCGTGAACTCGACTATGTGACATACAGAATTGATTCACTGCCATTTTTAAAATGGAACAATCTGAACAAATACAATCATTTTAAACAAAGTCACACACATAAAAATATTATTATTGAAATGATTACTCAAACATCGTTGATTTAGTCGTGAGTTATCAAGGTTAAGACCGGGATTCGATACCAAGACTTCATGGGCTTCTTTATTTCCTCCAGACGTACTGGCACGCCCACAGGCTCCTCTGATTGGCTATTCAGCGCGTTACAGGTAGAGAAGGCTGGCCGCGGGAGACCGGGGTTCGAGTCCTCGGCGGGGCGAAAAATTTTCTTTATACATTTTTTTTTATTATTACAAAATTTTGTAGTATAAACCCGAAAAAAAGAACACTTTTATGAAGGAAGCAAATCGATTAATAAATCAATCCAACAATAAAAAAAGAACAGAAAAAGAACAGAAAATAGAGGAGGGGATGGGGACATTAATCAAGAGACAGATTGAAGAGAGTTTAAGAGTTAAAAAACATGGAAGTTATCGAAGTTACCTCTCCAGTGGAGAAGACGGTGGCGTATGCCGCGTATCGCCTGTAAGAACGTGAAATCTGAGGAAATCTATAATAATAATAATAATAATTAAACTTATATAGCGCTTTTCTAATACTCAAAATCTAAGGAAGAGTAATCCGTTTTTGACAGACTCGCAATAATTTTTATACCAGACTAAAAAAACAAACAAACAACAAAAAAACACACTGGTTAGAGTCCAGCCTTTAATATTGTAACGAATTCGGGGGACAACGCAATCACAGGAACTGCCGCGGCAGGGAAACGAACCCGTATCGCCCGCACCCGCACGAGACATCGCTAATCGCTATACTAAAGTGTCAGACCCGCCAGCCAGCGGCCAGCGTGTCTACTTATCCATGCACGTTACACTACCCCCCTCCTTCGGGAAGCGCGTCCCCGCGCTTAAGCACATCAGCTCCTTCACGCCTCAGGGCGCATACACTTCCGATGGCCTTACGGTCGCTCCATCCCACTTCTGACACCAATGTAGCGAATTCGGAGGACAACGCAACCACAGGAACTGCCGCGGCGCGAACCCGTATCGCCCGCACCGCAGGAGACGGCGCTAACCGCTAGACTAAAGGGTCAGACCCGCCAGCCAGCGGCCAGCGTGTCTACTTATCCATGCACGTTACAATATATACATCGTAAAAGATACTGTCGATTGGCCTTCGGGGCGGCATGCGGCGATTCTTTAGCGCTAAAACTCTCTAAACCGATTTCAATTCATTCTCTATGGTAATACTAAAACGCTATGGCTGTAACATCTTTTTGGCTGCAAAGTGGGTGTCTATGGGCTTGTGGCACTGTTCCACTTTTCCTATCAACAAAGCTGGAGACGAGGCACGAACAGCTCCAACACCAGCGTTAAGTTTGCTGATGACACAGTAGTGGTGGGCCTGATCTCCAACAACGATGATGAGACGGCCTACTTTGAAGAGGTGGAGGACCTGTCACTATGCCTCTCCCTGAACGGCAGTAAAACCAAGAAGCTTGTTGTGGACTTTAGAAAGACACAGCAAAAGACCTACATTCCTCTCTCGATCAACGAGGTCCCAGTAGAGAGGGTAAGCAGCTTCAGGTACCTCGGTGTTCACGTCACTGACGACCTAATATGAACAGTGCACACGCACACTCTGGTGAAAAAGGTGAGCCAGCGTCTTCATCATCTCAGGCACCGAAGGTCAGTGTCTCTCCACAGATCCAGAAAACCTTTTATCCTGATGCCATTCAGAGCATCCTGGCAGGGTGCGTCACTGCCTGGTACCTCTCAATACCAAAAAGCCCTGCAGAGAGTGGTAGGGTCGGCTGAGCGTACCACCAGGACTACACTCACCCCCTTACAGGAGGTATAAACCATGCAGTGCAGGACCAGGACCAGGGCCAGAAGGATTATTATGGATACCGATAACCCCGATAACGGACTGTTTCAACCGCTGTGGTCAGGCAGATGCCTCCACATCCACAAGGCTAACACAGACTCAAAAGGAGTTTCTTCCCCCAGCCCATAAGGACACTAAACTCAGCATAATTACCTTCGTAATAATCCTGCCACTTTTCCTCAGACACTTGTCCACAAACATTTTACTCATTCAGTCCATTTGCACGGTTATACTTTTACTTGTATTGTATATAGCAAATGCACATTGTATATATACATATATTTATCAGGATATACCTTCTGTATATCTGTTTTTAATTGTATTTCATTTTGTTACTGTATTCATTATCTTGTTATTACTGTTGTTCATTTCTCTTATCACACAGTTCTGGAGTTGCAAAAAAAAATAATTTCACTGCTTGTTGTATTTGTACATCAAGTATGTGACAAATAAACCTTTGAATCCTTGAAAACATTAGGAAATGGGGGGCGGGAGACTATCACTGTGCTGACTGACTACATGTACTGGGATTGTCTTTGTTATAATGGAAGGTGTTTTCAGACACGTCTCAATGCATTCTGAACCTATTGGTGCCAAAGAAGATCTTGTCGTGCACATTACTAGGTGAGCCCTATTGCCCTGAAGGATTACGCTGCAGCTCGGTGTGCAGCATCTATTGAAGAGAGTGGGGGGGTAAGGGAAAATAAATGTATTTTCTTGGCAATCAGTAGCTGTATGTTTGGAGGGAAAGAGCACTTAGGTTGATATTCCTTTAAGGGTCCCATGAAACAGTAGATCACTCGTCTTTCTGAATGTCGCTTCCAAATCATTGGACATTTTGCAACTAAGAAAATGTTATTGCATTTTTCAGGAAACGGGGGGGGGAAAAACTCAAACACAAAAATAAAACAAAGATTGTTGAAAGTATGTTGCAAAAATTCAAAAAAATAAATTAAGTGCAGATAAAAGAGCCAACAAGAATAAAAATGAATACATCACAGGTGTTTTTTAGCTCCATTTTTAAGTCTGCTTGCAATCCGTGCCACATCGATTTGTGTATACATTTATATTGTCTTGACATACCCGTAAAAATCATACACAACACTGCTAAATTGACAGCTTCCTTCTTTTTGGACTGGTGTTGAGTGATCAGTGTTTTGAGTTTGGTTAAAATATTTTTTATATATATATTTTTTTGTCATTTTTTGCCTTTGATAGTGATAGTCGAGAGACAGGAAAGGCAGCGGGGAGAGAGGGGATGGCATGCAGCAAAGGGCCCGGACCACTGTGGTAAGGGCAGCATGGTGGGCCAGGGGTTAGCACTGTTAAGTCACAGCAAGGTCCTGGGTTCGAACCCCAGGCCGTCCCAGGTCCTTTCTGTGTGGAGTTTGCATGTTCTTACCGAGTCTGCATGGGTTTCCTCCGGGTGCTCCAGTTTCCTCCCACCGTCAAAAAGACATGCAGGGTTAATATTCCTGTCTGTGCCCCTGAGCAAGGCAATGGAAAGAACTGGAGTTGGTCCCTGAGCGCTGCAGCTGCCCACTGCTCCTATACAATAGGATGGGTTAAATGCAGAAGACACATTCATTGTAACCTGTACAATGACAAAATAAAGTGGCTTTCTTCTTATGTGGTTCATGCTCTACCAGGTGAGCCACCGTGGCATGGCACCCCTAGTTTGGGTCAATTTTTCTTTGAAAATAAATAAACTTAAATTTTGGTTACAAATTTATTTTGACTATGAGCAGGAAAACTTTTGTAAAAACTATCAACCATTTAACTTGAAATGACATTTCAAAATGTCCAAATGCCATGCAAATACCGTAGATTTTAGCCAATAGTTACAAACTTGAGGAAATGTAAAGAAAACTTTTCCAGCATCAAAATAAAGCCCAGTCCCAGTGCTTGACTATCTTTTTGGAACCACTTCCACATGGTGATGTTCACGTCCTGTGAAACTGCTCTATGTCAAAATGACTTAAAATACTTAATTTCCCCCCCCCCCTTTTCCTGTTAAAACCCCATTTAAGACTGGAGTAAATTTAAATATAACAGTAACCTTCATACAGCTAAATGTGTTTCCACATAACTTTCTCAGAGCCTGTTGATAAACAGCGGTGCGCCACAAGCCAAGAAAATGAATCAATAGGAAAAAAATTGTTTCAACCCTACTGGATAAAAACATTACATTACTGTAAGCTGAACATACAGTGCATCCGGAAAGTATTCACACCCCTTCACTTTCCTCACATTTTGTTATGTTACAGCCTTATTCCAAAATGGATTAAATTCCTTTTTTTTCTCATCAATCTACATACAATACCCCATAATGACAAAGCGAAAAAGGTTTTGTAGAAATTTTTGCAAATTTATTAAAAATAAAAAACTGAAATATTGCATGTACATAAGTATTCACACCCTTTACTCAGTACTTGGTTGAGGCACCCTTGGCAGCGATTACAGCTTCAAGTCTTCTTGGGTATGAAGCTACAAGCTTGGCACACCTATATTTGGGGTATTTCTTCCATTATTCTCTGCAGATCCTCTTGAGCTCTGTAAGGTTAGATGGGGAGCGTCGCTGCACAGCTATTTTCAGGTCTTTCCAGAGATGTTCAATGGGGTTCAAGTCTGAGCTCTGGCTGGGCCACTCAAGGACGTTCACAGACTTGTCCCGAAGCCACTCCTTCGTTGTCTTGGCTGTGTGCTTAGGGTAGTTGTTGTGTTGAAAGGTAAACCTTCGCCCTAGTCTGAGGTCCTGAGCGCTCTGGAGCAGGTTTTCATCAAGGATCTCTCTGTAATTTGCTCCATTCATCTTTCCCTCGATCCTGACTAGTCTCCCAGTTCCTGCTGCTGAAAAACATCCCCACAGTATGATGCGACAACCACCATGCTTCACTGTAGGGATGGTATTTGCAAGGTGATGAGAGGTACTTGGTTTCCTCCAGACGTGACGTTTGGCATTCAGGCCAAAGAGTTCAATCTTGGTTTCATCAGACCAGAGAATCTTGTTTCTCATGTTCTGAGAGTCCTTTAGGTGCTTTCTGGCAAACTCCAAGCGGGTTTTCATGTGCCTTTTACTGAGCAGAAGCTTCCGTCTGGCCACTCTACCATAAAGGCCTGATTGGTGGAGTGCTGCAGAGATGGTTGTCCTTCTGGAAGGTTCTCCCATCTCCACAGAGGAACGCTGGCGCTTTGTCAGAGTGACCATCGGGTTCTTGGTCACCTCCCTGACCAAGGCCCTTCTCCCCCGATTGCTCAGTTTGGCTGGGCAGCCAGCTCTAGGAAGAGTCCTGGTGGATCCAAACTTCTTCCATTTATGAATGATGGAGACCACTGTGCTCTTCAGGACCATCAAAGCTGTAGAAATTTTTTTGTACCCTTCCCCAGATCTGTGCCTCGATACAATCCTGTCTCGGAGGTCCACAGACAATTCCTTTGACTTCATGGCTTGGTTTCTGCTCTGACATACACTGTCAACAGTGGGACCTTATAGAGACAGGTGTGTGCCTTTCCAAATCATGTCCGATCAATTGGATTTACTACAGGTGGACTCCAATCAAGATGTAGAAACATCTCAAGGATGATCAGCGGAAACAGGATGAACCTGAGCTCAATTTTGAGTGTCATAGCAAAGGGTGTGAATACTTATGTACATGCAATATTTCAGTTTTTTATTTTTAATAAATTTGCAAAAATTTCTACAAAACCTTTTCACTTTGTCATTATGGGGTATTGTGTGTAGATTGATGAGAAAAAAACGGAATTTAATCCATTTTGGAATAAGGCTGTAACATAAAATGTGGGGAAAGTGAAGGGGTGTGAATACTTTCCGGATGCACTGTAGATGGTGGTAACGACATGCTGCCAAGTGGCCAGCACATCACAAGGAGAATGGAGGAGTGTTCAGTGCAATATAGACTTTATTAGCTCACTAAAATTGAATAAGAAATAGAAAGACTGGCTTTAAATTATCACAATTCGGTAATAACTGATTTGCCAGGTTCATCATGTCAACACAGTGAGAATGTTTTCCATGTTGGAGCAGTCCCAAGCTTGAACTGCTGCGGGTCAACAGAAGGAAAAAAAAAAGAAAAGAAAAGAAAAAAAGAAAGAAAAATAAAAGATAAAACAGCTACCAAGGTTAGACTCAGTTCACTTTCAATACCAAATATGATCCCAGAACTGAGACTCGGCCTATTTACCCTTAGTTCCCTCATCAAAGATCAGATACAACAATCTCTCCTGTTGGCCTAGGTTTGAAATGAGTAACATAAACTTGATGAACTAGCAGCTGAAAATCAAGTCGCCCCCACCCCCCAACAAGACAGAGCACCATGTGTTCATCTGGTAATTGAAAAATCCAAGCAAAACTTAAAAACAATTTACACAGTCCACCAGAAAACATGCCCCATGTAGCTCCAAGGCAGCGAGTCAACTGAGCCGCTGCCTAAAGATGAAACCAGGTCTGACTGACATGCAGTCATTTGTCTGGCATTCAACAATATACAAAAAAATAAGATGTGGGAGATGGCTACCAAAGGCTGGAAAAATAAAAGAATCAGACCAAATCACCAGAAATGCTTGGGGAATGTTTGATATCATTTTATTGTTTTTTTTTTCCTTTATTTTTCATAGCAATGGAAAAATATAACCTTATACAAACGTCTTCAATTCTCAATTTTAATTTTCAAACAAGCAAATGGTGAGTGACCCTTTCCCAAACCAAGTGCAGCGGGGGAGGGGGAAAAAAGAGAAAGAAAAGGGGTAAAAAAAAAAACAAAAAAAAACCTACCAGCAGAGAATTGAAGCATCTCCAAGCACAATGAACCCAATTTGACTGGTCGATTGGGAACAGCAAGGATATCGACAGCCATCTTCTCCCTGGGCAGACATGATTCGCATACCTGGCCAGGTAGCTGGCCTGTCACAGCCTTGCCACTGAGCTAGTCTCCCCAATTTGGCACTCTCCTCTTGGCCCTATCTCGGGCCAAAGTAAGTCAGAAAAGGAGATTTTCCCAAGTGATACGTTTTCGTTAAAATTTTAGTACTTGAATTTTCTTTAAGAGCATTCCTCTTGATCTTTGGAATCCTCACCGATGCTTTAGTCCAAGGCTGTTCTGTTTCTAGGAGTCGCAAGCAGCAAATCCCAACAGCTCCAATTCATGAGAATCCGTGACGCGTGCACACTAGACAAGAGAAGCAACTCAGAATGCCGCTGAAAAAGATAACACAATGTAAAATAAATCCCCCACAGGAAAAACTAAAACAGGTAGAGGTGTTGTCAGTGCCAACAGACATCTGCCAAGTGCCTGGTGCTACAGACACTAACCTGCCTGTCTGTCTGTCCCAGTTGGAAAAGACACAGATCTAATAGTGAAACATGTCTTATCAACCTTCCTATTGTTTAGATTCTATTTTTTTTAATTTTATTATTATACCTTTTAACAGCAAACTCAACCATAACCACCACCTCCTTAAATTTTAACTTTTTAACCAAGTTTTAGGAATGACAAAAATGCATCATTGTTGGCAAACACAACCCATGAAAGTGGGTCTGGGCCCCCTTAGAAAGAGTGAAGGTGGATGAGTGGTAGTCATGTTGAGTGAGGGACATTTCTAGCAGGCATCTAAGAGAAAGCCACACTCCATCTTTCTTACATGGTTTTACTGTCTACAATCCTACTCTGGTCCAAACTCACAGTCCTATTCAGAGCATCTTTGCTGTACTGGGGTTTCTGCGACAATGTAAGAGTGGTTGGAAGATGAGCAGATGAGAAAAAACAAAACATCAAAATGAAGCATTAAGTAATCCACAGACCAGAAAGCAACTTAAGTCCAAACATCCGTGGAGTATTTTCTTCCTTATGTCATTTTTGAATTCAAAAGTCCGTTTTCTCTTTTTGTTGTTGTTTTTTTAAATTCCAAACAACCCCCAACACCCCATGTTTCATCTCTAGTCACTGTTGATGTTTGTAGTTGGTCTCTGGTTTTTTGGGTTCCAACCCAACTTCCTACAGGGAGGCGAACTGCTTGGTGATGTGTTGTATTCTAGCAACAGATCATTGCTGACTACTACATGTTAGTTTAGGCTTGTCTAAGCCAGAGCTATACAGCCAGCCCCACTACAGTGAGGGCGCAAAGGGGGAGCGTGGGAGGTTCAGGATTCGGTGGGCAGTTTGGGTTAGAGTTCACTTGTGGGGCTCCAGGGAAAGTTTTTCTAATTATTTTGGAAAAGGTGTGAGCGGGGGTGGGGTTCTCATCTTAGTCCAGATACAGTACAGTCCACAGGGCATCAAAGAAGGGTGGGGGTGTTCAAAGGTCAAGACAGGTGGGAGTTTCAGGGGGTTCAAGGGTCATTTAAAATGACCCAAGGGGCAGGTGTAGGGGGGAGCCGCTGCTAGTCTGCTGGCGACTGCTGGAATTGTACTCAGAAGGTGGTGTGATGTCAATCATCTCTCTCGTTCACACGTTTCTCGCTTGTGCTCTCTCGCTCTCTCACACACAGACACTCATCTCAGCACACACTTGGCTTCTGCTTTGACCTGGCCACACGCGCAAAAGACAGAAGATTTAATTCCAGTGGGGCAATTTTTCCTCATTGTTCACTGATGTCGATCTCTCTCCTGACCAGCAGTGCATCTGAGGAAGAACCCAGAAGAGCAGAGAATTGTGAGATGGTCTGAGTATTCTCATAACATTCCAACATACATGACGAGTAATCAGAAAAAATGATTTACTGAATGATACTGTAATAAAAAATGTCTGCCATCAACATAAATTGCCAATAGAAAACTAGCTACAGAATTTAGCTGTGGAGCTTTGTGATAGGAATGCCAACAGAAATCTTTTTAACTGCAAACCTAGATGCATTTACTACAATAAAGCATCCAAAACATTCTTAGTTTTACTGCTATACCCAGTACTATACTGAGTGCTACTTTCTCAAATATTAAAATTCAGAATCAAATATGGATATTTCTACAAATACATTAACATTTACATCAAACAAATTTTTACACAATATGCATTTTGAACTATATTTTCTCTTTACTTAATTTGATATATTTAGAATTTTGCTCATATATCACATTTATTCTTTTATATTTAGGAAAAGTCAAGGAACGCCAATGGCGAATCTGTTAACCAGCCTTTATTCACACATGGCTAGACAGCGGAAACCAACGCAATAGGACTCAACATGAATTTTCATCAGGGTGTACCAAACAAAAGGGGAGAAAATGAGAAAAGAGGGCATTAATTTCAGAGGCATTAAAAAATGCTGTCAAAAATCTGGCATACAGTTTACAGCAAATAAAACTTGTTTTCTACACCATTACCAGACACAACATTCGCAAATACGCAGCTTTTCTCCATCATTTTACCTGTCACACTCAATAGTCAAATTGGCCATATGTTCACATAGGCCTAATTTTGGTCGTTGTTGCCATTTCTAGTTGACATAGTATGATGGAAGACAGCAACGGAACTAATATCTTTTTCTTTTCTTTTTTTTAATTTCCCCCCTTTTTCTCCCCAATCTATCCGGCCAATTACCCAACTCTTCCAAGCCACCCCAGTCGCTGCTCCACCCCCTCTGCCGATCCAGGGAGGGCTGCAGACTATCACATGCCTCCTCCGATACATATGGAGTCGCCAACCACTTTTCACCTGACAGTGAGGAGTTTAGTCAGGGGGTCAGGGGGACGTAGCGCGTGGCAAGATCACACTATTCCCCCCCAGTCCCCCCCGAACAGGTTAGCGCATCCTCTGACCAACCAGAGGCGCTAGTGCAGCGACAAGGACACAAAGCCACATCCGGCTTCCCACCCGCAGACACGGCCAATTGCGTCTGTAGGGACACCCGACCAAGCCAGAGTTAACACGGGGATTCGAACTGGCGATCCCCAGGAACTAACATCTTAATCCATCCTATCAATTTTTCTACTAAAAGAACGTTAAATAGGAAAATTAAAAGCACATTGAAATGACATTTAAAATGTAAGTAATAAACCTGATTTATGAGCAAAATAAATAAATCAAATCAAGTACAGACAAAAGTTTAAAAAACATTGGCGAAAATTTTTTTTATGTGAATTTTAATGTATTTATATATTGATCTAAATTTGATGCTAGTTTTTAATATTAGGAGAATGTGGCACACAGGGACACATATAGATACCAACTTAAAACCTTAAAAATGTTGAGTATCTACATATATTCTATAAAAATAATGATTCTTCAGTATAAGTTGAACATTTTTTTCATTGCTTCATAAGATGTATGACGTAGCTGGCTTAAACGTAAAGCAGTTTGACAAGTTGTGTTGTAAATTACATATAAAATGCAGAACTGGATATTTGGAGAATGCCACCCCTCATCCCTTTTTTCCAGCAACTTAGAAAAAAGATCTAAAGCTTGAAGGGCAAGCTCACCCAATGTTTTTTCATTTTAAAACTACAATATAGTGTACATGTGTAGGTCTCAGATACTGTGGTAGGGGTATACATCACTTATTCAGCGTGGTGCATGGTTTCTCATCACAGACCACAATGCACACATACCTTCTGTGTTTGAGTACTTTTGTCATCAAGTGTTCAGGCGCTTTTAAAGAAATTTTGGTCAGTTCAGAGTTTGGTCAGCTTGTGACAAGGTATATTTTGTAGAATTAGTGGTCAGGTTTGGGTTAGAAATAGCTTAGGTTTAGGTTTAGGTTAGTTCTCATGAGGTGAAAGTTAGGAATTTAGAGACAAATGCAGAAAGAAGAGTCCAAGAGCAAGTAAGTGAATGTGTATGTAAATGAGTGAATTCATTTTGAGTTTTATTGTGAATGTTTGTGTGAGATGCATTTTAGCATCATCTTAAAGTCAAGAACACACAGGCACTGGTTTATGCTTATATAAAATTCCTGCATGGGCATCTAGCGTTAACTAGATGCACATCTGCTCAGCACACTGCTTCTATTCTGCAGCAAGAATGCTCCTACAGACTAGCAATATCTTCTTTTTTTTAGGGGGGGGGGGCAATAGCAGTGCTAGAAAAAGTACTTTTCAGATTTGAAAAGCATCTGGCTTGAAAGTACATTACAACATTTTAATTCGTGAAAGAATGAGTTTTCACTTGGGTGCATGATAGTCAATGTTTTTCTATGTTTGCTTGGGTTTTGTTCAGTTTGTCCCGAGAAGGACTGTTAGTGTTGACTATTATATATGTTTAAGAGTAAGAGTTTTAATTGGTTTTTGTGTGCCTTTCTGTGTGTCTCCACTGACCAGGCTTGGCTCTTAAGTTTGCGGAGCTCCTTGGTGGCCCAGGTTGCCAGAGTCTTCGTTCTGGAGGTCTTAGAGCGACGGCCCTCTGTCAGCAAGTCATTGATGAGTGGACGCACCTCCACCAGCTTCATTACGTCCTTACCAAAGGCTGTGCACAGGTCACTGAGGACGAGCAAGGAAAGAAATTTAACAACTTTGCAAACACACAAAACTCACTTAAAATGAGAATGAGGAATTTTGCAAACTTAAATATACAAAAAAAAAAAAACCAGATTTCATGCAAAACCGTTAAGACAAAAGTCCATGTGATAGCTTGCCAGAATAATGGCATCCTGGTCAGAATTTGCAATCGCAGTCTTGTACTGCAGTCGCACTTGGGATAACAGAGTGCACGGTGCAGCAACGCTAACAACTGAAATGACTGCTAACTACATTTTAGATAATTTGTATTCTTTATAAAATAGTGAAAGATAATGAAATGTTAAATTACTAGACAGGCATCAAAATGACAGAGCATAATACATTGGCAATCGAGTTGGTATATCTTTTACCACAACTACGAATGCATGATTAGTGCGGCTAGCAGGCTAAATTTACATGGCCATTATACACAAATCAATCTGCAGTGTTGCCTTTTTGTTAAATTTGTTAAATACAGCACTTTTAGCACGTCAAATGTCATTTAAACTGGAGGTTAAGAAACTGATGGGTTTCGTGACAAATTAAGCTCCAGTGAGGACACATTCCATCTTTCCAGCACGTCTTCAACTGTCTGGACAGGTAGTTGTCAGGGAACACGAGCAGCAGCTGTAGTAAGGGTAACAGGATGTTACAGAATACAAATCTTTTCCTGTGCAACACTAATGTTCCTCTCCCCAGCAACGCCCTCCAGCTCCTCCTGGGGGATCCCAAGGCCAGATTGGACAAGTAGTCCCTCCAGTGAGTTCTGGGTCTCCTCCCAATTCAACTTGCCCAGAAAACCTCACAAGGAAAGGGCCCAGGAGGCATCCTAATCAGATGCCTGAACCACCTCAACTGGCTCCTTTCGACGCGAGGAGCAGCGGCTCTACTCCGAGCTCCCTCTGGATATCCCAGCTCCTCGCCCTATCTCTAAGGCTGAGCCCAGACACTCTATGGAGGAAACTAATTTCAGCCGCTTGAATCCGCGATCTCACCCTTTCGGTCAATACCCAAAGCTCATGACCATAGGTGAGGATTGGAACGAAGACTGACAAGTAAATTGAGAGCTTTGCCTTCCGGCTCAGCTCCCTCTTCACCACAACGGTCCAGTACAACATCCGCATTACTGCTGATGCTGCACCAATCAGTCTATCCATCTCCTGCTCAATCCTACCCTCACTTGTGAACAAGACCCCGAGATATTTGAAGTCCTTCACTTGAGGCAACAACTCATCCCGAACCCGGAGGGAGCAAGCCACCATTTTCCGGTAGAGAACCACAGCCTCAGACTTGGAGGTGCTGACTCTCATCCCGGCCATTTCACATTCAGCTACAACCCCCCCCCCCCCCCCCCCCGTGTGCACTGGAGGTTGTGTTCTGATGAAGCCAACAAAACTACACCATCTGCAAGGAGCAGAAATGCAATTCTAAGGTTCCCAAAATGGACACACTCCTCACTTTGGCTGCACCTTGAGATCCTGTCCATGAACATCACAAACACAATCGGAGACAAGGGACAACCTTGGCCGAGTCCAACGCCTACCGAAAACGTGTTTGACTTTGTGCCGAGAATACGGACACAGCTCTCACTTTGGTTATACAAGGACCAGATGGCTTGTAGCAACTGCCCCAGTTCCCCATCCTCCCGCAGTACCCCTACAGAGTGCCCCGGGGTACATGGTCGTAAACCTTCTCCAAGTCCACAAAACACATGTAAACTGGGTGGTTAAACTCCCATGCCTCCATCAGCACTTCCGCAAGGGTAAAGAGTTGGTCCGTTGTTTCTCAGCCAGGTCGGAATCCGCATCATTTCTCCTGGATCCGATGTTTGACAATCAGTCGGAGCCTCCTTTCCAGCACCCTAGAGTAGACTTTCCCAGGGAGGCTGAGCAGTGTGATTCCCCAATAATTGGAGCACATCCTCCAGTCCATCAACATACATACAATTACATACAACTGAATAAATCAATTCTCCGTAACTGTGCACTTTATTACCAGTCATTGGTAATAAAGTGCGCAGTTACAGTGACACAAGATTCTGTAGCAACGGATATCCACACATCGCATGTTATTGCTATCCTACCCGCTTTCCTCAATGATTCCATGACTTTTGATTTTGGTTTTGTTGTAGAGTGAGGGTATCGCAGTGTCGGTGGGAAAAAAAAACGTCGAGATGGGATATTGTATCTTGGCTCCAAAGTGCGCAGCATAGCGCCAAAGCTCTGGTTCTCAATGACTGAGATGGGGCACAAATCGTTGGCAATAAAAGTTGCGATCGACTGTGATTAACTTCGCCCTTTCCGAGTCTGGTGGAAGTTTTGATATCACTTGTTCAATTGTTCGCTGGTTGGCAGCAACTACAACCAGCTGTTTTTCCTCCAACTCCGGGTGGAAATGTGAAATATAGTTTCTCGTGTTTGTTTTGTTCCCAACATATTTTAATTTAGTTAGACACAACTTGCACAGTGTGGCTCTTGTCTAGGTCCCTTTTCCCTTCAACTTAATAGAAGCCAAAATGTTTCCATACGCTGGGTTTTTTTTTTTTTTATTTCCCCCCTTTTTTCGCCCCAGGTGTACTTGGCCAGGACACATACCCACATCTGGCTTCCCACCCGCAGACACGGCCAATTGTGTCTGTAGGGACGCCCGACCAAGCCGGAGGTAACACAGGGATTCGAACCAGCGATCCTCGTGTTGGTAGGCAATGGAATAGACCGCTGCACCACCCGGACGCCATACACTGGTTTTTACGCCAGAGGGTGCTGGTTGGATTGTATCCAACATCAGTTGCTCACGCTCAGCCACCCTCACCAAAACTGAAGTAGTAGCCTAGCTTAGAACGTAAACACGTCCGTTACATTTCACCATCCAGTTGGTTCAGTAGCTGTAAGGAGTGTACAGCCCAGTCAAGAATTGAGCTTTAAATTTCCGATTATTGAGCTTTCTGCATCGAGACAATCTTTTATGAGAGAATCTCAATGCATCTAAGAATCGATTTCTCATTATTGACCACATACCTGTGTGCAGGGTCCGAAATTAACACTCGCCACCTGCCAAAGACGAGTAGATTTTCTGATTGGCGAGTAAATCTCAGAAGCCTACCCGCCAAATGGCAAGTAACAAAAAAAGTGAAATCCAACCACTTAATCCCCCCCATCTCTCTCGCTCTCTCTTGTTAGCAACAGCAATAACATAGCAACAACAATAACAGAAATGAACCAACCAAAATGCATTAGAACAATAACAAAGCAACAGCCATAACAGAAATGAACCAATCAAAGTGCATTAGAATGTTGCTAGACGCTACTGGAGGGTAACATTACGCACACACTCGAGAGGAATAACGACAGCAGCACCCGTCAAACTTGGTACTAGCCTACTCTATTCTTTTAACTAACGTTAGTGAGCAACACTAGTTACGTGGCGATATTTAGAAGGCGCAAAACCACCATCAAAAAGACAACCGTGCCCCGAAGAGGAGGCACCAAACCGAAAAAAAAGAAAATTTAGTGAAAAGTGGAGGTATGACGATAAAGGAGCTGCGAGAGGCTGGCTGGAATATAACGCACAGACCGTAATAATGAGTTGCTCCGTCTGTCGCCAGTATGCCAAAAACCGTAGTCATTCATTTGTCATCGGTAACAAGATAATGAAGGTAGAAAACATCAAGGAACATGATACCTGCAGATGTCACATTACCTGTATGAATGTCTCTCGAGCTCAATCGGAGCCTCTCCTCGCAACATCCTCCGTAAAGGTGCCAACAGCCATGTCTGAGCAGACCAGCATGAAAATCTCTCCGACTTCGAATCGATGTGCAAGTAAGTGAATTTAGTTGTCATCTCAAAACATCCTTATACAGCGTAAACAAAGTGCTGGCTGTAGCTAATGTTAGCCAGCTAGCACTAGTTTGCGACACCTAGTCTGCACTAACGTTAGCTGTGTGCTAGCTTCAACACCATGAAACAGGTTAAAACTGATTGGCGTGTCGGCGGTGGTGTAGCGTTCAAACCATCGGCTTTGTGTCGATGCAGTTGCCCACTGGGGCACGCGCCCCGGTCTCGTCAGATCCGACTATGGCTGGACTCGATGAAGCAGCAATAATTGGCAATGCTGTCTTCGGGAGGGGGGCGGAGTCGGCTTGTGTTTGTCACATGAATGCGTCTCTGGGTGTCAGAAAAAGCAGTGGTTCGGCCTGGATTCGCCTTGTCACAAAAGTGGCGAGGCGTCTCCTTCGAGACTGCCAACCGGAGAGATGCAGTTGCCGAACACATGCAGTACGAGGGTGGATGTCTGAACTAAAATAGAGATCGATTGGCCACTAAATTGGGAGGGTAAAAAAAAAAAACTCAACTCAGTCACACTCTCGGATCTACTGATGGTGCAGCTGTCATCTCCCGAGATCAGGGAGTATGACCCAACCAGTGCTGTTAATCTGGGGCACCAAGACTCTGTCAGGAGCAGGAGGCCAGACTTCATGGACGGTGCAAAGAGAGTGGCTGCTGCAGAGCGAGAAGTAGTCTGGGACTAGGGACGGGCATGTGGAGCACTCAAGTAGTTACAATAATACTGCAAATAAAACATGAAATCATACTTGTAACATTTTATCATTTAACCACTGACAAATTTTACATTAAAATATTTTTGCTTCAAATCTGCACATTTTTAAAAGCTCTTATTCAACACAATACCTTATTTTCTCATTGATATGTACTGAAAACGTATGTATGGCACAAAAAAGGCAACTTATTATTTTGGCCGGTAAAAAATATGCTTGGCCGGTAGATTTTTTCATCTACCAGTCCCCTTGGCCGGTAAGCCAAAAAGTTAATTTTCGACCCTGCCTGTGTGCGAGTGCTTGTGCTGCTATTGAGGCAAGATAAGAGCATGGGTACTTTAAAGAGAGATTTTAATATTTGGTGGTTCCAACACTTGAAAGTCTCTTTTTTTTCTCTCTCTCTCTCTCCACCGCAGTATCAATTTCTTCACTAAGATCTTCAATCTTTCCCTAACACAAGCCATTGTGCCAATCTGTCTGAAGTAAGCCATCGCCTCTGTCCCCACTAAAAGCCAGCTTTCGACAATGTAAACGACTAGACCGATCGCACTCACTTCGGTAGCCATCAAATGTTTCAAGACTGGTCTCACAGCACATTGAAGTCAGCCTCCTTCGACACATCAGTTTGCATACAGAGCAAATAGGTCTATTGAAGATGCCATCACCACAGCTCTTCACACCACGCTGAGTCACTCAGACCAGGGGAACTATGTAAGGATGCTCTTCATAGACTATAGCTCAGCATTCCATACAATCATTCCAGACATACTAGTCAGCAAACTGTCTGACTTAACCCCCCCCCTTCCCACCTGCACATGGATAAAGGACTTCTTCACTTAATGCCCACAAACTGTTAAACTTGGCCCCCACCCTCATGCTCAACACTGGCTCTCCACAAGGCTGTGTGCTGAATCCATTACACCATGCTCTATACATCTATGACAGCACTCCAACCCACCCCACTAACACCAACATCAAAATTCCCCAGACGACACCACTGTGGTCGGACTTATCACAGAAGGGGACGAGTTGGCCTATGGAGATGAGATCCAGAAATTGACAAGAGTGGTGTTCAGCAAACAACCTGACACTTAACACCAAAACTCATCAATGACTTCAGGAAGCAGAGCAGACCCTGCCCCACTACATCAGCGGGGATTGTGTGGAAAAGGTTCCAACCTTCAAATTCCTGGGAACCCACATCTCGGAGGATTTCTCCTGGTTAGCCAACACCACAGCAGTTGTTAAGAAGGCACAGCAGTGACTAC
Source organism: Lampris incognitus (assembly GCF_029633865.1). Classification (NCBI taxonomy): domain Eukaryota; kingdom Metazoa; phylum Chordata; class Actinopteri; order Lampriformes; family Lampridae; genus Lampris; species Lampris incognitus. The sequence continues at coordinate 22,317,037 of NC_079220.1, read as the reverse complement.
ACTTCCTGAGATTGCTCAGGAAAATAGGCTTGAGGGAAAGCTGTTGGTTGCCTTCTACTGCTTCTCCATCGAGAGCTTACTAGCGTATTGCATCTCAGCATGGTACGCCAGCTGCTCAGCAGCAGACAGCAGTGGTCTTCAGTAGGTCATCAACACCGCACAGAAAATCATCGGTTGCCTTCTATATGCTGCCTTCAATGTCTGCTGGAAGAAATTTGCAGCTCCCGCTGCCTCAGCAAAGCCGAGAACATTTTAAAAGACTCTTCTCGTCCATGACACCACTTGTTTCACCTTATGCTCTTTGGCAGGAACTACAGGACCATCAAAGTATGGACCACCAGATTTAAAAAGTTTCTTTTCCTAGGCCATAAGTACAATGAACTCCAATAAGCACAGAATGACCCCTTGTGTGCAATATATTGACTGTCTTTCTAGGGCATATCATTCATTCATACTAGTGCTATAATCACATTCATTCTAGTGCAATAACTATATTCATACTAGTGCAGTAATTATTCTAGTTCAATATGTATATTTACTCAAGAACAAAATCACACTATTTAAGAACCTCTTGTTGGCTGTGATTGTTTGGATATTGTGGTTGTTTTTGTTTTGTTTTATTTCCCTGTGTCTTTAATGCCCCGATCAGGAGCAGTGCTCTTAATTTCGTTGTATTCTATACAATGACAATAAAGGCTTCTTCTTTCTCCCCTTACCCTATGAGTCCTGCAGCGTCGGCCACCACTCCATCAGAGTGGTCGTCATCCTCTGCTATGTGGTGGATGAATGATAGGATGAACTCCACCCGAGGCTGAACCAGCATCACATCAGCTGAGAAGGGAAGATCACATAGGATGGAGGCTTCAAATTTGTCATATGAAAAGTTGCGAACAAACAGCATGGTTTGCCCCGCGCTTAGTGTGAAAGCCCACATTTAGTGTGAAAGCCCCATTACATTCAGTGCAATGAAATGCTCCTCTGTAGTTGCTCTCAAAAGCAATTTTTATAAAAGTAAAACAAGCTATAAAATAAAAAAGTAAAAACGCAAAATATAATAAAGTTAAAAACAAGAATGTAAGTGTCTCCTTAATCTACATAACATTAATACAATGTATGCAAATTACAAAGAAAAAGGGGAAGAGACAGGGTGTAGGCAGGCAAGGTAGCAAAAAAAGGTGGACTGTGATAGGACAGGTGAACGAAACAGGCTGAAACCAGATTGGAGGGGAAAATTAATCATCAATGACTGGGAAAAGAGGTAGAGAAAGGGCCTTACAGGAGAGCAAGGCCGTGAAGGGGATGGAGAGCGAAAATTTGAGCACAACATTTGATGTGATCAAAACATGAAATTTGTAGGGTCCCGCAAAACCAAAAGGGTATAAGGGGGCAGCAGCTTGCTGCCTGATCCCTTCTGGGTGAAACAGACCCTGTTTCAATCTGTGACGCCATAAAATCCACACTGACACACTTATAACAGGTGGAGGAACAGACGTCAGCAGTGTGTACAAAAGTTTGAGTTCAGTGGGTTTTTGGTGTTTGAGCAAGAGAGAATTTAACACTAAAACGACCAGGATTTCACTCCTACCTAAAATGACCAAGATTCAAGATTTAGTTTATTGTCGTTTCATTATGTACCTGCACACATAAATAAAAATGAATTGCCGTTTCTCCCAGCACACAGCAGTGCAAGAGAATATAAAAATACACATCCAAAAATTCCCTAAAAACAATTCCACTAAAAACATACAGAGAGAACAAAACCTAAAAAGCAGACAATTAACAACACAGTCCATTTAAGTGCAACACAGTCCATTAAAGTGCCATTTCAGTTTAAATGTTGACAGTCGGTGTCTGTCAACAAGTGACCAACACCGATGGGGGGGGCAATGAACTTTGCAAAGGAGACGATGCGACCAAAACATGTCATAAATAGTGAAATCACGCGCACCATCACACGCAAATTACAAGCGGTCACTTTGACTGCTCATTGTCGTTTTAGGTAATCTTATAACTTTTTTTTGTGCAATTGATCTAGAACACATTTTAAATGCAAATATATGCAATTTTAGGCAAATTCAGGGAGTGGCACGTCTGTGTTTTTTTTCTCTTCTCCGCAGATATTAAACTTCAAAAATCCAAAACGGTCATAATAACCGTCTTGGTCGTTCTAGTGTTAAGAGGGAAGTCTGAGTATTGGAATGAGCGTAGAATCGTTTATATGAATATATGTTGTTGTGTATGAGAGCACATGGTTTTAGTGAATGTTCATTGTTTTGGAAAAGTATTCAGCTCCCAAAACCATTTTCACATTTTGACTCACTAAATTTAAAACAAATGACAGATTTTTTTCTCCAGCCGATCTCCAAAACATTGTAAATCACGTTAAATAAGATAAACAGGGGCCTATAAAATATTGTATAGAGTCTAACGTAAAGATTGCAAATGCACAAGATTTGCCTGCACCAAATCCTTTTATCTGTGTCCCAAACAATTTAAAACTGCACGCGTGTGCATCTCATCCCACCCAGTTACCAACAAAAATAAGCAAAAAATGGACGACTCTTTCACGAATTCAGTAGGAACATCTTAATGTAAAACTAAAACATGCAATTTCACACTTTGAAATGGAGACACTGGATGATGAAGTACAGGCCAATAAAATATATTTGGTGGTTTTTGTCAGCTGGAGCTCAACAAAAAGGGAATATGTTAAGCTGCAAAATGTCTCAAAATTGGCAAATGCAGCCAGCTCTTACTGCAGCACTGTTATTACTTTGAAGAATTATTTTGACATGAAAGTCTAAGTGTAGTACACATGCACCCAAAAAAAACCACAAAAAAAAACCAGGGGGGACAGGGAAACCGCCCCCCCACCCCACAAAACACAATTGCAACGAGTATGATTTCAATTATTGCCATTTCATTTACATTCAACCTATCACATCTAAAATGTGTCTGAATTGTGGCAGCACTTGCTGCATGGTAGGTGGGACAGGGTCAGATTCATCCATCCTCCTTTCAGGAGAGCGGCAAGCCTTTTTTTCCTGTGCCAGTGTGCAACAAAAAGCACATGCACTAACAATGCAACACATTTTTATTGACTTTATAAAGAAATATTGAACTACGAAATGCAGATATCGTCAACCACCTTTTAGTCTTGTCTGTTTGACCAACAGAATGAGCCTGAGAATGCAAGTCATTGTAGTGCGGGCAAAGAGCCAAGTTCTAATGGGTAACCACTGTCATCTGAGAGCTGATAGATTTGCTTAGCATATGGACGAACAATTTACGGTAAAATAAAATGTAATGTAGGTTAATATCACACCACACAAAATGAAAACCTTCGACCAGCCAAAAAAACTACACAACAGTGTGATGGTTTGTGTACAAGGGTGGTGAATATTTCTAAACCTTCCATCAACTGTAATTTGGGAAAATCCAAAAAGCATGAAGTTATGCGAGTTGAAGTCAAGATCGGTGTTTTTCATAGAAGGAAGGCCATAAACTGTCTATAGGCTACATCTGGATGTAGGATTTATCCGATACTTAATTCGTGGATAAACATTTGCATTTTGATGGGGTGAAATGCATTCAGTGAAAAGGCCATAATGCTTTGTTTTACTACTTTGCCATTGGAGTTGTGATTTCCCACCATCTCCAAGAAGTGTGTATGCATGGGCCAAAATCTGCATGGCAGTACAACCGCATCAAATTTACTTTATAACTCCTACGTGTGAATAAGAAATTGTGTAGACAAAGATTGTGTGCCTACACGATGGTTATACTTGCCTGATTTTCAGAAAGATAGCAATTTTGTTACCACTCCATTTTTTGGTCTGAAGTTGCCTTCATGTAAGCCATTTTCTGTGCGTCTGTCTGGGGAGATGTATTTGATTTTCTCTAACAAGTCACAAGTGAATAACATATCCAGCCACTCTGACATCAATTACAGTTGACATTAGCTGTATTCATTTAAGCAAGTTCACAAAAAATGTCAGCCGATATTGATAAAAACATGCCACTGATGCAAAGACAATTTGCTGGTTAAGGGGGTGATGAATTCAAGAGTTCTATTCAGCCCAAACGCCAAAGTAAAACTGCTGCACAAGCAGTTCCAAGATAGACCAAAAATGAACGTTTTGGCTTGAACAGTAAGTGGTGTGTATGATGTGGTATAATCAAGTTACAGGGATAGATTTCAGCAGCATTTGAGTCATGACTGATGGGAAGATGAATGGTGCACAAAACAAGGAGATCCTGGCTAAAAACCTTCTCCCCTGTGTTAGAACGTTTAATACGGGGGAAAAAATTGTCTTTCTGCAGAACAAAGACCCAAAGCACACTGTCACAGTAGCAGTGGGGGGGCTTAAAATGAAAAAACTTGATTTCCCTGAGTGGCCCAGTCAGAGTCCTGACTGTAACCCCATCAAACATTTGGAGTAAGACCTCTGAATTGCCATCCACCGCCGCTCCCTAACAAACTTGGCAAACGCTTGAACGATTTGGAAAGGAGGAACAGGCAAATCTTGCTCCATCACGATGAGCAAATTTAATAGACACTTATCCAAAAAGTGACAACTTACGAACTGCTAACATATAAGCTTTTTAATCTTTATTCTTTAATGGTTTGCAATTTTCTCTTTTCATGAGCTGCAATGTGAAAAGCAGTGGGTCACAAAAGTTCCCGGTCAAATAGATCAAAATCCCAGGTTACGACAATCTTTTATGTGGGGAGTGGGGGTGGTGGGGGAAATGAGGGTTGGGGCTGAATACTTTTTCAAGGCACTAAACATTTAAATGAGTGTCTTACGGTGGACATTCTCTTGGTCTCCCTTCAGGCCCTGGATGATCCCAGTATAAGCTTCCAGACAACCCTCCCTAAGCTCATTCAGATAGTCCACCATGTCATAGTCCGTCTGCAAACACACACAAAATGATCAAAAAAATTACATTCCAATGACTCCCACCAGTCATTAAAAAAAAAAAAAAAAAAAAAATCACATGCATATGCAATTGTGAGTAAAATCATAACTGCAAACAGGCAATTTATTTGGGAGAAAAGCCAGGGTTCCCCCCCCCCTTTAAAAGTTTCAAAGCACCAATTTGTGATAGTATAGAGCATGCAATAGAGTATGCAATACTGTGACATCACAGAACTGCATTATCTGATACAATTACCTTCCTTTAGCAGATAGTGTGTGAACTAGACAGTCTGACCCAACCAAGAATTAATTTGAGTGGACACTGTGCATGCTAGGGAGGAACACAAGAAAATGAGGCCTGTAGCATTGTGTATGATTGTCACCTTGTTGATTTGGCCATTTGAGGCCTGATCCAGTGTGCATGACCATGCTGACTTGAGCTTGTAAGGGCTGCTCAAATGGTATGCGTGTGTTACCTTGTCAACCTGGGCCTGTGAGGCCTGTTCCAGCGTATCCAGGACAATCTCCAGGTATTTCTTGAATTCTCCTCCAATCGCCAGAGCAATGTCACCAAATGCCGACAGGATCTGAGGCTTCACAGACCTGTGCACGTTCTCATTCTGCACATTGAAACGCACATACCCAAAGCTAAGTAAGCAACCGACTTCCATCAAACCAAATATCATATATCATGTGGTGTGCTGGCGTCATGTCTAGAATATCTTATAGAAGGGACAGGGAAAGAGGGATTAAGAAAGCATGAAAACAGAAGCAGAAGAGAATCAGAAAAGCAGATTAAAGCAAAGAGAAGAGAAGACAGGTCAGCTGAGGACTGGATGTTGATGAGAAGGGAAATTAATATAAGGGAAAAGGTGAAGAGAGGAAGAGCAGTTGGAGAAGAGATGAGCAGAAAGATTAACGATAGAAAGATGATAGTCAACAAGCGGAAAACTCACTCCCAGGTTCTCCAGTAGGAGTTGCATGATCTCATCACAGTAAGGCAGAATGTTTGTCATCAGAGCTCTGCACAGGTCGCACACCAGACCCACTGCTGCAAGACACACCTTCAACAGCAGAATACACATTACAGCATGTGTGTTTACATGCACGCCCCCCCCCCCCCACACACACACCATAATGAGCTCCAGTCCAGAATGAGGGTATGCATCAGGGGTGGAAATGAACTTTTTTGTCCACCTGCCACTGTGGCTGGTGGATTCCAAAATCTACCAGCCACTCAATTTTTTTACCAGCCACTTTCTTGTTTTAACCGGCAGTGTGTAACTGCATGTGAAAAATAATAAAACAAGATCTACAACATTCAAGCAATAGGCTATTTTAAATATTTAAACTCTTAAAATACTATTTTCAAAATCTAGTTTACTCTTCTATGGTTTTCAAAATTGTGTGCACTACCTTTAAAACATTTAACATATTTGTCAAAAAATAACCAGTGTATCAGTGCCACCAAAATTCCCTTTATTATTACATAAACCAAGACTGTAACAAGTAGAAGGAATTGTGTCAGTATGGGTCTTAATTCAACACTTAATCTAACGTTAGTAAATGACGATTCCATTTGCTAACTACACATAACGTTAGCTAGCTAATGACATTACATGACAGCTATATTCTGACCTTAGTTCAACACTTAATCTAACGTTAGTAAATGACGATTCCATTTGCTAACTACACATAACGTTAGCTAGCTAATGACATTACATGACAGCTATATTCTGACCTTAGTTCAACACTTAATCTAACTTTAGTGAATAGATTTTTTTAAAATTACGATGTGTATGCATTGCCACACGTAATCTGTAAATGGCCTTCCTTTTTTCGCGATTGCGTGGGCATTTCTAAACAGTAGGCTCATCCTCTCCAACTGGGCCGTCTTCAGGCTGTTTAGTGCCTTCATGGCAGCGGTATCCTGTGGGGTCGATTTTCCCTGTACTATCTTTATTACATGGATGTGGCATTTGGATGATTCATGGTCTTTTATGGCTTCCAATTTTAGGTTTTTAGTCCCAATAATGAAACTGTTAGCTTTCTTGTTGGCATCCGAAGCGTGTTGACGACATACCAAACAGAACATTGTCTGGCTTGTCTCCTTGTAAACTAACTGATCACGGGACTCTCTGTCTGCCTTGTCAGTTATTCTCCACTTCTCATTAAAAAAAGTTTTCGTTTCGTCTTCGCCTCTTTAACCTGTGTCTCCTCCTGGGATGTTTTCTCTGCAGACCTCTTAACCCCTGCGATGTAACGCCACATTGTGTTTTCTGGCTCTCTCTTCGTCCTCGAAAGTGTCTGTGTGAATTAGCAGACTCGCAAGACAAGCGTCCCTATACTCTGCCTCTGATTGGCTAACCAACGATGGCAACAAGTACTAGCCAATCAGAGAAAGAGTAGGGCGGGTCATAGGGGGGAAAATAACGCAGATTCGCGATTCAGTATGTCACAAATTGCTACTTTTCTTTACCCGCCACCGTGGCTGGTAGGTTGAGCAAATTCACCCGCCAATACGCAAATCCACCCGCATTTGGCGTGTAGCGGGTGCTAATTTCCACCCCTGGTATGCATCTTCACAAAACCACAGCATACCAAAGTGTGTTCACACATAACAACTTGAAAGTAGCTGTTTATTTCAGTGTTTCCGCTAATAAAGTGTTGGGGGGGGGATTGTTACTCTACCCTCAAAGCCTGACACCGCCCCCATTACAAAATCCAGTCAGTTCATGTAACAAATTAACAGCACAGTTCTTAAGAAAATTGGTTTACTCAGATATTTTCCAAGAAAAAGAAAAGCAGACGAAGTAAACAGGGCAGGCATTTAGTTAGCTAGACTATGTGCCTATGTGCATAATATCTAGACAGGTAAAATTTTGTAGTGTAAATTAATGTTATTGCAATTATATGGGTATGCTAATCTACTACTACTTTCAGCTGCTCCCGTTAGGGGTCGCCACAGCTGATCACCCGTTTCAATTTCTTCCTGTCCTCTGCATCTTCCTCTGTCACACCAGCCACCTGCATGTCCTCTCACATCCATAAACCTCTTCTTTGGCCTTCCTCTTCCCTGGCAACTCCATATTCAGCATGCTTCTCCCAATATACCCTGCATCTCTCCTCCACACATGTCCAAGCCATCTCAAACTTGCCTCTCTTGCTTTGTCTTCGTCCAACCTGAACTGTCCCTCTAATATAATCGTTCCTAATCCTGTCCTCCTTTGTCACTCCCAATGAAAATCTTACCAGCTTCAACTTTGCCACCTCCAGCTCCACCTCCTGTCTTTTCGTCCGTGCAACTGTCTCCAAACCATATAACATAGCTGGTCTCACAACCATCTTGTAAACCTTCCCTTTAACTCTTGCTAGTACCCTCGCAAATCACTCCTGACACTCTTCTCCACCCACTCCACCCTGCCTGCACTTTCTTCTTCACCGCTCTTCTGCACTCCGTTACTTTGGACAGCTGACCCCAAGTATTTAAACTCATATGCCTTTGTCACCTCTACTCCTTGCATCTTGAAACATTCCACTGTCCTCCCTCTCATTCACGCATATGTATTCCATCTTGCTCCTACTGACTTTCATTCCTCTTCTCTCCAGTGTATACATCCACCTCTCCTCAACCTGCTCCCTACTCTCACCACAGATCACAATGTCCTCCGCAAACATCATAGTCCACGGAGACTCCTGCCTGATCTCGTCCGACAACCTGTCCATCACCATTGCAAACAAGAAAGGACGGGTATGCTAACCTAACTTAGAAAAACGTAGCTATTACTGTCACTGAAAGATAACAAGAGAATGCGAGAATTTTACCACAAATTAAAGCAGTGGACAGAATCCCTTCACTTCCTAAAAAGGCTTTTATTGTGAAACATTTACTGGAATGCGTTGTGGAAAATTCAGTGAGTTGCGCGGTTTCCATATGGTACTTCAAATATATAAATGCCATCGTGTGGCACTTGTATGTTACTGCAAAATGCAGTTCGGGAAAATTAACACATGAACTGCAGTGACAGAAATAGGACAGTAACACTATAGGTAAGTAATCCACAACAACAAAGTGTTGAAAATAGCATGATTATATTGTTGAATGTATTCAATTAAAGAGATGGAAATGTACATTTTGCTTAACTGGCATGTTACCAAGAGTGCATGCTCAATAATCCAGGTAAGGAAATCCCAGAGAGTTGAATCAGTTCATCTGTGATCCAAGTGACTTCTTCAGAGACTCTCATGCCACAGGAAACACTGACCACCCCCCTTTCACATTGTCCCCATGGCAAACTTTTTGTTTCACAGGAAACACCATTTGCTACTGAATATCCTCACGTCCCTTACAGCATTTGAAATAACTTAAAACTATAGGTTAAGCACTTTGTTGTGAGCTTTTATTTAATTCAGTTGCAATGCAATACTATGTACGGCAGTATTGAAAATGTTAAATTTCCACTTGTGTCTCCTCCACCATATTCCTCAAGAAAAACTGCCCACTGTGACGAGTGTTACTATTGTATTCACTTTGTACTTTGTATCACTTTGACCTTGCTGAAGAGGAAGTCCATTATTACGGTATGGATGGAGCCCTTGACAGCTAGAACACAGCAACTTGGTTCAATCTTGCTAAATGACCGTGAAAATAAATTGGCAGGGATTAAAGAGACACTAGGCACATTTCTATCCAAATGCAATGCACGTTTTAGTCAAACTTCTTCTGTGTGTGTGGGTGGGGGGATTCATGTCAGGTGTGTTGTAGTCTTTAGCGGCTTCTATGTGCTACAGCATCCCTCTATACAGGACGTGAGGGACTACATAATCAAAACATACACAAGGAAAATGGAGAGAGATTCGCAACATTTACTGGAGAAGTCATCAGGCAAATGGCAGAAACCCCAGAGTTTATCCCCAACCTAACAGTTTACACTGTTTTTATTAAAATCTATCAACATGTCTATTTTTTCACTTCAGGCAAGCTTTAAAAAGTTTTGATAATTTTTTTTTAAACTTGGCTTTGCCAATCAGCTTTTCTTACTTGCAGCTAAAAAACTAGACTGGCTTGATGTAAAAGCTATAATGCATCTATTGAGTGAATGCCATTCGAGAACATGTTCGGTGTGTGTGTGTGTGTGTGTGTGTGTCCTACCTGATATTCAGCGTAGTTCTTGAGTCCAATGCCCAAGAAAGGTTTGAAGGCATCCATGTATTTCTGGAAATCACTACCCAGCACTGAGGACAAACAGAAAACCCAACTGGTTCAGTAATTTTCCAGCTTCAAGCTCCTCTTCTGTATACTAATGAACTTATATTGTGATAAGTTAAAATTTCATAAACATAAAACATTGAATCCACTGGACAAATACTTTCAGTAATAGTGATTTACTTGTGTGTGAGAGAGTATTTGTGGATACATTTGATTTCGTGTGTATACACTGAAGTATTTTACTTTCATTCATCTTAATCCCTTGCAGCGGTCTAAGTGTAGACTATGGTCTATAAATGACAATTCTACTCACGATTGATCTGTACTAGGCTACTGGCACAGTGAAATATTGTTAATGGTCACTGATATTTCTGTCAAAGCTAATAAACAATAGGGGGAAAAAAACTTAAATCAAAGAATGAGGAATGGGATAAGAACCCAATATAGGCTGCACTGAAGGACTTGACATTGAGCATACACTTTTGAGGACCTGAAAAGTTTCACAATCACTGACAATTCTTTCCTGGCCAACTCTTTGCTAACTGTTAGTGTGAGTGATCACCGGTGTGTACCTTCCACAAGTGTCGAGACAGCCATGAGGGCATCCTCCTGTACCCCCCCAGAGCCTGCGGTGCTCTGGAACATTCTGAGCAGGGAGGCCATCACCACGTCTGAGATCTGCAGCGCATCCTGGTGCTGAACCTTACGAAGCACATTCTGCAAGAGGTAGTGTTAGAAGTTGAGCCCTACCCCCATTACCAGTAGGGCTCTTCTATCTTTAGCAGGGGACAATAAAATACATGTGGAGGTGCTGGTCACAGCTAATGCTATTGCAATTAGACCTGGTTCTCATAAGGTTAAAATATAATTTTTCATTATTTGGTCGCCATACCTGCAGAACAAACAAGTTAAGCTTGCAATGACATATATATATATATATATATATATATATATATATATATATATATATATATATATATATAAACCTTGAAAGTAAGCGCACTTGGCACGACTGCGTTGTAGTAGCTGTACCAAGTTCTTATGCATCATTAATCTTACTAATTTCAAGTTATTTAAACTCTTCAGCAAATGTAAAGATATTCCTGTGAAATGAAAAAAAAACAAAAAAACAATCCGTCTTTGAAAACACATGGAAAGATACAAGTGTTTAGAAGTGTTCGTGTATCCGAGTGCGTGATCTCACCTGAAGAGTGGCACACAGTAGCGACTGCAGGTCGTTAAACTGGATTCTGTCTGAGGTGCTCTGGATGTGAGACTAAGAGACAGGATTTTACATCATTGGCTATGAAATACAGCAGTTAACAAGTGTAGGCAATTCTTCAGCTGAGGTAGAAGGCCAATTCTTAAAATCCCAAAATTGGCACACTGAACTTTGCTGAGGCTTAACCCACTTTCAGGTTTTACTTATTTACAAAAATGGTATATTCACTGAGTCTGGCTCTCCAACTAACTACATCTATTCCAATACCCAAGTGATGCTTGGTGACTGGTAGACAACCAAGTGGGGGCAACGCATAAGGTAGCAGCAGGTTTCCACTGTAATGATCACTGAAGCTGAAATGAGAACTCTCTTGGAGACATTAAGTAATTGATCATAGGCAGCTAATCTTATTTGTCGCATTGACCCAACACACTTGTCTATCCATGTCTATCCAGGGCCAAGTATAATCAGGTTTCTTATTTTAGTATACAGTACACCAGCCGATTACAGTCACAAAATATTTTTGTACTTAGGCTGTTTACCTTTTAACCTTTTGAATACTAACTTGACATCACCATTGAGTCACCTTTACATATACAATTTCAACACAGGCCCAAATGTTTCTCTCTATACCTCGCCCCACACCTTATCTCACCTCCATCTGCAGGACCTGCTCCAGCCGCTCCATGATAACCAGGGTGGTTTTTTGGACAGCAGGGTAGCAGTCCTTGGCACTGTTCTTGACTATCTCCATTAGCGCCTCATAGGCTGCAGAGCGCAAGTTGTTCTGGTGGCCATCAGGCCTGGAAGACAGACGCACACATGCGCACACACACAAATGTAAAATAAGGCACTTATTTCATTTAACTAATTCCATCAGTACCATACCATGTTTGATATGTGGTAGGATTCTTACAAAAGCCAATAGGTTTTCCATGATCATAAGTATACTTAGGCTGACAAATTGTGCAGCCAAAAAAAAAGTATTTATAGAAGGTATTGTTTTACAATCATTTCAGTGATTCTAAAATACCTTAAATTTCTGTGTGTCTTCTTGTACCTACCTGTCTGTGGTCTCCAAAAGTTTCTGTACAATGATTTCAAAGGAAGAGGAGAGGCAGTATGTGCTAGGCTCCTCCTGGCCCTCCGCTACATCTGTGGCCTCGTATGCTGCTTCTGCCAGGCTGGAGAACGCCTGGGAGAAGGGGAGAGACGGAAGGTGTAGAGAGCCAAAGGACAAGAGCCGGGGAGTTAGAGAGGAACATCTATTAGTACGACTGTTTTTCTCACTTCCTTGAAGAAGCTGGAGACTGCTCTGCACTATGCTCTTGGCCAACTGAAATGTTCCATAATTATATTTTCAGGATGTCTAAGAATATTTAAATATCGTATCTTTTAGGCCTTGTAAAATCTGTCCAATACCAACCACTAGAACCTTGTTTATTCATTCTTGCATTAGGACCTACAATTTCTTCTTACACTGGCAGATTTTTGAAAATTTCTGAACAATTTGAACCAACTAGCTTGTTTCAAGGCTTTTAAATTTAACAGCCTCAAACACTTATGTCACAATAATTCATAACTGAAGTACACACGGTGAGGTAAAGATTTTGGTCAGTATCAAATATCAGGCATCATATTTACAACTGGGTAGGTAACTTAAGTAAACTGGACCATTTCACTTTAAGGACAATATTTGTCATAACACCCTCACCTCACCTAGGTCGTCCGTCAGGACGCCCCTTATAGGTTTTCGGTTGTGCATGTTTGTTTAAAGCACGGGGCGCTACTCCACATGCAGTTTGTCCTTACACCAATATGAAAACATGGGGTAGCCATCCTTCTAACTTACCCAGCAGACATTTGAGGCAACTCTAGGCTCTGCTCCCAATCCCTCTATCAGACACTGTAGCAACGGGGCCAAGTACACCTCATTGATGGCAGCTTCGGGCAGCAGTTCACAGATCCTCCCAACTGTCCAGGCTGTGGTGTCCCTCACCACTACACTGGGGTCCTTCATTAGCTCTATCAAGGTGGGCATAGCCTGTGAAAGGGGGACACAAAACATGCTCAGTCCATTTGAGACAACTAGCTGAAAAACTACAACCTGGTGCACGCGTTACAGCAAAACAAGATAATGAATGCAGAATAGTGAACCCTTGATTTAGTTTAAAACGTACAATGCAAGAAGCAAAGCAAGGCAACATCTGCAATACTAAGGCTTGAATTAAAAGGAGAGTAGCCACTTTCACACAAGCTAACAGAGAGGCTTTTATGACTGCAAAGCCACAAAACTATCTGCATAGAGATGGTCTTTACCTCAGCAAAGTCCATTAAGGATTGGAGTCAAGACTAAGCAGAAGCATTGAGCTAGCCAAAGAATTATCAAGCCGAGCAACAAGGTATACAACCAACTCATTACCTTTATGTCATAGGGAACTACCCAAGTATTTGGATTCTTGAAAGGTAAAACCCAGAATTATTGAATAGATTCTATTTCTAAGACCTGGAAAGGGGTCCTAGGGAATGATGGAAACCTAAAGCTTGTAGGACAAGCTGGACCAAATATTAAGAGTTTTAAATCTACAATATGGCTTATGCATGTAGGTCTCAGATACTGTGGTAGGGGTATACATCACACATTCAGCGTGGTGCATGATTTCTCATCACAGACCATACACACATACCTTGGGTGTGTGATTACTGTATTTCGAGCAAGGATTTGTGTGTGTTAGGGTAATTTAAGTAGAATGATTTTCCCATTTATGACAGCATGTTTATGTAAAATCATGCTTAGTTTTAGGGTTAGAAGCTTTGGTTTAGGCTTTTCTCATGAGGTGATGGGAATTAGGGGTCAACCGTAGTCAGGTCACTGACATAGTAAACGAATAACATTATTCGCACCTCCAAAACCCTTATGAGTGGCATGTTTACCCATCTAGCCAGTTAGTTAAAACAATGAAATCACCTGTATGACGAGGGGTTTGAGCTGATTGAGTTCAGGTCCCTCCAGGATAGACCCAAAGGCCATGACAGAGGCATCCCGGTAGCGCCAGTCAGGGTGTTTGATGTGCTCCTTGATGAAGGGCAGGACATGGGGAACCACATCGTCCTCACAACACGTTGACAGAAGCATCAGACACACTCCAGCCGCCTTACATGGGTTCCAGTCGTCGTCATCATCGTTCTCATCCTGCAGGTAAGGGATAAAGGGAGCAGTTGGACAGTGCTTGGGAGTGATGCTTACAGGCTTTAACAAGTCAAACACTATGATTTCAGAGACTGAATTTACCAATATCACAAATATGAATGTGCAGACTAGGGTTGGGTATTGAAAGGGAGTGCCATTTGGAATCCATTGAATTATGTTGGTCCTACCGAGTATCCATTTGGGGGGGGGGGGCCATTAAAGTTTTCAATACTTTATGGTAGATGACGTGAACACTATAACAACCAGTGCTGTATATAAGCGAATTCACTGACAAATCAGCATGAAGCTATTTGGGTAAATGGACTCGCAACTGCCTTCCGAGTTGAAAGTGGGTCTCACAAATTTGGTAAGCTACCATCGCTCTAGACAAGATGCATGGTTACAATTTGTCAAAACTGACAGCGATGCTGTAAAATGCAACCACTGCAAGGTTCAAGTCCGGGAACACCTCAAATATGATGAAACATCTGATCATCCATGATCATGACCATCCATGGCATCAACTTAAGACTGGCCAGCTGCACCATCTTTGACAACACTCCGCCTGGCAAGCGCGAGAGCACCACCACCAGTGCTGGTTCTTCTGCTGGCAATGATGAAACTATCCAATTATTTCGGTGTAACATCTACCCTGTCCAATGTTTTTGAAAGGTAAGGTTCTCATTAGAAGTTGGCAAGCTAACAGCGGTGCCATGCCATATTTCCGACAGCCAATTATTCCAAAACCCCAATAGTCCGAAAAATGTCCCAATGGACCGAAAGCCCACTTGTCCAACAGCCCGTTATCCCAAAAAGAAACGGCCACTGCTCCGAAGACCGGTTCTTCCAAAAATACACTCTCCCTGGAGTTGTTAATTCAGAAACTGGCAGGGTTACCCCAAAATCTGTTACCTGTCAGTTTTGTGACTCTGCCCTAAAAATGCACTATTTTGGCCACCCCCCAGATACTAATCCAAAATCTTAACCACACCAAATCCATGCCAAAAATTAACTGTTTCTAACAGAATGCCTAATCTTAACCATTTCTAATTTTATGCCTAAATTTAACCACATTACTCTGACTGCTGTATCCTGTCTGAAAAAGCAAGTTTTAAACACATGGTCACAATCTGATGGATCACAGATTTCGGTGTAAGATCTACCCTGTCCAATGTTTTTGTGAATCATTGATCTGAACTGGCCAGAGATAAACAGTAAAAAAGTTGATATTTCTGGTGAAGTAGAGATGACAAGTGCTTTTAATGTTACACCTCCTACTCATGCGAATTAGCAGTAAACGGTATCTTTGCGTTTGCACATCAAAATACACTAAGATATTAAGGTATTAAAAAAAACTGCAGGGGGAGTGTGTATTTTCAGAGCAACAGACCTTCAGAACAGTGGGCTTTTGTTTTCAGCATAACAGGCTGCCGGACAACTGGGGTTTCGGTCCAAGAGGACATTTCTCGGACAATCGGGGTTTCGGAATAATGGGTTGTTGGAACAATGGGCAGCCCCCCCCCCACCCCATAGCAGGTTAACGGTTTCAACTTTTGGTTCTAATACTAACCCCGATACTTGTCTAGCAAGTTAGTTACATTACCGCATTAGTTGGCATACCTCGTTAGTTAGTTGGCTTTGCATTTGCCTTTAACTCCCATTTCATCTTAAACTAAGGCCCCTCTGTCCAAGCCAGCAGCAGTGCAGCCCATTCCAACCCCTCCATGACTCTCTTTATTATGGCAGTTAGTAATGCAAAGGTAAGGAAAGAAAAAAGACGAATGCCACTATGCTGTAATCCACTCTATATTTAAGGGGTTGCATCCTTTCAACACAATCGAATCATCATTCTTAGGTAGGTTTGCAATGACTTTACTAGGGAAAGTAAGCATAACAGTCTTATATTTGTAAAATCTGGCTTGAGAAAGTAGAGGTACGCACTGGATGTTTGTAATATATTTACTCCAATAATGGACTAAACTAGCCCATTTCACAAACTAGTTCACCTAGGAGTCTGAAGAACTGTGTTAATTAGAATCAGCTGGTTTAGTGCTTGGGTGGGGCAATTACATGGTTAGTAGTGCTTCTACTTACTGAAGACAGGTTTTCCACCTCTGAATGAACAGTCTGCAAGACATAGTTCCTTTTTTCTCTATTAAGGGAGATGGTAGCAGCCCTAAATCAGCATTACCAGCCCCCATCCAGAGACATACTGTCAATACTGTAGTACCTGCTAGGTACAAGGTAGAGGGAGAGTGAACAAGGAGTTGAGGGAAGTGAAGGAGGCGGAGCTGACCTGTGATGGATGATGGATAAGCGTTGCAAAGGACCATTATCTCTCAGTGACGGCCCACTTCATAAAGTCAGGCAAAGTGATGGGAGAGAGTTCTTCAGACCAAACCCGTCTACCAAGTGCAGACAGGAGTGAATGTGACTGCAGCTTATATTGGATAAGTTTCACATCAAAGAGATGGTTTTGGTGATTACAATGGACAATGCCACAAATATGGATGTGGCGGCCAGGATAATGAGCTACATGAAAATGCCTTGCTTTGCTCATTGTCTTAATCTTGCAGCACAGAAGCTCTATACAGAACAAAGTGTTGACAGATGGGCAGCTCGAATCCGCACAGTGGTAGTTGGGGTTGAAGAAAGCAGTCTCGGCTAAACCAATCCTCAAAGAAAAGCGATGCCTCATTAGTATGTATCCAAAATTATTTTCAATAAAAAGAGAACTATATTTATATGTAGATAAATATCCTAGCTAATTACTGTTTTTATATTTTAAGACCTCCCTGAGCACAGACTAGTGTTGGATGTGAAAACCAGATGGAATACATTGTTCCTGATGGTTGAGATTCACTGAGCAGTACCCTGCCATTCAGGCAACTTGTATGGACCCTCGCCTGAGAAGGTCAATGAAAAGAGATAGGTAAGGTTGTAGAGGCATATTTGCTTTTGTATATGTTTAGAGCATTACAATTTATAGGCTAGACTACTGTACAAAAGGCTGTGTTTTCTTTCAGACTGGAAAAAAAATCAGACAAGGCCCTTAAGAAGGCCGAGGACCTTGTTAGTAAAATGAGAGTCCTGTACACGTCAACTCTGCGTTTGTACAGAGCATATCCCAACTTGCAGCCAGATTTTGCCAATCATACAGAAGCTGGAAGCCCACTTCAAAGTTGGAGACGGTGAGGATTCCTCTTACACTGTCAAGAGGAACATCTGGGATGACCTCTCTAAATGGTACAAAGTAAGTTCAGGGCGCCTGTCTGTGGGTCTTAAAATGTCTTAAATCAAAGTTATAAATATTAGGCCTTAAAAGTCATTAAGCTGAATTTACATGGTCTTAATTTCAACAAACATTTTCTAAGATTTTATTTATCGATTTATTTCTTAAAGTCTTGAAATGTCTTAAATTCAATATTACAAGTATCAGGCCTTGAGTCATTACATAGTCTTAAATTTGAATTTATAAGGTCTTAAAATCAAAATTTTCACAGATTTTATTTATTCATTCATTTCTTAATTAAATAATTTAATTAATTAATTAAATTACTGTGATGGACTAGCAGCCTTTCCAGGGTGTCTCCCCGCCTGCTGCCCAATGACTCCTGGGATAGGCTCCAGCATTCCTGGACCTGAATTTGGATAAGCGGCTTGAATAATGGAATTTAATGGAATTAATTAAATTAATTTTAATTAAAACCAATTCAGAATTAGTTTTTCTGCTGCAGAATCAAGTTCTGATGGCCTACAACACCCTAAGCTTACTTACAGTATTTCTTACCTCTACGCTGAACCTAATGTACCTATTAGGAAAATGCGTATTCTACATAAACCCAACTCCCTGTCACACCTTTATACCCACTTACCTGTAGAGAAAAAGCCAAGCGAATTCTAGTAATAATACTAGCAAATAGTGAGGTTAAATAGTGAGGTACTAGAACTTCCCCCACAAGTTTGACTTGAATGTCTTATTTGCTCTAACAAGAGCTGAAGATCCAGGTGTTCCTCAAAGAGGCCACCGCTTTGGAGCCGCAGTTTAAAGCTCAAGTCCAGGATGCTGTCATGTGGATGAGGTTTGAGAAAGGGGCTTGCTTGCGGTTGCAGAACCAGAGACAGGCACGTCGGAGGGGTTTATATTAAGCTGACAGACTCTCTTATATGTATCGAAGTAATCGTAAACATCTCTTTCCATTTACAAAGGAACATCAATCTGGTGATGGCCAGGCGGAGGAGAAAGAAGCAGCAGCTTTGGTAGAGAATGAGTATGATGGTGTGGATTATGTAAGGGCTAAGAAAAAATTACGAGTATAATCTCAATGCCATGCCACTGTCCTCTGAGTGTTGCTATTCTGAGCCATGTTGCTTTCATGTTTTTTTTTTTTCCAGATTCCACCACAGAAGAGATGGACCCCTGACTGCACTCGCTTAACTCTTTGTGAAAGAAGACCAGGCCCTAACCATCAGCGGTAACGTGAAGGGTGCCAGCACCAACACACAGACTGGTGCAGAGGACAAGAAAGGAGTTTGAGCTGTATAGAAGCCTGATGTGTTGACCTCAACAAATGTAGCAATCTGGTGGTTGGAGAGAAGGGAGACTTTGCCAATCTTGTTTGACCTTAGTGCTAGGTACTTGTGTACCCAAGCATCCTCCATTCCAGTTAAGCGCACTTTCTCAACAGCTGGGGAGACAATTAGCATGGAAAGGTCGGGTCTCCTCCCAGAAAAGGCAGATATGATTATCTTCCCCCATAAGGATTCTGACTGAATGGAGAGATACCAGTTACTACTGACGTGAGAGCATCCTGTCAAAAAATAATCCAAATTGGGCGTCCAGGTAGCGTAGTGGTCTATTCCGTGGCTTATCAACACGGGGATTGCCGGTTCAAATCCCCGTGTTACCTCCGGCTTGGTCAGGCGTCCCTACAGACACAATTGGCCGTGTCTGCGGGTGGGAAGCCGGACGTGGGTATATGTCCTGGTCACTGCACTAGTGCCTCCTCTGGTTGGTCGGGGTGCCTGTTCGGGGGAGGGGGGGCTGGGGGGAAATGGGGTGATCCTCCCATGTGCTACGTCCCCCCTGGTGAAACTCCTCTCACTGTCAGGTGAAAAGAAGTGGCTGGCTATGCCACATGTATCGGAGGAGGCATGTGGTAGTCTGCAGCCCTCCCCGGATCAGCAGAGGGGGTGGAGAAGCAACCAGGATGGCTCAGAAGAGTGGGGTAATTGGCCAGATACAATTGGGGAGGAAAAAGGAGAAGAAGAAAAAAAGATCCAAATTAAAGCTGCCAGTCTGCACGTTGACCTCATTGTCATTGTACGCTTTCAATCTCAAAGTGCTGGAGTACAGAACCAAAACAACAATGTTCCACTGTATGAATTATGTTGGTCACTATATAATCATTTACAGAAAAGTAGTTGGCTGATAGTCCTATAAAGTTTTCATAATATAAAGTATCGTGAAGGCATCATATTGAATTAAATGTATCGGTATCAAAAAATTTTAAATTATAAACCAACCGTAATGCAGACCAAAATGTTTTAGATCTGAGCAGGGTGCAGCCAACACTGTTACAGTCTCCTTTTCAAAAGAGATATAAGGCGATATATCACTGTTTGATAGCTTGAACAACTGTCCCATTGGACTGTGTTGAAGCTAGTGAGAAGATTCAGTGAAGTGACATGTTTCTCAATATTGAAACAATCAGTCAAGTTTTGATCTGTACAATTCTAAAAGATCCCTGCCAACATTTTAACCAGGTTTGGGTCGAAAAAATTGAACATACTCTTGAGTTTATTCAAACACGTCTTCTGCCCCATATCTAACGAGAACATGAACCGCTACACTCCCAGGTAGTGAATTTGGTTGGCCCAAACGAAACACTCCCAAAGTGGGATTATTGGCAAAGTGCTACTTGGGCCTCTATACCAGAGGGTTTTAAGCACAGGGGCAAACATTTTTCCATTCAAACTAAGTTAATATAAAGACCTTTTGACAATTGAAATATTTTAATTGATTGCATTTCTATTAGTACATTATAAGCAATAAAACAATCTCCTTGTACACAGAACTAACGCTACAGCCGCAAAAAAGGAAAAGGGGTGAAAAGTACTGTTTAATGTTGAAATTTGAAAAATGAGTGAAACATTTGTGCATTATAAATGAGATTTTAGTCATAACTTACACCATCACTCAAAGGCTTGGTGAAAATGCAGCTGCTGTTACCGGCAAAAGAATAGCTCTGAAACCCAACCAGACTGTTTTTCCTGCTCGTTAGTTGTAAAATTATCACTTGGAAGCAAGTTGCTTTTACTTGCGTCAAATCACTTGGACTGAAAAATTATTACATTTTTTTCTTATATCAGAAAAGCACTTTTTCATTAGCTAATCTGCCTACTACGCCATCAACATTTTATATCAAACAGACTGAAAAATTCAACTTCTACCTATAGCCGTTTATAATTCAGTCCATTCTGCATTAATCACAGAAATCATATAGATTCACACACACAGCATAAGCAGTCACAGAAACGTGAAATCAGTTCACCTGGACACAACGTTTAGTGGGAGAAACAGAAGCATCACTCATCTAAGTGACCTCGTCAGTCTCAACTGACTGCAGGTATCCCCCAACCTTATAAACAGCAGTTGCATAATGACCATGTGTGGCAAATAGAGCAATACAGTGTACGCTGTTAAGTGCCGGAAGGATTGCCGTGACTTGTACATCGGGGAAACCAAACAGACCAAGAGGATGGCACAACACAGAAAAGCTAACATGGCTTGCGGGTAGCGTAGCGGTCTATTCCGTTGCCTACCAACACGGGGTTCGCCAGTTTGAATCCCCGTGTTACCTCCGACTTGGTCGAGCATCCCTACAGACACAATTGGCCGCATCTGCGTGTGGGAAGCCGGATGTGGGTATGCGTCCTGGTTGCTGAACTAGCGCGTCCTCTGGTCGGTCGGGGCGCCTGTTCGGGGGGAATGGCATGATCCTCCCACGTGCTACGTCCCCCTGGTGAAACTCCTCACTGTCAGGTGAAAAGCGGCGGCTGGTGGCTCCACATGTATCGGAGGAGGCATGTGGTAGTCTGCAGCCCTCCCCAGATTGGCAGAGGGGGTGGAGCAGCGACCGGGACAGCAGAGAGTGGGGTGATTGGCCAGGTACAATTGGGGAGAAAAAAGGGGGAAAATAAAAAAACAAAAAAACAAAACAAGAGCTAACACGTCAGGCCAAGACTCAGCAGTCTACACCCATCTACAGGCCAGTGGCCTCTCTTTCAAGGATGAGGGCGTGCACATCCTTGATAGGGAGGAATGCTGGTTTGGATGGGGAGTCAAAGAGGCCATTTATGTGAAGAGGGAATGACCATCCCTGAACCGGGGGGGGGGGGGGGGCTTACGAGTACATCTGTAGCCATCTTACAATGCTGTGATTGCAACTATTTCCCAATCCTCTGTGAATAGTATACATGGCCACTGAAACTCTAGTTGGTGGTCATGCCTATTTGCACATGAAATCAATCATTGGTTTTGGTCGTTATGCAACTGTACTGTTTATAAGGGTGGGGACACCTGCAGTCAGTTGAGACTGACGAGGTCACTTGGATGAGTGATGAAACGTTTCTCCAACTAAATGTTGTGTCCAGATGAACTGTTTCACTTTTCTGTGATTTTCTTACTTGGATTATTGAGCATTTAGGGACAGTTATCCTTCTTAGCTAATAATCTTTCATTCAGGAAATAAATTAATTATTTCAATTAGACAGAAAGTCATTTTTGCACATGCCATTATCAAACTCATTGTCTAACATGAGATATTTTACAGTGATCACATTTACAGCTATACTCTTATCACATTTACAGGCAACATTATATTTATAGGCTTTACAGCCAGACAGAGAGGGACAAACAGACAGACAAGAACAGAAGCCATACTGATATACCTGTTTAGTGAGGGTTTGGGTGAGGATGGGAACCAGGTACTGCAAGGCCCCTTTGGCGTAGAATTTACTGGTATGCTCTGGGGGGCGCCCCTGCTCGGAAGCCTGTCATTAGAGGGCGGAAACGATGAACAGTCAGAGGAGTGTGATCAGGACAATAGCAAAAAGATAATCTGGTTTTAAAAGGGGGGGGGCAAAAATCCCCACAAGACCAAGTATAGTGTACACAGCAAAAACATCTGTAGCCATGTGTTGAATTTTAAAATTGTTAATTACGTTTATCCTTTAAACAAATTTAGGATCATCTCATTCTCTCTCTCCCTCACACACACACACACACACACACACACACACACACACACACACACACACACACACACACACACACACACACACACACCTCAGAGGCTTCAATAGCCAAGTCCATCTCCTCATCACAGACATTGGACCAGAACTCGATGCCTTGTAAGGCGACCTCATCTATGTCACTCTTCATGGCCTCTATAGTAATCTGGAGAGAGAAAGTGAAGACAGGAAGGGAGAAAAGTGGGGCCAAGGTAAAAACAGATAAGGGAAGGAGGATAGAAAGGAGGGAAGGGAAAGCAAGTATGAGGTGATACATAGAGGAAGGGGGGGGGGCATAAATGATGATTATTCCAAACCAAATAAGGCAACATTTATATCCAATGTTCTTCATCACAGACTTACAAATGTTACTTCACCAAATATCTGATCTGAGGGCCAGACTCTTTTTTTGTGCTTTCTTTCAGTAAGCTAAATTCCTATTTTGGGATTTCAGTCAACATGTAATCCATTTATGGATTATTTTCAGTTGAATTTTTTTTTTTATTAGAACTAGCCAACAAAAACTACTGACCACTGGGGGGGGGGGGTCCCCACCACATTTGTAGAAAAGCATTTCTATGACATTAGCAAGCATTTACTTTTCCAGGCCTGGAAAAGTGCTCTGGGAAAGACGTGATCCTAAAAGTTTGTAGGACAAGCTGGACCAAAATTTTCATCTACAGTGTGGTTTGTGTCGGTCTCAGATACTGTGGTAGGGGTATACATCACATATTCAGCGTGGTGCATGGTTTCTCATCATAGACCATAAACACATAAGTTATGCATTTGAGTACTTGTGTTACAAGTGAGGACCTGTGCATTTGGGTGCTATTAAGTAAAGACATTTTTGTCATTTCTCATTTGAGAGAATGGTAATTTTTTTTCTTTTGGAGAACTGGTGGCCAGGTTTGGGACCAAGGTTGGGGGTGGCTACCTCTTATTTGGGAATTCAGTCAGTCATTTATGAATTATTTTCAGTTCAGAAAGAATTACTATACTGACAACTGACCACTTGTGTACAAAGATACATTTCCAAATCATTTCAAAATAAAACATTTTCCAAACATGGAAAACATCGTCTTTGAGCTGCTCAGACTTTTTCCAAGTTTTTTTTTTCTTTTTTGGGGTTTTCAGTGTGTTCCCATTTGCTGCAATAAAGATGTGAGCAGTGTCTTACCGCGAAGAGAGCAGGGCCCATGTAGGTCTCCATGTACTGGTAGTACAGAGACATGATCTTCACCAAGTTTTGTAAGGCTGCAACACGAACCTTCAATACAATAAAACACAAAAAGTATGGTAATAGAACAGAAAAGTTACTGAGTTGAAATGGAGATAGTGAATGCAGGTTCTACAAAGTATAATGTAAGCTAAACTTTGTGGTAAAAGTCTTTTCAACCATGCTCACACCTAATAAAGATGCCCAGTCAAAGGATTTTTATCAACACAAATTAAATAATTTATATTTGCAAGGCTCATCTGATGATTTTTTTCACCCCAATTGTACCCGTCCAATTGCCCCACTCTTCTGAGCCGTCCCGATCGCTGTTCCCCCCCTTCTGTCGATCCGGGGAGGGCTGCAGACTACCAAATGCCTCCTCCGATACATGTGGAGTCGCCAGCTGCTTCTTTTCACCTGACAGTGAGGAGTTTCACCAGGAGGACGTAGCGCGTGAGAGGATCACGCTATTCCCCCTCCTCCAACAGGTACCCCAACTGACCAGAGGAGGCGCTAAGTGCGGCGGCCAGGACACATACCCACATCCAGCTTCCCCCCCGCAGACACGGCCAATTGTGTCTGTAGGGACGCCCGGTCAAGCCAGAGGTAACCCAGGGATCTGAACTGGCGATCCTCATGTTGGTAGGCAACGGAATAGACAGCTACGCTACCCGGACCCCCCGGCTCAACTGATGATTGTAAATCTACCCAAATGCTGGGTTGAGCCTTTTTAGTCATTTTATTTAGTTTTTTCCAGGGTGCTGGGTAGTTCTGGTACAGCCCAGCTGCTGAGTTAGTGGCTGGGTCACTCTCAGTGACAGCTGAAACAATGCAGATAAAACTGTCCTCCTCCTCTCTTTCACTACTACCATGTAGCCGCCACCTGGTACCTGCTCAGGAGCTGGGTAACTTTAACTCAGCTGCTGGCTTACCTGCGGCGTAGAAAAGGCTTTTTTAACGAGTGGTCTTTCCGATTCTTTTCATAGAGCAGTCCTCCACGTTCACAACACAGTAAATTCGCCCGTGTAACAGCTTGCCCCCCAGTGTTGGTGAAAATGTTCATAGTTATAAGATGTGGTGTAAGCCCACTGGGGACCGGGGTTCGCGCCTCGGTCTCGTCAGATCCGACTATGGCCGGACTTGACGAAGCAGCAATAATTGGCAACGCTGTCTTTGGGAGGAGGGCAGAGTTGGCTTGTGTTCGTCACATGAATGCGTCTCCATGTGTGTCAGAAAAAAGCAGTGGTTCGGCCTGGATTCGCCTTGTCACCAAAGTGGCGAGGCGTCTCCTTCAAGACTGCCAGCCGGAGAGATGCAGTTGGCGAATGCATGCAGTACTAGGGTGGGTGTTTGAACTAAAACAGGGACCGATTGGCCACTAAATTGGGAGAAAAAGGGAAAAATCAGAAATAAATTGAAAAAAAAATTTTTTTCCTCCGCCCACCTGGCTGGAAAAGTCATCTTTTCCAAAGTGGACCTTGTCCGTGGATACCATCAGGTGCCCGTCCATCCGCTGGATGCCCCCAAAACAGCGGTGATCACCCCATTTGGACTGTTCAAGTTCCTGCACATGCTATTCGGCCTCAAGTACGCCACGCAGGCATTCCAGCACTTCATGGATTCAGTGCTACGGAAGCTGCCTTTCATTTTTGTCTATTTAGACAACATTCCTCATCGCCAGCACCTCCAAAGCGGAACACCTGTCCCACCTCCGGACTCTTTTTGAGCGACTCAGCCAGCACAGGCTGATCATCAATCCAGTCAAGTGCCAGTTCGGGTTTGCAACCATCGACTTCCTCAGACACCGAGTCACCAAAGACGGGGGGGCGGTACCCTTCCCATCAAAGGTGGACACCGTCGTGAACTTCCCTTGAACACTCACAGTCAAGTCCCTACAGGAGTTCCTTGGCATGGTGATTTTTCCACCGCTTTATCCCCCGAGCTGCTGAACTCATGCGACCACTGTATGAGGCCCTGAAAGACAAGGCCGCCAAACACACTGTGGACTCGTCTGTGGAGAGGGACAAGGCGTTTGTGGACGCTAAGACTGCTCTGGGTGACGCAACAATGCATCTGTCACCCAAGGCTCCAATCGCCATTACCACAGACGCTTCGGACTACGCAGACAGGGTGGTGCACAAGCAGTGGGTGAACGGCACTTGGCAGCCGCTTGCTTTCTTCAGCAGACAGTTACACCCCAGCGAACAGAGGTATAGCACCTTCGATTGGGAGCTCCTCGCTTCCTACCTTGCCATTCGACACTTCCATTCCCTGCTGGAGGCCCGACAGTTCACGGCATTTGTGGACCACAAACCACTGATGTTCACCATGGCCAAGGTGGCTCAGCCGTTGGGGAGATTGACGTTCACGAGGAAGATTGACATTCGGGTCGTGTAGCCCTCTCTAATATGTGTTTGGTAATAAATTTAACTTGATAGTGTTGTCTCAGTAATGTTAAAATAAACTAATGTTACTACAGGTGTTGACAAACTCCGTTCTGTTTTTGATGTCAGACAATCTCCCGGGTGTTCAGTGATGATTAGGAGACACCACTTGCTCAACCGTGTTAATTAAATTAATCTTTTTAATTATTGCAACATGTGTTTTGAGTCTAGATAGGAGCCAGTTCGCCTCTTACTATGCTGGTAGTGGACCCAGGTAGCGAAACGTGATTTGTAGAGTGATTTCATGTGCCAGTTGGCACCTTCAACAAGACATGATTAAACATAAGCAGAATTAAACGTTGCTGGCCATTTCTACAAAAGAGCCGATTATTTGTCAGCTGTTTGGTGGCTTGAAACAACACCTTTTCTTATCTAGAATACATTGAACATGATTCATCTCATAAAAGTTGGTCTTGCAGCAGGCCTGTTCCGTTAAAATGCATGAGATTGTTATACATGTATTTGTTTTTTGTTATTGTAATAATGAGCATATGAACTTTTAACTATGAGAAATTATGAGCTGATACTCTCTGCAGGGAACATGCTGCTTAAAGCAAAACTTGGTGATGTCCAAAAGTTTGTTAGAATAACAGAGCCAAATCTGATAAGAGTTTTTGACTGCAGGTAAGAAACTGACAGTGTAGAATTGAGGCTTACACAAGGAGTTTTAAGTGCTAATAGTAACCGAATTCAGCCCTTTGAAATTGATATACTGGAATACTTGGAAAATTATTGGAAATTTCAAGTCTTCAGCTTTTTGGAATTGATTTTTGACTGGACCGCAACAGCAAACAAACACTACACATGCAGATGTATGAAAAGTTCCCCCCCCTCTTACAACACAAATGTGAATATTAGCATAGATTTTGGTATATTAGGCTACTAAACCACCAAATCACAGCTATGCCAATCCATATCAAATTGATACCCATAAAATTTTCTTCCTACAGATGCCAAGGGGGAAATGCACTGAGGCTGCTACCCATCATGCTTCCACCTCCTGTTTTTAGACTTGGCCGAAAAGAGGTCTGGCCCAGCACTGACGAGGCCAGACAGGCCTTCATTGACCTTCGGTCTTTAAGTAAGATCTAGGATATTTGAAGGGGGATGCAATTCCTTTTGGGAATTCACATGTTATTCCTGGGACCCAGGACAGTTCAGTCTATATATTTGAATATGCACCACTCTCTCTCAAAGCTAGAATTCAAAGAAAAGGCCCTGAAAATGCATTATCCCACTGACTGGTTGCTTTTTAAATTTATCTTTACCGTGTTTACCTTCATTTCTTTCTTTGTCTCTATCATAGGTTGGAACAAACATGGTGGAGTACCTCCAACAGGCTGAGGTGTCAACAGCATACCCCTACGCCTTTTCACTTGGAGATGAACACCTGTTCTCCCAAGCATTTGTTATCCTAGCAGGACAGGCCTTAGGGCAAAGCACACTGCTTGAGGCAGTTGATGTGTGCTTCAAGGCATTTTGTATTTTTGACATCAAATACCCCAAGCAGCGTGCTCCTGCGTGGGAGTTTATTCAAAAAGTTGACGTTCAAAGATTTACTTAAATTTAATGTTTAAAGTGGAAGTAGACAAGTCTGCGGTGGTGTAGCGGTCTAAGCATCGGCTTTGTGTCCATGCAGTTGCCCACTGGGGACCAGGGTTCGCGCCTCGATCTCGTCAGATCCGACTATGGCCGGACTCGGTGAAGCAGCGATAATTGGCAACGCTGTCATCGGAGGGGAGCGGAGTCGGCTTGTGTTCGTCACATGAATGCGTCTCTGGATGTGTCAGAAAAAGCAGTGGTTCGGCCTGGATTCCCCTTGTCACGAAAGTGGGGAGGCGCCTCCTTCGAGACTGCCAGCCGGAGAGATGCAGTTGGCGAACGCATGCAGTACGAGGGTGGGTGTTTGAATTAAAATAGGGATCGATTGGATACTAAATTGGGAGAAAAAGGGAAAAATCAGAAATAAATTTATTAAAAAAAAAGTGGAAGTACACAACTTTTTTTGCTTTAACTTATCATTATAAAGTAAATGTTGATATTACAGTGTAATGGCTATAGAACAATGACACCATCGGCATTTAGATTGGTTCTCTATACGCCTTGCATTCACTATGCAACTCTGTCTGCCACCGGGAAGGATTTTTCCCAGCAAATCGATTTATGACACAGGAAGTGCATCAACCACCCAGTAGTGGGCAACCGAAGTAACTGTGGAAACTCTACCTAGCAAAAGAAAAAAGAACCCAGTTGATGGAGGAGGCAAACAAGGCAAAGAGGGAGCGTGATAGACGAGATAAAACAAAAGTGAACCTCGGACGGCAATTCACTTGGAGAGCCCTAGGACTTGAGAGGGTTCCAAACCTACTTTCAGTTGGTATTATTTCTACTTGATCAGCAACACAACCTGCCTACTTATTAATATTATCAGATATTTTACACTGCCTTTATCAAAGCACTGAGAATGGGGTTTCTAGTTCAAATTGTGATATTTTACTCTGTCTTTATCAAAGCACTGAGAATGGGGTTCCTAGTTCAAATTGTGATTCTTACGGTTGTTTTTCTTTGGACAGTTGCCAGGCTGCTAATAAATAAAAAATGATCCGGTTGTCTTTGCGAGTGCCGCAAACAATAATATCACTTGGAAACGTGATGGTGTGTGTGTGTGTGTTGAAAAGGTGTCTACTTCCACTTTAAAATAAATTGCCATTTTTCTTCATTTTTGTAAAATGTCTAGAATTTTTTTAAGAACTTTTTCTAAAAATGTGTTTATTGCAAAAATTTATAATTTGCATGACCAAATCTTAAAATGTATTTTGGATTAAGCCTACATATCCAAGCTATTTTATGTATAGTCTATTTAAACAACATTGTTGTGGATTTTACTGTAAGGAAACACAACAATAATAACAATCCATTTATGAGGTTAAAATTAACCCGGCATTCTGGTCAATATGAACCAATAAGTGGGTTGAATGATCAACCCCACTTGCGGAGTTAAATGAATAACCCAACATGTTGAGTCAAATTAACCTAACACTTGGTTAGTCCATATTTGACCCAGCGCTGGGTTACAGAAACAACCCAAGTTAGGTTAAATTCAACCCAGCATTTCTTTTTTTCTTTTTTTTTAGTCTGTATGTTGGATTTGCAGACAGACATTTTTTTCATAAGCATATTTACATTTCATGAACGTAATTTCTTCTTTAGTGATATTGCATGCTGTTAAACTTAATCATCTATGCCTCGTTAAGATGTTGGCCATTTCTTGGTGTTGAAACCCCGCTGGAAGGGGGCAGCTCCCTACATTGCATATATTTATGGCTTTTGACATGAAGTTTGAGGCTTTTGTACTTATACTGTGTAGCTGCAGATGCAAATTTTGAGTTGCCTGTAAAGGTACCATTAGTAAAATGTTGACAATCATTGCAAAAATGACCATCATCTATCAAGGGAATTGGAAATACACTCACTGGCCACTTTATTAGGTACACCTTGCTAGTACCGGGTTGGACCCCCTTTTGCCTTCAGAACTGCCTTAATCCTTCGTGGCATAGATTCAACAAGGTACTGGAAACATTCCTCAGAGAGTTTGGTCCATATTGACATGATAGCATCACGCAGTTGCTGCAGATTTGTCGGCTGCACATCCATGATGCAAATCTCCCGGTCCACCACATCCCAAAGGTGCTCTATTGGATTGAGATCTGGTGACTGTGGAGGCCATTTGAGTACAGTGAACTCATTGTCATGTTCAAGAAACCAGTCTGAGATGATTCGAGCTTTATGACATGGCGCGTTATCCTGCTGGAAGTAGCCATCAGAAGATGGGAACACTGTGGTCATAAAGGGATGGACATGGTCAGCAACAATACTCAGGTAGGCTGTGGCGTTGACACGATGCTCAATTGGTACTAAGGGGCCCAAAGTGTGCCAAGAAAATATCCCCCACACCATTACACCACCACCACCAGCCTGAACCGTTGATACAAGGCAGGATGGATCCATGCTTTCATGTTGTTGACGCCAAATTCTGACCCTACCATCCGAATGTCGCAGCAGAAATCGAGACTCATCAGACCAGGCAACGTTTTTCCAATCTTCTATTGTCCAATTTTGGTGAGCCTGTGCGAATTGTAGCCTCAGTTTCCTGTTCTTAGCTGACAGGAGTGGCACCCGGTGTGGTCTTCTGCTGCTGTAGCCCATCTGCCTCAAGGTTCGACGTGTTGTGCGTTCAGAGATGCTCTTCTGCATACCTCGGTTGTAATGAGTGGTTATTTGAGTTACTGTTGCCTTTCTATCAGCTCGAACCAGTCTGGCCATTCTCCTCTGACCTCTGGCATCAACAAGGCATTTTCGCCCACAGAACTGCCGCTCACTGGATATTTTCTCTTTTTCGGACCATTCTCTGTAAACCGTAGAGATGGTTGTGCGTGAAAATCCCAGTAGATCAGCAGTTTCTGAAATACTCAGACCAGCCCGTCTGGCACCAACAACCATGCCACGTTCAAAGTCACTTAAATCACCTTTCTTCCCCATTCTGATGCTCGGTTTGAACTGCAGCAGATCGTCTTGAACATGTCTACATGCCTAAATGCATTGAGTTGCTGCCATGTGATTGGCTGATTAGAAATTTGCGTTAACGAGCAGTTGGACAGGTGTGCCTAATAAAGTGGCCGGTGAGTGTAGTTGCCAATCAAGAGTTTACCGAATGGTAAACGACAGCTTTACCAGATGCTGAAATTTCTGGCTTTCAAAACCTACATTCTGGTCCACAATCTTTATTTTGGCAAACAAACCAGTTGAGAGTTCCTCGCTCTTTAGAAATTCAATGTTCTTCCACATAACGACAGGTACCCATATGTTAATCTCGTGCATGTTTCAACGTTCCAGCTTTACAACGCAACCATCAAGAATTCAAAAAGCATCATCCAGCAGAAAAGAAATTACAACAAATGCCACCCCAAAAGTAGAATAAATACAGATATCGCTTTCGAGAGGGAGCAAAAACTGCAACTATCAAGGCATTAAAAGAAACAAACAATGCTAAGCTGGCCATGCCACTGAAGAACAAGTAAGCACCATTGTCATTTAATGACATGTGAGAAGTTATAAATATTGTTAAGTTTTATAACAACATTACCCTGACATTTTGGCAGGATCTCTACATTAGGTAGCTTTCGAAGTTGTAGGATGTTTGCCCGTGTTGTTACAATTCCTGATAGCGTTCACTAGAATTTTTTTATTTTATTTATTTTTTTTACCGATTCTACCTTTTAAAACTTCTTTCTTAATGGCCATCTTTGTTACTCACTCTGGTGTCAGGGCATTGCGTTGCTTCACACACCACCTGCATGATGAAGTGTCTCTCCGTCTGCAACAAATGCAAAAAAATGAATGGCTTTTAACCCAAATCAGACATAAGAATTATGTATAAAAACATAATTTGAAAATTAAACTGAAAATAACCGATTTGTGTGAAAACATTTAACTTGGAACACGTAACTCATCCCTGCCTGAAAAAAAAAGAAAAACACTTGATGGACTGGGCTCTGATGAGCTAATGCTGTGCTGTATGGAAAACAAATCTCCACTTATGTCTTAGTTGCCTGGACAGAAATGAGAATGAGGCTAGAGGAGACAAGGAAGGAGACAAAGATAGATAATGGGAGAGGTGGAGATGGACAGACAAGCACAGAGCCCTAATTCAAACTCAAGTTCAAATTCCCCATCTTTCCAACAGAGAATAGGGAAATAGTTAAGATAATAAACCAAAGCGTGCAGATCAAGAAAAAGAAAACAGCTGCTGTAGTCGTCCTATTGTACATTAAGCATTTTATGTACTTTTGCACCGCTTTTAACTGGTCGCATTTCGAGAACTTTTTTCTTTTTTTAATGAAGACTACCAAAGGTAGTTTTTTTTTTTTTTTTTTTTTTTTTTTTACCTCCTTGTCAAAGTTGGCTTTGGTGAACTCCAGCGAGTTGAGCAAAGCGTTTGTAGCAGCCAGTTTGACGTTGTTGCTTGGCTCCTCCTTTCTCATGCCCTGGATGATGGCCGTCAGGATTTGGTTGGCGTTGTCCTGTAGCTGCTCTGGGTCCTAACAGCACAGGGACCAGATTGAACATTAGAGGATGAAACTAACGCAAAAGGCTTTTTCTACATACTGGGTCTATAAGGTTATATTGCATTTAGAACTCTACAGTAATCAAAACATGTCATTAGGGGTCGGAGGTGGTGTAGCGGTCTAAGCATTGGCTTTGTGTCAATGCAGTTGCCCACTGGGGACTGGGGTTCACGCCCCAGTCTCGTCAGATCCAACTATGGCCGGGCTCGATGAAGCAGCAATAATTAGCAACGCTGTCTTCGGGAGGGGGGCGGGGTCGGTTTGTGTTCGTCACATGAATGCGTCTCTGTGTGTGTCGGAAAAAGCAGTGCTTTGGCCTGGATTCGCCTCGCCACTTTCGTGACAAGGCATCTCCTTCAAGACTGCCAGCCGGACAGATGCAGTTGGCGAACGCATGCAGTACGGGAGTGGGTGTTTGTAATAAAATAGGGATCGATTGGTCACTAAATTGGGAGAAAAGGGGAAAAATCAGAAATTTAAAAAAAAAAAAAAACGTCATTAAACTAGAGTAACGTTATCATTTCCTCAAATTTGTTTGTAATTTTAAAATTGCTTTCATAACAGAAACTGTCTGCACCACAGTCTGGAGATGGACCGACACCCAAATTTGGCAATGTCTTGGATGAGCTTGGTGTGCACTGAGAGCAAAGAACACAATTATTCTAGTATTGAATGGTTTACAATATTGTTTTAATGCATTATCAGAAAGCTAGCCAACAGTAGCCATAACATTACATTACAGTCATTTAGCCGACGCTTTTATCCAAAGCGACTTACAATAAGTGCATTTAACGTAGGAAATCAGGAGAGCTACAAGTCATCAGAGGTCATAAGCGCATCTTCTCTCTCAACAAGCATCTAAAGCAAAACCAGTGCTAAAGTAAAAGCGCAAGAAAGAGATTTTTTTTAAATGAGTGACATCTGGTGAAGCTTCAGTGAATCCATATGCTTTTATTTCAAATTTTATTTTCACACGAAAGACGAACTCTTAAAATGGGATAGCTCAGTGTTCACAGACATAATGCGCCAAGTGACAATTTCTGATTGTTCCTAGTCCCACATCCACTGTCTGCCTACTCTGCCAAATTTCATGCTGTAGAGTACTCAAGGATGAAAATTCTAATTAATTTTTAAAAATCAAGGTATTCTAATGACTTGAGTCCTTTCAGCCCCACTGTTCACACATGCAAAAATGACTCAAACTTACAGTTCATTAAACCCAAACCAAATGATGTAGGTATAGAAGTCCCCTAGAAATAGCTTGTGAATCTTAGTGGAGACATGTTAAAAATGTATCCACACTGCCATACAGCCTATTAGGTAAACAGTTATCACCTGGATTCTCGAGTCTATTTAGTAAGGCAGCTTCAGTGGCAGCTGGATTGTCTGGAACTTGGTTTATGTTTCGAACGCATGCATGGCGAACGCATGCAGTAGGAGGGTGAGTGTTTGAGCTAAAAAATAGGGATCAGTTGGCCACTAAATTGGGAGACAAAAAAGGGGGAAAATCCAAAAAAAAAAAAACATGTTTCCTAACTTTTTAGAAACATGCAAAAGTGTAGGTGTACATTTGTGTGTGTAAACAAGTATGAAAAAGAAATTCAAAAACGCTAAATGTGCATGAATTCAGTTAAGGCTGAAATCTAGGCTTTTTCTCCATTGATTCATTTGAAGTTTGTGGCTGTAACAGTAGCAAATAAGTTTGTAGTTGCTGAAATACAACTACCCAAGTCTGAATTCAAATATAAAGCAACACTAAGATACCTTTAGAAATACTGAGAAAAATAATGGAATCATCTGCACTCCCACAAGCTGATTCTAGGAGAGGGGTGGAAAATCTTATCCAGAAAAGGGCAGCGTGGGTGCAGGCTGCACACCTGATTCTATAAATCAACTAGTAGAGTTTTTTCCTGAGGACCTCAATACGTAGTCTCAGGTGTGCAACTGCTTGGCTGGAATCAAAAACCTGCACCCAAACAGGCCTTTTCAGGATAAGATTCCCAACCCCTATTCTAGGCGAATAAAAGATATTCCCTGTCGGCAGGATGTACAAAGACGTTAAAATAATGAGAGAACAATGATATGGAGAATGGTGCAAGAGTTTACTTGACATTAAAGCTATCAAAAAAATCCAATTCACGTCGCTCATTCTTGCACCATCTCTCCAGCATGGCTGAAGTCATAATCAGAAGTGGCAAAGCCACCCAGTAGGGTCGGTGATGTCAAAAATTTCCTACCGGACACCGTCAGCCCAGCAACTATCAACAGCCAATATATTTGTCCAATCGCCCAAGTCTACCACCCAGCATGGCTGCCTCCATTCATTTTGAATGAGAGGTCACTAACTTGGTGAGAAACTGCAGAACAATCTTATCTGCGTGCCATGAATGTGTCTTGGTTAGTTTTTGATCTTACGTGGGCTGTTTTCATTCATTTAATTTGACTGGGCATAAAAATTTTCAACAGATATGTCTATCAACAAGACGCCACGTCCACAGACAGTAGATGGTAGCAGGTAGTTTTGCTGCTTCCTGTGTCACTTCAACTGACTGCTTGCTAAAATTTTCCCGTCCCGAGATGTGGTCCGACTGGACCAGCATCACTATTCTACAGTAGGGTTGGGCGATTCATTAAAAATTTCCTACCGGCCACCAAAGCCGAAAAATCGGCCACTGCTGACCCTCCCCAATTTTCAGTGGATGAAATCATGGAAGCGCTTGTTGCGAAAAGAATACAAAACCCCCTATTTGGGATTATTTTGGCTTTAAACCAGATGCAACCAGCAAGCCGAAGGACCTAAATGAAGTAATTTGTCATCTTTGCAAACGACTAGTACCGGCAAAAGATTCTAACACTACCAAAATGCATGAGCATTAATCAGAAAATCTTATTTTACTGAAACATTACAGCTTATAGGCTACTCTTCTTCAATTAAACAAAATAAACTCACCTTGAGATTTTCGCTAAGCAATAAGCTGCGAAAACCGGCTAATCCGACATGATACATAAAAAAAATTTTTTTTTAAATGCAGCCTCCAAATGAAAACGGGTGGAGATAACATAATTGCTATTAAATGATCAGGGTACAAAACTGCACATAGTTTTTGGTCTAGTTCTCAAATATGATTTATGAATTGACGTTGCTTTTAAGCACCAATCAATCGGACAGCAACGACTAAAGACAGCTTAACTGTCTTTTAGTCACCGCCCTGTTTTATGAAAGACTCGTCGAAAATCTGTGCAACAAGAACGTGCATATGCCCCATCTCAAACCGCCAGTTCCTATTCACGCACACTTTGAATTGTGCTTAACAGGTTAATTATTTACAGAGTTTAATTCTTGAGAAGGCAGACCATTAAATTAGCAAAAGGACAAAATTAGCACAAAAAAATTGCTAAAGGACCCCCCCCAACCGCTGACTGGACTCAGCTAATCGCCGATATATTTGCCCAGGCTTATTCTACAGTTTACATGCAAGAGAACCAAAGTTGGCTTGTCAAAATGACTAAGAAAGACACACAAACTCAAGTACATGCAAAGAGAAAGATATATCTCTCTCCTAAACACCACTTATTGTTGCACTATCCAATTTTCAGTTGGATTTGTTGTAATTGGAATTTCCATTCAGATTTTCTTAGTTGCAACCTCAAATATTTACGAAAAGCTTTATGGCTAGTATCCAGTGGTAAAAAAGTATAACTGTATGAGGAAGCTGCCCTTCACTTACTATATCCTGGCAGATGTATCCAATAGCTTCCAGAGTGGACTCCTTCATGTGCTCGGTGCTGGAGGGGTCAGTCACATTAGCCACCAGCTGGGGAATCAACTCAGGCCATTGGCTGACTGGAATCTCGGCGCAGGCAATCCCTGCAACACACTGGGATGCAGAGCTGGGCCGATACGTTTCTGTGCCCAGCGTTTGAAGAACCTTTGGACAGACAGATAGGGAGGGAGACCAAAAACCAAATGAGAGAGAGCGAAATATCCAAAGAGAGGTGATCAGATAGTATCACACAACTGAAGGGGGGGATTGACACATTTGAACTGGACTTGCTCTTCCAATAGCCTTTTTTGGTAGCTTCAATTAAGGCAAAAATACGACTTATTTTGATAAAATATTTATTTGCCATGTGAAAAATCTTAATACTTATCCGTTTACACATCAATTGTTTACGAGTGTGCATTCTTCATGTTACTGTATCTTGCTTGTGTCATGAACTCACTGAGGACTTTATAGGTGTGTATGCGTATAAATATCTACACATGTATGGAAATTCCAGTTCTTACATAGTTTTACATCTTGGCAGTGATGCTCTTATGTTCTTACTTACTCAAGTACTAACTCAAGGATGTGTTTTAATGGAGGCATGTACATCGGAGAACAAAAATATAGGTCGCCCTGTTGTCTTACAAAGGTCTTGATTTCGCGGCGTGCATTGACATCGATGGCGAGCCATCTCTGCTGGTACTGGGTTTTGACATCTGGGTCTTTTGAGGTCAGAGAGTTCTTAACCTGCAGGCCGGCTGCCACACGAGCAACCTGGGTATTCCCTGGGTTTGCTAGAACCTTGGACAGCTCTACCAAGAATGTTGGCTGTTGGAGAGGGAGGGAGAGATCAAAAGAAGCAAAGTTAACATGCTATTGAAGTTTTGGTATTGAAACACTATTTCCATTGTAAGTGGACTGCCTCCATATAGGTATATAAAATTCCAGATAAAACGAGACTGATTCTTTGGAAACCAAGATAGGAATCATGTGGCAATCACATAAACCCCTTTCAGGCTGCTTTAATTGTGTCTGAGCTCAACTGAGTTTAGTTGCCATGGAGCCATTAGATAGCCACTAGTCAAATTAGGAATGAAGGCACTGCCTCACAATTGTCACTACAGCAGCTCGGTGGAACTACAAAAATGCTCTACCCTGCTTGAAGAGTGATTTCAATATTGCACTCTTTTTTTCCCTTTTTTTTGCAGTGTAGGCTAAAACACCGATTAAGTTTTTCTGCAAGCTACATTATGGAGGATGACCAATTTTTGTTTATACTTCTGGGCGGGGGGGGGGGGGGCAAAGCTGG
This sequence comes from Lampris incognitus, assembly GCF_029633865.1. Lineage (NCBI taxonomy): Eukaryota > Metazoa > Chordata > Actinopteri > Lampriformes > Lampridae > Lampris > Lampris incognitus. Next base: position 22,279,338 of record NC_079220.1, on the reverse strand, counting down.
ACCAACAAAGCTGGACCAAGTACCCGAGAACACTGAAATGTCAGGAAACTGCTGCATAACTTTATACTTGTTTAAGTAAATCAAAATAACTCAAGAGAGATTTGTTTTGGATTGTAGCCAGGAGGGTCACTCAAGGCCAGTTAAGGTGTTAGCAAGGTCAGTTGATTTGCAATGTTAGTAAGACTTCATAGTGTATCACTTGGCTGTATGTAAAGCCAATCACTTGACACCATTTAGTTCTTTTTTCTTTTCTTTTTTTGGGGATTCCCCCCCCCTTTTTTTCCCCCCCTCCCAATTGAACTTGGCCAATTACCCCATTCTTCTGAGCCATCCCGGTCGCTACTCCACCCACTCTGGTGATCTGGGGAGGGCAGCAGACTACCATGTCTCCTCGGATACATGTGGAGTCGCCAGCCGCTTCTTTTCACCTGACGGTGAGGAGTTTCACCAGGGGGACGTAGCCCGTGGGAAGATCACACTATTTCCCCCAGTTCCCCCTCCCCCCCGAACAGGCGCCCCGACCGACCAGAGGCGGCGCTAGTGCAGCGACCAGGACACATACCCACATCTGGCTTCCCACCCACAGACACGGCCAATTGTGTCTGTAGGGACGCCCGACCAAGCCGGAGGTAACACGGTGATTCGAACCGACGATCCTCGTGTTGGTAGGCAACAGAATAGACCACTACGCTACCCGGATGCCCAATGCCATTTAGTTCTGATACTGAAATTCCAGTGCAGACCATCTACATCAGATTTAGTGCACCCTTTTCTCTGATCCTCAACTGGATTTCATCTTGCGTTGTTGGCATAGTGTCAATCACAGTAGAATAACAGCTGAGTCACGACCCTACAAAAATAAAACAATCACTCCTGCAAGTACATCCAATCCTTGCGCATCTCTTAAGATGCAACAAGTTTTGAATTTAAATAAATCAAAACATATATTTAACAAAACTGAAGGGATGAATACAATTTCCAACAACCAGGATTACATAAATATGTAGATCAAAAGCTATGTTAAGTGCAGCTAGTTTCCAAAAGGGAGCCAGACTACTGTGTTAAATCTGACAATTTAAATTCCTCTGCCACTCTGATGAAAGCTATGGCTGCCCACCCACACCAGTTTTCAGATCACCTACAATCAAATGTGAAAACATGCACCTTATCAGTGGCATTGCAAATCCTCTACATCTTTCCCTTGCATAACACCTGTGAATCAGATTCAACGGCACACTATTTGCTTCTCGGCTGCAGTGTGGTATTACTTTAAACCCCACCCCTTCATGGAACCTTCCCCTGATGGCTATATTAACACCCAAGCTTCTTGACAGTTTTGTTTTAGTGAGTGGACATTATTAGGATGTTGGTTGGGGCCACTAGGTAACTACCTGGTCATGAAGCTACTGGATTAGATGGTCTGTAAAGCTCACGTAGAACTAAGACCATGGCAAAATACTAAACCCAAGATCGTCTACCATCAGTGCGTCTTTAATGTTCAAACTTCTTTTAAACATACATACAAATCCAACTGGTTACCTGCTGAAAAGACTTGTCAGCCATTGTAATGCACTATCAGCATTTTCATGGTATTCTACCACTGTATCACTTTGATTAATGGGGTCCATCATGAGGCCTTCATACACAGCTATGTCAAATTACTAAAAAGGATTACTACTGCATATGCCCTAGTTTGTTATACACCAGGGTAAAATACCCTACTTGTGAGGATCTGCTTAACCTAAGGTATAGGTATCATGATGTATAATTAAACTCATCTGTTTAGTGAATTGGATCACGCTAATGTGCATAAAATAGATTTGGCAAAGCATTTCTTATATGCAGTGTATTATTTAATGTAGAAATTAATGCAACCAGCAGGCTCCAGTGGTTCTCAGATGAGATGAGTGCATGTCATGGAATGCTAAAGCTAGCATGCTTGGGCGGCCTCATTCGCTCCCCCAATCTGCTGTCTGCCACAGTGTGTCGCAAGCTTGCCATAGTGGGTTTGTGGTGTGCAATGAGGAAGGGTGGGCCTAGCACAGAAAAAGCCGGGTGGGCTACTTCTAGCTAGCCCGCTTCTCACTGCACCGATTCATCCCCTATGCTGGTTCTAGCACGAGGCGCGCCAGCCATGAATGTGACCGGCAAAAAGTGCTAACCTACTTTCACTTCAACTTGCACTGTAGCTTGCATTGATAAACACGATACTAACCAGGTTCTCAATCGCCGCCTGCTCCAGAAACTTCTGTGCCGCCTCCAGTTCATTCCGATCTGATGGGGGCGAAAGAGAGGGGGGGAGTTGGGAACTCGGGGTTATTCAATGTAACATAGCCAATTAGCAGGTTGATAACGCCAGCTAACAATCTGCGGTAAGATTAACGACAAAACCACAGCTAACAATCTGCGATAACATTCACGAGAAACCCACAAAGTAGCAATATGCTGGAAACTGTCTCGTTAACAACGCGGGATATCCACATGTAGCTCTCAGATACAGGGAATTAAGTTTTCCGAGCTTCGATTTAATTTTCGGGTTTTATACTAGTGTTAAGTGAGGCGCATAATGTTCGGGTACAGTTGTATTTGCAGCCAACCAGCCTGACAAACATGGTGAGTGCTGACGTTAAGTCTACAGCGGGCTACAGGATGCGGTTCCGATGCAAACATGCTTGTTAGCCATGAATATGCCCAAGCCCCTCAACTCTTGCTTTAGCATGCTAACTGTCCAACTCACTGCTCGAGGACCTCTCCAGGTAACATTATCGAAAGTTTGTCCTGGTTATTACACGCCAATTACAAATATCGACAATGTTAACTTTAAATCCTGCGACACGGCGTTCGTAAAATGGCGCATTTCGCGTCTTCTTTCGTTTCGCTGAAATTTGCAACTATTGAAAGGCGACCGGTATAGGCGTGCACGGAAGGGCCGACTTATTTCCACATGAATGGCACTTTAGCAGGCTAACTAGCTAGCAAACTAACCGAAGAGGCATGGGCAGGGTCGGCAGCCAATACAGGCGGTGAAATGTGCCGTATAACGGCACATTTCTGTACCACTTGTAAAACATGTTATTTCTCTGACACTTTGACGGCTCGTCAGCCAATAGTGCCCATCATTTCATATAGCCACCTCGTCGAGATAACGCGCGGTTGTCCAAGACAACTAGCGTTAGCAAGAAGCTACATCTGTAGCAAGTAGGCCGTAGCTAGGTTAGCAATACCAACTGCCTGCTTCGTCAGCTAGCAAAGCATTAACCCTCCTCCCTCTTTTTCCAAGTCAAACTTTCACCAGCTAGCGAGGCCTTTCCGACTGCAATTTCAACCAACTTCTAGCCGCATCGAGACGCAATCGTCAACATTGGACATGCTGCGACCGATGCGGACCGACGCTGCATATTCACCTGGAGAGACAGTTTTTTCGAGGATCGTGATGAGCTCCATTCCGTCCCCCCGGCAGCCGCTTGTCTCCACAGAAGTCGTCGCCTTAGCTAGCTGGCTCGATTGCCGCGCACAACTCAAACCGGATTATATTTCTTCAGTGCACAACCGATATTAACCGGAACGTGGGCGAGTCGACCTAAACCGGCGAGAAAGGCGTTACGCTCCCAATGCTTCCCCACCTGGCGTTTTTTTTTCTTTTCTTTTTTTTTACTCTGGACGCGTTCGAAATTCTAACAGCAGTAGGACAAAATAGCGTGTTTTAGCAGCAACGCCGCCTGCTTGCATCCTGTGTTGTCGGGAGGGAAAGGGCCGCGCCAGGCTCCCGCGGAAGGATATCACGCGCCGCTGCTGTGTCACAATTCTCCTCCTCCTCTACCCGCGCACAGCTTCCGTGAGGTCAGACGGGTTTCCGGTTTGTGGTAACCAGCCCGGTCACATAGTCCGCTGACCCCATCTCCTCTCGTTCGCTGAGACGTGTATTATTAGTTGAACTGTTTGGGTTTGTTAGGTTTGGGTTTTTTTTGGGGGGGGGGGGTTGTGCGTTAGGGACGTCTCCAAGTGCTAGAAGATGCTGTGTACCGGAGTCAAATTCCTCCTGTGCATAGGCACACTTGGCCAAAAAAAGTTGATTCTGATAATCCAGATTCATACTAGATTCGCCGGCTAATGAGGTTGCTCGACATCAGCCCGTTGAACATTTCTTGATTATATGACAGTTGAAGAGGTTCGCCGTGAGTGCGGGGTTTTCTAAGCCATAATTTCAGACCTACTCTGAATGATCAGATGCATATGTAAGCAATGCCCTCTGTGCGTCGGCACACCATCCATAAACGTAGTGTTCTTTTAATATGAGCATATGAAAGGAGGATGAGCAAGTACAGGGGAAAGCATTGCTTTTCTGTCCGAGAACAGAGCCCCCATCACGTTTTTCGAATTCATCATCGTTATCACCAGTTCCGTAACCTATGGAGTTCGTAGGCGCACAGCTGATGCCTCAACAAGTCTCTTCTACCGTTCCCTACCCGTCGCAGCTCTCCCCGCCTCCACTACGCTCATCTGTAGCCATTCTCCGATTTTCGGATTGGTGCTAATTATATGCAGTATGTCCATTGTAGTAGGTGTAACGGAGTTAAAAAAAATAACTTAATTTCTTTATTTCCAATTGCTGCATGTCATTCCCTGCCTTTCCTGTCTCTCTACTGTCAGTTAAATACATTTTTTTTAAAAACCAGCAAAAATGTCGCGAATTTTTCCGGCACATCTGCCTTATATAATTTTTTCGGATTTAATGGGAAAGAGATCAAGTTGAAACATTTATGGGCGTCCTCTGTGTGGAGTTTGCATGTTCTCCCCGTTTGTGCGTGGGTTTCTTCGGGTGCTCCGATTTCCTCCCAGTCAGTCCAAAGACATGTAGGTCAGGTGAATCGGCCGTACTAAAGTGTCCCCAGGTGTGTGTGTGTGTGTGTGTGTGTGTGTGTGTTGGCATGTCCAGCGTGCCTCCCCACCTGCCGTTCAATGACTGCTGGGATAAGCTCCAGCATCCCCGCTATCCTGAGAGCAGGATAAGCAGTTTGGATAATGGAATGGATGGATTTTAATTTAATAATTTTGTTAAGTATTTGTGAATTTTATCTTATTGAGTTATTGTTTCAATTTACGGTTATTAATATTCCCTGCGGAAATGATGTTGCTTCACGTCACACCTTCTGTACCTCCTATGCTTCCATAGCTTCCGCCTTCTCCTCACATTGCATTGATGAGGAGCAGAGGTGCAGAAGAGACACCAAAAGTGTGCGTTGTGTTTGTCTTCTGCAGGAGCCAATAAATGCTGAAAAACAGTCATTGAGAGTTGCCTCGTTCTATGCCCTATCCAGATCCACTACACTGGTGGTGAGACCCGTTTGAAACCGTTACATTGGTGCCATGACCCTTGGGATCTTCAGACCAGCTTGATGCTCGTCGCCTTGGATGCTGTGCTGCTGTCCTGATCTCTATTTCAGCAGCACTGAGTGGTTAGAAAAAAAAGTAAAAGAAGAATGTTAAGAAAAGACTGTGGATTATGGTATAGTGTTTTACATAGTTTTTCCTCAGTGAAATTATAACTGTTAATAACTAATGTGTATATACTTTTTTTCATACATACATCACCATTTTCTCTCCAAGCTCAGCATCATGTGTGTCATCCTCCTTGCCCCTCTCCAACATTTGTCCCAGTTTAAGGTGTGTCACACTGTGCTGCAAGACATGCCTCTCTGCCAGTTGTAGCACAAAATCTCCAAAAGTCAGAAGAAAGACTTCTCACCCATATAGTCGACATATTTCAAGAGATGATGGAGAAAATGCAGCAGCATAATACTACCCATCCAAGTCGAGGTGGGAGGTTTCAGCGTGCCCCCCGCGAAAGACGTCCCAGAGAGCCAGCTTGTAATGTGTGTAATGATTCAAGCCACACCACCATTTTACACTGCATGTCAGAGAGAATGTGTTTTGCCTGCCTCGCCCCTGGCCACACCAGACAAAGTTGCCGTGCCAACAACTCCACCCAGCTCCAGCCTGAGGGAAACTAGCTGACCTGTATTTGGAAGGAGGCAGTACAGGTCGCACCACAAACTCCCAAAATGATGACATGTCTGATGCTGATCAGTTTACACATCTTTGAAAGACTTGTGTACTGACTCTAAAGTTATTTATCAGAATATTCACAGGGTTGGCAGCAGTGACAGTCTTTTCTTCATACCTGTGGTGAAGGGTGGGACAGTGACAATGGGTGGCATGTTAAGACAGTGGTTCAATGGCATGCAGTATCAGTGAAACAGCTGAAATGAAACAGAGAGGCTGGAGTTATAATTTACCAGAAACGAATTGATGTGAATGTGATCCTAGTTGGATGTGGTGGGTTATGTGTAAAGCCCAGATGTGCTTTTGATGTGGCGATGGAGATGTATGGCCGTAAGATGCTGGTACCTGTAGTGATATAATGCTATGTATATCCACTGGAACTACACTAGGTGTTATGTACTACCCGGACTGTTATTATGGTTACACCACTACCATGTATGGTTATTACGTCTGCCTACTGAGCCACGATTAAACCTGAGTTCTATAACCGTGTGGTCATTGATCCTCTACCAATACTACGCTGTGGTGGACACGTATTGGGGACAGAATTCAACCCAGGAACTAAGGGTTAAGTCATGGTTGCCCTGGCAGGTTAACGCAGGGTTAAGTTATGGTTGTCCAGCCAGTTTTCTGATTATTCTTGCCACCTCCGCTGAGTCGAGCTGTGGTTTGGTTGCTCTCTGATTTACCGTGGATTAAAGAAAGTTGCCTACACGGCTAAAGTGTGAACCTACGGTCTTCTCCGTTCCTTCGGCTCTACACTGGTGACCCCGACGTCGGTTTTCGGATAAGTTTTCTGAAACCACACACATTATGGCTACGAACGCCGTTGCAATTAAACTGCCGGAGTTTTGGGAGTCTTCCGCGGCTACATGGTTCGCGCAGGCTGAGGCACAGTTCGCGCTCAGAGACATAACAGCAGACGAGACCAGGTACTACTACGTAGTGGCAGCGCTGGGGTGCGCTACGGCTTCCAGGATAAGCGGTTTCATAACCAACCCACCGGCCGATGGTAAATACGCCGCACTTAAACATCTCCTCCTTGAAACTTTTGAACTGTCAACAACGGAGAGAGCACGTCGCCTCTTCGCAATTCAGGGCTTGGGAGATGGCAAACCATCGGAGCTAATGAGCAGGATGTTAAACCTACTGGGTCAAGAAAAGCCATGTTTCCTGTTTATGGAGCTGTTTCTGCGCAACATGCCGCCCCACGTCCAGACTGCGCTCGCTAACTCCACCATCACTGATCCCCGTGAGCTGGCAAAGGAGGCTGACCGATTCTTCGTCGCTATACAACGTTCCTCCCATGCCGGGGTGCTGGCTCCTACCTTCACTGGCCCCCCGCCGACATCGCGGGCGTGGCCCGACGGTGGCGCCACAGCATCAGACCGCTACAAGCCCTCTGGACTCTGTATGTACCACGCTCGATTTGGTGCGAAAGCTAAACGGTGCCGTTCCCCCTGCAACTACAGGCCGACGGGAAACGAGAGGGCCAACACTCAGTAGTGGCCATGAGTGTTGGCGATACGAGCAGGCTACTCTTCATCCTCGACACCATCTCCGGTCGGCGATTTCTTTGTGACACGGGCGCACAGAGAAGCGTGCTCCCTGCTACTGACGTCGACATCATGGGCGGGGAGCGGGGCCCCCAGTTGGCGACGGCTGACGGCAGCCCTATCCACACCTACGGCGTGCGGTCTGTAGAACTGTGTTTTGGTGGACAACGTTTCACGTGGGAGTTCGTCATGGCCAATGTAACGCTTCCCCTCCTCGGAGCTGATTTTTTGTGCGCTTACGGTTTGCTAGTGGACATTCAGAACAGCCGTCTGGTCGATGCCTTAACCTTCTCCTCCTTCGCATGTACGCGGAGGGAAGCGGCCTATGCAGGTCTAGCCAACTCTCTCTCAGAGGCAGACAAGTTCACCCGCCTCCTCGCTGAGTTCCCTGACCTCACCCAGCCTACCTTCTCTGCACCCACCGCTAAGCATGGGGTGGAGCATCACATTGCTACGAAGGGGCCCCCGGTCTACGCCAGAGCCAGGCGTCTCGACCCCGCCAAACTCGCCATTGCCAAGTCTGAGTTCGAGCACCTGGAACGCATGGGGATCATCCGCCGCTCTGACAGCCCGTGGGCGTCCCCACTCCACATCGTCGCTAAGCCTGATGGAGGTTGGCGCCCATGCGGGGACTACCGCCGACTAAATGACGCCACCACGCCCGACCGCTATCCTGTCCCGCATATCCAGGACTTTTCTGCAAACCTGTCTGGCAAATGCGTCTTCTCAAAAGTCGACCTGGTCCGTGGTTATCATCAAGTTCCCGTGCACCCCTCAGACATCCCCAAGACAGCGGTGACTACCCCATTCGGCCTATTTGAATTCCTACGAATGCCATTTGGACTCAAAAACGCGGCCCAGTCCTTTCAGCGGCTGATGGATTCAGTGCTCCGTGGCCTTCCTTTCCTCTTCGTCTATTTGGACGACATACTCATCGCCAGCGCCTCCAAGGAAGAACACCTGTCCCATCTTCATGCCCTCTTCACACGCCTCAGCCAGCATGGGCTGATCGTCAACCCGGCGAAGTGCCGGTTCGGGCTGACAGCCATTGATTTCCTCGGGCATCGCATCACTGGGGACGGGGCAGTCCCCCTGCCCTCAAAGGTGGAAGCGGTGGCGGCCTTTCCGCGCCCCCAAACAGCTCGTGCGCTCAGGGAGTTCATCGGGATGGTGACATTCTACCACCGCTTCATTCCCCGAGCCGCCTTTATCATCCGGCCACTGTACGAGGCGCTGAAAGGCATGTCCCCCAACCAGGCGGTCGACTGGACAGCAGAGCGGGACCGTGCGTTCACCGAGACTAAAGCTGCGCTCTCCCAGGCTACCCTGCTAGCGCATCCTTCACCTACAGCGCCTATTTCCATAACCACGGATGCATCGGACTATGCTGTTGGTGCGGTTCACGAACAGTGGGTGGGGGGGGCTTGGCAGCCTTTGGCCTTTTTCAGTCGCCAGCTTACACCCCGAGAGCGCAAGTATAGTACTTTTGACAGGGAACTCCTCGGTCTCTGGCTCGCTGTCCGGCATTTCCGTTTCCTGCTAGAGGGCCGCGAGTTTACTGCGTACGTGGACCACAAGCCCCTCACGTTTGCCATGTCCAAGACGGCCGAGCCATGGTCCGCTCGCCAGCAGCGACAACTCTCCTACATTTCGGAATTCACTACCGACATCCAGCACGTCGCTGGTAAGTCTAACCAGGTAGCTGACTGCCTCTCTAGGGCAGTGATTGGAGCGGTCCACCTAGGCCTTGACTATGCACAGATGGCCGTTGACCAGGCCACGGACCCGAGCATCCTCCGTCTCCGGGCCTCCGACACGGGGCTCCGCCTGCAGGACGTTCCTTTCAGCGACACAGGTGCCACCCTCCTGTGTGACGTCTCCACAGGACAGCCCAGGCCCATCGTCCCGCACAGCTGGAGACGCCCCGTATTTGAAGCTGTGCACGGCCTCTCTCATCCAGGCGGTAAGCCATCCGTGCGCCTGACCTCTGCTAAGTTTGTGTGGGAGGGACTTAAGAGAGACGTGAAAGCGTGGGCCGACTCGTGTGTTGCCTGTCAGCGGGCTAAGATACACCGCCACATTAAGGCGCCCCTGGAACGCTTCGCAGTGCCGGAGAGACGATTTGACCATGTCCACGTCGACCTGGTTGGTCCCCTACCCCCCTCCCATGGGTTCACCTACCTCTTCACTGTGGTGGACAGGACTACGCGCTGGCCTGAAGCTGTTCCCCTGGCATCCACGACGTCTGCTGATGTGGCCCGGGCTTTTATTGGGTCGTGGGTCTCACGTTTCGGTACGCCTTCCGACCTTTCATCTGACCGCGGGCCACAGTTTACCTCAGAGCTATGGAGTGCTGTGGGTGAGGCTCTGGGCGTCAAGCTTCATCGCACTACCGCCTACCACCCTCAGGCGAACGGCCTATGTGAGCGCTTCCACCGGTCCATGAAGGCTGCGCTTCGGGCTACTCTCAAGGACTGCAACTGGGTCGACAAGCTCCCATGGGTCATGCTGGGCCTGCGGACCGCCCCGAAGGAAGACCTACAAGCCTCCTCTGCGGAGCTGGTGTACGGCACGCCGCTGCGAGTCCCAGGCGATTTCATGCCCAATGCAACGCGTCCCTGGTCAGCTGTGGACCAACGAGCCTCCTTGCTGGACGGGGTCAGAGCTTTCACACCCGTCCCTACCGCCCAACACGGCGCGCCGGTGTCCCAGGTGCCCCCAGGTCTGCAGTCAGCGGACTACGTGTTCATCCGTCACGACGCACACCGCCCCCCTCTGCAACCCCCTTATGACGGCCCCTTCCGCGTCCTGGAACGGGGAACTAAGCACCTGGTGGTGGATTTTGGGGGCACGGCCGAGCATGTTTCAGTGGACCGAGTTAAACCCGCACACCTGGACTTGACGCAGCCGTTGGAGTTAGCCCAACCTCCTCGTCGCGGTCGTCCCCCGGCTCCGCCTCCTCCCCCCGTGGAGGCCCGAGCTGCCTCTTCTGCTCCTCAGGCCGACCTCCACAGGCCCGCGTCAATGCCTCCCAGAGACACTCCGGCCCCTGTTATCCGGAGCCGCCGCGGACGGCCTGTTGTCCCCCCGCGCCTGCCTGACTTCGATTACTAGGGCGAATTCTGGGGGGGCTCATGTGGTGGACACGTATTGGGGACAGAATTCAACCCAGGAACTAAGGGTTAAGTCATGGTTGCCCTGGCAGGTTAACGCAGGGTTAAGTTATGGTTGTCCAGCCAGTTTTCTGATTATTCTTGCCACCTCCGCTGAGTCGAGCTGTGGTTTGGTTGCTCTCTGATTTACCGTGGATTAAAGAAAGTTGCCTACACGGCTAAAGTGTGAACCTACGGTCTTCTCCGTTCCTTCGGCTCTACAACGCCAAGTATTCCTTCATGGTGGCAGCGGTAAAGTACTCTCTATGAAGAATGAAAATGATAAAATTGTCCGTGGATAATTTCTGTCATCATTCAAGCAAGAGTGCGCCGGAGCTGAGCTAGCCGCAAAGCTAACTAGCTAGCTAGCAACAGGAGACGTCATGGCATCGCATCTACCGACGATGAATTGGTCAGACCCGGACCTGGGTGAGGCAATTTCACTGTATAAACAGAAAATGACTCTGTATTTATAAGATGAAGAAATAAATGGCGCAGCTAAACAAGCTAGGAAAATATGTCGTGGAATCGGAGATGAAGGGTTAAAATGACTGAACGCCAGTGGTCTCACCGATGATGAAAAGAAAAAACCTGCCAAACTATGGGACAGTTGAACGTAAATTTCAGAATCCATAGACTGCAACTGATGCAACACAGACAGAAACCAGATGAGAATATTGATGATTTTGTGACCAGAGCCAGAACACTAGCACAGAAATGTCAGTTTTCAGACGAAGAGCTTAACGAGCGTATGATTGAGCTTATTATTGCGAGCACTCCCCATGATGCTCTGAGGAATGATCTATACGGCAAACCAAAAGGATATTCCTTAGCAGAGGTTCTGGCCGAGGGACGAAAATATGAAGCCCTGACAGCAGGCAATGAACAGTTAGGTAAACTTAGCCTGTCACACAATGAGAGAATCCACGCTGTGGACAGGGACCGCATATGTCGTAACTGTGGGAGAAGCCACAAACCACGTCGATGTCCTGCATATGATGATGAATGCAATGTGTGTGGTGCAAAAGGTCACTGGGAGCGGTACTGCAGGAAGGCCAAACGAGAGTGCCAGGAACACTCCAGCCAGAGCAGGAGCGGGGGAAGTAAGTCCCACACACCACAAGACAAACAGCATAAGCGCAAAACCTATAAAGACAAAAGGCAACAGAGCAGGACTCGCATACATGCTGTAGAGAGTAGCAGTGAAACAGACAGTGAGAACAAAAGTACCTACCAGAAACAGTTCCACTCCATAACTATCAGTGAAAAATGCATGCATAGCATAGACAGCAAGCCGGCCAGAGAGGAGGCGTACACAGTCCTGAAGGTGACACCACCTGACCTACCTGATCGTGGATATACACTACGTCTGAAGATAGACACAGGTGCGTCAGGCAACACACTCCCATTACGTACCTTCAAGCAGATGTACGGTGAAAATGCATGCACACAGAAACTACTGAAAAAAACCAACAGGAGGCTATCTGCATACAGTGGTCACGCCATCCCCTGCCTAGGCACCATTGCCATTCCATGCCAGTACAAAGAATCCAAATGGATCAATGCAAAGTTCTATGTTGTAGACGTACCAGGGCCAGCCATAGTTGGGCTGCCAACATGTGAACTGTTAAACCTAGTGACTGTCAATGTAGATGCAGTGACCGAGAAAGGAAATGCAAACCAGGAAAAAGTCAACACAAGACAGACAAAACCCAAAATGACCATATATAATAGTGCAGAACAAAAGACCCATAGCTTTTGGCTCAAAGACACTGGACGACTGCCAATCCAGGTACAGCAACATAGAGCGAGAAACGCTGGCCATAGTCTATGGAATGCAGCGATACCATACCTACCTGTATGGGAAGTCATTCATTGTAGTTACAGACCACAAACCCCTCGTTACCATATGGACAAAGCCACTGCATGCCGCCCCGCCACGGCTTCAGCGAATGCTGATAAAAACACAAGGATACAACTACAAGGTCACGTATCGACCAGGAAACCAGATGGTCCTGGCAGACACACTCAGCCGACTACCCAACCCTGAGAACAACAGCAACATCGAGCTGGACGAGCGCATTGACGGAATAGAGGCAGAAGTCGAGGATCCAGAGATGCTCACTGTTGCAATGATAAACTTCTCTCCCGAGAAACAGGACACACTCCGCACGGAAACCACCAGCGACCCCAGACTCAATGCACTGAAAGAGCTGATCCACCAGGGATGGCCAGACAACATCAAAGCTCTACCAAGACAACTACGTGAGTACTGGTCATTCAGAGATGAGCTCGCAGTTGAAGCAGGAGTCATATTCAAAGGCACACGGGTGCTCATCCCAGACTCCATGACTGATTCTATACTCGAACAGCTGCATGTAGGACACCAGGGCATCGAAAAGACACGGCGACTTGCGAGAGAAAGTGTGTACTGGATCAGAATGAACGATGACATCGAAAGAGTCTGCAGGTCATGTAGCGTATGCGTGGAACATCAGGATGCAAATCCAAAGCAACCTCTCAACCCACACAACACACCGTCAACACCATGGCAATCCCTAGCTTCTGATCTATTCGAGATCGATGGACATCAGTATTTACTGATTGTGGACTATTCTAAGTTCCCTCTAGTGGATGAAATTCCCATGCCTGTGTCCAGCCGGGCAGTTGCACAAAAAATGGAAATGTACATGTCTCTTTTTGGAAGGCCTGACGAGATACTTACAGATAATGGACCCCAGTACACAGGGCACGCGTTCCAGAAATTCACGGCTGACTGGGGAATCAGGCACGTGACAAGCTCACCCCACTATCCAAAAAGCAATGGATTCATTGAGAGGCATGTGCGACACATCAAATCCATTGTGAAGAAAACCATGAGACAAGGAGGTAACATACAAGGGACCTTACTACAGGTCAGAGCAACACCCATCGACAGTAAACTACCATCACCAGCAGAACTGATCTTCGGAAGGCCAGTCACCACCCTGCTGCCGAGTCGAGGGGACCCAGGCAAGGAGGAAAACCGACTCCACCTGGAGCAGAGAACAGCAGACATGAAGGAACATCATGACTGCAGCAGCGGCAGAGAACTACCTCCACTTGGTCCTGGACAGCATGTATCTGTCCTAAACAAGGAAAAAGGGTCTTGGTATCCAGCCACCGTCATACAAAAGTGCGATGAGTCAAGGAGCTATACATTGTGCAAACATCAAATCGGAACAAACTCAAGACGTGGCAGGAGCCACCTGCGGGAAATTCACCACCCCCATGCACTGAGGAGCACAAGAACCCGCTTCACAGAACCTCAACAGGACACTCATGCAGCTTGAACTTCTTCCAGCCAAACCTGTGAAACACACAAGACAGTACGCACAAGATATGGAAGAGCTGTTTCCAAACCAGCTCACTATAAGGACTATGAGTAGAGACAATCGCACACAAAAGGAGGGCTCTGAATATGTTTATTGTTTTTGGAGATGGACCATTCTGTGTGTTGTAAAAAAAGAAAAAAAGAGAGAAGGCAACCTCTGTGTAATGACTGTACAATGCTGATCAATGATTGTACCACATTGGAATTGTGTGATATGTTGGTTTATATAACCGAATGTTCTAGAGTATTTTGATACTGAAAAAACTGAAAACTAAACAGGGGGAATGTAGTGATATAATGCTATGTATATCCACTGGAACTACACTAGGTGTTATGTACTACCCGGACTGTTATTATGGTTACACCACTACCATGTATGGTTATTACGTCTGCCTACTGAGCCACAATTAAACCTGAGTTCTATAACCCAGTGTGGTCATTGATTCTCTACCAATACTACCCCAAGTATTACTTCAGTACCCACACTTGTTGTTCCGGGACAGCATGATGAGTTGATACTGGAAACCAATGTTATAAAACACATCCCTCGTCAGTCCAAGCTTTGTGAGCCCTACTGAAGGACATTGTCTGGCCCCTGTTCAACCAATGACCCAGACACTGGACGCTTCCTGTCTATGCTCTCTGGTCTGAACCCCTGGAGAGGTGAAGATGTTCCTGATAAGGTCGGTACAGTCAGGTGTAATTCGGCTACCTGTCTCAAGCCTGGTTGTGAGTATCTCATCTGGGGTAAACTGCCCAAAAATACTGCTATTTCCCCAGGCAGCACAGTCGTGACAGAACACACATCATCCCGCTCAGCTCCCAGAGGTGTTTTGGTCGCAAAGCTTGTGACATCAATGTGGGGAGACAGGTGGGTCCCACTGAAGCTCATCAATACATCTGACAGGCCTGTGCTGTTGAGGTGCAATGCAAAGCTGGCTGATATCTACTCCTGTGTAGCGCTTGAGGACATGGATGTTGCTGAGAGCCCTGATGTTCCCCTGGCCAGTTACACCCAATCTGCTGTGCCACCTACTGCTGATGTAAACTCAGTCAAAGATCAGCTCATGTCAGTTGGGCTCAGTACTGTTGATACGGAGTCATGTGAAGTGTCAGAGAACTGTAAGAGGAGATTGGCTGACCTTGTTTTGCAGTACGAGGCGGACTTTTCATGCCACTACCTTGACTGTGGGAAGGAAAAGGGCTTGTACACTGCATACACCTGTTGGACAACAGACCATTCAGGCTCCCATACAGGAGCGCACCCCCTGGCCAGTACCAAAAACTGAAAAACTGTTGCTTTTCCTCCATGTGATGGAGGAAAAGCAGATCATTCAAAAATCAGCAAGTGAATATGCATCTCCATTGGTGCTTGTGTGTGGGGGGGAAGTGGAGATCTCCGTATCTGTACAGACTTTCGCTGGTTGAACAAAAGGACGCTGAAGGATGCTCATCCCCTTCCCCACCAAGCAGACTGCTTGGCAGCACTGAGAGGCAACTGCCTTTTCAGCATGATGGATTTGACCTCCGGTTATTATAACATGCCACTCCATGAGGACGACAAGAAGGACTCTGCATATAACCGTCTGCCCCAAGACCTCTGCAACAGCCCTGGGAGCTTTATGCTTATGATGACCAGTATATTTGGGGACCAAAACTATCTGAGTCTGCTGTGCTACTTGGATGATCTGTTGGTGTTTGTGACTGATGAAGAGACTGCCTTGCAGCACCTGGAGATGGTGTTTGACAGGCTGCGTGGCCACAACTTGAAGTTGGCCCCCAAAAAGTGCTTCTTCCTCAGGAGGTCTGTCAAGTTCCTTGGCTACATAATAAACGAGAATGGTGTTTTGACAGATCCAAGTAAGGTTGAGAACATCACAAACATGACAAGCGTTGACCTCATGGAGTTTGATGGCATGACTCCCATCCCAGAAGTGGATAAGATCCTTCCTAGGGATGATAAATTACTATCAACACTTCATACCTAGATACTCTGCCACCGCCAAGCCACTGTTTGAGCTGTTAAAGGGTAACAAAAGAAATGGCAAGCAACAGAAAAACAAACTGTCAAACAGGAAGTTGTGTGTGTCTGACTGGACACAAGAACAGGAAAACACTTGAAAATTTGAAGGCTTCTCTGGTTTAGTGTTGTCATGGCTCATCCAGACTTTTCCCGCCCCTTCATGCTGGCAACTGATGCATTCCTGGATGGCATAGGTGCTGTTCTATCTCAAGTCCAAAAGGGTGAAATACAAGCCAGACCCATTGCCTTCGCCAGCAAGTCATTATCTCAGTCCCAAAAGAACTACCCAGCTCATCGGTTAGAGTTTCTGGCCTTGAAATGGTCAGTCTGTGACAAGTTCAGCCACTGGCTGAAAGGCCACAAATTCAGTCTGAATGTACAATAACCCACTGACTCACATCCTGATAAAACTGAAGCTAGACTGTTGTGAGCAACGCTGGGTAGCCAAGTTGGCAAGTTATGACTTTGACATCAAGTACATCCCAGGTCAGCAGAGCATTGTAGCCGATGCAAGCCTATTTATCCATGCACATTACACTACCCCCCTCCTTCGGGAAGCACGTCCCCGCGCTTCAGCGTACCAGCTTCCCCACGCCTCTGGGCGCATGCGCTTCCAATGGCCTCACGGTCTCATCATCCCACTTCTGACACCAATGTAACGAATTCGGGTGGCAGCCCGGGAATCGCCGCAGCCAGGACGCGAACCCAAATTTCCCGCACCACGGGCGACAACGTTAACCAGTCGACCAAAGTGTCCGACCCGTTAGCCAAGGGCTAGTGAGTCTTATTTATCCGTGCACGTTACAGTTTTCTTTTTTTAAGCAGCCAAACTAACCTTTGCAGACCCTCGCGTACTTGCAGATGTGGAAAGTATAACTTGGGTCTAACTCTTAACATGTATATTTACATGGTAGCCTAATGATGGTGTAACTAGAAATTGTATCTATTTGATTAGAACAAAGGGGTCTATAGCATGGAGCCACCTTTAGATCACCTGTAGTGATTCAAGATGAGTATGGGGAGCAATGTTTACTCAATGCAAGTATCCAGTGCATACTCAGTGAGTATGTAGTAGGCAGTATGTAGTAGGCAGTATGTTAGTAGGCGATTCCAAACACAGCCAACGTCTTCAAAACGTAGCTTCCCATAATCCCATTCTTTTTACTTCCGTTCTTGGAGCATCATGGAGCAGTGGTTAGCGCGGTCGCCTCACAGCAAGGAGGTCCTCGGTTCGAGCCCCGGGGTTGTCCAGCCTTGGTGGGTCATCCCGGGTCGTCCTCTGTGTGGAGTTTGCATGTTCTCCCCGTGTCTGCGTGGGTTTTCTCCGGGGGCTCTGGTTTCCTCCCACAGTCCAACAGTCAGGTCCAGTAAGTCAGGTGAATTGGCCATACTAAAAAAAATTGTCCCTAGGAATGAATATGTGTGTGTGTGGGCCCTGTGATGGCCTGGCGACCTGTCCAGGGTGTCTCCCCGCCTTCCGCCCAATGACAGCTGGAATAGGCTCCACTCCAGCACCCCCGTGGCCCTGAGAGCAGGATAAGCAGTTAAGATAATGGATGGATTTATTTTGACAGGCTGTTATGTTTCAAAGATTATCAGACATTCACACATGTTTTTTGTCGAGCTTCACATAGGCTTAAATTTAAAATTATATTTCGGGCTACACTCAAAACGTTTGGGGTTGAAGCCATGGCAAAATTACCTGGCAATGCCGATGGTAGAGGCTTCGCTTGTATCTTGAGTTGTGTGAGATTGTATATCATTCGTGTTAGCATCTAACAGATGATCGATTAAAAAAGACCCATGACATCTCCAGAGAGCTCAACGGAAAGCTGCTAAAAAGAAAATGTTTTGCAGTTGACAGACCAAACTTTGTCAGCAAACAGCAAACTTCATGACAATAAAATCCTGAGTTGAGAACAGGCCAAATAATGGTTTTAATTCTGCAATACTAACATTATAATCTATACTATATGTAATGGATATCTAAAATATTATGCTATTTTCATAATCTTTGCTATCTGTTTCGTGTTCTCATGAATGACACAGGGTTAGTATTCATAACCTGGTTTATTAACCAACACGACGAGGATGCAATAAGACGACATACGTGTAGCTGGCATCCAGCACTATCGCTTCGCAGGCCCTCGCCCGGTAACCTGTATAACTGAGTGTTCCTCAGTACGGTATCTGCAGTGGCTCAATAAACATCATCAATGACACAGTCACTGATCTACATCCCCCTTTCTTAGCTCAAGCTCATACCATAACAAAACCATGTTGTCAATTATCAATACTTGCTGAATAACATATATTGAACAAACCTTCAAATAACATACATTAAATAACTGTTCAATAATCACAGAGTGAGAATTATCAAATGCAAAGAAAACAATTTGCCCTTAATGAATAATATGAAAATAGTTGTCTTAGCAAAGCATATAGTTGTACTTTAACACAAAATGAGGTCTTTTATATGTGAAGATACCTGAAACGAAACCCGAAGACCTCAATGTCAGCTCTTAGCAAATCTGAGAATTAACTTAAATGACATAACTTTCAAAATTTTGAGCTGACAAATTGACTCAATCTTTATACTTAAGATTTGGCTTGCTGACACGACCATAGCGTGTTGTGTACAGACTTCCAGTTGTCTTAGCAGGTAGCACAGCTGTAGGTGTTTTCATATGTGACTCTTCAGTGTCCAGCGTGTTGTGTGACACTTTTGTTGGAGTGTGCTGGTTGTTAGGTTCATGTCCACTGTCCTGACATTCACTGTTGTCTGGGTAGTGCTGTGCTGGAGCAGGCTCGACAACTGGCAGAATGTGGCGCCTATTTCTTCTGTACAGCTTTCCTTCTGAGTGAATGAGATAGGATCTGGGCTCCTAGCAGATCTCCGTTACCATGCCTGTTCGATTGTAGCCTTGAGGGGTCTGCATTCTGATAACTTGTCCTTCCATCAATGGTTGAAGAGGTCGGCTCATTCTGTCATAGAACAACTTCTGTGTCAGTCTTTTGTTAAGAAGCTGAGCCTTTACCTCCAGTGGCTTGTACACCTCTGGTTCAAGCAGCTTTCTTGAGACTGGCAAAGTGGTGCGTGTTTGCCTTGACATCAGTCTTTGTGCAGGGGATCCAAGTTTTGTGTCACGTGGTACATTTCTGAGATTTAGCAGATTGAGAAAGACATCACTTCCATCTCTATGAGACTTTTCCATGAGCTGTTTTGCACTGCGAACAGCCCTCTCAGCTAAACCATTAAATTGAGGATACTCTGGGCTGCTCGTGACATGAGTGAAGTCCCAATGTGTAGCAAAGTCCTTAAAGCGCTGACTTGGGAACTGTCTACGATTGTCAGTTATGAGTGTGTGTGGTGCCCCATGAACTGAGAAATGTCTTTTGAGTTTGGTGATGACTGTTGCCGATGTAGCATCACGGAGCAGATCAATCTCATACCAGCCTGAATATGAGTCTACCAAAACTAGGTACAGCTGATTACGCCACTCAAAGATGTCTGTTGCTACAGTGGACCAGGGAAGATCTGACACCGGGTGTAGCTGGAGTGGTTCTTTCCGCTGATGTGGTTTTGTGCTGTTACACACTGAGCATGACCGTATTTCTTTGTCGATGTCATCTGTCATTGTAAGCCAGAAAACAATCCCCCTTGCTCTCCGTTTAGTTGCTTCTGCACCAGGATGTCCTCTGTGTACAATGCTAGTGTAGTCTTTTTGTAAAGACTTTGGAATGACAGCCTTTTGACCTTTCATGATAACACCATTTTCAATAGTCAGTTCATCTCTGAAAGGATAATAGGAACGAATAGCATGAGGAAGGCTGGATGGTCTGCTAGGCCATCCATGTCTGATGATGGAGCTGAGAGTCTGCAGAGTTGTGTCAGTTGCTGTGTGTTCTTTCAACTCCAACAGCCGGGAAGAAGAGACGTAATTGACCGTCATCACATCAAAGCTGTCCTCCTCTTCAGCTTCCTGAGCAGTTGAGCTTCTGGGAGCTCGAGACAGTGTGTCTGCCACATACATAAGTTTGCCACTTTTGTATACCAGTGTGAGGTCATACTTTTGCAGTCTGAGCATCATCCTTTGCAGTCTTGCTGGAGCTGCATGTATAGGCTTCTTTAGTATGGTGACTAGGGGTTGATGGTCTGCTTCTATGGTCACTGACTTGCCATAGATATAGTCATTGAATTTTGAGCACGCAAAAACTACTGCTAGCAGCTCCTTCTCAATCTGTACGTATCTAGTTTCAGTGTCAGTTAATGTGCGTGAAGCATAGGCTACAGGTTTTCCTCCCTGCAGACATGCAGCACCAAGTCCATACTGTGAAGCATCGCATGTGAGCGTCACTGGTTTACTGACATCGTAGTATGACAGAACTGGTGGACTAGACACGTGTGTTTTTCGCTGTTCAAAAGCATTTTGCTGCTGCTCATGCCATGTCCATGCTGTGTCCTTGTGTGTTAGTTGTCGTAGTGGAGCCGTAAGCTCACTAAAGTTGGGAATGAACTTTCCAAGGTAGTTAACCATCCCGAGAAATCTTTGTAAAGCTGTAACATCTGTTGGTGTTGGCATTTCACTGATCGCTTTTGTTTTGGAGGGGTCTGCCTTGAGGCCTTCACTGGAGAAAACATGACCAACATAGCTGACCTGGTTCAGCCGGAACCTGCACTTGAGAGGATTGAGTCTCAAGTTCACCTCTCTGGCACGGTTAAGCACTTTTCTCAAGTTAGCATCATGTTCTTCCACAGTCTTACCACCAATGAGTATGTCATCCACTATAATTGCACAGGGATATCCAGCAAAAAACTGTTCCATGGAGCGCTGGAAGACCTCACTGGCTGAGTTGAGACCGAAGGGCAGTCGCAGAAATCTGTAACGACCAAAACTGGTGCGGAAAGTGGTTAACATTGAGGATTTGTGATCAAGAGGAATCTGCCAAAATGAATTTTTGGCATCTAGAACTGAAAATACAGTTGCATTTGACATGTGTGCAGCCACTTCCTCTACAGTGCGCATGGGGTGATGTGGTCTTTTTAAAGCAGAGTTAAGGTCTCTTGGATTTATGTATATTCTGATTTCTTGCTTGTCCTTTTTGTGTGTAGCAACCATTGATGACACCCAGTCAGTTGGCTCAGATACTGGGGTGATGACAACTAATTCCTGCATTCTGTTCAATTCAGCTTTGACTCTGTCTTTCATAGCCATAGGAATGTGATGTGCAGGATGAACAGCAGGTCTCACCTCTGGATCAAGTGTCATGGAGTAAATGACAGGTAGTTTCCCAAGCTCATCTGAAAAGAGGTCGCTGTATTCAGTGTAAATTTGCTGCGACAGATCATCATCAGTAGGCCCTAACTGATGAACATCTTTGCTGAATGAGACAAGTCCCATCTCTCTACATGCACGTAGACCAAGCAGCGGCAAAACATCCTCATGAACAATGAAGAACGGCAATGTGTGTGTTTGTCCCTCTAGGTGACACTGCAGCCGAACAAGACCAACAGTTTTAATTTTGCTGCCCCCATATGCAACAAGGTTTGTGGGTTTCATATTTACTTCAATTTGATCATTTCTCTCTATCTGTTCAAATGTCCAAATTGACAGGACATTGCACTTAGCACCGGTATCAACTTTCAGCTCAACTGGACTTCCATTTACATGTACAGTGACAAAAGCTTCATCTTTTTCAATTACGTGTACATCAGGTGAATCAACAGTCTTTTGCAGTGTTAGGCCATCAACATAGAACGTATCATCAGCAATATTATCAGCTTGGTCAGGTTCAATCTGGTGAACAGCTCTCCTGAATTTTAGCTTGTTGTGGCCCTGTTGTACAGATCTACAACATCTTTTAAAGTGATTCCATTTTTTACAGGCGTTGCACTGTTGACCAAAAGCTGGGCATTTGTCTCTCCTGGGCACATGACTGCCTCCACAGTTGTTGCAGTTAGCAATGCTCTGTTTGACATATTTTTCTGATTGATTGTCCACTTTGTCTCTATCATGCTTTTTTATTCTCATGAATTTAGGTTGGACTGCATCAACATTTGTAGCATAATACTGTTGTGAGGCTAGTGTGTTGTTGTGCTCTTCCGTCATCTCATGTACACTGCTCAAAAAAATAAAGGGAACACCTAAAAACACAATATAGACCTCGATGAATGAAATATTTCAGCTGAAAATCTTTATTTATTAGACAGAGGAATGTGTTTAGAGCAAAATAACCTAAGAATGATCAATGGAAATCAAAATCATTAGCCCATTAAGGTCTGGATTCAGAATCATACTCAAAATCAAAGTGGAAAATGAGAACATAGGCTGATCCAACTTCTGTGGAAATTCTTCAAGACGATTCAAAATGAGGCTCAGTAGTGTGTGTGGCCTCCACGTGCCTGTCTGCACTCCATACAACGTCTGGGCATGCTCCTGATGAGACGACGGATGGTCTCCTGAGGGATCTCCTCCCAGTCCTGGATCAGGGCATCGGTCAACTCCTGGACAGTCTGTGCTGCAACATCGCGTTGGCGGATGGTACGAGACATGATGTCCCAGAGGTGCTCGATTGGATTTAGGTCTGGGGAACGTGCAGGCCAGTCCATAGCATCAATGCCCTCGACATACAGGAACTGCTGACACACTCTGGCCACATGAGGACGAGCATTGTCATGCATGAGCAGGAACCCAGGGCCCACTGCACCAGCATATGGTCTGACAATGGGTCTGAGGATCTCATCCCGGTACCTAATGGCAGTCATGGTACCTCTGGCTAGCACGTAGAGGTCTGTGCGGCCCTCCAAGGATATGCCTCCCCAGACCATCACTGACCCACCGCCAAACCGGTCATGCTGGAGGATGTTGCAGGCAGCAGAACGTTCTCCACAGCGTCTCCAGACTCTCTCACGTCTGTCACATGTGTTCAGTGTGAACCTGCTCTCATCTGTGAAGAGCACAGGGCGCCAATGGCGAATCTGCCAACTAAGATGTTCTCTGGCAAAGGTCAATCGGGCTGCACGGTGTTGGGCTGTGAGCACAGGCCCCAATTGTGGACGTCGGGCCCTCATACCATCCTCATGCATTCTGTTTCTCACTGTTTGAGCAGAAACCTGCACATTAGTGGCTTGTTGAAGGTCGTTTTGTAGGGCTCCGGCAGTGCTCCTCCTGTTCCTCCTTGCACAAAGGACCAGATAGCGGTCCTGCTGCAGGGTTGTTGTCCTCCTGCGGCCCCCTCCATGTCTCCTGGTGTACTGGCCTGTCTCCTGGTACCTCCTCCATGCTCTGGACACTGTGCTGGGAGACACATCAAATCTTCTTGCCACAGCACGCATTGATGTGCCATCCTGGATGAGCTGCACTACCTGAGCAAATTCTGTAGGTTGCAGATACCCCCTCATGCCACCTCTAGTGGTGAGGGCACTAGCAAAATGAAAAACTAACCAAAGATCGGCCAGAAAAGATGAGGACAGGCAAATGGTCTGTGGCCACCACCTGCAAATCCATTCCTTTTATAGGGGTTGTCTTGCAAATTGTCTAATTTCCACCTGGTGGAAATTAGACAATTTACCAACAGGTGAAATTGATTCACAAATCAGTGTTGCTTCCTAACTGGACAGGTTGATATCTCAAAAGTGTGATTGACTTGGAGCTACATTGCACTGCTTATGTGTTCCCTTCATTTTTTTGAGCAGTGTATTTGACAGACAGAGACTGCTTTGGCTAGCGTCAAGTCACTATCAGGCAATATAGTCCATGGGCCAGAGCCCAAATTTCCTATTTCGGTACACTCAAGGTGGCAAAACTTACTTATAATTTTTGAAAGGATCCATGTCTGTAGATGATATTTTGGTATGATAACCATTCCTGAGTGGCAGCTGTATCACAGTTATCAGCTCATGAAGTTAACCACCCCCTAAAGTAAATTGCATTTTAGACGCTGGTGCATATCCTGGTTTAGCCTCATGGTCAGGACATTTTTCAATGTTCTATAATATTGTCTTTGGTATCATTTTAAAGGGGACCTTCTTAGCTTTCATTCAAGCCCCGTTGTGGATATTTCTCACAAATATAGAGGTCACTTGAGCTCTTCAACCCGTCAATAACACACATCTTTCTGCAATGTTCGCCTAAACTATATACTTTCTTTTAGCCCTGTGGCATCTAGGAATATCAGGGACACAAAACACAAAAACTGGAATACTCACAGGACTGTAAAGATTCAGGAAATGTATAATATACCCATACTATTTCATTGTGTGAGGTGATTGTGAGCCTTAAATGAGAAGGGCATTATTACTAAGAAACTAACTAGACCAAAGCCAGTTAGTCCATGGGTCAGACCAGATATCGATATCACCCAAGGTGACACAACTTCACTGGTGCCATTTTATTTGGTACACTAACAGAAGTAAAATAATACATGATAACCTTTCCAAATGAGCAGCTATTTCATTTTTCTTTCAGGAAACCTGTTTCTGTGCCTCTCACGATTGTGTATTTGCCCAGATTTTTACAAATATAGCATTTCAACACCCCTGGTACTGATTAGCCTAGCTTAAACTCTGGGACAGTACTTAGTTGGCCAACAACCAAGGATAACCAGTACTGTGTACTTCCATTCATTGTGCTAAGCTAGGCTAACGTGCAGCCAGATAGCTTTCTACTAAACACATATAGAGGAAACTGGTATCTATCTTCTTGTCTCACTCTGGAGAAGATTGTAAGCTAATTTCCCATAATGTTAGCATGTTCTTTTAATGTATATGTTAATATGATTAGTTAAAGTGGCTACGAGGAACTTTCATCTTGTGTTGATTTTAGCGGCCTCATGTGGACAAAATACAGCTGTTGCATAGCAACTAGGTAATGTATCTATTTGTGGCTATGTAAGATAAATAATGGTAATATGACGCTGGTGAAGCAAAGTAAACTTTGTTTTAGTAGTGTTCACACACCTACGTTACATGTATTTGTTTGTATGTGGCAGGTGAAAACTGACTGAATATGGCCACTGGTGAACAAGCAAGTTTTTACCCAATACCAAAGCGCCCACGGGTGGAGTGCATTATCCACTGTTCTGATGATACAGATAAGCTGGTTTCACTACAAAGTGTCGACTCATGGAGAACTCTGCTCAGGGCAGCTCAGATACGAAATCATGCACCAGTTTTGAAACTGGCAAAAGACATTCCTGAGGGACAGATTCCAGCAATCTACTACCACAGAAAGTGTCGCAGTATCTTCACTATGAAGCAAATTCTTGATGGCCTCCTTGCAAAAGAAAAGAAAAGTTGTGTCTCTGCTGAAGAGAAACAATCTAAGAGAGTAGCTCGACATGCTCCAAGTACATCTAGGACTTATGATGCAGAGTGCATATTTTGTCAGAAAAACAGCAAATATTCCAAGAGACAGAATACAAGAGAAGTACTGGTGCAGTGTCGAGAACTGCGAGCTGATGCAAAGATCAGGAGTGCAGCCACAAAGAAAAGGGACAGCAGAATCCTTGCCATTGTGAGTAGAGACCTTGTAGCAGCTGAAGGGCACTACCACAGGTCATGCTCTAGACTTTACACCAAAGAAGAGGTTTCCAAAGGAGAGGTTGCCAGCAATGAAGATGATGATGCTGCAGCCCAGTATGAAGCTGCTGTGAATAAGGCATACAATGAGCTGTTCCTCTTCATCAGGATGGAGCTTTTTGGCAATCCTCAAGTGATGACAATGACTGATCTCTCTTCTAGACTGGTAGCTTCAATGAACTCCCAAGGCATTGCCCAAGTCAAGGAATCAACCAAGAAGCACATAAGGCGAAACCTGGAGAGTGAGTTTGCTGGAGCCTTGCAGATATTCCCTGATGAGAAAGGAAAATTCCTCCTCTATCCCGATAACTTGTCCATGAGGGAACTTGCCAAAGAAAATCAGTCTCTCAAAAGGGAGCTGCAGACCCTGAAAAGTGTCAGTGCACAAGATGTTATAGCCAAAGCAGCCATCAAATTGAGAGCAGACATTAAAAGTCAAGATGTTCCTCAAACCTGGCCGCCTGAAGTCAAACCAGAAGCAGAATGTCCTACCATTCCAGAGTCGCTCATTATCTTCCTGTACTCTCATCCTCACAGGCTCAAATGATCCTGATCATGCATCCCAGAGAGTGCAGTGCCTTCTGCAGTCATTTGGCCATGACATAGTATATGCAGTGACATGTGGAAATACCAAGCCTTCCAAGCACATTGTTCTGCCATTCAGTGTCAAATCGTTGACAGGAAATGTAGAGTTGATAAACATCCTCAACCGACTTGGTCACAGTGTGTCCTATTCACAGATGGAAGAGATCAACACTGTCCTGTGTCTCCAGAAACTCTCATCATCAGGGAGTGGCATTGCCCTTCCAGCTAACATCCATCCTGGCATATTCACAACTTTAGCCTGGGACAATATCGACCGTCTTGAAGAAACTGTCAGTGGTGAGGGAACATCTCACAGAGTCAATGGGATTGCTGTGCAAGCAAAGCCAGTCAACCCACTTCCTGTCCAACCCATGCCCACTGTTCCCATCACATACCCAGATGTGTACACAGAATTCATGGAAGGAGGCTTCTCAGTCCAACTGGGCTCCACCAATCCCTTTGGCCGAATCCCTGTTGACCAAGCTATAGAAGAAACGGTGAACAAAGACACCCAAACAGCTGGAGGGACAAAGGGATTCAGCTTGAAGCCAGGAGCTGTGACCAAATATTATCTCACAGCTGAGTATAGAAGCATGTACCTCAGACAGCTGAGAGACCTGACAGGTCAAGGCAGGTGCAAATGGTCTCATCCAGATCTACAGAGTCCAAGGATCAAGAGAGATGAAGCAGATGTCCAGTCTCTCATGGACCTTATGGAGAATAACTGGCTCAATCCTATGTCCCCTGATGAGATTGATTTGGTTAGCCTCTCCACTGGCAACATGGCTCCACCTGATGTGACCATAGATCTCTTGAGAGCTCTTGAGAAAGGAGAAGAGGCCTACCAAGCATTCCAGCAAACAAGGTTAGATGCAGACCCACCACCTGTGAAATTCCACGACAAGATGACCAAGCAAAGTCTGAAAACATTCTCCAATGTCAGCACAAAACAAGCTCATGGAAAGAAAGCACAGGATGTGGTTCTGAAGGCAGATAGAAACCTTTTCAGTCACATGATCCTGGTGGCTGAAAGCAGGAAGGTGAATCTGAAGGATGTCCTTGCCTACCCATTGGGCCCACTACCATGGGCCCTGGCAAATGCTGATGGGTCCTTACGAAAAACAAACAAGGCTGTACTTGCCAGAGAGCTTGAAAAGAATGTATCTCCTGCAGAAGACACCCCAATCCCATCTACTTCCATCATTGATGGGATGAGCCTGGTCCAAAAAATGAATGGCAACAACAAAACCTTTGCACAGGTGGCAGAGTCAGCCTTGACCCAGGTCCTCCATGAGGGAGCACAGAGTGGGAGGATTGATGTTGTTTTTGATGTCTATCACCAGACTTCGATCAAAGATGCTGAACGACTGAATCGGGGTGGAGACATCACTCTCCAGTACAAGAATCTTGCAGGGGGACACCACGTCCAGCAGTGGAGAAAATTTCTGTGCAGTTCCTCCAACAAGACCAGTCTCATCAAGTTTCTGGTGGAAGAGTGGAAACTCCCACGATACAGAGCTATGCTGCATGGCAAGGTGTTGTACATGACCTGTGAGGAAACCTGCTACAAGTTGACAGAAGATGGGTGTGAGGAAGCAGCAGAACTGCACTCCACACATGAAGAAGCTGACACCCGTCTGCTCCTGCATGCATTGCATGCAGCAAATGCGGGCTCAAAGTCAGTTATCATCACAGCTGAGGACACTGATGTCATGGTGCTTTGTCTTGGCTTCCAGAAGGACATCACCTGTCCCATCTACCAGAAGTGTGGGACTCAGAACCGCACACGGTTTGTCGACATCACCAAACTGGCAAGTTCACTTGGAGACAGCATCTGTGACAGCCTAATTGGCTTACATGCCTTCACAGGCTGCGACACTGTCAGTGCATTCGCTGGTCGAGGGAAGCTGAATGCCCTGAAGATAGTGAGAAAGCACACTTCCTGCCAAGAGACTTTTAGTCAACTGGGACAGACATGGAATGTGAGTGATGAGCTGTTCCAGAAAATTGAGCAGTTCACCTGTCGGATGTATGTTGCTAATAGCAGCACTGCTGAGGTGAACAAACTGCGTTACCAGCTCTTCTGCACCAAAAGGGGAGAGGTTGAGTCCAGCCAGCTGCCACCATGTAGAGACTGTCTCTTTATGCATGTTCAACGAGCCAACTATCAGGCAGCAATATGGAAGTGCTG
This sequence comes from Lampris incognitus, assembly GCF_029633865.1. Classification (NCBI taxonomy): domain Eukaryota; kingdom Metazoa; phylum Chordata; class Actinopteri; order Lampriformes; family Lampridae; genus Lampris; species Lampris incognitus. Next base: position 22,250,815 of record NC_079220.1, on the reverse strand, counting down.
TCTGCAGGCTAACCCTGTGGTGCCAAGCCCTACTGAGTATGGATGGACAGACGATGAAGGCAAGCTGGCCATTTACTGGATGCGCTCCCCACCTGCACCAGATGTGGTCTTGGAAATGCTAACATGCAAGTGTGTGCATTCATGCAAAATGCCAAGCTGCGTGTGCCTGTCAAATGGACTTCCATGCATAGACATGTGCAGGTTACAGACCTGCAGTAACCAAAAACAGCAGGATGGTCCAGAACTGGACTTTGAACTTGGGGAGTCAGATGATGAGAGAAACGAGCAGTTTGATGAATGACAGTGTGATGATTCTGATGGTATTACTGTGGTAGTAGTCTATTGATGCACAGGATGTTGATTCTGGACTTGGTTACCTAGAGCTTGATAACAATAATGTAACCATATTCACATATACCCATTACCCTACCCATTACCATTACATATACCCACTAATGATATGGGATTACATGTATCATTGACTAAGTATATGTAAATGTCAATGTTGTTTAAAATATTAAAATAGTTCATTACCTCACTATGGTATTCCTTTTTATCATGTATTTTGATTGTGTATTTAAACAAATGTATAGAGACCAGTTTGTGACCTAACTGGCTTTGGTTTAGTTCTCATTTAAGGCTCACAATCACCTCACACAATGAAATAGTATGGGTATATTATACATTTCCTGAATCTTTACAGTCCTGTGAGTATTCCAGTTTTTGTGTTTTGTGTCCCTGATATTCCTAGATGCCACAGGGCTAAAAGAAAGTATATAGTTTAGGCGAACATTGCAGAAAGATGTGTGTTATTGACGGGTTGAAGAGCTCAAGTGACCTCTATATTTGTGAGAAATATCCACAACAGGGCTTGAATGAAAGCTAAGAAGGTCCCCTTTAAAATGATACCAAAGACAATATTATAGAACATTGAAAAATGTCCTGACCATGAGGCTAAACCAGGATATGCACCAGCGTCTAAAATGCAATTTACTTTAGGGGGTGGTTAACTTCATGAGCTGATAACTGTGATACAGCTGCCACTCAGGAATGGTTATCATACCAAAATATCATCTACAGACATGGATCCTTTCAAAAATTATAAGTAAGTTTTGCCACCTTGAGTGTACCGAAATATCGTCTGGCCCATGGACTAATAGCACTTTCCTCAGATTGTCATTATTTATGCCACAGACAAAACTGTCCCGAACGAGCTCTTCACATAGATCTCCAAAGTTGCAGCTTTTTACTTTTATTCTCAAGTCACTGACATATGATTCAATGGACTCACCAGCCCTCTGATTGCGTGTGTTGAACTTGTGTCTTTCACCGTGGGCTGAATATCTCATGAAACTTTCTTTTCAGGCATTCGGGATCCTCCTTGTATTCAGCGGGAACGAGGACTTGTCCTCCCTCGCCGGGTGCTCTCACTTCTGCTGCATACACAAAAGACTCGCGTTCGCGTTCAAAGGCCTCTGGTCCTGCTAAATTGAGGAGAATGTATGCACGGGTGCGGGCTGGCTTGTCAGTGTGCCGCCGCGACGAAAATGTCATATTCCTGTTCGAAGATCCGCCAGTTTTCACTGATGTTACCATCAAAGACGAGAGGGTCGGGCCGCCGAAATCCATCCGCCATGTTCGCTGATTAGCTCCGTTGGCTAGGTGGCTCCGTTGTCCTCGCTACAAAAAAATAAACAGTATCGGCCGAAAAAGTGTGCGTGAAAGTTCCAGAATCTTCCGCTTTTGACACCATGTTTCGTGTTCTCATGAATGACGCAGGGTTAGTATTCATAACCTGGTTTATTAACCAACACGACGAGGATGCAATAAAACGACACACGTGTAGCTGGCATCCAGCACCATCGCTTCGCGGGCCCTCGCCCGGTAACCTGTATTACTGAGTGTTCCTCAGTACGGTGTCTGCAGTGGGTCAATAAGCATCATCAACGACACAGTCACTGATCTACACTATCCATTGTAGATTTTTTTTAAAATTTAATGTTATATTTTCCCCAGTTTAAACTGTGTTTATGTCCTTTGGTCTATATGATGAGCATCTTGTCAAGAAAAAATGAATTTGAATTTGAATTTATATGTTTGATCTAGCCACGCTCTCCCAGTCTAGTGTAGGGTAAACATGGCTACAGACCTCTTCCGATTGGTCAAGAATGGCAATTGGCTGCTATTAGCCCCAGCCAGCCAGTTGGTTGAGAACATTGCTGTCATCCAGACATAATCTTCTTCTCCTCTCCCTTTTGCAAAGTGGGGTAAAGAACCTCCTGGTCATTTTCATTGGCCGTGATACTGTGAAATCTCAGTGAGGCATCCTGGTGGACAGATAAACCAGATGGACATGTACCATGTGGGGTCATGCATGACTGCAGTGTCCTGGGTTCATATCTGGTACAGGATCCTGAGCTACATCTCTCCCTCTCCTCCCCCTCCCAATATTCAGGTCTCTCTTCCCTGTCCTCTCTAATAATAGTTAAGAAGATATAGCGACTTTTTATTACCTTACTGGTTTCCGCTGCGTGGTGGGTTCCTAAGTTGGTCTGTCTTTTGCCACATTGTTGTGATGTACAGTATTTGCAGCCAACTCAATATAACTTATTTAACTTCAATCTCTTGTTGTCTCATCTGTTCTGTTTTAATAATGGATAACTGAGGGTGGGTATCTATCTATCCATGGCAACTTGATGCAATTCCACAACAATGTCACCAGGACGAATTCCCACACATTGGTTGCGCTTAATTCTTAGAATATTTCTACTTCTGATAGCAAACACATCAGTGGATGCTCACTAACATGGAGGAGATGAGGGAAATAATGAAGTAATGGAGGGGAGGGAGAAAACATCAGACATTTGGGGCAGTTCATGTTCACTCTGTCATCAAAATTTGGGGCTGGATGTTAATGAAGAGGTTCATCCATAACTTTGCCTGATGCCAAGCACAAAAGGTAACACAAACACTTACATGGCATCTAAAACTCGATGGTTAAACACACTGCATAGCTCAATCCTTTTTTTTTAACGAATTGCTAATGTAGTCTGTGTTTACCTTTGTTCTATCAAGATGTAATTTCAGGGAGCTCGGGTGGCGTGGCGGTCTATTCCATTGCCTACCAACACGGGGATCGGCGGTTCGAATCCCCGTGTTACCTCTGGCTTGGTTGGGCGCCCCTACAGACACAATTGGCTGTGTCTGCGGGTGGGAAGCCGGATGTGGGTATGTACTAGCTGTACTAGCGCCTCCTCTGGTCGGTCGGGACACCTGTTCGGGGGGAAGGGGGAACTGGGGGGGAAATAGTGTGATCTTCCCACGTGCTACGTCCACCTGGCCCCCTGACTAAACTCCTCACTGTCAGGTGAAAAGAAGCGGCTGGCGACTCCACATGTATCAGAGCAGGCATGTGGTAGTCTGCAGCCCTCCCGGATTGGCAAAGCGGGAGCAACGACCGGGACGGCTTGGAAGAGTGGGGCAATTGGCGGGATACAATTGGGGAGAAAAAGGGGCGAACGGGCGAACCCCCCCCCAAAAAATGAAGTAATTAATAATTTCATTTCACCTTAGCGAAACACTTTTCGAGAAAGTGAAACTTGTTCTGTAGACGAACTGAGGAAGCCTTTTGGATGAGAGGCGAAACGTCTTCACGGATATATACCAAGTCCAGTTGCACTTGATTTAACTCCTTTGGATAAGTATCCAGGAAAAGAGTCGGCAGAACAGGTAAGAAGAATCAAAGCAGTTAACATCAAACATCCACCTACTGGACTGAGGATGGCATGGGAGCGGCTCGATAAAACATATGGCTCACCTGAGGTTGTCGAACAGGCTCTCTTCAGCAAGCTGGAAAGCTCTGCTAAGGTTATAGTGAAAGATCCATGAAGGCTGTGGGATCTAGCAGACCTGCTGTCAGAGCTGGAAGCCGTGACGCAAGATGGCTATCTCCCAGGCCTGTCATACTTGGACACCTCCAGAAGGGTTAATCCAATTATTGAGAAGCTCCCACATAACATTCAAGAAACGTGGATACACATTGGGTCAAAATATAAGCATGAACATTATGTCAGTTTTCCTCTTTTCTCCGTGTTTGCAGGCTTCATTCAGACAGAGGCAAAGGCCCGCACAGATCCCAGCTTTAACCTCTTTATGCTAGGTTCAACAGAGAGAAAGAATAAGTTGGAGAGGCCTGTGAAGATACCTGTATATCTATATATATAAGACACACGTTTCTTCAATAGACAAACCTGAGAATAGAGAAGATAAGAAATCAACAGAGCCAAACAAACACTGCCCCATACATAAAAAACCTCATCCTCAGAAGAAATGTCAAGGCTTTAGGAAAAAGAGTTTAGAAGAGCGCAAACAGCTCTTAAAAGAACACTCGATTTGCTTCCGATGTTGCTCCTCCACTGAGCATCTCGCCAGGAACTGCTTAGCTGAGATTAAATGCATGGAATGCGAGAGCAGCAGCCATATGACAGCGCTTCACCCAGGACCAGCTACCTGGAAATCTAAGTCGTCCCCTCCCGCTTTGGAGCATGGCGGGGAGGAGGACAAAGCAGATGCCCAGGAGGTCACTTCAAGGTGCACACAAGTGTGTGGTGAAGGACTGAGCGCGAGAGCATGCTCCAAGATACACTACATGTACAAAAGTATTGGGATACACCTCTTAATCATTGAATTCAGGTGTTTAATTCAGACCCATTGCCACAGGTGCATAGAATTAAGCAGCTAGCCATGCAGTCTGCATTTACAAACATTTGTGAAAGAATGGGTCGTTCTGAAGAGCTCAGTGAAGTCAAGCATGATACTGTCATAGGATGCCACCTTTGCAATAAGTCAGTTCATGAAATTTCTTCCCTGCTAGCTATTCCACGGTCAACTGAAGTTGTATTATTGAAAAGTGGAAGCATTTAGGAACAACAGCAACTCAGCCACGAAGTGGCAGACCACATAAAGTCACACAGTGGGGTGAACGAGTGTTGAGGCGCATAGTGCGTAAAAGTCGCCAACGCTCTGTTGACTCAATAACTGCAGAGTTCCAAACTTCCTTTGGCATTAACATCAGCACAAAAACTCTGTGCCGGGAGCCTCATGGAATGGGTTTCCATGGCCGAGAAGCTGCCTGCAAGCCTTACATCACTAAGCACAATGCCAAACGTCGGATGGAGTGGTGTAAAGCACGTGGCCACTGGACGCTGGAGCAGTGGAAACGTGTTCTATGGAGTGACGAATCACGCTTGTCTGTCTGGTAGCCTGACTGCATTGTGCCAACTGTAAAGTTTGGCGGAGGAGGGATAATGGTATGGGGTTGTTTTTGGGGGTTGGGCTAGGCCCCTTGGTTCCAGGGAAGGGAAATTTTAATGCTTCAGCATACCAAGACATTTTGGACAATTCTATGCTTCCAACTTTGTGGTAACAGTTTGGGGAGGGCCCTTTTCTGTTCTAGCATGACTGTGCCCCAGCGCACAAAGCAAGGTCCATTAAGACATGGTTGGGTGAGTTTGGTGTGGAAGAACTTGACTGTCCCGCACAGAGCCCTGACTGCAACCCCATTGAACACCTTTGGGATGAACTAGAATGGAGATTGTGAGCCAGGTCTTCTCGTCAAACATCAGTGCCTGACCTCACAAATGCTCCTCTGGATGAATGGGCAAAAATTCCCACAGACACACTCCAAAATCTTGTGGAAAGCCTTCCCAGAAGAGTGGAAGCTGTTACAGACGCAAAGGGAGGGACCAACTCCATATTAATGCCTATGGATTTAGAATGGGATGTCATGAAAGCTCCTGTAGGTGTAATAGCCAAGTGTCCCAATACTTTTGTACATATGATGTATGTCTCGTCAGCGTGTATCTAACCGGATGCACAGAGGAGTCCAAGAAAATGTACGCAATACTAGATGAGCAGAGCAACCGCTCCAAGTTCTTCAATGTCTTCAAAATCTTAGGGTGTTCCTACCCATACTCGCTCAAGACATGTGCTTGACTTAAAGAGACTGCGGGGAGAAGAGCTTGTGGTTCCACTGTGGAGTCAGCAGACAAGAAGCTACATTTTCCTCTACCTGCACTCCTCGAGTGCAACCAAATCCCTAACAACCGCTCGGAGATACCTAACCCAGATGCAGCCCACCATCATACTCACTTGAAGCACATCACCGACGAAATACCACTCCTCGATCTGGACGGTGACATACTCTACTGGGCAGAGATGTCCTGAGGATACACAAGCAGATTAGTGGTTCAAACAGTGCACCGTTCACTCAAAGGCTAAATCTGGGGTGGGTTGTCATCGGTGATGTATGCCTTGGAAATGCCCACAAACCACTACATGTGAGCAGCTACAAAACATACCTCCTAGAGAACGGCCGTGCAAGTCATCTGCAGCTGTGCAATTGTCAAATTAAAGTGAAGGAGGTGTTTAGCCAAGCACCTAAGCACCAACATCATCCAGTGCTAATCTCCACATAGAGCTCAACGACGCTTGTTGGAGACAGCGTGGGTCAAACCATCTTCATACTGCTGATCACAAACTTGTACCATCAATGGCAGACATGAGGTTTCTTCAGATCATGGAGGCTAAGTTCCACCAGGACAGCACCAACAGTTGGGTTGGACCCTTACCTTTCCAGTCACCAAGACCCCGGCTGCCTAACAATAGAAAGCAAGCATACGACCGTCTTGTGTCACTCTGGCGCACACTGGAAAAACGACCTCAGATGAAGACCTGTTTCCTAGAGTTCATGGAGAACATGCTCAACAGAGGACATACGGAGGTCCCACCACCCCTGCAACAAGATCAAGAGTGCTGGTATCTGCCCATGTTCGGTGTGTGTCATCCCAGAAAGCTGGATAAGTTCCAAGTTGTCTTTGACTCCAGCATGTCACATGAAGGAGTGTCACTTAACGATGTCCTGACCTTAACAACAGCCTGATAGGCGTGCTCATGAGGTTTGAAAGGAATAGGTAGCCATCAGTGCCGACTTCGAACACGTTTCATTGTTTTATGTTAAAGGAAGACCATAGAGACTTCCTCTGTTTCCTATGATATAAGAACAATGAAGGAAGGAGGTGTCATGGTGGGATACATTTCAGTTTTGGGGTCATAAAGGAAAAATAAATGTTTGGATCTTTGGAACATGCCCTCTGTATCAACATATTATTCTGCAGTGTTTTACCTGCAATTCAGGAATTTAAGCCCAGTATAATACAGTACTGCATTTTAAACCAGTCTGGATAAATGATTCAGTAATAGCTATGATGATGACCCTACACCAGCCAGGTGTGGGGTCATCTCTATATTTACCCTCCCAATGATTCAACCACCTGATTAAGTTGTATGATTCACTAGTTAGTTTTCATATCTTTAGTTCCTGTTTGATTTGCTTGTTTTATTATTCACAACTGAAGATTGTGCTTATCATTTTCTAGTGTCAAGCAATTTTAGATTTTGTTTTTATCAATCTGCAAATAAAATCTGAATGTTACCATGTCCTTGTTCAGTTGGAAAATGAGCAGTCAGGAACAGCTACTGTAAAAACAACCCCATTGTCTTTATTTAGTTAGTCATTTTACAGTAGTCACTCATTAAGTAGCTGCCTTGAGTTGGTCTTTTTCTCTTTTTCCTCATTGCTCCAACTTCTTACTCATTTTTTGATCAACACAACAGAATAGTCAATGGACAAAGTATAAAACAATGAGCAAAAAAGGTAAAACAAGAATAAAAACAGAAAATAAGAAATGGGATAGAATGCCCCTGTTCACAACAAACAAACAAACAGGAATTTTGGCAAGAGGTGATGGTGGCAACGGTGATGGTGATGAAGAAGATCCATTGCATTCTTACAGGTATAAAACAGACAGGCATAGACATGGTTTGGTTGTTGTGTTGTGTCAGTTTTACTAAGATAAGAGTCATAATGGAGGCAAGATGTCTTGGCGTGTGATTGGATAAGAGTTTTTTGCAATTTGAGGATTATTGTCCAATCAGATTTGATCTCCGCAGACAGACAAGTCAAGTTGATTGATTGATCGATGCAAGGGTCTAAGGACAGGTTGTTGTGTTGCTATAAAGCCCACTGAGGCAAATTTGTAATTTGTGATAATGGGCTATACAAATACAAAATTGACTCGAATTGACTTGATTCTATGAGCAGTCGTCGACAGTTTCAAACTCGCTGATATGCGTCGGTAACAACATGCTAGGCTCAGGACACTGATCTCCATGGTGCAGTCACAGTTACAACAAAATATCCAAAAACAATGAAAATAATGGGGGGGAAAAAGGACCCATTCAGACTTAATGGTTTCACTAACTGAAACACTGATCTGGTGTGTTTTTGGCACACGGAAAAGCTAGGCAAGTCCGTCCGTCAGCCCCTGCACCAGGGCTATAACATCATGATACATTTGCTATGGCAGGGCCCATGGAACAAGCAGCGCAGCTTCATGGCAGTTCAACAACAGCTAGTTTTTATCTAATGTCCAAAAGTAGGGTCTGGAGATTCAGCTGGCTGACACAAAACAGGACAGCTAATCTGCTGAACTGTTACAAAGCAAACATTTTATATGTCAAGAAAAAAACGTTTTTTGCCTTTTGATTTTGCTCATCTGAAATTCCCCGTCAGGTTTCGATTTGGCCATCGTACGATTTGTCTTGGTCGTGTTCACTTGAGAATACAACAGTACAATGATATGAATCAGCATCTCCTTTCCTTGATACCGATTACCCCCCCCCCCCAACAACCCCCCCCCCAACATCAGTCAGTGCTACTGCCTTGCAGGATAGGCAGCAAGTTTCGGTGCTTTGCTACTGCAACAGATTCTACAGGTAAAAATAAATGAAATGGGTCAGACTTGGGTGGTATAAGGGAAGTGAATTTACACGTAATTAGAAATCTGCCTTGATTTGTACCGTCAGCACCGGTTTACCTTGTTTGTTCACCACGTGACAGAAATCTGAGCCTCATTTGGTGAAGTTTCTTGTTCAAGAAAAAAAAGTTATAGCAATGGGACCAGGCCCAAGCTGTGATTTATGAGAAAGCTTTCTTAATGTCAGAATGAGCAGAATGATACTCGCTGATGGATTGAATTCCATTTGTGTAATATATTGTTTTCCAATCATTTTGATCAGTGACTGCATGATGAAATTCAGGATAAGGCCAATGGTCACTTTCATTAAGGATAGGCTGGCCTAGCCCTGATCTTTTGATTGGCGTATTGACAGAGAGAGAAAGGATGTTACGCATGGGGGGAATGTGATCTGACCAATAATTAAAACCAGAGAATTAAAAAAAAAAAAAGCTGTAGAAAACTAGAGTATATCCATTAAATTGGACAGGAGGAGTTATGTCCAAACCGATAAAATGTGGTCTTGAAAAACTGCAACAACTCTCGAAGGTTGAAGGAGTCTTTGAGGGCCTTCAGCCAAGCACGTTGGTTTTCAGCGAAAAGCAGGACAAATGCCTTAATAAGAAATCAATGGGAGTGTTACGTTACATAGGAAAAACACTTGAATCTTAAAAACTATTCAAGAGCCCCTCACACCCCACCAAAAAAAAAAAAAATCCTGAGAAACCATAATAAATTACTTCCTGAAAACTGGCTGGGATCAAAAAAAGAAAGAAAAAAACCCTGATTGGCGCCATCAGCACTAACGCAGGCTGATAGCGGACCAAAGCGGGAATGAAAGAGGGCTGACTGACTGATGAAGGGATACCAAGGGGAAGTGAAACATAAAGAGGGGGAGAGAGGAGGAGGAGGGAGGGGTACTGTGAATATTGAGGCGACTGTTGAAGACACTGAGGCTCAATGTCCAACATAACAAGCGCTGTCAGTCCAAACACATGCACGCGCGCACACACACATCCCTGTGAGACGCTTCGGGGCAGTGCTAGCCACACATAAAACTGTTCACAGCGAGTCTGAAGGGCAGCAGCCTGCAGGCTGTCTCTCAGATGGAGACATGCTAGCTTTGTGGGAGGAGATACTTGAGCAGAACAGGGAAATTAACACCTTTTTTTTTGTCCACCAGCTACAGTGGGTGGTAAAATACCAAAATCCTTCAGCATTATTTAATTCTAATAACCAAAATGGACTATCGAGCAGAAAGAAACCGCTAAATGTGGTCTACCCGTGGCAGAGGCTGATAGTGAGGAAACACTTAGCAAACGTTCCACTTAGTGGCTGGTGGTTGGTGTTGACTTCCCTCCTAGCCCCACTACTATGGTTGCATAATTTCTTAAGGGTTGACATAGTCTACGTGAAAAGAAGCCTCCCAAGCTGAGCACTTTCAAACATTAATCCTCCCATGTGGTTTTAGAAATATCTGGTTGTGAGTCTGACCGCATTCTGTACAACACTGCTTCAAGGGGCTGCCTGTGCACACCTAAACAATTGTTGTCCTGTTGGTTTGAAAATGAATTTGACGCCAACCAAAGTCAACACACGACCCACAAAGTTCTGAGCACTGGTGGGGTTCTGTGGCACTTATCTATCCCTGGACTGGTTCTGCGCTGACTGGATTCAACCATGTTACGCTAACACAAGAGCAGAGGACTAAATACTGTTCCTTGAGTCAAAAACACACAACACCCCTCAGCCGATTTGAGGCATGACATATGTGGTTGGGAGCAGAGCAATGGTCGTTTACCTCCCTTCTCATCATATCTGATCACATGATGATCAGATATGATAATGCGACCCAATACTGTTGGGGACCCAATGGGTACTGAAGATGAGGGTGGGACTAGCAGGGAGGGGTAAAGGGTGAGGTGGGCAAGAAAAAGATGGCGGAGTAGACAGGCGAGGATGGATTAATGAATGGAGAACCAAGTCAAAGCCCTGTTTTAAATAAACAGTAAAAAGCAGAAGGTGTGGACTTTTAGGGATTCAAACCAGCAATACCTTACAGATATTCAGGGTCAAATATGCCATAGCTGAGGCAGACCCATCAACCTGAGAAAGATCTCATCTCATCATCAGCCACTTCGCCGGGGTCGGGTCGCAGTGGCAGCAAGCTAAGTAGGATACTCCAGACATCCCTCTCCCCAGCAACGCCCTCAAGCTCCTCCTGGGGGATCCCAAGGCATTCCCAGGCCAGACTGGACATGTAGTCCCTCCAGCGAGTTCTGGGTCTACCCCGGGATCTCCTCCCAGTTGGACGTGCCTGGAAAACCTCTAATGGAAGGCGCCCAGGAGGGATCCTAATCACATGCCCGAACCACCTCAACTGGCTCCTTTAAATGCGAGGTGGCAACCTAAGAACCCGCTGGTGGACTGACAAAGATGAACTCTTTAAAGCTCTTCTGTCTTCGGCCCGTGCTTTTTGACAAAGGAGGAGATGGAAAACCCGACGAAGACTCAAGCACAACCAAACAGAGCTTCAGTTGATGGTCATATGGTTTCTCTGTATTTAGGAAAACTGCACTCGGGCCGTCACAACAACGTGGTGCTGAGGATCATGGACACAAAGTGTAGCTGGGCTTTTGTTCACTATAACTCAGATTAGCAGGCGTGGGAGACATAAAGAGGGATATCTGACGGCACATTTGTATATAGAAAAGTGGAGCATGGGTGAGAGAGAGAGAGAAAAAGATGGAATGAGAGATTAAAGAAATGAATGGCACATGGTGAAGCTGGAAGAGAGGAGGCAGGTTCGGAGGCTGGATGGGGCTGGGTCAACCTCTTACTTTCTCTTAACTGAGCCTTGGTGGTGGGGTAAACATCTGAATGTTAAATAACCTTCTTTCATTTGGTTTATACATATACAATTTGTTATGGAGCATCCCCTAAGGCTGAAGGGCCTCCATTTCACTGCAGACAGAAAGCTTAGTGGTCTGAAAGACAAGTACGTGGGCAGCTCCATGTCTTCCGTTCTCTCTTTTTTCCCTATCCATAGTACTCGCATTTCGTTAAAATTTACACCTTTTTCTGTTGTTCTCAAACACACACACACACACACACACACACACACACACACACACACACACACACACACACACACACACACACACACACACAAACTCCAACCCAATCTCCTTTAGTGGATGAGCATGGGGGAGTGGTCCAGTAGGTACATTCATTACGCTCCCTGTTAGGGCAGATAGCTAGCGACAGTAGTGTGTGTGTGGTGGTGGGGAGGGGGGGGTGTTGAACTGGTCAGCCAATTCGGGGGAGAGCAAAACTTTGGCTCTGCATACACACTGCTAGTAAGCATTATCAACATGCTTGTTGCCTGCAGCAAAAAGCGGGACCTTTAGTATTTCTAGTAATCGACGGGCATAATTAATGTAATTGATGGGTGATGTCGTCTGAAAATTCAGTAAGTGAATTCAGTGAGGCGACAGCTGTTTTTATGTTGGTAATGTTTTTTCTGGTAGCAGCAAATGACTTGGCTTCCTCTATCCGAATCGTTGACAAGTTTTATAATGGCATGAGTGCACGGTTATAGTTTTGCATCAAGGCGACCAGGGCTGTCTGTATGTACCACATAAGGGGAATATCTGATAGGTAATTTTGGCAAGTAACTAAACCCAATAGTATGTTTTTTCCCCCACTACATTTAAGTTCCATAATTCCCACAATATTATTTACATAGTTTTTGAGCCAATTGCCATTCCGACTAGGAGAATACTGTCCACTACCATCATTTCAAAAGTTGTCCACATACAATGCCATCTAAAACCAGGGACATCTTGATACCAAAATCAAACCCAGTGACAAAAATACCTGCCAATTCTAACAGTAGTATCCTATTACAAGTGTGGGACATTAGCTTTTTTGTTACCATCTTTTCTAAATGTACTGACTGGGTGGTAATGGACTCCAAAAAAACAAAACAAAACAATAACAAAACAAAAATGGTTGTTACCTGCTGTATGTGATTTCTGGCACAAAGAAGAGCACAATAATATTCATTCATTACCTTATGAGCCAAAATTTCACCCAGTGTATGTCTGGGGAGCAAGCTGTTATTCCCACTCTGCAGAAATACTAGTCTGATTCAAAATATTTACAGCACGTTAACAGTGACAACCCGCAACCAGCATTTGCTAGTTATCCCTTGTTATTGCATTCTTTTCCCATTTTAAAACAGACAAAAGATACCCAAAACACCAGCTAACTGGTTTCTAGGTGGAAAACACTGCTCAATACACCCCTGAGCCTTTAACTGGTGAGCAGATATCAGTTTTTCGGTTTCACCATCTCATCTTTCCCATTAAGCATCCAGTCTTAGTTTTGGATTGGATATCATTAGAGTATAATACTTGTTCTTTTGTGAGCTCTCTTATAATTTCAGCACATTTCTTCACACTGCACCAGTGCAAAATGCTTTTCCTGTTTGGGCCATTAAAACTGATATTTTTTTTCACACAATATTTTCCACCGAGTATTGTGCACAACCCTACCCAAACCCCGCAACAAATACACTCATATACTGGGAATTTCAGCATCCTATGTCTGAGCCTGCCTGGAGCTTCTGGTTTGAATGTGAAGGGGTATTTCACTATTGTTATATAGTTTACAGTTCCCAATCTTACTTTTATCCTCATATGTATTCTAACCTTCAAGAGGGCATATCAAAAGGAGTGATTATCAAGGTGAAGAATTTTGCACCAAAGCTTAACTAGCTCTCCGAACACTGACCAGAGCTTTGCCTCTTTGCTCAAGTTCAAACCATAACCGTTAAGTAGAAACCTGTAAATGTGAGCCGAGAGGAGTGTCTAAAGGTAGCAGGGGGTGAAGTCACCATTCCAACCATGGAGTGCTAATTGGACGGAGCTTGCACTTAGGCTACTGTACAATACATTTTGTTCCCAGAAAAGTAATAGGAAATATATGAAATACTGCTCTTCCTAGATCCAAGGTTTGCAGCTATTGGTTTAGCAGGTGGATGGCTTGCAGTGGTGATTGGTTGGGTGGAGGGAGGGAAGTGGGAAGGGGCAGGATCAAAGGTCAAGGAAGGGTCATTTACAGTTAACTACAGATATATACACGCACCCAAATTGTACAGAGAACAAATATATACATGCTCAAGGTTTTCTTTTTTTAAATTCTTTCCTCCAATTTCGCTTTCCCAAAGTAAGTCCACCTGCTGCTCATCGTGTCCCTCCTCTGTGGTCATTGTCCACACATTGTTCTTGCAAATAATGGAACATTTTTTTTCCAAAAGTCAAGAGAAATGTTGTCACAGTTTGTATACAGACTCTCTTCCTTCCTTTCTTCCCTCTCTCTTGATTTCTCTTTCCTTCCCTCCATCACCTGGCTTCCCACTTCCACCCTCTCTTTAGTGTAACTTATGGGTTGTTGGGGTCGGATGGGGAGTTTCTAGGCAGGGTGAGGCAGGGAAGCAGGGTTTGAGGCCTTCAGCTGGTGCGTCCATTTTCGAGGGGGCAGGGTTGGAAGGGTGTCTGATGACATCAAGAGCGAAGACATCACACAAGGGCGCCTTAGCTGTTCTTTAGCAGCGTTCTGTTTTCGGTGGGGCAGGAGGAGGAGGAGGAGGAGGAGGCGACCGTTGTGGTGGCAGAAGAGGAGGAGGAGGAGAAGGAGGAAATGGAAGAAGAGGTCGTGGAGGAGGTGGCTGCGGAAGAGGCCGGATGGGGAGGGAAGGAGAGGAGCTGTCCACTCTCTGAGGAGAGGAGGGAACAAGAGCGCAGGTCCACCGTCTGCAGGGAGGCGCAGCGACGCAGCCACGGCAAGCACTGCTCTGTTACCTTCACACAGCCTGGGAAGGAGACACACAGACAGAAATACAGATCAGTTTAAAGAAAAACAGAAACGTGCACGGAAACATACATGTAAAGACCAAGACACAATATTGGCTGTATAGTAGCCCGGTCTTCCACAGACAACTGACCCTTTAGTGCTCGTGTGTGCGTGTGTTTTTGTATGGACCTGTTTGATATACTTGGTCTCGCTCTCAGTGGGGATACTCTGTGTGTGTGTGTGTGTGTGTGTGTGTGTGTGTGTGTGTGCAAGAGAGAGAGAGGATGTATTTATGTGTGTATGTACTTCTTAAGTTGATGTGTCTTAGACTGTCGTTCAGTGAGGATATTGCATGTGTGTGTTTGTGTATGTGTACCTGTTAGGTTGATGTGTGTTACTCTGATTTATTGGGGATATGGTGTATGTGTGTCAGAATGTGAATGTTTGTTGTGTGTGCTTGTACCTGCTACATTGATGTGTGTTAGACTCCCTCAGTGGGGATCTCACACGTGTGTGTGTGTGTGTGTGTGTGTGTGTGTGTGTGTGTGTGTGTGTGTGTGTGTGTGTGGGTGTGTGGGTGTGGGTGTACGCATGTGTGTGTGTGTGTACCTGCTAGGTTGATGTGTGTTAGACTCTCCCTCAGTGGGGATATCGGGGACGTCAAGGTGTGAACCGTCTGGTCTGTGATGTTGCCACACTGACTGAGGTCCAGCTTGGCCATGTGGGGCACATAGCGAACCAACAGGCGCGATGAAGCATCCGTCAAATCCAGGCCGGCCAATCGCAACTCTGTCACATTCTGGAAGCGGCCCCCCCTCGTCTCTCCATGGGCTGTTAGGACGAATGAGAGGACAGCGAATGTGACGGACACCCACATACTATATATAAGATCAAATGAAAGCTCAAAAGGGTTCCCAAGAGAAAATTGGGTCGTCACACACCAGCAGTGAATTGGGATATGGATTAGGATACGACAAAGAATAGATGTACAGATGATGCATTTAGAAAAGGTTACTATGTAAGAGGACGGGGCCTGAACAGAGGTAAAGGACAAAACATAATCATGGTAAAAAGTATATTTTTTATTCCATTTGGTTTCTGCAATGCTGTTTGAATTCATGCTGAACAACTTAACTTGTTACTCAATGCAATAAGAAGTTGAAATTGTTGCTGTTGAATTGCTGCCAATCATAACTGAGTTTTATGATTGTGTGAAAAATATGAAAGCAAAGCTGAGAGGAAAGAGTAAACTTGTCTTTCAAGCAGCAACTAACTTATTTGTCACACACATTTCATATAGCAATACGAAATGTGTGTGACAAATTAATTTGACTCTTGCTTGACGTAAAATTAACTTAATGGTGTTCTGAGACATAGTGAGACATCATGGTGCACCCTGAGGTCTTCTGGATACCTCGTTCAACCATCTAATAAATAGTTCTTGTTCTCAAATTATCTGAGGCATATTTGAAATCTTGGTATATAAAACCTGATATTTGCAACTCTGATCACACGTAGGACAATTTAAATATTAAAACTGCAACTGAAAAAGTACCCCTCATACCTGTACTAAGTTGTAGTTTAGCACACAACTTGTTCAGTGAATATTCTGCTTTGATGCCCGTCAGGTGAACTACATTTTATTATTGTTTCATTACTACTAGTTTGAAATAAATAAATCCATATAATATATGGCATTATTGTTAAAAGGGGTGAGGTCAGTGATATGATTTTGTTTGTGATGGCAAAATAAATTATTGGGGGATTACATTGCAACCCAGGGACGCACCAGCGAGAATGTGTCTCACAATGCAACCTTCCTTTCAAAATGGAAATTCTTCTGTAGTTTATGAAATAAATGAAAAAGTATGCAAAAAAAAGAAGTGTTGCCATTTCTAAGGCAAATTCTTACCCATGGAATTTTTTTAGCCCTCAAGATTGTCTGACAGTAGCAAAGCATGATGGTTATTTGTAATTCCTTCCTCCAAACATCTATTGTCTACCTCTTGCAACGAGCAATCACCCAGGCCTGCAAAGACATCAGTGTTAGTCCACTGGTGTCTAAATTCAGGGGTTACCCAGGTTCTACACTGGTCTCTGAGACAAACTTCAGGGCTAAAAAATCCCATGGGTGTGTAAGAACAAATTTGCCCATAGTAACGACTGATAAATGAGGCCCCTGGAGAGGGACAAGAAAGTGTTACCTGTCCTGGTGTCAGGCGGGGGCGCTAAAAGCTCTCTAAGGTGGGAGTCTTTGAGCTCCTCCACCCGGCTGAGGTCGAGCAGCTTCAGACAGGGACAGACTGCCTGACACAGGGCCGACACGGATGACCAAGGACAACCAGAAACATTCAACTCTAATAGACCTGGGGGGGTGAGAAAGAGAGGGATAGAAAGAGAAAAAGAGAAAGACAGATGTGAGTGCCCCATTTAATTCAGTAACAAACCTTCCACCACAGCAAGAATCAAGAATCAGGGACACTTTATTTGTCATTTCATTTCTGTTTCCCCCAGCCCACAGCAGTGCAACACAAAGACAAAAAAAACCTACAGGAACTTCAAGAACCCACATATCCAAACTAACACATATATCCAAACTAAACAAAAATAAAATGAAAAATCACTGTCCAAGGGAACGAACACCAGCCAGGATGACTGTCGGAATTGCCAGACCGGGCCGCCAGACTGCCCTCGGTGTTATCGGAACTGCCGGTCTGCATGGGCTAGCAGTTATCTTAGCCTGCCCCACTTCCGCGTCCTGTCAGACCACCCTCAGTTTTACCTTCTTGGTCGCAGCTCCAGGTAGGGCCGTGGTCGCTGAGCCCACAGGATGCAGCAGACCAAGCTCTCCCAGCCGATCCAGCGCCAGCAATCTCAGCTATCAAACGAAGACTAAACTTAAATGCAGACATGGACAAAGACACTGCATGGACGGGACTGGATGAGGCTGCCACAAACGTGAATTCATGCTGCCATCTTCCCATACCGGTACTGGGTGAGGCTGCTGCAAAAATGAATTTGTGTTGCCATCTTCAAGCCCAATAAGAAATAAAACAAGAAAGCAATAAATGAGTGAATAGATGTTTATGAAATGAGAAAAGTGTATAGCAAATATCCCTGCTGCTCATTTCCTCAGCTCACCTACTAATGAAACCTTGCAACAGATAAAGTTTCCATTGGTTGGAATGCTTCAGTACAAGTTGCAGTACAAGTTTGTGGCTACACTGGAGTTCTCCGATACAAATACTGATGATGATGATGTTAAAAGAGGGCTCAACAGCCATTTATTATAACAACGGATAAAAACACCAGAGATAAAAACAACCAATAAAAACAGCCGCATTAAACCAACAAGTCAGCTTCAAGAGTGTTTGGCAGACCGCTGCGGCTCTCAGGCTCCAGTATGTGGACACGATTTTTGAAACATTCAGTGGAAATTACAAAGTATCCACAATATTGCTTCAAAGGTTTGAGACTCACTTGAGTTTATCTTTTTAATACTTTCTGTTGATACTGCATATATGCGACAAGGTGATGGATACGCGTTTGTTGAATGATGCAGCAAATATTATATGACGGATCAGTTTGTTTGGTCCAACTGCAGTTCACAACTATTCTACTCTGGATTTAAAACAGACTGAAATTAAGCATCAAAGGACTGTCTGTACATTTCCTACAGCACAACCTCCCAAGAGCCGTCCAACTTACTGCTGGACCCCATAGGGGAAGCTCTTCATTATAAATTGATGACCAGCTAACCTTTAAGGTTCACGTGGCCTCGATTGCACAGTCGTTCTGATTTGCCCTGTACAGCATCAGGAAAATTAGACCCTACCTGTCTGAGCATGCAGCACAACTCCTGGTACAGGGTCTTGTAATATCACGCATTGACTACTGCAACTCCTTACTGGCAGGTCTCCCTACATGCACTTTCAAACCTCTGCAAATGATCCACAACACGGCCGGCGGCGCGTCTGGTCTTCAACGAACCCAAAACAGCACTTGTCACTCCGCTGTTCATATCCCTCTACTGGCTCCCAGTAGCTGCCTGCATCAAATTTAACCTTGCACCAACAAGGGGATCGCTGGTTCAAATCCCCGTGTTAACTCCGGCTTCGTCAGGCATCCCTAGACACAATTGGCGGTGTCTGCGGGTGGGAAGCCGGATGTGGGTGTGTCCTGGTTGCTACACTAGCGCCTCCTCTGGTCAGTTGGGGCGCCTGTTCAGGGGGGAGGGAGAACTGGGGGGAATAGCATGATCCTCCCACATGCTACGTCCCCCTGGCGAAACTCCTCACGGTCAGGTGAAAAGATGCGGCTGGTAACTCCACATGTATCAGAGGAAACATGTAGCCATCCTTGGCAGCCCTGCCCGGCTCAGCAGAGGGGGTGGAGCAGCGACTGGGACAGTTCGGAAGAGTGGGATAATTGGCCAGGTGCAATTGGTGAGGATAAAAGGGGGCGGGGGGACAATTCAAAACCTTGATGCTTGCTTACAAAATAGCAACTAAAACAGCTCCCGCCTACCTGACCTCCCTCATTCAGGTCTACACTCAGTCCCGCTCACTATACGCTCTGCCAATGAAAGGTGCCTGGCACTTCCACCACAATGGGGCCCTAAATCACTAGCCGGACTCTTCTGTAGTTCCTTGGTGGTGGAACGAGATACCAAACTCCATTCAATCCGCTGAGTCCCTCTACATCTTTAAGAAGAAGCTAAAAACCCAGCTCTTTCACAAACACCCCCACAACTGATGGTGTTAATAAAAAAAAACAACTATGCACAGCCTTTGTGCACTGCCTGTTGACACCTATGTCCTGTTGGACTTGAACCTGTTTTTTTGGCACTTACTTGTGTTGTTGTCTCCTGACTAGATCCTTGCTTGTGTTGTATTAACTCTCAGATGTACGTCGCTTTGGATAAAAGCGTCTGCTAAATGAAATTTTAACATTGTAAATTAGGTCTGGTGCTTAAATTTCCTTCAAATCTGCATGGAAACATACAACTGTGAATTCTAACAATTGTGCAAAATGATTGTGGTCAGCTCAAATCACAATCAGGCAATTATATAGTAACTGCGACAGGCTTAATTACGCGACTATACTTTCTGAGATGGCTTAAAAATGTCAGAATATCCACAAAAACCCTGGTCAACTCCTATCAGACTACCACACAGAGCATCCTTACTGGAAGCATACCGGTGTTTGGCAACCTGACCGAACAGGACCACAAACAACTGAGAAGGCTAGTAAATGTAGCTTCAAACATCATAGGAACAGCCATTTACACCACCTGTTGCAGAAGGAAGGCCCTAGGTATCATGGAGGATATCAGCCACCCTGCACATGGTCTATTAACCCTCCTTCCCTCAGGACAACACTTACAGAGCATCAGAGCTCGAACACGCTGCCTCAAAGACAGTTTTTACCCCCAGGCTTTCAGAATAATGAACAGTACTTTAGAAAGAAAAAAAGAAATCCACTTTATTTTGTCATTGTAGGTTACAATGAAATTTGTTTTCTGCATTCAACCCATCCTATTGTGTAGCAGCAGTGGGCAGCTGCAGTGCCTGGGGACCAACTCCAGTTCTTCTTTCCATTGCCTTGCTCAGGGACAGAGACAGGAGTATTAACCCTAACATGCATGTGTTTTTGATGGTGGGAGGAAACGAGCACCTAGAGGAAACCCATGCAGACACGGGGAGAACATGCAAACTCCACACAGAAAGGACCTGGGAAGGCCTGGGGTTCAAACCCAGGACTTTCTTGCTTTGAGGCAACAGTGCCGACCACCGGGCCACTGTGCTTATTTGACTTATTATTTTGTGAGATTTCTGTTTTCTTGTTTTTGTTATATTTATTATTTCCTTATGTATAGTTTTAAGGGCTGAGAGAGCCAGGGCAGATCATTTCATTGTACTTTTTATATGTATAAGATAATAAAGTGAACTTGAAATTGAACTTAATTACTGCTGTTCATTATAGATAACAGCTGCATATTTTTATTTAAATGTACTTTATTAGTCCTCCAAGGAAGAAAGTATCTTTGAGTGTCTGGTAAGGAAACAAGAACACCCAGGTAGGTAAACACCAGACAGCCTCTTTAATTGTTTACAATCAAACTGAAAACTATATTAAAATCCCTTTTCCTCTCCTGTCTCTCAAATATGATTGATTTTATGAACTCTATTTTTCAAACAAGTTTAGAAAAGAAAACTTCGTGAAAATGACTCAGATGAATATAGATATTACAGATAGACTAATTTATGCATCCAAGATAAAATTGATTTAAATGTTTTGCCATTAAAAAAAGTCACCATCGCTCATACTTCTGATAATTTTACACCTGGCTTTTTATGCAAATAAACTTGATCGAACTGATATCCAACCACCTGAGAAGCATTTTTTTCCCTCCCCAATTGTATCCGGCCAATTACCCCACTCCTCCAAGCTGTCCCAGTCGCTGCTCCACCCCCTCTGCCGATCAAGGAAGGGCTGCAGACTACCACATGATTCCTCCGATACATGTGGAGTCACCAGCCGCTTCTTTTCACCTGACAGGGAGGAGTTTCACCAGGGGGATATAGTGCGTGGGAGGTACATGCTATTCCCTCCAGTTCCCCCGAACAGTTGCCCCAACCGACCAGAGGAGGCGCTAGTGCAGCGACCAAGACACATACCTCCATCCGGCTTCCCACCCACCGACACGGCCAATTGTGTCTATAGGGACGCCCGACCAAAAACGGGGGTTTGATCTGGCGATCCCTGTGTTGATAGGCAACGGACTAGACTGCCAAGCTACCCAGACACCCCCCGAGATGCATTTTAACACCAGGTGTAGATGGTATTTGATGTGTTTATAAGGGAAACCAAAGACATGGGCGCACCCCTATCCCATTTACCTTGCAGACGATTGATGAGCCACATGAGCTGTTTCTTGGAGATGTTGGTATAGCCTAGATTGAGGGAGACAGGCTGCCGGCGGATTATACCACTCAGCATGGGAGGGGTGATGGAGCGCTGCCTGCTCAGATCAATCTGTGTCCACAACCTCTTGTCACAACACCTGGAGAGACAGAGAGAGAGAGAGAGAGAGAGAGAGAGAGAGAGAGAGAGAGAAATTAATACAACTGCGAGTCCTCCATGATCTCTCTTTAGAGAACTGGCCTCTTTTTCTCTTTATCATAAGGCAGTTTAAGTAGATGCCCTGCAGTCACTGCTTCAGAGTCATTTCGCTCAAAGAACAAGCAAAGGACAAATGTATCCCCATTACAATAAGTCTTTTAATAATGTTTCGCAAATTAATTAATGTGCATCTCATGCCTGTAGTCCTATTAGTCCTGTAGTCCCATGCAATGATGAGACACTTTGATAACCCTGATTAGAAAGGCGGGTAGTATGGAAAACAATATTTTTCTTGTCTTAGTGTAGATTGTGCCATCAGTGATGAGTACCACCTTCATGCTTTCATAGCACTTAACATATCCGTTTCACCAGCGTTTTATGTAATTAAATAACACCATTTGAACGTGCCTTTCAGGATTGCATGACATCATGTCGCACAATCAACCCAGATTTTGCATGAGGCCGCCCATGCCAAGAGCAAGGTAAGCCCTAATTGAGTGGCCAATTCTTTCTGTCAAGGGAGGGGGCAGGAGCAGCAATACTGCCAGCCAATCAGAACAGCGGTATTATGGTATTGGTATTGTGTTAATGACCCTCCAAACAGGTGGGTGTGGAGCACTGGAAACCAAATGACTTTTGGTGAAAAAAATTGTCCCAGATGCATTTAACAGAAATATTCTTATCGACAAAAAAAACCAAAACACCCTTTTAAATGGAAATTTCACTGATGGTTCTGTGTATGTGCAATCAGTACTGATGAGCAATGTAGCCGACTGAAGCAATAAAGACCCCACTGTGTACTCTATTGATGGCAAAATCGGCGTTCCCCTGCTCACCGTCTTTCCCACAGCACCTACACGTATCAGAATGCATTGCACGTGTGCCTCAATAATGTCGTCCATAAAATCCTCAGCACTAGTGTTGTCGGATATCATTTAAACAAACAGTAATTTAGCTGAGTCAAGAGAATGAGGATGTGTTTTTTGAATGGCACGTTCAGAGTGGATTAGAATATTAGAAACTCTACTAGGCTATAGTTTTTCCAGCCAAAAAGAAAAAACTCGGCTTCACTTTCTTTTTCAAAAAAACTCAGTCATGTTGTTTCAGAGATGCAGAGACAATCAAGAACAACTGCAGGTATTTTTCATGTACTATCCCTGTCACAAATCGACAGAGATAAGGTTGAACATTGGTGAATTTTCCATTTAAGTTTAAGCTCAACTCTATGGAAATAATATTTATTTGCCACGATCTTCTGTGTTCTGATCAACCAGGACCAGACTTTTTTTAAAAAAAAAATTTTTTTTAGGACCAGACATTTAACCTATTTCCTTTAATGGGAAAGTGGATTTGCCACTCACCCTGTTTTTTTTTTTTTATCTTCTTTATTGAGAAAGCTGGACGGCTCTGATGGAGACTCGGGGCATTTTGGTAACCCTGGTCATTTCTCTTTGGCGACTCTAGAGTCGGAGAATTCAACTGCTCTGCTATTTTGTAGCAAGGAAACCAAATTATACTTTGAATACCCCACTGGCCATTAACCTTTAACGCGCAGAGGCAACTGCAGTACTGACCAGCGGCTCCAGGTGCGGCAGACTCTCATGCAGACACACAGCTCCCTCTGACTCAGGTGCTGGAAGACCCGCAGCCACACATCCCGGGTCATGATGTGGGATGAGCCAGAGTCCAGCGGCAGGCAGCTGGGCTCAGGGCAGGCTGGGGGCGGCCGCACCAAGTGTCTCTCCATCTGGATGGGCCGCGGTGGGGAGGGCACAGCAGGAGGGCTGCGCTTCATCATCTGGGAGCGGGGGGCAAGGCGGGATGGCTGGGAGCGTGGCGAGGCAGCCATGGCGGACATCAGGAGCCCGCTGCCTGCCCCTGCACCACCACCCCCACCGTTGGAGGTGGGGATGGAGGAGGTAGAGGACGAGGAGAGGTTAAGGCTGTTGTTGTTGCTGTTTGTTGTGTTGTTCCGGGAGCCCGCTGATGTCTGGCTCTTGCTGTTGCTACGGATTTTGTTGCCGCGACTCCCACTGCCCTTGGTCCCGCCTCCTCCTCCTCCACTATGCCTGTGATTGGACAACACGCTGCTGGCATTTTCCTTCTCCCCGCCCTCCCCTCCAGCCACCCCCCTATCCCTTACCGCACCTCCTCCTGCACCTCCCCGAGTCCGTCCATTGCGTGCCTCCTGGCCATTGCTGCGCTGCTTCCCAGTGAAGCTATCAGAGTGTCCTGAGGATGGAGGTGTTTGATTGGCAGAGAGAGGGGAGGGTGGAGGCAGAGAGGAGGAGTTCCTCCTGGTCCTGTCAGGCATGGGCTCATCCTCCTCTCCATCTATAAGCGCTCCTTTCCTGCCTCGCTGTTGCAGCAACCCCTCCCCGCTACCTCCTCT
Source organism: Lampris incognitus (assembly GCF_029633865.1). Taxonomy (NCBI): domain Eukaryota; kingdom Metazoa; phylum Chordata; class Actinopteri; order Lampriformes; family Lampridae; genus Lampris; species Lampris incognitus. The sequence continues at coordinate 22,226,584 of NC_079220.1, read as the reverse complement.
CCGTCGGACCTTATCCCCCACCGCTCCTCCCTGCTCTTCCTCCTTCTCTGTGTCCTCCTCCTCCCCTCTCCCTCCTTCCCCCTCAGACTCCTCGCTGGCACTGAAGCCCAACTCCGCCAGCCGCCGCTCCCTCTCCCGCTCCCTCTCTCGCTCGCTGCGGCTCCTCTCCCGCTCACCCCGACCACCACTGTTGCCATAGGCAACAGAAGGGGGAGGAGGAGGAGCGGGAGAGGAGGACGAAGGGGAGGATCCCCCCCCAAGTCCTCCCCCGCCTTGATCCCGCGAGGAGTCATCCGAGTCGGACTCCGAGTCAGACTCTGAGCTGGAAGAGCTGGAAGACGAGGATTCTGGGCGACGCTCCAGGAGTTGGCACCTCCTCTTGAAGCGTTCTAGTTTTTCCCGGTGGTGGGTGCGCTGGTCCGCGCTTGACAGCCCTCCCCCCTGGGCTGCCCCTGCGCCTCCTGCAGCCTGGGAGGAGGACAAGGAGGAAGACGAGGAACTCTGCCCACCTCCAACACCACTTCCCACTCCAGTGGAGGAGTTGGGACCGTTAGACTCAGACGACTCCTGTTTAGGTTTCTATACATGAGAGAGAGAGAGCGAGAGTGAGAGAGAGAGAGAGAGAGAGAGAGAGAGAGAGAGAGAGAGAGAGAGAGAGAGAGAGAGAGAGAGAGAGAGTCCTAGTTAGAATCATCACACTGGTTTGTACCACCTGTTTTTAAGGTCGGAACAGATACAGGAATTTGCGTGCATCATCTGGTTATTCTAATCCTATGTTTTCCAGGGACAGACACTGCAGGCACTTGATCTGAAGCGTTAGCAGTTTCCCGTCTCGACAAGCTATTGCATCATATATTCTTGGGAGGAAAATAATTTTAGGCTTCTCAAAGACAAGTTTAACTTTGTGCTATTCAGATTAGGTAGATTGATCTGCATGTTTGCATTCTGCATGTTTGCAGCCATTACTGTCCATTCCATTCCATTATTACAACTGCTTATCCTGCTCTCGTGGGGATGCTGGAGCCTAACCCAGCAGTCATTGGGCGGCAGGCAGACAGACACCCTGGACAGGCCGCCAGACCATCACAGGGCCCACACACACACACACACACACACACATACACAAACCTAGGGACAAATTAGTACGGCCGATTCACCTGACCTACATGTCTTTGGGCTGTGGGAGGAAACCGCAGCAGCCGGAGGAAACCCACGCAGACACGGGGAGAACATGCAAACTCCACACAGAGGACGACCCAGGACGACCCCCAAGGTTGGACTACCCCAGGGCTCAAACCCAGGACCTTCTTGCTGTGAGGCGACCGCGCTAACCACTGTGCCACCGTGCTGCCCCCATTACTATTCTTTTACCTTAAAATAAAGAGACAGTAGTGTGGGCAATCTAAAATTCACCAAAAAAAGAAGAAGACAGTCTTGGATCCCCTCCCGCTTTTTCTCCCCAATTGTACTTGGCCAATTACCCCACTCTTCCCAGCCGTCCTGGTTGCTGCTCCACCCCCTCTGCCAATCCCGGGAGGGCTGCAGACTACCACATGCCTCCTCCAATACATGTGGAGTTGTGGCAGGATCATGCTATTCCCCCCAGTCCCCCCCCCCTCGAACAGGTGCCCCGACCGACTAGAGGAGGGGCTAGTGCAGCGACCAGGAAACATACCCACATCCGGCTTCCCACTCGCAGACACGGCCAATTGTGTCTGTAGGGATGCCCGACCAAGCCGGAGGTAACACGGGGATTCAAACCGGCAATCCCCGTGTTGGTAGGCGACAAAATAGACCACCATGATACCCGGATGCCCCCTCGTCTGGTTCTTCTAATCCTATGTTTTCACAGGGACACCGCAGGCACTTGATCTGAAGCGTTAGCAGTACCCCATCTTGACAAGCTATTGCATCATATATTCTTGGGAGGAAAATCATTTTTGGCTGCTCAGAGACAAGTTTAACTTTGTGCTGTCAGATTAGGTAGATTGATCTGCATGTTTGTATTCTGCATGTTTGTAGCCATTACTGTCCTTTTACCTTTACCTTAAAATAAAGAGACAGTTGTGTGGGCAACCTAAAATTCACAAAAAAAAAAAAGAAAGAAGAAGACAGTATTGGACCTCTCTTGATGCCTTGAAATCAAATTGACACTGCAGCAGACTTGTCCTGGTGGGTTAAAACACCAGTCAGCAAATTTAGTGCACTTTTGGGCCACTGGAAACAACATTTTCAAGCTTACATGTCGATGCTTCCAGTGCATTTCTGTCTAATGTTGACATAAAAATGCCTGAAATGTAGAGAAATACACTCACTGGCCACTTTATTAGGTACACCTTGCTAGTACCGGGTTGGACCCCCTTTTGCCTTCAGAACTGCCTTAATCCTTCATGGCATAGATTCAACAAGGTACTGGAAACATTCCTCAGAGAGTTTGGTCCATATTGACATGATAGCATCACGCAGTTGCGGCAGATTTGTCGGCTGCACATCCATGATGCGAATCTCCCGGTCCACCACATCCCAAAGGTGCTCTATTGGATTGAGATCTGGTGACTGTGGAGGCCATTTGAGTACAGTGAACTCATTGTCATGTTCAAGAAACCAGTCTGAGATGATTCGAGCTTTATGACATGGCGCGTTATCCTGCTGGAAGAAGCCATCAGAAGATGGGAACACTGTGGTCATAAAGGGATGGACATGGTCAGCAACAATACTCAGGTAGGCTGTGGCATTGACACGATGCTCAATTGGTACTAAGGGGCCCAAAGTGTGCCAAGAAAATATCCCCCACACCATTACACCACCACCACCAGCCTGAACCGTTGATACAAGGCAGGATGGATCCATGCTTTCATGTTGTTGACGCCAAATTCTGACCCTACCATCCGAATGTCGCAGCAGAAATCGAGACTCATCAGACCAGGCAACGTTTTTCAATCTTCTATTGTCCAATTTTGGTGAGCCTGTGCGAATTGTAGCCCCAGTTTCCTGTTCTTAGCTGACAGGAGTGGCACCCAGTGTGGTCTTCTGCTGCTGTAGCCCATCTGCCTCAAGGTTCGACGTGTTGTGCGTTCAGAGATGCTCTTCTGCATACCTCGGTTGTAATGAGTGGTTATTTGAGTTACTGTTGCCTTTCTATCAGCTCGAACCAGTCTGGCCATTCTCCTCTGACCTCTGGCATCAACAAGGCATTTTCGCCCACAGAACTGCCGCTCACTGGATATTTTCTTTTTTTCGGGCCATTCTCTGTAAACCCTAGAGATGGTTGTGCGTGAAAATCCCAGTAGATCAGCAGTTTCTGAAATACTCAGACCAGCCCGTCTGGCACCAACAACCATGCCACGTTCAAAGTCACTTAAATCACCTTTCTTCCCCATTCTGATGCTCGGTTTGAACTGCAGCAGATCGTCTTGACCATGTCTACATGCCTAAATGCATTGAGTTGCTGCCATGTGATTGGCTGATTAGAAATTTGCGTTAACGAGCAGTTGGACAGGTGTGCCTAATAAAGTGGCCGGTGAGTGTATATGTTCACACAGTTTAGGTGATCAGTTGAGTGAACATCGCCAGAAAGTGTAAAGTTTAACTTACTGTTTGCTACCTTCTCACCATATGGCAACTGTTCTCAATGCGTCGTCAATGATCAGTTATAAACATGAGCAACAGAACCACTGATCACATTCTCATTTGCATACAATGTATTTCAACGTGTCAACAAAAAAGGATATTTTTGAGTACATCTGCTCAGATCTTCCACTTTATTACTATATGGCTAAGGCATTATGTGGCAGATAGTTAAGTTTAGATACTGGGTTAGAGATGATTAGGTTTAGGTCTAAGGTTAGAAATCTATACTGCTCAAAAAAATAAAGGGAACACCTAAAAACACAATATAGACCTCGATGAATGAAATATTTCAGCTGAAAATCTTTATTTATTAGACAGAGGAATGTGTTTAGAGCAAAATAACCTAAGAATGATCAATGGAAATCAAAATCATTAGCCCATTAAGGTCTGGATTCAGAATCATACTCAAAATCAAAGTGGAAAATGAGAACATAGGCTGATCCAACTTCTGTGGAAATTCTTCAAGACGATTCAAAATGAGGCTCAGTAGTGTGTGTGGCCTCCACGTGCCTGTATGCACTCCCTACAACGTCTGGGCATGCTCCTGATGAGACGACGGATGGTCTCCTGAGGGATCTCCTCCCAGACCTGGATCAGGGCATCGGTCAACTCCTGGACAGTCTGTGGTGCGACATCGCGTTGGCGGATGGTACAAGACATGATGTCCCAGAGGTGCTCGATTGGATTCAGGTCTGGGGAACGTGCAGGCCAGTCCATAGCATCAATGCCCTCGACATACAGGAACTGCTGACACACTCTGGCCACATGAGGACGAGCATTGTCATGCATGAGCAGGAACCCAGGGCCCACTGCACCAGCATATGGTCTGACAATGGGTCTGAGGATCTCATCCCGGTACCTCATGGCAGTCATGGTACCTCTGGCTAGCACGTAGAGGTCTGTGCGGCCCTCCAAGGATATGCCTCCCCAGACCATCGCTGACCCACCGCCAAACCGGTCATGCTGGAGGATGTTGCAGGCAGCAGAACGTTCTCCACAGCGTCTCCAGACTCTCTCACGTCTGTCACATGTGTTCAGTGTGAACCTGCTCTCATCTGTGAAGAGCACAGGGCGCCAATGGCGAATCTGCCAACCAAGATGTTCTCTGGCAAAGGTCAATCGGGCTGCACGGTGTTGGACTGTGAGCACAGGCCCCAATTGTGGACGTCGGGCCCTCATACCATCCTCATGCATTCTGTTTCTCACTGTTTGAGCAGAAACCTGCACATTAGTGGCCTGTTGAAGGTCGTTTTGTAGGGCTCCGGCAGTGCTCCTCCTGTTCCTCCTTGCACAAAGGACCAGATAGTGGTCCTGCTGCGGGGTCGTTGTCCTCCTGCGGCCCCCTCCACGTCTCCTGGTGTACTGGCCTGTCTCCTGGTACCTCCTCCATGCTCTGGACACTGTGCTGGGAGACACATCAAATCTTCTTGCCACAGCACGCATTGATGTGCCATCCTGGATGAGCTGCACTACCTGAGCAACTTCTGTAGGTTGCAGATACCGCCTCATGCCATCTCTAGTGGTTAGGGCACTAGCAAAATGAAAAACTAACCAAAGATCGGCCAGAAAAGATGAGGACAGGCAAATGGTCTGTGGCCACCACCTGCAAATCCATTCCTTTTATAGGGGTTGTCTTGCAAATTGTCTAATTTCCACCTGGTGGAAATTAGACAATTTACCAAAAGGTGAAATTGATTCACAAATCAGTGTTGCTTCCTAACTGGACAGGTTGATATCTCAAAAGTGTGATTGACTTGGAGCTACATTGCATTGCTTATGTGTTCCCTTTATTTTTTTGAGCAGTGTAGATTGCCGACTGGCTCAGCCAATTGCCAATCCCCCCCCCCTTTTCTCCCACCTGTACTTGGCCAATTACCCCACTCTTCCAAGCCGTCCCGGTCGTTGCTCCACCCCCTCTGCTGATCCAGGAAGGGCTGCAGACTACCACATGCCTCCTCCGATACATGTGGAGTCACCAGCTGCTTCTTTTCATCTGACAGTGAGGAGTTTCGCCAGGGGGATGTAGCGCGTAGGAGGATCACACTATTCCCCCCAGTTCCCCCTCCCCCCTGAACAGGTGCCCCAACCAACCAGAGGAGGCACTAGTGCAGTGACCAGGACACATACCCACATCCGGCTTCCCACCCGCAGACACAGCCAAGCCGGAGGTAACACGGGGATTCGAACCGGCGATCTCTGTGTTGATAGGCAACAGAATAGACCGCTACGCTACCAATCGCCAATTGCCTATATATTCATTGAATCGCCCTAGTCCATATAAACCCTTTTCATTTTTTTTTGTATGGACATTTTTTGCATGTGTGATTTTTGTAAGTTAAATACAGTTTGACTGATTGCAGAGCTAACACTATTCTAATAATTCAATTCCATCTGTGCACCCCCCCACCTCTACCCAACACAAAACAAAGAAGAAGGAAGAAAAAAAAAGAAGCACCACGACTTTGCAAAAAGAGCTTTCTTTTTACGGAGGCTTCACATGCATCTAGTCTAGCCTGGCTGGGAAGAGGACATACCTTTTTGAGACGCTTTTCATGGGCACCTTTCATCTAGGAGAAGGCGTGGAGTGACAGAGAGACGGACAGACACTTAGTGCTGCAGTTATACTCATTACAACACAGCAGTTATCTCAATTCATTTCATAGCCTGTGGCCTCACTGTTTGGGTTCAAAACTAAACAAAAACCTGAAAACAGGGTGTGAGATACCATTTTACATTTGCACTGTGTATAAATGGAAAACAATGCAAATTTTAAAAAGGGAGCATTCGGTGAGAAGAAGAAAGTTAGAAATTAGGAAAATAAAAGGAAAAAACAGAAAAGGAAAAGGTGATGTAAAAGAGAAAAGAAGAGCAAAACTAAGAAAGGGTCTCACTCTACCTTCTTCTTGGGCCCACTGTCCTGAGGCAGCTCCTTCTCCTTCTTCCTCTTGTGCCCTCCCTCAGATCTCCCTCCATCTTCCAGGGAGGGTGGAGCTTTCTTCTTGGGGGGTGGGTCATCTGTAAGTTTCCAGCGACCCACCTCTCCGTTGTCCAGCCTGCGCTTCCCTGAACCGTCCCCTTGGTCCTAGAGAGATAGAGACAGAGATGGAGATTATGGTCCTTTTGTTTTCATCTCTAATTAAACCAATGCACTACCTTAATTGCTAAACCGACTTCTGCATTTTAAACTATATTTGCTCCCCAAAACTCTTAAGATTTTATAAAAATCTCCCCTCTCTGACCCCAAGCCCTTCTCAAACCTTTACCCAACGATGGCTGCATTACCCAAACCCTTTTCTTGCCAAACACTAGTCCTCTCTGGTCCTAGCTCAAACGCTAGGCCCAAAGTCCAAATGAGCCCCCAAGTCTCACCTTACTGGTTTTGCCCTCCTTGTGGCACTTGGGGCACTCCCAGCAGTTAGGGATCTCATCATTGATGATGCCTTCTGCTTTACCCATCTAGAGAAGAAACACATAAATATCACATTCAAATACAGAAACCATCATACACGTACCAGGGGTCAAAATTCATCCATCCATCCATTATACAAACCGCTTATCCTACCTACTCAGGGTCACGGGGATGCTGGAACCTATCCAGGGAGACACCCTGGACAGGCCATCAGTCCATCACAGGGCACACCACACACACGCACGCTCACACCTAGGGACAATTTAGTACGGCCGATTCACCTGACCTACATGTCTTTGGACTGTGGGAGGAAACCGGAGCACCCGGAGGAAACCCACGCAGACCTGGGAAAAACATGCAAACTCCACACAGAGGACGACCTGGGACGACCCCCAAGGTTGGACTACCCCGGAGCTTGAACACAGGACCTTCTCGCTGTGATGTGACCGTGCTAACCACTGCACCACCGTGCCGCCCGGGGTCAAAATCCATTTGTTCAAATTTCTGCAGTGGTGCACATGGTTTGAAATTTAGGTGTACCAGGCAATTCTTATGTCTTGGATTTCACATGCACAAGATGCATATACACGTGGTATGTCAACCCTTGCACACACAAAACAAATCTCCATCCATCCAGTATTCCACTGAAAAAAGCAGAGAACCTGGCGTCCAGTTTACTGTATGAAATTCAATACCAACAAACTATGTTTTTTTTTTTTTTTTGTTTTGTGGCATTTTCCGCCTCTATTTCACAGAGATAGTTGAGAGAGAGACAGGGAAGAGAGAGGGGAAGACATGCAGCAAAGGGTCCGGGCTGGATGTGAACCCAGGCCACTGTGATAAGGACTCAGCTTTATATGTAGTATGCGCTCTACGAGGTGAGCCACCATGGCACCCCCCCCCCAGCAAACTGTATTTGTTGTATATTTGCCCTCAGTTGGATGCAACTGGGGGCAAGACCAAACTTCAGTCCAACCCTTACCCTCACCCAGGTTTGTATCCATTCCCATCACTGCCCATCAGCACATTCATACATCTCATTCACATACATACATACAAAAAAACATATACTTGACATGATTTGGAATCAATTCATCTCCCTCGGTGTCTCCCAAAACACACTATCTTATCTACTGTGTCTATCATACCTATATTTAGCTTAACAGGTTTTGGAAAAACCATTTTTCATGGGCCACTCATGTTGTGATTATGTTTGTTCAAAAACACTTTCGCTATCGGTGACAGAAATTAAAAGAAAGTTGTTGTCAGAGTTGCACATATGTGCCTCACAGGGTCTGTTTCCTGATCCAACAGCTAGTGATTGTTTAGTGGCAGTAAAGAAGATTGACTGAATTTTGCACATTTGCTTGTCCTACGTCCCTGGATGAGGATTACAAGACTAAAACTCGTATGGCACATTGGTAACGCTGTGCTAGGTTGAGCGACATGTGCAGGCAAAGTTGAGAGGTTGAGCAACAGAGACTATGAGCTAGTGTGCAGTGGTCTGCCAGCGCACCGAGCAAGAGTTTGTGAGGGCATGTGAGTAAAACTGAGTAAGACGGGTTATTGCACATTAACATGAATAACAGCAAACATGCAAATACATTTATTGAGCACAGAATAGATTTTTGTTTGCTGAAGCGAAATAATTTTTGCTTGCATGTAATTTCTCCCCAAAATATAACTGATGTGCTTGGAAAATATATTTTTCTGTAACCCAAATCTCCCATTGCTTGCACAGGAATGAGGCACAAATATATCACCATACTTTCTAGGTAACCAAAATATATACTGAGGGTTTTTTCATGCCATACTCTGAATAGAATACAATTTAGAATAGAATACATTTTATTTGTAATTGTACATACATTCGTTCTCTGCATACACATCCTAGCTGTGTAGCTAGGAGCAGTGGGCAACCACCGTGCAGCGCTCAGGAACCAACTCCAGTTATTTCTTCCTATTGCCTCAGTCAAGGGCACAGACAGGAGTAGTAACCCTAACATGCATGTATTTTTGAGGGTGGGAGGAAACTGGAGCACCTGGAGGAAACCCACACAGACATGGGGAGAACATGCAAACTCCACACAGAAAGGACCTGGGACGGCCTGGGGTTCGAACCCAGGACCTTCCTGCTGTGAGGCAACAGTGCTAACCACTGGGCCACTATGCTGCCCTGTTCTATTGATTTTCCTTTTCTAGATTTTTTTTGGCTTTCCCTTTGTATTTTGATTTTGTAAACACGACATTGGCACAGTTGAGCCAATGTCAAGTATGAAGCCACACACCTATGCACATATCGGTGTCAAGACATCACACACGCTTCCAAATGCACATTTAAGCATGAATCTAGCTTAAGCCACCACGTCGCCCATCAGTGGTTAAGGAGACGGCCCCTTATCTGGCAGCGCTCACTTTCAATTTCCATAGTAAAACCCAATATATATACACACACACACACACACACACACACACACACACACACACACACACACACACACACACACACACACACACACACACAGTAAGGGAGTGCATGCACTGTACCCTTGAGCAAGGCACTGAATCTTGAAGTTTTAAGTCAACTTGACCTCAGCACACAATAAACACAGTAAAACCACTCACCAGCAACCACAACTGGTATCCATTCAAGCCGACGGGCGAGTCACATTACAAAAGAAGTTGAAGTATTATCTTCAAAATGGTGCATCCAGTGAATTTCTTTAGATCCAATTGTTCACTGCTGCTTCACAATAAATGATAAGTTCAGTCTTAGAAGAGTGTCAACTACATTCCAGACATGTCAAATTCAGACTTTAGACCTGTATCAGTAAGGATAATCACTTGTAAAAAAAAATAGCTAGCTGCAAGCAAAAACGTTATTACAAAGAGATGGTATATAATAGGGGTGAGAATCACCAGAGGCCCCACATTATGATATTATAATGATACTTAATTCACGATACGATAGCATTGCAATTTTAAACATTTTGAGATATGCTGAGTATTGCAATACATATATTGCAATATATTGCGATTTATTACCTTTCTTCAACCACAAATTATATCCCCAAAGGAAAACTTTGTCAACATCTGTTTTATCCAATAAGATGAAATTTTCAGTCTATTCATCTCACTTCTATCGTTTTTATTGCAGCAAAATGAGATTGTCAAGAAGACAGACTGACCAACACTGTCATAAATGTTGCACGCACCTGACAAACTGAACTGTGTATTAGTCTAGAGCCCTGCACGGGACTGTTTTCCTAATCCCGCTCCCGCCCACTCCCAGTGGATTACTGACCATTATCGCCCACTCCCGCAATGTGTGTGTCTACTCTCAGCTGCACCCACAAACATTCTGACCATTCACGCCTGCACAATAGTTCCATTGATTTCTCCCATCCCACAGGGAAGACATGTTATTTTACTGTGTAGTATTAATAAAGAGATAAATACCTGTCAGTAATAAATTATTATGTTCTAATGCATAATTATATTCATACTACTGCAATAATTACAGTTACTCTAGTGCAATAAATACACTTATTCTAGGGCAAAATTACATTTCATTTATTTATTTTACTTATTTCAGAACATATGTTGTTGGCTGTGGTTATTCGTTTTGCTGAGGTTGTTTTATTTTGTTTCGTTTCCCTGTGTCTTTTAACGCAATGATCAGGAGTAGTGCTTCTAATTTCATTGTATTCTGTACAATGACAATTAAAACGTTCTATTCTATTCTATGTCAACAAAGCCTTACCCGCCGACGGAGTCATACGGCCGAATGTCTCTACAGCAAAGTGCAACACATTTCTCAGTAGCATCTTGTTTAATAGGTATGTGCAGGAAGAAGTGCTTTATCATTGAAGGGGAGCTTACTTTGACCAGGGAGAACGGAGCAGGTATGTCACCTCAACCCAGAGGTGCCAGATTTGTGCCCAGTTGTAGATTAATACTTTTTTACATGTCACAACTAAAAACTGAGAAATTTTTCCAAAAACCTGACTTGCCTTGTTTATTTTTTATTTTGGCTTGCTCTGATCTTCTGATCAACTGCATTTGTTGACCCCATCCTTCTGGTTAGCGCTAGCTAAGTCCCGGGACCTGCAGTTTTTTTTTAATTTCCCCCTTTTTTCTCCCAAATTGTATCCAGCCAATTACCCCACTCTTCCGAGCCATCCTTGTTGCTGCCCCACCCCCTCTGCCGATCCGGGGAGGGCTGCAGGCTACCAAATGCCTCCTCTGATACATGTGGAGTCGCCAGCCGCTTCTTTTCATTTTTAAAATTTTTTTTTTATTATGGAATAACAGCATTTTTACATAATCATCTTAAGTTAGATACTTTTATAATGTGAGCCATCTTTTCTGCATTTTACAGAGCAGCCGCTTCTTTTCACCTGACAGTGAGGAGTTTCACCCGGGGGACGTAGCGCATGGGAGGATCACGCTATTCCCCCCAGTTCCCCCTCCCCCCTGAACAGGCGCCCCGACCAACCAGAGCAGGCGCTAGTGCAGCGACCAGGACACATACCCACATCCGGCTTCCCACCGGAAGACATGGCCAATTGTCTGTAGGGACGCCCGACCAAGCCGGAGGTAACACGGGGATTCAAACCGGTGATCCCCGTGCTGGAAAGTAACAGAATAGACCGCTACGCTACCCGGATGCCCCAGCAGTTTATTTTTTGACCACTCGCCCTTGGCAAAGTTAAAACTGCCCACTCCAGCGAGATTTGCACTGGGTCTCGCAGGATTCCAATCACAATGCAGTCCTCTACATAGTCCAACTTAACTAAATGCTAACGTGTGTGGACTACTGTATTATTTACAGGTATTTTGACAATGCAAGTTGTACAAAAAAGTTATGCAAACCCTTCAGCAACTGGGGAATTTGAAAGTAAATTACTATTAAATTAAAATGAATTAAAATAATAACAAAAATAAAATAAATAATTAAATATAGATACTTAGTATCCGTATATCGATACAATATTGCCACACAAAATATCACTATACTATGCTTTATCGATCCCCCCACCCCCACCCCTAGTATATAATAGAGGCTCCAACTAAAGTAGCTGAACATAGTATGAGAGATTCATGAAAAAGTAATGAAAAAGTTAAAGTAATTAAAAACTTAACATGTTTAATAAGAGTCTAAGAGGCAATAAAAAAGATGACAGACTCCACAATGCCTGACATAATTATACAAATAGGGACTGGTAGACAGAATGAATGCAGCAACCATTTTTGTATGTGGGTTATTGGGGTTTAGTTTCATTTTATTTAATGGGCTTGGCCTTTGACTTTGTCTTGTCATGTATTTTTGGTACTGTAAAAAGGAAGGACAAAAACTTATAAATCAGAGTCCAAAATAAATGTGATCTCTGCAGTTTAAACTTTCAAATTCAAAAACTGAATGAATATTTCCTGCATGAGTGGTCTGAAGGGTTTAGGTCATACAGATCAAACATTTGCCAAGTACATAGCATGTAGTTCATGGCCATTACGCACGCACGCACGCACACACACGCACACACATGTGCGCGCGTGCACACACACACACACACACACACACACACACACACACACCTTACACACACTTGGCCGCACCTTAAGACAGCTGGGGTGGACAACCTTGGTACAGATGGCACATGCCATCTCAAACACACGTATACAAACACAACAGGACACACATATAAACCTTCAGACACACAGAAACCCCAGCCAAAACCCAATACACCCCAACAAATGTTACACATACACCCCCACCCCACTCTCACACACACACACACACACACACACACAAACCTTGAGGCAGCTGGGATGGATGATCTCGTTACAGATGGTACACTCCATGAGGGAGAGGCTGAACTTCTCCTCCTCAGAATCCACTGTGTCCTCCTTCCCCGCCTCGCCACACGCAAAACACACGGCTGTATGGGGTAACACCGGCTGGAGATCGAGAGTGAAAGAGAGAGAGAGCGGGAAATTAGTTACAGGATGAGAGAGGGAAAGACAACCAAAAAGAGAGAGGAAATGAAAGAGAGAGAGAGGTTGAGAGGGTAGGAGAGACAGCATGTGAGACCTTACATTGAGAAAACAGTAGTAAAATGGAGTGTACTGAGTGCATTGAGAGTATGGCCCGCTCTTCTAGTGGAAAGGATCAGCGGTTTTACAACTTGGTATCGATATTCCATAGTAAGTCCAAAGGAGTTGAATCAAGTGCAACTGGACTTGGTATAAGTCCACTTGATTCAACTCCTTTGGATAACCATGACCTGGATGAATGAGAACATTCACAGACATTCCATAGTAAGGCAGGGCAATATATTGATATTATATCGATATCGCAATATGAGCCTAGATATCATCTTAGATTTTTGATATCATAATATCATGATATGGCATAAGTGTAGTCTTTTCCTGGTTTTAAAGGCTGCGATTACAGTAAAGCGATGTAATTTTCTGAAATTGCTGTTCTAGCTATTCTATTATTCGCCTTTACACACTTAGTCATTATATCCACATTACTGATGATTACTTATCAAAATTTAATTGTGTAAATATTTTGTTAAAGTACCAATAGTTATCCTTACAATATTCTTGCAATATTGATATCAAAGTATTTGATAAAAAATATCGCAATATTTGATTTTGTCCATATCACCCAGCCCTAATCCATGGAAAGCGGGTTCAATAAACAGACGGCAGTAGCCATTTAAAAGCTGGATTCATATGACTTATGTGTTGTTGGCGTCATAAAGTCACACTTTCAATCTGCATCGTTGAACAGTTGAAGCAAGGCACTAAAGTTAAGGGTTAAAGGGTCTACTCCCAGTGTACCTCACTGAGAAGCCAAGATTATACAGTCAGTAGATTCACCAATGCTGAATATAAGTGCACAAAAAACAAGAAGTCAGTTGAGAAAACATGACAGTAAACAACAAGATGAAAACATTGCTTGGATTAGAATATAGCCTACATTACAAGTTCTAGCCAATATTTCCAAAATTATTCCATCAAGTCTTCCATAAATGACCCACTGACTGAGTCTCTATCAGATGACTTAATGGGATTTACTAAATTGTAGGGGTGTAACAATGCACCATGGTACGATATTTCACGATTAAAAAATATGACAACAGAATTGTGAAGCTGGAAAATTGATCACGATATCAAGTAAATTAAATTGTGACTCCCAGAGGATATAGATATTTGTCAATATTAAGGCAAGAGGGCGCAATAGGCATAATCTTAGTTTTACTTGACTGACTTGTTGTTGACCCTGATGTTCACTGGCTGTAGTGATCGAATGTTGGGAAGATAATGGAGGAGGAGGTGGAAATAGAGGATGCTCTGTCAAACGTCAAGTCAGTTGGATGGCATAATTTCGGTTTTCAAGCACGGAGGCAAGAAAATGGCGACAAGACTGTGGCCTGAGCAAAGACAGTTTGCAAGCTCTGCTGGTGCCGGTGGTTTACACAACGGCTAACACCACTTACATGCTCCACCATCTACAATGGCATCATAAGGACAAGCTACAGTCGCTGCCTGATAAATTAGCAAAAAGTCAAACAACTATTAAGAAGCCATTTGCTGCACCGTTTTTGGCATCAAGTCAGTGGGCAAAAGAGATAACGCAAAGCCTCTGCATTTTAGGGTGTCCGGGTGGCGTGGCGGTCTATTCCGTTGCCTACCTACACGGGGATCTCTGGTCCGAGTCCCCGTGTTACCTCCAGCTTGGTCGGGCGTCCCTACAGATACAATTGGCTGTGTCTGCGGGTGGGAGGCTGGATGTGGGTATGTGTCCTGGTAGTTGCACTAGCGCCTCCTCTGGTCAGTCGGGGCGTCTGTTCAGGGGGAAGGGGGAACTGGGGGGAATAGTGTGATCCTCCCATGTGCTACATCCCCCTGGCGAAACTCCTCACTGTCAGGTGAAAAGAAGCGGCTGGTGACTCCGCATATATCGGAGGAAACGTGGAGTCGGCAGCCCTCCTTGGATCGGCAGAGGGGGTGGAGCAGCGACCGGGATGGCTCGGAAGAGTGGGGTAATTGGACAAGTGCAATTCAGAGAAAAAGGGGGGAACCCCCCCCCCCCCCAAAAAGCCTCTGCATTTTTATTGCCAAAGACATGCAACCACTTTCAGTAGTTGAGGATGAAGGATTTTGAAAACTTGTCAAAATGCTGGAGCCCAAATATCACATTCCATCCCATACACATTTCAGTAAATCTGTAGTTCCTGCCATGTATGAGGATGTGAAGGTAAAGGTTAAAGAAGCCCTCCAGAAGGCTAAGAGAGTCATGATAACCACAGATGGCTGGACCTCTCAAGCTACATAACCAACCATCACAGCCCACATCAGTTTTGTTCTCCAAACGCGCATGATGTATTGAACCTTGAGGCCTGTATCGTCTACTGAACTGAATGGTGAGTTGACTGCGTCATTACTTCCCTACTAAATGCCATCTATTTAGCAGATATGAATGTGTCCCTTTCTGTTTGCTAGAAGGAGAGTGGGTGGTCCACCTCCCCAATCATATTTTTCCTTCTATTTCTTTCTGACAGGTGTCAGAGGTAGGGGAGACCCAGGCTAAGAAGCTCCAACACAGTAGGACCCTCAGACCAGCGGGGAGCAACACCCACCCCGGCAATCTCTTTATCAGCACATAACCAGCATATCCTCATAAAATTGGTTGTGGTGCTCTAACAGCAACAGCCAATTATTATATAGTGAGTTGCCTCCTCACGTGCGGGAGCAGAATGTCAGGGTGCATTGGCCCAGCGGCCATGTGTGGTCTGCATGTCTACAGTGACATCTTCGTACTTTAAAATCAGTGGGAAAAAAACTTGCTCAAGAAATTGAGCACAACATAATAATCCATCAGGTGACATGTTGGAGGTACAAACACAGAAAATTGACTTGTATACTTGTGTTAGCCCTTGGTGCACCTGCTTATTCATTGAACTCACACATGGGTGGTTTTTCTCTGTCTGCCCAGAGCTCCAGACCACTGAGTGGCTCCACTTCAGAGATGGGTAGATTAATGCATTGTTCAGGTTTATTGCATTGTTCAGGTTTAACTATCGATGTAGCTGTTTTCCTGCAGTAGCTAGTTTTAACTATTGAGGAATCACAAAGATACTCGTCGTTTTGCAGTCTGCTATTCCCAGCCAACTACAAGGGATTGGGTGTGTGTTTCTAAGCTGAATTCTCGAACATCACAATGTATAGCGGTGTCAATGTACAGCATTGACATTTACTCTGTCCTTGTGCTCAGGAAAACCATAAATGTAGACGTTATCATCCAGGGTCCAAAACTACAGCCCCAAAACAGCAGAGTGTCACCATCACAAAGCAAGAGAGAACTTGATCGCATACAACCATCTGTGATCAGATATCACTATTTCCTTTGACAATTATACATCTTGCAATCTTCCATCCATTATCCAAGCTGCTTATCCCAACCAGGGTTACGGGATGCTGGAAACCATCCCAGCAGTCATTGGGCGGCAGGCGGGGAGACACCCAGGTCAGGCCGCCAGTCCATCACAGGGCCAACCACACACACACACACACACACACACACACATTCACACCTAGGGACAGTTTAGTACAGCCGATTCACCTGACCTACATGTCTTTGGACTGTGGGAGGAAACCGGAGCACCCGGAGGAAACCCACGCAAACACGGGGAGAACATGCAAACTCCACACAGAGGACGACCCAGGATGACCCCCAAAGTTGGACTACCCCGGGGGTCGAACCCCTGACCTTCCTGCTGTGAGGTGACCGCGTTAACCACTGCGCCACAATGCTGCCCATCTTGCAATCTTGCCATATCATAAATTAACACATTTCATTCATAATGCATGCAGTGCTTAAAAGCATTAAGGTGGCTGATGTAAAAGTAGAGAAAATACTAATACTAGTAATGTGGATGACAATAATAATGATTTGTGTAATACTAATCCGAGTTGTCATTTCAGCCATGACTCCACCCCTACGGCACCATGAGACAAAGGGAGGCACCCATTTACCTTTCATCTGGTTTCTCCGACGGCCCGGGAATTTGAACCACTGACCTCACTGACCTTTAGCCTGCTGACAGCCAATCAGTAATCAGATCTCTGGAGAGTCTAAGAAATCCAGCATGTTTCTGCTCTGACTGAGCATGACTCAGCTGAACTGAGGAGGCAAACTGAGAGCTCTCCATTCCAGCAGCTGACAGGACGGGTTACAAGCACATACACTTGGAGCAGATCGACTTAATGGCAACAGTACTATTACTAACAGAGATACAGTGTGCTTGTGTTGCTCTTCCTGGGAGCAGAAGAGAATCTTAAAACTCTTCATCATCAACAGCCGCCTCCTCTTTGGAGAGCACACCAGAGATTTCTCCTTGAGCGCCTCCTATTCAAGCACAAGAAAAACATCCTTTTCTCCTGATTTACATCTCCCCAATTCCTCTTCTTCTGGAAACATCAAGTTAACCTACTTATCATCTCTATCTTACTCTTCCCACCTACTTATTCCCCCCTCTGAAACCCAACAAACCCTTAAACAACCAGCTTGTTCCTCTTGACAGCTCCAAAAATACGGGCCTCCTTCTCATGAATCATCATCCCAGTCCCTCCATTCAGTTTCATTCCTCCGGGACTTTGGGAGAATTTTAAATCACCTCCTAATCATCACCATCATAAGTCCTGTATGAATGTGCGGCTCCAGAGCTGCTAAACCTACTCTCCTCTCCCACAAGCTAAATAGGGGTTCACCTTCACCCCGTTCAAATCTCCTCCCAACACCCATTATGCCCACTCCTTCCTTCACCTCAAATCTCCCCCCAACACCCACTATGTCCACTCCTTCCTTCACCTCCTCGCCCTTTTTTCTTCCCTGGGAGGTTTTTTTTTTTAAACCTGTGTCTTTTTTTTGTAGTTTTCACCATCACACATATCAGTTATAGTATCATTTCATATTTCATTTTGGAGATTTTGGGATCACCGCTGGACTCAGCTTTACAATTGGTGAGTTATGGTGCTACAGAATACGAGCGTCATGCTTCAACAGGTTCAATTCAACCCAATTATCTACACCATGTGTTTCAAAGTGACAGTTAAAAGTTGTTAAGAAAAATGTCCAATATTCTTGATAGTTGATCACATCGCTGACAAACTTCCTGGTTCAACTTTTAGGAATGACCCGCCTATATGTAGTAGTAACCATTGACTAACTATCTGGCAATTGAACTGTCATAGATAATGGGAAATCATGTACGGGCTGCATTATTGTCATCGTTGTTGAAAGGACAGGTTTAAGGCTTGTGTTCTGCTGCCCCATAAGAAGAAGTAAAGCTGTGTCCAGCAGTGGTCTCGTGCTCAAAATCTCCAAAATGAAGCCTGTGTGTAGAATATCTTGACTGATATGCATTATAGCAAAAACCACATAAAAAGAAAAAAACAACAACAAAAAACAGAATTTTACTTTAACTTCCAAATTGACAACGTTGTGACATTATGACATTACCCCTACATCGTCACCTCCTTTATCTTTGTGGACTTTTATTAGGAGATTTGGAGAGCAACTACAATTGAAGGCACACGAGCAGGTACTGCAAATAAGGTCATGAATGAGAGAGAGAGAGAGCGAGAGAGAGGATTTGTGAACTAGACGGTGATGCATCAGCTGCAGTATGTGTACACACTATTCAGTGAGATGAAGGGTTGGAAACATCGGAAACGTATAAAGATTTTAAAGCATCAGTGATACACGCCACGTGGAATGGTAAGTCATTTCTAGCTTTCCTCCCCTTAACACACGCAAATATGAGCACGACCTTGGTCACACCAACTTCCTTCCTTTCCTCCTCCTATAACCAGACCCTGATAAGGAGTAACCCATATAAACCACTTTCCTCACCGAACCACTCCTCCTCTGGAGCACTACAGCCACCCCTTTACCTCCCTCCTCCTCCCAAATCTCTCCTTTCTGGGGATGCTCAGGGAAACATATACATTCTCTTCCTCTTTCTGGAACATACACCACCAACCCCCCACCTCCTGATTCTCCCCTAAGCCCAGGAGAGATGTACAACCCCCCCCCCCATCCCAACACACACACTCCCATCTCTCCTCCTACTGCGCATCTTCTCATACCATCTACCCCTCCCCCTCTTGCTGGAACCACACAAGACAAACTCCTCTGAGGGGATTTGATAAGGAGGTGAAAGAAGATGTGAGTTAACGGAGGAGAGGTGGGTTCTCTGTATCTTGGTTGGTTTGTGAGTACATCCCTTTGAAACCAGAACGATGGATCAAAGCTCTCTCTCTTTCTGCCTTTCACTCTCTCTTGTACACATGCACACATTTGCGCACGCACGCACACACACACACATAAAGTGCCAGCAACCATCTCCTGTTGCCACGGAAACTCAGCATCATTGCCTGCCGGGCTCCGGCTCTCAGTTGATGCTATTTGAAGCATCGACACAATCACACCTTCCGTCTTTCAAGAAGACATTCTGTGTGTGTGTGTGTGTGTGTGTACATATCAGGTTCTATGCAGTGTTCCAATTCTGTTGGGCTTATTTCTGGCTAATCTTCTCCTTTCTCTGGCTGTGTGGACCAATCACTACTACTGCAAGCATGTATGTGTATGTGTGTGTGTTCGCATGCGCATGTGTGTGTGGCTCCAACATGTTGCTAAGTGAACCAAATACCATTATTTTTTTTCATGTGAAACCTTTCAAGTCCAGTTCTCAAAATGGTTTACACTGCACTGCGCCGGCTGTGCAAGTTTCACCGCTCATCTATTATCATTTCAAAAATACAAAAGAAAAAAAGAAAAAGAGATTACATGCATAAGCGCGCGCGCGCACACACACACACACACACACACACACACACACACACACACACACACACATGCACTTACACAAACAGCCACAATGTTAATTATACACTCAATAACAAACAACCTTGCCATTCCTATCACCTATTCATTTCTGATTGCAAAATGTAAGACTCCCAGAATAGACAAGGTTTTAAAGTCAGTCTGGGGGAAGGAATTTATTTACTTCCCAGTGAGGTCTCCCAACTGGAACTTGCACTGAAATTGATTTATTGTCGAAAAAAAAAAAAACAGAAATCGACATCGACATACACGGGCTGAAAGAAACAACGCATATACATGTAACACGTGAGTCATTTGACTTCCCTCAGGGCTGGTGTAAGACATGACCAGTAGCCAAAGGCTGGTGATTTTTGTTGTTGTTGTTGCTGCGATGTGTTCCTACGCCACTGAATACTCTGACAGATAATCAGCCATGATCTGGAAGGTCTTTTCCATTCTCAATGTCTTGGTGGCTCTTAAAACAATTCAAGCAGCTTGCAAGTCAGCCTGCTCTAGCAGCCAGATGACCAGATGTCATTTCGGGTCCTTTTTTAGTTTAAACTTGTAGTAGGCCAGTGAATTGAGTTTTTTTTTGGGGTGGGGGGATTTTTGCCCACCTTTTCTCCCAAATTGTATCCAGTCAATTACCCCACTCTTCCAAGCCATCCTGGTCGCTGCTCCACCCCCTCTGCCGACCCAGGGAGGGCTGTAGACTACCACATGCCTCCTCCGATACATGTGGAGTCACCAGCCGCTTCTTTTCACCTGACAGTGAGGAGTTTTAGCAGGGGAATGTAGCGCGTGGGAGGATCACGCTACCCCCCCCCCCAAACAGGCGCCCCGACCGACCAGAGGAGGTGCTAGTGCAGTGACCAGGACACATACCCACATCCAGCTTCCCACCCACAGACACGGACAATTGTGTCTGTAGAGACACCTGACCGAGCCGGAGGTAACATGGGGACTTGAACCGGTGATCCCTGCTTGGTAGGCAACGAAATAGACCGCCATGCCACCTGGATGCCCGAGTGAATTGGGTTTTACCAGTCACTGCAGTCTCTGCATTCAAATTCAGCATTTTCTTCCCCTATTTGAATCACTGTCAAGAGTCAGATTTACCAAAACAAAAACATTTTAGGGCGTTTTGTAATCAACTGCAAGGAAGAGATAGAGTGCACAGGTCTCCTAGCCTGTGGAAACGAACAAGATTTACTCAGCTGTGATCAGGGGTGCAAATGACCGAATCCAACTCCTTCAGAGAGGAAAAACATCAAAACCTTCCAAAGACGTACCAATTCATCCTTTGTCATCATTTCCTCGGCTCATCTTTCTGATGCCACAGTGGACCGCTGCACTACAATCACCATCACCTACACCGCCCAATAAAGCCATCACCATACAAATCAACCATGAACACAGATGTAGAACCATTAGTATGTGTTGTATGGTCCAATGAAAATGTATGTAACGTCCTGATGTCCCCTGCACCATGTGTGTCAGAATTCACTGTGGTACTGTATTATTCCTGTTGTCTATGTACTAGTATGTATTGTGGTACTATGTTAGTCTGTAAGAGATTTTGTGGTCCATGAATCATGTGTGTCAATACTCTATGTACTGTGGCAATGTGTGTGTCTGTTAAAAGTCTTTCCTTCTTTGAACAATGTGTGTCAGCAAACATTGTGAAAGTCCATGTTGTCAACAGGGGTGTACGGCTATGTCATCAAGAAGGAGACCTTTACATTGAGGAGAACTATCAACAGAAAGTGCCACCCACTCAAACCCGTTAACTCAGTGCAAATATGAAGAACAGAGAGGGAACAGAACATCAAATCTGGTTTAATATTAGTTTTCCATAGTGACTGCTGGTTGAACCCCGATGACAGATGCAAACATAGGATGAAATTCAACATCCCAGGGTACATGATGAGGATGTGTGCACTGTGCATGTCAAAATTTGAAAACCTCCTCACTGTTTTCCTTTACATGTCCTCTGAAATCCACATAATGGCTCGCATCCCAGGTGAACTCCTCGTTGGATAAGCTGTTTGGAGTCATTTTAACACCATCTAAATTGCTACATTACATGGAATCAGTGCGCTTGTGCATGTGTATGCCTGCAGGGTATTTTGTATGTGTGTGTACTTGTGTATGCTTGAGTGTAACTGTCCGCATCTGCATGCATGTACCTGCGTGCATAAGTATGTGGTCCAGCGTGCTTGTGTAAGTTTGCAAACCTAAATAGGTTACATTATTCTTTACAAAAGATCCCTTAACACTTGTAAATGTGTGTTAAACGGAATGACCACTGGCTCCATCACTTGTGCATTATAACTGGCTTGCAGTTGTAGTTACCACCAGCACCGTCAGAGAGAACAATGAGGTACTGAGTTAGTTACGCAGTGATCTGGGATGTTCTTGTGTTAATGAATAAAATATTTCTTCCATATATATATCTACTACTTTCGGCTGCTCATATATATATATGTGTGTGTGTGTGTGTATGTATGTATATATATATATATGTGTATATGTGTATATGTATATATATATATATATATATATGTGTGTGTGTGTGTGTGTGTATGTATGTATATATATATGTATATGTGTATGTATGTATATATATATGTGTGTATATGTGTATATGTATATATATATGTATATGTATGTATATGTATATATAAATATAATCCAGTGATTCAAGTAAATTCTTTATGGGACAGTACAAGCCTGTTTCATGCCATAAGCAATCATCAGCTGTCAATAATGTTTATTGACATGTATGTATAACAACATGCATAAATGCAAGTCCAGGAAAACAGACCTAGAGCGGAAAGCGGAAAGAGAACATCCCGGCCAAAATGATGCTAGTTCCGAATGTCTCCTGCACATTTACTGTGTCCACAAAACACAGCAACACTGGATATGGCTTTGTGTCAGCTCAAACACACAGTAAATGCCTTCATCTTCTCATTGAAGTACAAGGGGAATAGAACCCGAACCCAGGAAAGACTAGTGCCATGCTCCATGAACTGCACCTGCAAGTGCTTGCTCTTGCGCTTGCGAGGCATATGCATGTGTTTGTGTATGCATGTGCATGTGGGTCTCACTCACCGCTGTGCACTGTCTCAAGAGGCAGGACTGCTTCATTCGGCCGGGCCCTCCGAACTTCTTCATGTCCTTACAGAAGTGGCACTCTCCGCACTCAGTCCGCATGCAGGCCTGGCACCGCCGGCACCGGGTCCTCCTGCGCCTTGCCCCCCCACCAGCCCCCCCGCCCAGCGCCTTACTGCCCGACATCCCCAAACAAGTCAGCTGGGAAGGAAAAAGGGACCACATGCACTTACATATGAAGCACAAACCAGACATAAGGTTAATGACATGAACAATAACAAACAAGCACCCCTGCCAAGAGTCTAAACACTCCATATATCATCATTCACAGACCAGGGAGAGACCACTTATTTTACATAAGCAAGAATACGAAGAGGTATTGGTAGGAGGCAGAGAGAGAGAGAGACTGAGACAGACAAACAGACAGACAGACAGACAGACAGACAGACAGACAGACAGACAGACAGACAGACAGACAGACAGACAGACAGACAGGGGAGAGAAGGATTAAAAACAAGACTGCCCAGAAGAGCTTGGTGCCTGTCTAACTCATGGGTTGGCAGATGTAATTATAGCCTTATAAAACATTAATAATCACACTTCATTGATCCCTACAGGGAAATGTCTTTATAACCACCCCCCTCCTCCACAGAGGGGTCAGAGGTCAGTGTTAGCTAATGAAATGGAGAGTATTTTGCTCGAGGAAACCTTAACAAGGGTGGATGCGTACCATTTTTGGGAGTTAAACACCAGTCCTCTAATTTAAGGATCATCTCATCGCAGACCAGAAAAATTAATTCCATATACCAACTAGATGCACGTAAACTTTGGTTTGGGGCCATCAGTTCTTCCAAAACCTTAGCCATTTTTACCAATTTCATGGCAGCTGAATTTATGCACCTACCAGCCACTGTTAATTGCTGCCTTGTCACCACTTTATTAACAGAATCCTGACCTGGGAGCATTTGAGAATGGGTGTATGTATTGGTTAAATGAAATTATGAAATGATCCCAAACTGTTTATGTTGGACTTGCAGCTGATGCAGTTCTTCAGCAGTTTAATAAACCTCTGCAGCTTCGATTCAAAATCTTTTTATGGGCCAAGTGACACTGGCACAAAGATATATTGCAGAGCGTGTAACAGATTTGCGTATCAGCCTTTTTATTTTTGCATGGCCTATGCTAAACTTCTCTGAATCTCCCCAGAGTTGTCATAGGTGCCATTGTGCCAAGCAAGAACACATAGCAGGGTTTCTTTGACTGTTGAGTTTCAGACCCGATTAAATTGGATTTTGCCCTGAGACCAGGGTGTGACCCACAATTTTAGAGTCCCTGCCTGGTCTCAGAGAGGGAGGAAAAGATGCCAATAGGCACACCTTTTAAATAAAGCACTGGAATAGCCATTTAGCTGAGAGATGTACATCTATCTCTAGATAGAGAGAACCTGATTGGGTTTTCTGTACACATATGAATACACTCAAGAGGGATTGGAAATTGACTGTCCCTGACCACTTATGGAGGTAGACCAGGATGAAAAACACTTATGTTCACCTGGGTTTAAATATGAAATGTAAACCCTTACAGGCAGAAACTTGATCAAAGGTCAACTTGCTTACATAACATAATGCTATCATCTTATGATTTTCATTGAGTACTGATCAGAAAAGGCTCTTAAGGATGTGGGTTGATCAGTGCCTCAGATGACTGCATAAATACTGATCAGAGACCAGCTCTAAAACACAAAGGTGCTTAGGATGTTTCTTTTCGGTAGTAGGGAACCCAGCAGGATGTGGAAAAGCCCTCAACACAGTGAAACGAGAGAGGGTAAAAGTTAAAAGGATGGAGGTCTCTTTCCCTTCATGTGCCTGTCCTTCACCAAAGTCTCTTTTTGGGGGGGGGGGCAAAAGAAAGAAAGAGAGAGAGAGAGTGACACTGCAGAAACAGAACAATCAAACTTTATGGAATGAAAAGACAATCTTTTATGATTACCAAAGCCATCTTACTTTATCCTGCTGTCTCACATGCTACTCTCCTGATATAAGCCAATGCATGCTAAAGACAATCTATAGTGGGTGTGCTTGTCTACAGTAAGACGTTATTTCTGCAACTATTACAAACGCACCAGCTTTGACAGGAATATAGCATTCATATACAAACTGAATCTACAATAACAAGTTGGTAATATAACAAAAGTTATGATTTGCTCACATGCAACTAGAGAAGACACTAGATATCAAGTGGCATGATTAGCAAGCTGAGGTAGTGAGCTAATGTTAATTAGCGCACAGGATGTGTGTAATCAGTTTCTCATGAATCCAAATGGTTAAGATGAATTTTTGCTTATTCATGATTTGTATATATATATATATCATTTTTTAAAAAAAATATATATATATATATATATATATATATATATATATATATATATATATATATATATAAATACATATATACACACGATGTGGTTATGCCTGCCGAAACACGACCCATAGCCCCTGGGTGAACAGAAAGGTTACAAAAACCAAGAAGCAAGCGAACATAACTTGGCTGGTCAAGAATAATGAAGATGCGCATCTGGCACCAAAGGCACGCTAGCTACCACTAGCCAACAAACTGTTTCACACCGGCTCGCCTTGTCTTATCACCAAGCCAGTTCATGCAATTGCAGCATTCTTGCCCAGCATAAATTAACATTAGCTATAACGTTACTGTAATGGGCAATCCAGTAAAAACTGGGATACCGCACACACGCATACAACATTTTCATCCTCCATAATCTAGCAAAGGTACACTAGCTGGCTAACCACTCTCCATTCTTCCTCTGTAATAAGATTTCCTCGTTCATTATTGCCAGGCATCTTAAAAACAAGGCAGCAGAGAGGTGATTGAAAATTTCACATGATAGTGGAAAGCGAAATGCGAACACTTACCTCTTCGTATCAAATCGCATACTCCTTGGTCGCTCATTAGAAATAATATTAGCCAACAGTAAGCTAACGTTAGCTCTGATTTAGCCAGCTAGCAGTCCCGCTTCCTTGTTTCTTTCTCCCTACCAGGCTGCTGGTAGCTGCTACTGCGGCTACTACGTTCCCGTGTGAGACACGTTCACATGCGTCCCATGTTGTTAGCTGTAGTTCTAGCTAGCAGGGTAGCCAACCCTTAAAGCTAATTCTCAGTGTGCCCAAATCTCTCGATTAAGGTGACTGCCAAACTGATCGATAGCCATAAACTGAGGAGCGCAATACTGAGTCGTGCCCATTCACTTAGCAGCTCCTTTCTTTGACCCCTCTCCCCTCGTTTCTTGCTGTCTCGCACGTCTTACAACGTGCTCCTTCTGACTCCTTCAAAACCCACAGAAAGGCAAACTGAGGCTAGAGTCCTTTTGTCAAAACGAAGATGAATCTTCCGCCCCAGTTTACATCCAACGGAGGATTTCTATGAAAAATGATCGAAATGAAAGAGAAAATATGATTAAAGCTATGAGCCTGGCTATTGTTCTCGTTTTCTATTGTGTGGCGCTTGTGTGTGTGTGTGTTATGGATTAGATTGTGTGTCAGTTTATCCAACGACATCAATACAAGTCGTTTAATCCCCCGTATTCACATTACATCACATAGGTGACTATCGTTCTCCATTTTGCCTTGAAAAAAAATGAAATAAATAAGTATAGTAAATAAAATATGGAGAGCGGAATATGCAGGCCCCGCCTCTTTGCAACGTCATATCATACGTCAAATTCTATGGCGTTAGGGAATTGTAGTACCATATGCCTTGGCACGTGCGCGCGTGCGTGTTTGTGTGTGTGCAACGTAATGAGACAAGACTGACACAACAGGACTGACACAACATGCCCTCTTGACATGTCATAGACTAGTTGCTCAAGGATTATTAGTTAGTGCTCTGTGATGTATGATGTGTTGGTGACATCCTCTAATTGTTGAATCTTTTGTTCTGTGAGTTGTTTTGGACAAAAGTATCTGCTTAATTAGAAAATGTAAATTACAGAATGACTGAAAATAAAAACGATTTCAATATGATGGGCTACAACTGAATGATTAAGTTTCAGTTTTGATCTCAATAATACTATCAAATTCACCACAGATCACGTAAATTTTAGGTTTCCTTTTAGACAAGGGCTTACAAGAAGCATTACCAGTTGGTTTTTTTTTTTAGAAATCACAGAGAAATTTGGGGAGCTTGAGTTGGGCCAGCAAAGCTCCACTTGGCTCTTATGCATGTTTGTCTCCCACTTTTTCAGAATGTTTTGAAAATATATTTGCTTTATTAGTTTACAAAGTTAAGATGGACAGGATCATATGCCATCATCAGGATCCAAACCCTAACTGTCAAGGTTGAATCCAAGGTATGTATCTCAGCCCATTGAAACAATAGGGTACCATGCCCATCTGTTTTGTTTGTTATTGCTACTGTGTGTGTGTTCTTGCGCTGTACATGATAATGGGATTCACCATCGTTTGTCCTCATCTTTAAAAAGGGCAATTTTAGGGTTCAGTTCCATTAAGAATACGAGTAACTGGGTTTTCATCGAGTAATGGTTTATCAAACTAACCACAATTGATATCTTAAAGACTGTGCAGGCTATATGTTTGCTGACTGTGCAACACTTTAAACTGGACAAGTTACAGGATGTGCATGTTGGAGAACTTTTACAACATAATTTTCCCAGGGAGCTGCCCCTTTACTGTCAGCTAAATATACAAGCCCAGCTGAGAAACCCCAAATCATCACACACACACTGCAGAGTAGATTGTGAAATGTATTTTTTTTTCCGGAGATAATCTGTTCCAGTCCACGTCAGTGAAAGGTCAGAGCAAAACAAAAAAAAAATGTTTTTTTTAAATACCTCGACTCAACCAAGTGGCAGAGATTAGGACATAGTTTATTAAATTACTGTTCGACATTATTTGGTAAGGCGGTGGCTGCCAACCCTTACAACTCTACCAGCCATCCACTGTGAACAGTTTATTCCTCATACAGAAAAGTGAAATAGATAAAGGGGCCGATGGCTCCACTTTTTCCTCAGTGGCTCAAAAAAGTTACCCTTCTGTGCTAATGATCAACGTCTGGGCCATCAGACTACTATACAACAACAGTGCCTGATCCCGCCACCCCAATTCTGGAGCCGCATAATTTGTACTGCTACACTACTACTTTTATTATTTTAGTTAACTTGACTTATTAATGTATTACTCCATTACAGCAATATTGATTATTATTTATTGTATTATTAATACTATTCTATGACTGCTGCACTTTTATGATACTGTTTAAGTACGTCCATGCTTGTTTTGATTCTCCTGCGCCTAATTATTTTATTATCTTTTAATTTTTTTCTGCTGCTTCAGCACCTAAATGTCCTCGTCTGGAGATGAATAAAGTTGACCAAACCCAATTTAAAAGGTAAACTCAAATACAACAAACCCATAAGCTTGTGTCGCACGAGGCAAAAGTCTTGAGAAGCGTTTACTCCCTTCTCCTCTCACGATACTGCCTGGCCTCTCGCTGCTAGCTAACCGGCTAGGCTAAGCTCGACAGCTACAGCAGTCTTCCCATATTGTAGTTAGTAGAGACGCACCGGCTCCAACACATCACGGTGCTGCAGGGTGATCCCGCTCTCCAAAATTTAAGGGCGAAAAAACTAGGCTACAAATACGGAAGGGATATATACATATCTGAAGATGATTAAGCTGTTTTCGTTGAAACAACAGAAGAAAGACGAGGAATCTGCCGGAGGAAACAGAACAGGAGCCGGGGGTAAAAAAGCGAGCGCGGCCCAGCTTCGAATACAGAAAGGTAAGCTAGTCGACGCTGGTAAGTTAGTGGCATCCACCCGTCCCGTTGGCCAGTAATCTCTGAATCACACCATAACATAAACCGCCTGACATCTGCTCTGTGTTGACGTACCGACTTGTAGATTTGTTAAATAAACGCAATCACCGCGAGCCGTTGTCGCTAGAGATTGAAGCTAGCCAATAAGCTAAGTTTTGCTTGGAATGCTGCTACCTAGCTATCAGTAGTTAGCTGGTGCTATATCTGAAAACAAACAAACATCGCAACTAGCCAGTTTGAATGTAACCCAATTCAGACCGTTTTCTACATCGCCAGTTAACCTACAGTTGTCGACGCCTAACGACACCGTTGATGGCGGATATGATCAAAAACACATTACTGGCAAATGTACGGGTAGCTATCTAGCTTACATTTGACAGTGCAATCAAATGAACAAAACTATACATTGCCAACTAGTTAGTTTAAGTTAAACAGTATAC
The DNA here is from genome assembly GCF_029633865.1 of Lampris incognitus. Lineage (NCBI taxonomy): Eukaryota > Metazoa > Chordata > Actinopteri > Lampriformes > Lampridae > Lampris > Lampris incognitus. The sequence goes on along the minus strand of NC_079220.1, from coordinate 22,197,240 downwards.
AGACTTTTCGATGTGAGCTTACTCACAAATCTCTGATCTCCTTCTAGCCAAGTCATAATTAGAAGAGAGCAGGTTAGATAATCGTAAGAACATTCAAGTGTCAGTAAATGACTATTTCAGTCACCAATTGTTGTTACAACAATGGCTTTGTATGAAAAGTCGGATCACAGCTTGAACGCCTGGTATCTCAACCGGTTATATTATCTACTTGCATCACATAGTACACAGAGCAACAATTCATAAAGTTATAAACATTAAGTTGTTTCTGAACCCCTAAATCCATTGGGTTTAGCAGTAATTCCAGCTTTCATATTTGCACTTTTATGACCTGAGAGGGTACTCACAGATCCCTTGAATGTGTTTGCCAGCAATGTGTCTCATACACATTTTTTTTTTTTGGTCAACAAAGTCTCAGTTGAAAATATCATAACCATGATGATACTTTCACAAGGCAGTCCACCTAATCCCGAGGAGTGGCAGGTTTTACATCGAAAGGCATTCGTTTGCCGCTGTGTAGATGACATGGTTGTGTGGTTGGACCAGCAGGTTCCACCACAATGAATATTTCTTGTCCACATAGCAAGTTACGTCCTCCACTTGGGGACAGATATTTATTTGGGGTATTTCGGGAGACTACCCATGGAAAAAGCCTGACTGGCGTGTTAGGCCAAAAAGTGGTGGACAAGAGCAGATATGTCTCCTTTCACAAATTATAAATTGGGTTTAGGCTCATGACATTTCTAGGGGGCTCATCATTCATTTCTGAAAACTGTCCCTCTCCACACCAGCTGTCAATGGGTATCATAAATCTATTCATCTAGGTGCAATTGTACCCAAGGGTAGGATGAAGAGCCCTGGTATCATCTCTTTGTGTAATGAAAAGAGAGTGGGTATGACATCAGCAGACAGCAGTAGTTCTTGCACGTTGACAAGCTGTCACTGAATGTCAGCTTTAAGTAGATGTTACCAATTTTTGATTGCTAGTTCTTATGTTTTACACTTTGTACAAAAATATACCCAGCACTTCATGACTCCAAAACTTGCATGCAAATAAGATAGCTAACCATTTCAGTATTATTATTTTTTGTTACTTTTTTTGTTTCTTTGTTACCTCACCAGGTATGCAAACTTATTTGGCTGTCAATGAAGATGACTGCTTAGGCATCCGGGTAACGTAGCAGTCTATTCCGTTGCCTACCAACACGGCACCGGGTCGAATCCCCGTGTTACTTCCAGCTTGGTTGGGTGTCCATACAGACACAATTGGCCGTGTCTGCAGGGCGGGAAGTCGCATGAGGGTATTTGTCCTGGTCGCTGCACTAGCGCCTCCTCTGGTCGGTCGGGGCGCCCCCCGGATCGGCAAAGGGGGTGGAGTAGCGACCGGGACAGCTCAAAAAGAGCGGGGTAATTGTCCAGATACAATTGGGGAGAAACAGGAGGAAAATTGAAAAAAAAAGAAAGAAAAGAAGATGAATGTTTGAATGTGTTTTTCTTCCAGCAACCCATTCAGAGGTTTAGCAGACATTAGACAAGTCGCCAATCAAATTGGATTTTTTTTAATGTCGCTGATCAGAAGTATTTTAATGATCTTATTTATGGAAGGGGAAAGACATTTTTTTTAACCTACCAGCCACCATGTTTGGTGTGTTCCAAAATTCATATGCTATTGTCTTTTATTTTAACAACTAATTTACACAGATAAATAACTTCTCAAGAAAAGTTGTTTAAAGCAGCAACTCCCAAGGGCTGGGGTAGGGAAAAATGGCAGTTGGCTGAATAGTAAACTGCTGGTTGACAATTCGACCAGGTATTCCTGTTTTAGATTGTGTTTGAGATGTAGTGCAATAGCTGCATGTAACTAACAACCTGGCAGACTAGAAAGAGGACAGGACTTGAGAACCACAGTTGGTAGAAGAAACAAACATAACCAGACACATCCAATGCTTCACCACTGGTGAATGGCTGAGCGGTCTTTGGTTTTCTTTCTTTCTCAAGAAAGGTTATGTTTTGAAAATAATTCAACTATCAAATTTGATCAACATCTGAATATGTGTGAAGATAGAGCCCAGTTGGTTTGAAGTCATCACCTATCCCACAGTCCTTAAGACTGCAGCAAGTCATCACCTATCCCACAGCCTGCAGAACTTACCATTCCATATTTCATGTCTCACAGTCCTCACTGACTCTTCAGGATACTAGACAGAACATACTGACTTAAAGTGTTAAGATGCATTGAACGCAATTAATAATTCTGTTTGTCAAATCTGTAATCCTCTGTTTTATGTTTTTAAAATAGGTATTGTCTACAAACAACATTGTTTTGTAAATCATACAATTTACCAGACAACTTTAATTTCTATACCACCTAACTACCAACCAACAGATCACAGATCAAAATAGGAACTTCAAATGACTGTTGGTCAATGTCAAGATAGCTGTCATGCAGTCACACTAACCAGCCACAACTGAAGATATAGTTACATGATACTGGTGTTGTGTTGCGCAAAAAAAAAAAAGTAATATATTTCCGGAAACCATCAATGGGGTTGGTAAGAGTGCTCAACAAATGAGGAGTGTATTATTAAAATAGATGTAGAAAAAAAAATGTTAATACATTGCAGTACAAGCCTGTTTCGTGCGTCACACACTCATCAGCTGCCACGGGGGTGAAACAACAAAGAAAAAAAACAAAGCCAATAAATACTACATTGCCCCGTGCCATGCCCCTAGTTACAGTGCACAGCAACCAACGGGAGAATAGAAAACATTTGAAAAATAACATCAGAAACATTACAACCAATAGGGGAAGGACTGGGGCTCGTTTTGAAAAAGCAAGGACTTAAAGGGCTGGGGCGCTGTTGAAAAGGCATACATTTAAAATATAACAAAATGGTTCTCTAACGGAAAAGGGTGGATTGCTCCCTCCGGGTTGGGGATGAGTTGTTACCTCAAGTGAAGAAGTTTAACTATCTCGGGGTCTTGTTCATGAGTGAGGGTAGGATGGAACGGGAGATTGACAGGCGGATTGGTGCAGCATCAGCAGTAATGCGGACGTAGTACCGGACCGTTGTGGTGAAGAGGGAGCTGAGCCGGAAGGCAAAGCTCTCAATTTACCTTCAGTCTTCATTCCAACCCTCACCTATGGTCATGAGCTTTGGGTAGTGACCAAAAGCGTGAGATTGCGGATACAAGTGGCTGAAATGAGTTTCCTCCGTAGGGTGTCTGGGCTCAGCTCTAGAGATAGAGTGAGGAGCTCGGACATCCGGAGGGAGCTCGGCATAGAGCCGCTGCTCCTTCGAGTCGAAAGGAGCCAATTGAGGTGGTTCGGGCATCTGATTAGGATGCCCCCTGGGCGCTTTCCTTTGGAGGTTTACCGGGCACGGCCAACTGGGAGGAGACCCCAGGGTAGACCCAGAACTCTCTGGAGGGTTTGGGAATACCTTGGGATCCCCCAGGATGAGCTGGAGGGTGTTGCTGGGGAGAGGGGTGTCTGGCGTGCCCTACTTAGCTTGCTGCCACCACGACCCTATCCCGGAGAAGCAGCTGAAGATGAATGAATGAATTAACATCCAATGGGGTACTTTATGTTTATCATCTAGTGGAGTGGGTCAGGAGCACAGTTGAAAAAGCAGACAGTTAAAATATAAAAATATAACATCTAATAAAAGTCATCACATGTATATCATCATCTAATAGGGGGGGGGTAATAAAGACAATGGCTTATTTGTATTGCAAAGCAGATATTTTTTTCTGTGTCTGCAGCTGGTGGTCATTTAATTTCTACTGTTCAAGGTAGACATGTCAAGCTTGCAAATAATAAAATATTTCTCTGCTAAGCATAGGTTACATCTTTTGCTGTTAATTGTGTCATTTAAATTATAAAATTAATTGTTAAAAATTAATTAAAATTACAAATTTATTATTAAAATTAGCTACAGCTGCATGCCAAATGTTCAGCAAGTTATATCAACCCATAATACAAGCATCATGACCAAGACACAGACCCCCTCAACGCAGCCAAACACCACCAACTGCAGCTGCCATGCTAAGGCATTGTGCCCTCTTGAAGGAAAATGTCAGACAGTGGGAGTCATCTACCAGGCATCAGTGACAAGAGAAGACAACTGCAAAGTGGACACTTACATTGGATTAACAGAGGGCCCTTTTAAAATTAGGATTAACTCCCATATGAGTAGCTTCAGGAATGAGCATTCAAGAAGTGCAATGGCCTTACGTAGCCACATTTGGTCATTGGTCGACAAGAATATTAGTTTCTCTATCTCATGGAAAAGCCTCACAAAGAACAACACATATTCAATCAACAGCAAAAGATGTAACCTATGCTTAGCAGGGAAATATTTCATTATGTGCAAGCCTGATATGTCATCCGGTTGGGGCTTGGAGTAGAGCCGCTGCTCCTTTGCATTGAAAGGAGCCAGTTGAGATGGTTCGGGCATCTGATTAGGATGCCTCCTGTGCACCTTCCCTTGGAGGTTTACCGTTACGGCCAACTGGGAGGAGACCCTGGGGTAGACCTAGAATGAGCTGGAGGGACTACATGTCCAATCTGGCCTGGGAACACCTTGGGATCCCTCAGGAGTAGCTGGAGGGCGTTGCTGGGGAGAGGGACGTCTGGAGTGCCCTACTTAGCTTGCTGCCACCACGACCCGACCCCGTAAAAGCGGCTAAAGATGAGAGATGAGAGACATGCGATGACCTTTATATTCGATATTATATTTTTATATTTTAACTGTCTGCTTTTTTAACTATATTCCTGACCCACTCCACTAGATGATATATGTAAAGTACCCCATTAGGTGTTATTTTCTTATATTCTAAATGTATGCTTTTTCAACAGTGCCCTGGCCCTTTAAGTCCTTGCTTTTTCAAAACGAGCCCCAGTCCTTCCCACATTGGTTATAATGTTTCTGATGTTATTTTTCAAATGTTTTCTATCCTCCCATTGGTTGCTGTGCACCGTAACTAGGGGCGTGGCGTGGGGCAACTTAGTATTTATTGGCTGTGTTTTTTCTTTGTTGTTTAGCTACCTTGACAGCTGATGAGTGTGCGATGCACGAAACAGGCTTGTACTGCAATGTATCAAAGTTTTTTTTCCTACATCGATCTATATATATATATATATATATATATATATATATATATATATATATATATATATATATATATATGTATAAAATCCAGTGAGTCAAGTAAATTATTTATGAGACAGTACAAGCCTGTTTCATGCCATAAGCAATCATCAGCTGTCAATAAACTACTCAAGGAAAGGACATACCATTTACTGCCTTGTCATGCACAATGCACATCACTTGCACAATGTCCAGTGGGGAAGTGAGAGGTGTAACATACAAAATTTTCAAAAACACGTGATCGCTGACGGAGGTGCGACATTCTAAATTCAAAAAACACGTGACCGCTAACGGTCCAATGCGGATGGGGGGGGGTATTTGTCTATTGGCATAATTTATTTATAATTACAAAATAGGTGCATATGTCTATGTCTGCAACTGGTGGCCAGTTCATTCCTGTTATTCATTGTGGACATTTCTGGTTTGCAAATGATAAAATATTTTTCAGTTAGACATAGATTGCACATTTTACTACTGGTTGAATATGCTTTGTTCTTTGAGAGGATTTTCCAGGTGGTTGAATAATTAATGTTTCTGTCCGCCAATGACCAAATGTAACGGCTTAAAGATGTTACATTCTTTAAACGGTTGTTTCTAAAGCTACACGTGTGCAATAAACCTCTTTTTGAATGTTCCTACTGTTGGACCGACATATTTCTCTATTTTGCCGTTGTCATTTCTCGTCACCGTAGCTTGGTAGATAACTCCCTTCGTCTGGCATTTTCTTTTGAGGGGGCATGAGTCACGGCAGTTGCAGTTGTACTGTGGCCAAGCAACTTTTTGAACTTTTGGATAAGTGCTTCACCCCGGACCATCAACTGAGGAAGATATTCAATAGGAACACCATCAAAATTAGTTACAGCTGCATGCCTAACATTCAACAAATAATATCATCCCACAACACAAGAATCGTGAACATATCAATGACACTTTCATCACAGCCGGACTCCCCCAGCTGCAACTGCCGTGTGAATGACTCATGCCCCCTTGAAAGAAAATGCTAGATGAAGGGTGTTATCTACCAAGCTACGGTGATGAGAAATGACAACGGCAAAATAGAGACATACGTTGGTCTGTCAACCAATGGGATAGGTATAACAACCAATGGGGTAGGTATTTAAGATGTGCATCATAAATACCTATCCCATTGGTTGTTATAGTTTAAATGTTTCTTCATCTGATTGGTTGCTGTCCAACCGAAATTAGGGGTGTGATGCTGGGCAACGTAAACTGTATGATTCTTTGTTGCACTGCATTAGCAGCTGATGAGTGTTCGACGCAGGAAAAAGGCCGGTACTGCAATGTATTAAACTTTTTTTCCTGTGTCAGTATTGATATTCCGCTCCTCATTAGTTGAGCACTTATAACAACACCATTGATTGTTTCGGAAAAAAAACGCTATATATATATAGTATGTGTGTGTGTGTGTGTGTGTGTGTGTGTGTGTGTGTGTGTGTGTGTGTGTGTGTGTGTGTGTGTGTGTGTGTGTGTGTGTGTGTGTATATATATATATGTATGGTGAATTATGAACAGCTAATTAGATGCTACTGTTACATTGAGACATGCAGCCAAAAAGGATGCAAAAAGAAAAATGAAAAATCACTGTATTACCCAATTTACACTTGGTATGTTAATGTAAGCTGTACCTGGATCAGCTGTCTGGATAAGAATAAAATGCATATTAACGTAAGGTTTAAATACACGCAGTACGCATTGTGACTGGAGCATGATCAGATCTGCCAGACTACCTCCCATGGTAGGGTGAATCCAAATACATAAAGGAATGCAATCCTTTCTCCTTTCATGGTCACTTTTCCTTGACCTCACTTGAACATCTCAGAAAGTTCAACAAGTTCCAAGGAGAATTTCTAAGTACTTTCTGGCATGTCCTGGAGAAATCGAACATCACTTGCTATGCGTCAGCATGGAATCAATGTCACTTTATAATGATGTTGCTGTTTAACAAGAAAAGTAGAAGATCACAAAGAAAATTGCCCACAGAAAGCATGCTAAATGTGCATAGTATTGCCCATTTAATTTTTAAACTATATAAAGCCAATAACAATTAATTTGATTTGTTGCCAAATAGATTATTAAACAATAAGGAGTTATAATACTGTAGATTTTCAGATGCCCTTAGCACAACGAATAATATTGCATATACTTTTCTATCTGGTTCCCCCTCTTCACTGTGCATCAACAAGCAACACTTGTTAATGGACAGTACACCTGCATCCTTTCTCTGCCATGCTGGTGTTTGAACAGTCCTTTTCTAACTGCTGTCTTTTGCAATTTATTAGAAATCTTTGAAGCATGAATGATGTATGTAAACACTGGAATTGCAGTGACTTGTGGTCTATACATTTGATCTTTCCTTCTGGCAATGTTGGTCGTATAACCTCTCTGGAAGGTTGACTGCTGTGGGAAAAAAAAGTTTTTGGGGGGGATTTTTTTCCCCCTTTTTTCTCCCCAATTGTATCCAGTCAATTACCCCACTCTTCCGAGGCATCCCGGTCACTGCTCCACCCCCTCTGCCGATCCGGGGAGGGCTGCAGACTACCACATGCTTCCTCCGATACATTTGGAGTCACCTGACAGTGAGGAGTTTCGCCAGGCGGACATAGCGCATGGCAGGATCATGCTATTCCCCCCCAGTTCTCCCTCCCCGCGGAGCAGGCGCCCCAACCAACCAGAGGAGGAGCTAGTGCAGTGACCAGGACACACCCACATCTGGCTTCCCACCCACAGACACGGCTGATTGTGTCTGTAGGGGTACCTGACCAAGCCGGAGGTAACATGGGGATTCGAACTGGCGATCCTCATGTTGGTAGGCAACAGAATAGACCGCCATGCCACCTTAACGCCCCACCAATAGTTAAACTTATCGCAGCTCATTCTGAAGGTTGCCATTGACTCAGACTTTTCCAACTTTGGTATATCCCACTCCAGTCACAGTAAACGAGTCAGTGTATTTACATCAATAACAGCTGCAAAAATGATTGCAGTAAAACGTGCTTCAGATGCCGCAGAGTTGCTAAAATGACCCCTTCACTGAAAATGTGTGATGATACATATTTTATTAGACCATTTTCGATGACAAAAGACCCACTTGCTCATCCACTTGTTCACTTTGTACATTTTTTCTAAAATTTATTTCTGATTTTTCCCTTTTTCTTCCAATTTAGTGGCCAATCGATCCCTATTTTAGTTCAAACACCTACCCTCGTACTGCATGCGTTCGCCAACTGCATCTCTCCGGCCGGCAGTCTCGAAGGAGACGCCTCGCCACTTCCGTGACAAGGCGAATCCAGGCCGAATCGCTGCATTTTCCGACACACACACAGACGCATTCATGTGATGAACCCAAGCTGACTCCGCCCTCCTCCTGAAGACAGCGTTGCCAATTATTGCTGCTTCATCGAGTCCGGCCATAGTTGGATCTGACGAGACCGATGCGCGAACCCCGGTCCCCAATGAGCAACTGCATGGACACAAAGCCTATGCTTAGACTGCTACACCACCGCGGACCGACTACTTTGTGATGACAAAGCAGGCACAACTGAGATAGCAAGAACATCTAAAAATTCAAAGGGTAACATTGGGTTGTTCATCATCCAGATAATACATCCAGGTTGCAGGATAATACCAAGTGTAAATGGGATCCACAATTTCAGAAATTAAAGTGCTGAGAGACACCTCAAATTAACTTTTGCATCCTGAGCTATACAAAGTGTAAATTCTTCAATTAATTGGACTGAAAGCACTGCGTGGCACTGGTCCAGCAGCTTGCATTTGGTCCATTCACCAAAGATAAAGATGACAGGTGCTAAGTGGTCTGCTATATCTTGCCTACAGTACAGTCAGAGAAAGGACCATCTTAGGGCTATCTGAAACATACTTTGATTTTATAATCAAATGAAAATGAAAAACATTTAAAGATAAAATTTTTATTTATTAAATGTTTAATTAATGTTTTAAATGTTAAAACATTTTAAATTTTAATTCATAAAATTTAAAAGTTTTAAATAAATGTTTAATCCAACTATCCATTATCCAAACCGCTTATCCTGCTGTCAGGGTCACAGGGATGTTTAATTTAATTTAATTTTTTAAAAAAAGTGGGACCGGAGGGTGTGCGCCAATTATGGGGCATCACATTGCTCAGCCTCCTTGGGAAAGTCTACTCTTGGGTGCTGGAAAGGAGGCTCCGACCTAGTGTCAATCCTCGGATCCAGGAGGAACAATATGGATTCCGTCCTGGCTGTGGAACAACGGACCAACTTTTTACCCTTGCGGAAGTGCTGAGGGGGGCATAGGCATTTGACTAGCCAGTCTACATGTGTTTGTGGACTTGGAGAAGGCTTACGACCGTGTACCCCGGGGCACTCTGTGGGGGGTACTGCGGGAGTATGGGGTGCCGGGGCAGTTGCTACAAGCCATCTGGTCCTTGTATAACCAAAGTGAGAGCCGTGTCCGCATTCTTGGCACAAAGTCAAACACATTTTCGGTGGGTATCAGACTCCGCCAAGGTTGTTCCTTGTCTCTGATTCTGTTTGTGATATTCATGGACAGGATCTCAAGGTGCAAACAAGGTGAGGAGTGTGTCCATTTTGGGAACCTCAGAATTGCATCTCTGCTCTTTGCAGATGATGTGGTTTTGTTGGCTTCATCAGAACGCGACCTCCAGCGTGCACTGGGGCGGTTTGCAGCTGAGTGTGAAATGGCCGGGAGGAGAGTCAGCACCTCCAAGTCTGAGACCATGGTTCTCTACTGGAAAATGGTGGATTGCTCCCTTCGGGTTGAGAATGAGTTGTTGCCTCAAGTGAAGGAGTCCAAGTATCTCGGGTCTTGTTGATGAGAGGGTAGGATGGAGTGGGAGATTGACAGGTGGACTAGTGCAGCATCAGTAGTAATGCTCTCAATTTACCAGTCAGTCTTCGTTCCAACCCTCACCTATGGTCATGAGCTTTGGGTAGTGACCAAAAGAGTGAGATTGCAGATACAAGTGGCTGAAATGAGTTTGCTCTGTAGGGTATCTGGGCTCAGCCTTAGACATAGGGTGAGGAGCTCAGACATCCGGAGAGAGCTCAGAGTAGAGCCACTGCTCCTTCACATCAAAAGGAGCCAGTTGAGGTGGTTCGGGCGTCTGATTAGGATGCCTCCTGGGCACCTTCCTTTGGAGGTTTACCAGGCACGGCCAACTGGGAGGAGACCCCAGTGTAGACCCAGAACTCGCTTGAGGGACTACATGTCCAGTCTGGCCTGGGAACGCCTTGGGATCCCCCAGGAGGAGCTGGAGGGCGTTGCTGGGGAGAGGGATGTCTGGAGTGCCCTACTTAGCTTGCTGCCACCGCGACCCGGCCCCGGAGAAGCGGCTGAAGATGAATAAATGAATGACTAATTTAATTTATTTTATTTATTCATTTGATTTGTATTCATTTTTATTTATGTATTTATAAAATTAAATTAAAAAAGTAAAATTAAAAATGAGTAATCATGATGATTTATTAAGTTCTTACCTGAGCTGTCCAATGAAATGTTGAACACATCCAAAAATGTATGACATTTTGACCACAGACTAGCTACTGACATAAAATAACCAATGTGTTCAGCATGTTTTAAAGGAGTGAGCTGTTTTGCAAACAAAAATGTTCTTAGTACTCAGTTCAAAGAAGTGTATTGTGTGTGTGTGTGTGTGGAAAGTACAATTTTTTTTTTGCAGTGGAACCAACAATTCATAAAACAAAAGTAAAAAAATGTTAAGATACAATTTAAGTATTTTGTACCAGCGAATTTTTACGTTAGCTCTTGTACTTTCAATGCGGTAAGGCCGTTTACTTGCAGCCAGCAGGTAATTTATGCAAAATAACTCCATTGACTTGACTGGCATTTTGCTGTGGGCTACTCTTTCCACCTTTGTCGGCATCAGAGCTTTAATCTAGTCAATCATTGTTCAGCTGTAGGAACCGACCAAAGATTCATCTTCTAAGATTTTTTTTTTTTTGTTCAGAAATCAAAGTGATTTCGTACATGAGTACTAAACAATCATTAAAACATCTTAAACGAGGGCGTCTGGGTAGCATAGTGGTCTATTCCGTTCCCTACCAACACGGGGATCGTCGGTTCAAATCCCGGTGTTACCTCCAGCTTGGTCGGCGTCCCTACAGATGTAATTGGCCGTGTCTGCAGTTGGGAAGCCGGATGTGGGTATGTGTCCTGATCGCTGGACTAGCACCTCCTCTGGTCGGTTGAGGCGCCTGTCCAGGGCAGAGGGTGAACTGGGGGGAATAGTGTGATCCTCCCATGCGCTACATCCTCACTGTCAGGTGAAAAGAAGCGGCTGGTGACTCCACATGTATTGGAGGAAGCATGTGGTAGTCTGCAGCCCTCCCCCGGATCGGCAGAGGGGGTGGAGCAGTGACTGGGATGGCTCGGAAGAGTGGGGTAATTGGCCAGATACAATTGGGGAGAAGAAGTGGGGGAGGGGCATCTTAAACGAGTAGTAGCTTCGCTGCTCATGAATCTGGTTTAAATATAAGTACATACAGCAGCGTTGGGCCTTCTGTTATTGGATGATTATGCACAGTAGTATTCAAGAGTCTTTCATGTATTTTCCCTTGACATCCTAGGTAAAAAAAATATTGGTGGAGTGTGCTGCTGTAAGGGGTCCATGGGTGGGGAAGTTCTTTTAGCTCTGAAGAAAATCGGTAAAGACTTGAGGTAGTCTTATTAGAAGAACTTCCAGAAATGAGTTATGAAAGAGTCAGAATATGTTTGTACCGGGTTCTTCAAGGTATGCGGGTTTCATGAACTTGAGTGAAAGACTTTGTACGGCACACACTTTGTTACCTGTACGGCGCACAGTTCCCTAGCTGTAGGATTGTATGTATGCCCAATGGAAAGGGAGCTGACCTCTGGACCATTTTTTGCTATGCTCCTCATTCACCTTAACATTTGTGTGTGTGTCTCTCTCTCTCTCTCTCTCTCTCTCTCTCTCTCTCTCTCTCTCTCTCTCTGTCTCTCTCGCTCCTTTTTACTTGTGTCCTCTTTTCTGTTGTCTCCATTTCTCTCTTTGGTTCTGTTTGTCTCGCTCCTAATTCTGTTGTCTCTTTCACTTCTGTCCCTCATCTTCTGTCTCTCTCCCTTTCTTCTTCTTCTTGTCTCCCTATCATTTCTGTCTTTGTCTGTCTCTTAGACATCAATGAGTTGAACCTGCCAAAGACGTGTGAGATTAACTTCCCTGACGATGATGACCTGCTCAACTTCAGACTCATCATCTCACCAGACGAGGTGTGTGTGTGTGTGTGTGTGTGTGTGTGTGTGTGTGTGTGTGTGTGTGTGTGTGTGTGTGTGTGTGTGTGCGCACGCGCGGCAACACAAATAAAGGAGTTACATTCCTGCTTAATGAAGTTTTCACTTTTTTTCCCTCAGACTGCACTGTTTTATCATATATAACTGTACTGCAACTAAGTTTGCACCCTCAGGAATTGTAAAAGGGAAGTTAGAGAAATGTTCAACTTTATGCAAATGTGCTATGATGTGTAAGTGCAACACTTCAATTGAACCAGTCATTAGAGTGCTTTCTGTGAGTCTCATGAGAAACAGATACAAAACATCGGTTCCTACTCAACCTACTTTCCAATTGGAGTAAAAATTGATCACCATGGTCTCCATCTTCCTGATGCTTTGTTATGTATTTCAATCAAGATTGTTGGTGTGTCAGGTCGAAAAGCATGGAATGACAACACATAGATGTTTAACTACCTAGCTAACTGGCTGGTTGTATAGCGATGGTTTTTTTGCACAAAGAGCTAAGTATTACCAGAAAATAACTACCCAATTGGAGTTAGCTGTGTAAATTTGGATATAAGTGTAGATACGCCTGCAGGTGATGGATTCTGAAAGACAATGTTCTCAAAGACAATGTTATTTTCCCTTCTAGTCTCCAGCCCCAGTCACATGAGAGCCATTGTCTTTACCAGGCTCCGGGGTAAACAGTGGCTAACTTTGGGGAAATACTTAACTTATTACTTGGGGTTTCCTATGTGAGAAAATAGGTGAGGATACATTCTTCATCTCTTGGGGGCACTGTTACATTTATTGTATTAAAGAAAATGACACAGCTGTCAATTCAGTCAGTTCTACTTAGGGTTGTGACGATAACCGCATGACTGCAGTACCCCGGTCATGTGATGCCTACCGCGGGGTTGAGCTCATCACTGCAAATTTTCATACCTACTTACTAACTTACTTACTTACTTACTTACTTACTTATTTATTTATTTATTTATTTATTGTGTTGCATTTTGTTTGCTGGTGAAAGTTACCGGAGTGCATATGGTGTGTGATATGAATATAAACACGATTATAAATATAAACACAATAATCATTGTTTAGTTATTGTCACTGACTGTCTTCCATCCTATGTTCAAGGACTTCTGGAGAAAGAACTTTTCAGTTGCTCGTCACTTCAGCTTCACGAGTGACGGGGAGGGACAGTCCATTTAACATATGGGAATTTCTTTTGTGTGTGTCCGATTATTATTAGTTATTTCTAGGCTTGACTATTAGTGATATCTACAGTTCAGTTGAATATGTGCACACACAATACACAGACATAAAAGACAGAAGAATACAGTTGGAGTTAGATTTTAATTGCAGGTGCTTATAGTGAACACACTTCTCTTATGTGGTAATGGCTATACATTTTTTTTGGGGGGGGGGTATCGGCGGTAAACCGCCAAACCACAGGGATATGTTCTATTTCATATAGGCTTCACCCTCTTAGGCTACTACTAGCAGGTTTATCCCTTGCGTCCTTGCACAGCACTGAAAAAAATGAAGTCCACGCCCACTTAATTGTGGGCCCCACTTATGGCCAGCACTCAACTATATATTGAATCGAGGCCATATGATCAGCTCCCATTTTTCTTCAGCTACTGTTACAAGCATTGGAGAATACTTTACAAGAAAAAAGATGTCTTCAATTAAGAATTTGACGGCGGTATCCAACTGTATCCTGCTTGTAAAACAATACATTATGGGTTTCGACCTGCACGGCTGCTGTGAGGGCTACCTGGGTCCAGTGCATTCCAGCCTGGCACTCACCCTGCAAGCCAGATTCCCTTACTGCACACGTCTTCTTCGAACACAGAAACGGCGGAGGGAGGGTGCCTTCGCTGTTGCAGTCAAAGATGTGTGGCCATTGTAAGACAACTTTTCCTTGGACAAAGCCTTGGACCTGCTGGATCCCATGGATGAGCCGGAGTCAGACAGCTCTGCCCTCTCCACTCATGGATCACCATGTGGTTTGCCCCCGACTTGCCTCCTTCAGGTGAATGAGCTGGAGTTCGCTGGATGAACACCCACTGGACTCTGGGGTCTCCTTCTCTGCCTCCACCACCCTGCCGGCAATAGGAGGCCTTGTTCGTGAGCTCCTGGGCATTATTAAGAGACAAGAGCCTACAAGGGCCTTATCGTGCCACCGGAGCAGGAGACTGCGCCCCCAAACGACATGGGCAGGGTTTTCCCTCAAGTGCGGGAAACTAGACGGGACCCTCTAGCATCATGTTACAACCATTAAGAAGTATCAGGAAAGGGTGGTGGCGGACCCCAGGGACCTGTGGGCCCCCATCTCCACCTTCTTGCCTATCACAGGTGGAGAACTTTTCGGAGTATGGTTTTCCTCCTGTTCCTGTCTTGGAGCCCAAACTGATGTTCTTTTTTGGGGCTAAGAAACAGGCCAGCTTGGTCATCGGTTGGAGGCTGGTACTGCCCTCCTCGCGGGACCAGCTGATGGCCCGCTTGGCGGATTGGGCTCACTAGTGTGCATTCCAAGTAGTGGCGAACAACATCTCCTTGTTGGACATTTCACTGACTAAGTTGGCTGTTCAGATGCCTGAGCTGCCCCTGGAGAAAGCGGCGGAGCTCAGTTAGGCTGCCAGCACCATTTTGATGCTGTGCGCTTCCGTTGTGGTCTTGTAGGCCAGAATTTTGGTGTGGCAGACCATGATCTATTGAAATCTATGGGTGATTTTCCATAGGAAGAATTACACAAACTCCCAGGCTGGCGCGAACTACAAGTGGAACTACTCCGTAGTCAACCCTCTCGAGTGTCATGTTTGCATAGCGATGTAGGAACCACCGGGCTCATGTGAACCTCGTTGGTGGCGTAGTAAGCCAACAAAGCCATTGTCCATTCACTGTCCATTTTTCGACTGATTTCTCCATTTAGCTTGATTGAAATTGTTGCGCTTGCTACCACACAGGTTGGTTGCTGGCTTATGAAAATGGCGCTTGTTGAACACCAAAGTTGTAGGCTGGTTGCTTCCGACGTTCAACCAATCAGCATCAAGCCCCGCCCAGCAGGTTTTCAGGGCCACTCAGAAGTACCTACCCCAGAGCAGGGACTACAGACGTTCCTATAAAAGTCCCAGTAAGAGTTCCGGTCAAGGGTAGTTCCTCTAGTGGAAACACAAGCAAAGCTGCCGGCCCCCTAAAAGGTTCGGGTAGTTCCGCTGGTGGAAAAGCGGCATATGGCTGCAGTGATCCCCCTTCCCAGGGGCGTCAAAGAAGTAACTGACTGAGGCTCCCACCAGTCCGGACAGACTTTTCAGACCGGGGTTTCAGAACATGGTGGATACCATGAATCCCACTTTGGAGGAAGCGCAGACCATCAGATAGCATGTTGCCTGGGCTCATCCGACTACACAACCTCTACACTCCTCCATTATATGGCGGAACCGCCATGATCTTCGGGTGTCCTGCCAGCAGCTGAGATGACCCATGGCAGCTACTGTAGCCATGGCAGCTACCGTAGCTTCGTCCTGTGTTACCGTTCTTACCCTGCCTCCACCGCAGCTGCCACTTCCTCAAAAGTCCAGATGGGTGGCCTGTGCTTGGACCAACACTCCCCAGGATCCTCCCCGGAAGCAGAGCAAGAGAAAATGATGGGTGTGGTGGGTGGGTGGGGAGGGTATATGTTTTAAAGTTAACATATTTCAATCAATCAGACTTTATTTGTATAGCACTATTCATACAAACAAATTTAACACAAGGCACTTCATACAATAAAATCCCCCCCTCACAAAAAAAATTGATGATTGTTCTGTTGTTTTTGAATAAAACACAAACATTGTCGCAAAAAGAGCTGTTATCCTGTCTAAATCAGTTTGCCCCTGAATCTTCCAATTCGGCAGTAGCTGTTGAACACACTTCCCTCACACCTTGTGAACCAGCAGCCCTTAACCTTTCAGTTAGCAGTCTGCCTGGACTCACATCTACCATGCAGCACATCTCCATTTCTCAATCAAGAGGGTTTTTTTAAATGAAATGTGCCCATGAGTACAACTATCCATCTTGTTTTGACAGCGCTCATAAGCTTTTGCCTATAAGCAGTGGTTTCTCCTATCCCCTTTGGGATGTGAGTGTGAGCGCGCCAACAGCATCACGTTCATGAGCCTCCCCTCCTGAACAACAAAAGACACCGCAGCCCCTGCTCAGCAACCCTCCCCCCAGCGACTGCTGGCGGTGAGCCTGTGCATGATACTGCGTCTGGATTGTTCCAACCAGCCCTTTCAATATGAGCCCCCCATAGGTTGCACTGGAGAGCTCTCTGGTTCATGCAACAGCGGCGAGGACTCTAGCTTGGCTTGCTCACATGGCAACTGCAACGCAACAGACTCATGCACAATGCCTACTCTCAGAGTGCTCCTCTGAGTGGTGGGGCGTATGTACAATGAATGGTAGGATGAGAGGGCTAATCAGCAGAGGTTACACTCTACAGTTCACCTCAACCCCGCCACAGTTCAGCGGGATACTGGAGACAACCCTGTCATCTCAGGGTCATTGCCTCCCTCTCCAATTGGAGCTGCAAGAGCTCCTGATGAAAGACATAATTTCCAGAGTTCCCCAGAGTGATAAAATCAAGGTTTTTACTCTCACCGTTTCATGGTCCCGAAAAAGACGTGGGGAATGAGGCTCATTCTCGATCTGTCTCTGTTCAACAGATCGATAACAAACAGACTGTTTCGCATGCTGACGATCAAATAGATGCTGGACGATGTTCACCAGGGTGACTGGTTCACTTCCATAGACCTGAAAGATGCATATTTTCATGTCCCCATCATCCCAAAATTCAGGAAATTCCTGCAGTTTTCATTCCAGGGAGTACAGTATCAGTATAACTGTCTGCCATTCAGTTACTCCCTGTTTCCACGCACCTTTTCCAAATGTGTGGAGATAAAAGCTAAAGATAAGTAAAAAAAAAGAGCATGAGTATAAATAGATTGACAGATATTCAGTGGGTAGCCAGGTTCAGGTGGGTAACAGCTTGGGGAACGAAGCTGTTTTTGAGCCTGGTAGTGCAGGCTCTGAGGCTCCTGTAGTGTCTCCCAGAGTGCAGGGGGGAGGATAGTCCATGGTTGGGGTGGGTGGGATCTCTGCTAATGCTGAGACCCCTTTCAAGGCAGTGTTTGTGATAAATTTCTTTTATGGCTGGGAGCTGGGTACCAGTGATACACTGGACCACCTTGATGACCCACTGCAGAGCTTCCTGGTCTACTGATGTGCAGTTTTTGTACCATACTGAGACGTAGCTGGTCAGGATGTTCTCTATGGTGCAGTGGTAGAAGTTGGTGATAATCTTGGGGGATAGACGGGTGCTCCTCAGCCTCCTCAGGAATTTTCTATGACTAATTCTGTACTGAGTGTACTGACTGAATGATTGATTATGGAAATTCGGCTGTACGCTCTCCATGTTGTCCAGGCGTTTGGAGAGCAGTTTGGTTTGCCCCTATTCTGTTTCATGCTGGACTGTTACAGTGCATGACCTTTCTCTACTTCATCACAGCAGTAGGCATGTATAAAAAAACGGTGTATCTACTACAACTATTTTCGGCTGCTCCTGTTAGGGTTTGCCACAGTGGATCACCCATTTCCATTTCTTCCTGTCTTCTGCATCTTCCTCTGTCACACCAGCCACTTGCATGTCCTTTCTCACCACATCCATTAAACCTCCTCTTTGGCCTTCTTCTTTTCCTCTTCCCTGGCAGCTCCATATTCAGCATCCTTCTCCCAATATACCCAGCATCTCTCCTCCACACATGTCCAAGCCATCTCAGTCTTGCCTCTCTTGCTTTGTCTTCAAACTGTCCAACCTGAGCTGTCCCTCTAATATACTTGTTCCTAATCCTGTCCTTCTTCATCACTCCTAATGAAAAGCTTAGCATCTTCAACTCTGCCTCCTCCAGCTTTGCCTCCTGTCTTTTCGTCAGTGCCACTCTCTCCAAACCATACACCATAGCTGGTCTCACCACCATCTTGTAAACCTTCCCTTAAACTCTTGCAGGTACCCTTCTGTCACAAATCACTCCTGACACTCTTTTCCACCCACTCCACCCTGCCTGCACTCTCTTCTTTGCCTCTCTTCTGCATTCCCTGTTAGTTTGGACAGTTGACCCTAAGTATCATATGCCTTAGTTACCTCTACTCCTTGCATCCTCACCCTTCCACTGTCCTCCCTCTCATTCACGCATATGTATTTCGTCTTGGTTCTTCTGACTTTCATTCCTCTTCTCTCCAGTGCATACCTCCACCTCTCCAGTCTCTCCTCCACCGGCACCCTACTCTTGCTACAGATCACAATGTCATTCGCAAACATCATAGTCCACGGAGACTCCTGCCTGATCTTGTCCGTCAACCTGTCCATCACCGTTGCAAATAGGAAAGGGCTCAGATGTAATCCCACCTCCACTCTGAACCCATCTGTCATTCCAACCGCACTACACACCACTGTCACACTTCCCTCATACATATCCTGCACCACTCCTCATACTTCTCTGCAACTCCTGACTTCCTCATACAATACCACACCTCCTCTCTTGGCACCCTGTCATATGCTTTCTCTAAATCCACAAAGACACAATGTAACTCCTTCTGACCTTCTCTATACTTCTCAATCAACATTCTCAAAGCAAACATGGCATCTGTACTGATCTTTCATGGCATGAAACCATACTGTTGCTCGCAAATCGTTACCTCCCCTCTTAACCTAACTTCTATTATTCTTTCCCATACCGTCATGCTGTGGCTGATCAACTTTATACCTCTGTACAGTTCTGCACATCGCCCTTATTCTTGAAAATCGGTATCAGTATGCTTCTTCTCCACTCCTAAGGCATCATCTCAATTTCCAAGATTGTGTTAAACAATCTAGTTAGAAACTCCACTGCCATCTCTCCTAAACATCTCCATGCCTCCACAGGTATATCATCAGGACCACCTGCCATTCCACTCTTAATCCTCTTCATAGTTGCCCTCACTTCCTCCTTGCTAATCCACCACACTTACTGAGTCACTGTTCCCACATCATCCAACGTTCTCTCCGTCTCTCATTTTCTTCATTCATCAGCCGCTTAAAGTACTCCTTCCACCTTCTCAGCACACTCTCCTCGCTTGTCAGCACATTTCCATCTCTGTCCTTGATCACCCTAACCTGCTGCACATACTTCCCAGCTCGGTCCCTCTGTCTAGCCAATCGGTACAAGTCCTTTTTTCCTTCCTTAGTTTCTAACCTCGCATACAACTCACCATACGCCTTTTCCTTTGCCTTTGCCACCTCTCTCTTGACTTTATGCTGCATGTCCTTGTACTCCTGTCTACTTTCTTCATCTCTCTGGCTATCCCACTTCTTTGCCTGTCTACTTTCTTCATCTCTCTGGCTACCCCACTTCTTCTTTGCCCATGTCTTCCTCCGCATACTTTTCTGTACTTCCTCATTCCACCACCAAGTCTCCTTGTCTTCCTTCCTCTGTCCTGATGACACACCATGTACCTTCCTAGCTCTCTCCCTCACTATTTCTGCAGTGCTTGCCCAGCCATCCGGCAACTCTTCACTACCACCCAGTACCTTTCTTAACTCCTCCCTGAACTCCATTCAACAGTCTTCCATCTTCAACTTCCACCATTTGATCTTTGACTCTGCCTTCACTCTCTACTTCATCTTGGTCTCCAAAGTCATCCTACAGACCACCATCTGAATCTGCCTCGCTGCGTTCTCCCCTGTCACCACCTTGCAGTCTCCAATCCCTTTCAGATCGCGCCTTCTATGTAGTCCACCTGTGTGCACTTTCCTCCACTCTTGTATGGCACCCTGTGTTCCTCCCTCTTCTTGAAATATGTATTCACCACTGCCATTTCCATCCTTTTTGAAAAATCCTTCCACATTTCTCTCCTTGACGCACTGATCAATACAACGCAGTCTTTGCTGGCGCTCAACACAAACAAACACACTACAACGTCCGCATTACTGCTGATGCTGCACCAATCTGTCAGTCAATCTCCCCCTCCATCCTACCCTAACTTGTGAACAAGACCCCAAGATACTTGAACTCCTTCACCTGGGGCAGCAACTCATCCCCAACCTGGAGGGAGCAATCCACCATTTTCCAGTAGAGAACCATGGCTTCAGACTTGGAGGTGCTGACTCTCATCCCGGCCATTTCACACTCAGCTGCAAACTGCCCCAGTGCACGCCGGAGGTTGCGTTCTGATGAAGCCAACAAAACCACATCATCTGCAAAGAGCAGAGATGCAATTCTGAGGTTCCCAAAATAGACACACTCCTCACCTTGGCTGCGCCTTGAGATCCTGTCCATGAATATCACAAACAGAATCGGAGACAAGGGACAACCTTGGCGGAGTCCAACACCCACCGAAAACGTGTTTGACTTTGTGCCAAAAATGCGGACACAGCTCTCACTTTGGTTATACAAGGACTGGATGGCTTGTAGCAACTGCCCTGGAACCCCATACTCCCGCAGTACCCCCCACAGAGTGCCCCGGGGTACATGGTTGTAAGCCTTCTCCAAGTCCACAAGTGGTACATGATTTTTTTCATTACTTTTTTTTATCGCATCACAGTACAAAATATTCTCTTGAAATTTATGTAACACTTGTGTCACTATCTCACACTGGACCAGATCTAGGCTCTTAAGGAGTGGTTGAGCAACAAAATAGCAGACCAGGGACTGGGGTAACAAAATGAAAAAGTTGTCAATTTAATGACAAAATAGTGTAAATTCACTTGAACATGAAAACTATTCACAGCTATATGTCACACATTCATTCATTTAGATATACTTAAATCCCTGGTTTGAATCCCTTCTTAAATCCTATTAGGTTGTTCAGGTTCAGGTTTCTGATTAGTTTAGTCAATTATCTATTTTATATTTTCCAATTAAGATGAGACCGGTCTCTATTTTTCCTAGGATAACAGTCTACTGCATCAAGCTAGACCTATTTTTTTCAGTTAATTTATCCTTTGAGTTAACTCTTTTTAGTTTCAGGTGAATCAGGTAAATCTACACTCTAAAATCCCTTTTTCAGGTAAGTTGACCCTTTGAGATTAAACCTTGCAGGAAAAACCATTCAAATTCGCCATTCAACTCAAAACATCAATATACAGTCAGTAACATTAACAATTTAACCTTAATAAATGCAATCTTACACTTTACAGGGTGTCCCTTTCTTTTCAATTCAGTTCAATGTCAACAGTTCAGTTCAAGTCTCACTCTGAGGTCTGATGGCGTTCAGGCAGGGAATTTTGCCTCTTTTTATTCCATCACAGTACAAATATTCTCTCGATTTCAGTGATATTTCTACAGTTTGCCCATAATAATATTTGTAAACAAAGGGGCTAAGAAGAAATGGTAAGATTCTATTGAGATCGCTTCTGTGCTGATGTTTCGGGACAAACGGTGCTTATTTCACCACTAATAATGCGTGCTATTTAATACTCTTTATTATCGATTAAGCCGGATTAACGCTCTGAAGCTTTGCATTTATGATAAATGAACACATTTGAATCAATTGATTGAAACGAGACAATCTTCGTCGTGGCGCCATTGAACTACTGACAGCGCGCGATCACCGGCCGCTCCAGGTAAACAACAATGGCAGACGCGCTTGCGTCTTTACGTCTTGTGTGACGTAGAACAGCTCATTGGTACTTCTGTAGGATTTCTATTCTGTGTGCACATTGGCTTGGAGGAATTGTAGCCCATTCCTCCGTACAGAACAGCTTCAACTCTCACAAGTCTTGTGAAGTGTTCTTGGTATACAGTGGTCAATACCTACCAAAAGTGGTCCAAGGAAGGACAACCAGTGACAGGGTCATGGGTGCCAAAGGCTCATTGAGGCCTGTGTGGAGCGAAGGCTAGTCCGTCTGGTTTGATCCCGCAGAAGAGCTACTGCAGCTCAAATTGCTGAAAAAGTTAATGCTGGCTATGATAGGCAGGTGTCAGAACACTGCATTGCAGCTTGCTGTGTATTGCCCAGGGGGCAAACCCCCCTTTTTTGGAAATCAGACATGGAATGTTGTAAAAGGTTGGTACCCAGAAATGATATCTAGGACCTTCAAAGATCACAACCTGGGTGGACAACCTGGTCAACTAGCTACTGGAAAGCTACAGGGTGGATCCAAACAATGCAACCCCTATTGTGAAGTAGCGCCAATTAAGCTGGCGGGATCAGATTCCATCATTCTCTTTCTGATTTAATATCTGTGCAACAGTTCATATAATACTCTATACTTTTCTGACAGAAGAAAGACTCTCTGATGTTGCTGACCCACCCGCTCCTATGTGTCACACCTCAGCTTAAGACAGGCTTAGGTCCAGGTCACTTAAGCACATTGAGAAGCTAGAGAGTCTGGTGACTTCCTCAGATGGTACGGTTGAAGACCTGTTGCTTCTGTGGCACCTAGCAAGAATGGTTACAACTTTACAGTTGTTGGATGCTGCTCCAGATGCAGAAGCAGGATTGTCTGGCTTTTCTGTCTTCTGTGCAGACCTCCACTCACATAGACAGACCAGCATCATTGGCTATCTTCCTCTCATCCCAGCATCTCCAACTGATCCTACTGTCCCGAAAGAAGTGATGAAATGGCTGGCCAAGACATCGCGTGCACTGGGAGACAAATATACCGTTATCACTGGAGATCAGGCTACATGTGAACTCGCAGTTGCCATCAGAGACAAGCACAGAGATGAGTTCTTCAGTGTAGTCTTGCTGCTGGGGGGCTTTCACCAAGCTCACAACTACATGAAGGCTGTTTGCAAGATCATCAGGGATGCAGGTGCAGAGGATCTTCTTGTTGCAGCTGGTCTGTGTCAGGAAGGGACCGCCAAAAAGATGTTTGGTAAGAAGGCTGACTACTACCAAACCATACATGCCCTCAGAATCCTCAGTGAGGCCATGTGGCACCTGTACTGGGAAGCATTTGAGGCATCGGCAGCAGACAGAAAACAGAACACTGGCAGTCACAGGTAGAAAATGTCTTGAAGATGTTTGAGAAAGACACCACTGCCACTCAGAAGTGAGAGATCATCCAGATGACACATCCACAGTTATCAGTCCTACAAGAGCAGAGGTTGCTTTTCCAGGAATCACTGAATGAGCAACCAACAACAGTTTTCTAGTCAGTCTTCCTGGAGATGTCAGACATTCTCCACAGGTTTCTCTATTACCAGTGGGAAGGTGATTGGGTAGGACATCTCTGTGAATCAGCACGAATGCTACCCTACCTCACTGCAGCAGGCCACTACAAATATGGGCAGCAGTCTTTGCCTCTGTATTTGGCAGAGATGAAGAAACTGCCAGAAACAGCCCCAGAGGTACATGAAGAACTGATGGTGGGTGCCTTTGTTGGGAGGAGAGCAGATGGCAATCACAATGGTGGTTGGTTTGACCTACAACACAGAATACCTTCAATTAAAGGGTGGTGCGGAAACTGTGGCGACAATTTGCAATTTTTACTGCCTGTAGCTTTCCAGTAGCTAGTTGACCAGGTTGTCCACCCAGGTTATGATCCTAGAAGGTCCTAGATATAGTTTCTGGTGCACAACCTTTTACAGCATTCCATCACTGTAAAACCCCTTTGCCCCCTGGGTATATGGGGCTGCATAGCCACAGACCAGTCAGAGTACCCATGATGACCTCTGTCCACTGTTGAAAGCGCCTACGATGGGTATCTGATCGGCAGAGGTTGTGGAGCAGCAACCGTGATGGCTTGGAAAAGTGGGGTAATTGGCTGGGTACAATTGGGGAGAAAAAAGGGGTGAAAATTTCAAAAAAAAGTGACTACATATGATAAAGAAGTTTTTGTTCAGTAAACGAGCCAAGTAAAACCATGCACAGTACATCTGCTTCATGGGAGGAAATGTCAGTGTGAGGCCTGATTGCAGGCATTCATGACTGAGGAATAAAACACTGCTGTATTTTTCTCTCAGGGCTTCTACAAAGGTGGCAAGTTTGTCTTCAGTTTTAAGGTGAGCTCTCTCGGGATGAATGTTTGATATGTGACGCTGCCTCCCCTCTTTCACTGCTTCTCTCCATCTGAACTCACTGCATGTCTTACTGTCTCCTTACCTTTCACTCTTTTCTGCCTGTTTCTTTCACTCTCTCTTGATCTTTACCCATCTCTAGTCACGTTTGCATCTAAGTATGAGGTAGATTTTGGGCACAAACGTTCAGATCCAAATTGGGTGTGTTTCTTTTGGCAGGCTCTAAAGGATTAAGTAGTCTTCTTCGTTGAGGAGAATTATTTCCATTAAGAAAATTATAAAATCATATTTCCATTGCTCTTTATTCCATAACTCTTTATCAACATATAGAATTTGTCCCCCCACTTTATTATTATGGCATTTTAAACTAGATTAACTTTTTGAAACCTCATAATCCGAACACAATAGATTGGAAACAGTCACTGTTTTTCTATGTTGGTCTTTCAAGCTAATTCTCTCTTTCACTTTTTCTTTTCACTTTGTAATCTGGTCCAACGGAATTTATGAATTGGTACACAAGACTAAAACAGTTACAATATAGTAATATTTTTGGTTGATGACAGAACTCTTGTGTGTGCGTGTGCATGTGCGTGTGTGTGTGTGTGTGTGTGTGTGTTTGTGTGTGTATGTGTGTATTTTGCAGGTAGGACAGGGATACCCACATGACCCACCCAAGGTAAAGTGTGAGACGATGGTTTACCACCCCAACATTGACCTGGAAGGAAATGTCTGCCTAAATATCCTAAGGTACACACTCATTGTGGTATTTATATCAGAATATATATTGTATGTGTATTTGAGTGTGTGTGTGTGTGTATATATATATATATATATATATATATAGCTTTATTGACAGCTGATGGTTGCTTATGGCATGAAACAGGCTTGTACTGTCTCATAAAGAATTTACTTGACTTACTGGATTATTTTGCTCCTTAGTTGTTGAGCACTTTCCCTACCATTTAGTATTTCTTTCAACAAAGTTTTATATGTGGTACTCTGCTAGTACTTTATATATATATTATAGCTGCTAATGCATTAGCAGCTGATGAGTGCGCGACGCATGAAACAGGCTTGTACTGCTATGTATTAAAACTTTTTCCTGCATCTGTATTGATATATATATATATATATATATATATATAATTTAGTGAGTCAAGTAAATTCTTTATGAGACAGTATAAGCCTGTTTCATGCCATATGCTTATGGCAATAGACATAAAATATAGATATTGCTTATTGCTGAAGGACCAGTCTGGGCTTGGCAGATGCCAGGAGAATGTTATCTGCCTGACTGCATTGTGCCAACTGTAAAGTTTGGTGGAGGAGGGATAATGGTATGGGGTTGTTTTTCAGGGGTTGGGCTAGGCCTCTTAGTTCCAGTGAAGGGGAATCTTAATGCTTCAGCATACCAAGACATTTTGGACAATTACATGCTTCCATCCAACTTTGTGGGAAGAGTTTGGGGACGGCCCTTTTCTGTTCCAGCATGACTGTGCCCCAGTGCACAAAGCAAGGTCCATTAAGACATGGTTGGGTGAGTTTGATGTAGAAGAACTTGACCTGCCCGCACAGAGCCCTGATCTCAACCCCATAGATCACCTTTGGGATGGACAAGAGTGGAGATTGCGAGCCAGGTCTTCTCGTCCAACATCAGTGCCTGACCTCACAAATGCTCTTCTGGATGAATGGGCAAAAATTCCCACAGACACACTCCAAATTCTTGTGGAAAGCCTTCCCAGAAGAGTGGAAGCTGTTATAGCTGCAAAGGGGGACCATCTCCATATTAATGCCCATGGATGGGATGGGATGGGATGTCATAAAAGCTCCTGTAAGTGTAATGGCCAGGTGTCCCAATACTTTTGTACATATAGTGTATAAAGGGTGGCGCAGTGGTTAGCATGGTCACCTCACAGCAAGAAGGTCCTGGGTTCGAGCCCCGGGGTAGTCCAACCTTGGAAGTCGTCCTGGGTTGTCCTCTGTGTGGAGTTTGCATGTTCTCCCCGCGTCTGCGATGGTTTCCTCCGGGTGCTCCGGTTTCCTCCTACAGTCCCAACGACATGTAGGTCAGGTGAATTGGCAGTACTTAAATTGTCCCTAGGGGTGTGCACGTGTGTGTGTGTGTGTGTGTGTGTGTGTGTGTGTGTGTGTGTGTGTGTCTCCAGGGTGTCTCCCTGCCTTCCACCCAGTGACTGCAGGGATAGGCCCCAGCATCCCTGAGAGCGGGATAAGTGGTTTGGATAATGGATGGGTGGATTTTCTGTATATTTATGTTAAGGACCCTCATGAAAACGAGATGGTTCATCTCAAGGTGTTAATCCTTCTAATAAAATGTTATCAATGTGTCTCAAACACTCTCTCGCCAAGTGGGCAAATCATCCCTCTGTATCAGCCCTGTTGATGCAGAGTATGATACTTGTTGCCTTTGACCAGGTTTCCTGATAGCATATCGTATATGCATAACAGCCATGTCAGCTTCACAGTACTGGTTTGTCATTATTAGAAAGCGAGATTGCGTATTGTTGCTCCAGCATTCACGTTTGGCAACTAGTTTAAATGAATGAAGGAACACGAGAACACATTTGAAATGCCAGTGTAACCTTACTCTATTAGAAGAATATGCCTCATGATTTAACTAAATCGAATTGTGGTTTTCTTGGTTGATGAGTGTTTGGTATGGTTTATCTGGTTCACAGAGAGGACTGGAAGCCTGTGCTGACAATAAACTCCATCATCTATGGCCTACAGTATCTATTTCTAGTGAGTAGTGATCATATTTGTATACAAGTTAATCCAGAGTGTTACCTGGTTAGCTTTAGCTCACACATGACTGGGAGAGCCCCAGAAAACATTTCCTTTGTTACTCCTTATCATTCCTTGTCCTCTCCTCTCCTCTTTGTTCCTCTTTTCTGTCTTCTATGCCTCTCTTGTCCTGTTACCTTCTCTCCTCTCCTGTCACCTGCCATCGTTCCCTCCCCCTCTCCTCTCCTCCAGGAACCTAATCCGGAGGACCCGTTGAACAAGGAGGCGGCGGAGGTCCTGCAGACAAACCGGCGGCTATTTGAGCAGAATGTCCAGCGCTCGCTGCGGGGGGGCTACGTGGGTGCCACCTACTTCGAGAGGTGTCTTAAATAACTTCCCAACTCCTCCTCCTATTCCTCTAAGTCCTGCCCCACCCCACCCTGACCGCCTCATGCCCCGCTCCCTCATGCCCTCCCTCCCCCCTGCCTGACCTGTTCGGCGGCAGCATCAGAAAGCAGCACGCCAGAAGACGCTTTTCTTTTTTCTTTTTAAAAAAAAAAAAAATTAAAGAAGAAGCAGAAGAAATCCCCTTCCCTTCTCCCTGTCTCTCTCCCTACCCCTCCCACCCCACCTCCTATCTTCCAAGACGCATTCTACAGTTTACACGCCATTGGATATGCCGGCCCTGCAGACAACACGCGTAAACACACCTGACTTGAGTGGATCGATGAAATCGGGTGATGAGGATAAAGATGTGGGGTGAGGGTCGTAGAGGGAGGAGTTAGGTGTGGGTGGCCGGTGAATGTTTGCCTGGGGGGAGTTGATAAGTTGGTAAACGCCACTACATTGATAACGATGATGAAACCTACATGAGATTTTATTTTTATTTTTTAATCAATTTTAATTTGTTGGAAGAGAGGACACGGAAACTGATCCGCCCGCTGAGAGGCAAGCAGGCAAACAGACAGAAAGACACACACAGACACAAACATACAGGCAGACATGTCTCTCTCTTCTCTACTTAAGACTCCCAAGTGTTGTATGTGCATTATGGGCATTCGGCGAGCACTCCTAAATGGGAGAGATTGAAACTTGATGCACCACATAGTACACACACACACACACACACATACAGACGCAAGTCTGGAAGGTCTCACTGCTGCATGCACTTAAAATCCCAGGTACACACACATATACACACACACACACACACACACACACACACACACACACACACACACATATGTAGACATACATGCCATAGACAAGCAGTGTAAAAGGAGGGAATCACTGACAGACCAACATCAATCTAGACATTCAAGATCAGTAATGTCACACGGACAGGGCTGTCATAGGAAGGGGAAACGTGCTTTGTTATTGGGGATTCTTGGGGGGAGGGGGGAGGGGGGGTTTGATTTTCATTGGGGGGGTGGGGCATTGGGGTGAGGAACAGAGGGGAGGGGCTTAAAATATTGCTATTGTGTATATTGAAACCCCCAGCTGTTCACATTGACTGCAATTTGAATTGTGTTAAATAAAATATTAACTTGAATGACAATTATGTTGACATCCATATCCCCACACACAACCCAATGAAGTAGTAATCTTAGAGACAGCAAGTAACACAAATCAACAACCAGTTGGTGACGAGCGATGTCTAATATGTGTTCTAGCAAATGCGCCTTACATTGATGAATGCTCGTCTGTGACTTCTGTGAGGCAAACAATTAACAAATGTGATGTTGCAAACATGACCGCTCCTTATAACTTTCATCTTGATGGATTTGAGGTGCAGGTCTGTGCACAGAACAGTGGACCTAGTTTTCAGCAACATAAATCAGTGTGACCCCGTCCTGCAAGATGTAAATAAAAATCTTTTTCCACCTTTGCTGGATTAGCTGCCCATCACTGTGTTTACGGGAGGAATAAAAAAGCCTTTAGGCATTTTCAGCATGTTTTGCTTAAGGGGCCTTGTGCTAAACTGTAAATTAGAAACTTGAAAAGTCTTTTCATATCATGCAGCCTTAAAGTATAGAAATATGATGTGATAGATCAAGTGGGGAGACTCTGGGTTCAACTGTTCAATTTTCTATTTGAAAAAAGGAACACGCAGTTGCCCCGAGATCACCGATTATAACTTTTTGTTATTTATTCTGTTTTTCAGGGAATGGTTCCTCTAAGCATATGCTATTTAAGCCCCATCTTACCTCATCGAGTTGAACACATTTAAACTAAGGCAGCAGCTCAGGGCATGATATGCAGTCTTCATATGGAATAGCTAGAAATGTTAGGTGTAATATTTTGGCTTTCCTGAAGCAAAATGTGACTTGTCCATATCAGCAGGGGGCTGTTGACTAATGGCAAAAAAAAAAAGCTGATGACTCACGGGCCAGATTTCTGCATACCGAAACTCTATAGAGCCCTAGCTGGGTTGTCTTTAATGCCCCATCCCTCCCCCAAAAGACTTGGCCTGTGCTCAGTCCTCAGCAAACTGTGCAGCGATCACAGTGGAAGATATCGACTGGAGACATCTGGAAAGTGCAGATGTCGCCAAACGTGCTGTGTATTTCTATTTGAATTCATTTGTCTTGCTTGCTTTGGTTTGTTGTTACTGGCATAGCTGAACATGACAGGATTTAGATAGAATTACACAAAACACCTTAAAGTCGGGTTCCAGGCTAAAAGCACTAAACAGTTATTTGAGAAATTTACCCTTTTGAAATATTTGCATCAGTCAGTCATTTAGTGATAAGAGGGTGAGCTATATGACCTCCCATCAGTGATCTTCATAAGGCAGACTATCAATATAATCAGAATCAGAATACTTTATTTATCCCCGAGGGGAAATTGAGTAAGGAAAAAACTATCTTTGATTTTGTGCATTTTCCCCTTAAAAGGGCTCCATCTTCATGTAAAGTAGTAGTAGTAACAAACATTGCAAACATTGTAATACACACACACGCGCACACACACACACACACACACACACACACACAAATATTTGAATAACCAGGAGGAGCTGAGATCTGGGAGGGAAGTTTTTAAACGTCTTGCTGCAGCCGGATGACCCAGTCAGCTAACACTCATTATGCTGGAATGATGATAGGGAGTGGTTTTGTTTTTTAAACCTATGTTTTGTCTCGGTTACCTGAAGCCCAATTTAGCTGACTCACAACTCTTTCAATCATATATTTTTTTCTTGTCTCCAATATGGGAGAAAAAAAAAAGAAGAATGTGCCACAAAGAGGTAGAATCTTTATTCTGTTCCTGTCTACATGGCATGTATGTGATCCAGATCAGATGTTGTCATTTTATGTTTAAGGTGGAATAAATTTAATCTAGGCCACATTCTTCTTAGCTGCTGACTCGTCTTCTTGGCAAAAATCAATTTAACATTTTATTTTTTTCATATATTTTATATATAAACATATTTATATTTATATATGTTTATCATATTATTTATATATCATATAGTTATATATATTATATATTTTTCACATAATATTAATAAGTCATGTTTTTTTTCTTCATCAAAATAGGAGAATGTCAAGTAATGTACTGTGAAATATATAAATCAGAACGAGGAAGACTGTTTTTGTATTGGTGTACTCTTGCTCAATCCAAGCCTGTGATTAAGCAGTGGCACTCAATGTTGAATCATGTCTTTGTATTGCCATAACCTTCACGTAGAAATGGATGCAAGTGATGGCTAAACTGAGTTTTGACGTTGTGTTGCATCGTGAAAAAAAGCCCCCCCCCCAGTCAAAGTTCAATCAAATATAAAGTGATCATCATCTCTGCTCACTAAAAATATTCCTAGTTGAATTATGTTCTGATGACCCGATCATTGGAAGAACCAAATGTAACATGTTGGCCTGTAGGCCCATCCATATTGTTATGACTTTGCTGAAGTCAGGCTCCACTGCAAGTCACAGGAAAGGCAAACCAGCTTTCCTGTGGTCACAGGGTTTGTCCCCACCCTAACTTGGTCGTCATGTCCCATTACAGCTTGTAGTTTCACTTCTCTACTGTGTGAATCCACCATGTTGTGTTACAAAATGCAGCTTAACCCACGCCAACACTCACCTTTGTCAGAACTGAGCTTTACCCTAGTTGGTAATTGCCAAGCCATTTCGTATAACAATGTCTCGATGATATTTCCCATTGTCTTGTGTAAGCTATAATGTATTCAGATACCCTTTTTTATTTCCCCCCCTTTTTCTCCCCAATTGCACCTGGCCAATTACCCCACTACCAGTTGCTGCTCCACCCCCTCTGCCGATCTGGGGAGGGCTGCAGACTACCACATGCTTCCTCCAATACATGTGGAGTCACCAGCCACTTCTTTTCACCTGACAGTGAGGAATTTCGCCAGGGGGACGTAGTGCATGAGAGGATCACGCTATTCCCCCCAGTCCCCCCCCCCCACCCGACCAGAGAAGGCACGAGTGCAGCGACCAGGACACATACCCACATCCGGCTTCTCACCCGCAGACACGGCTAATTGTGTCTGTAGGGATGCACATTTACACCTAGTTTTAGTATGGTTGTACAATTTTAGTACAGTTTAGTACAGCCGATTCACCTGACCTACATGTCTGGACTGTGGGAGAAAACCAGAGCACCCGGAGGAAACCCATGCAGACACGGGGAGAACATGCAAACTCCACACACAGGACGACCCCCGAGGTCGGACTACCCCGGGGCCCGAACCCAGGACCTTCTTGCTTTGAGGTGACCGCGCTGACCACTACGCCACCGTGCTGCCCTTAGCTAACATCCTTTGTCAGAAAAATTAATTTGGCAGTCGTGATTCTTCTGTCTTTTGGGTAATAAGGTTAAGATTGTGCAGCAAAGCATCGTTGAAAGCCGAGATGTAAATGGTCATGAATGGCAGGATAAAAGGGGGGACTAACAAGGAGAGACAGTCCTTCATTTTTCTCATTTGGTTTTGATTTACATTAAGTTGGCAGCCCTATAATGAGGACTGGTTTAATCACCTCAAAAGCTCCAAAGCTGCTCCAAGCAGGAACAAGTATGTACTTTTTCCACTTTACACCTGAATATCCATAGTCTACCTTATTATTATGATAATCTAAATCAACATTTATCCACTGTAGAGCATACATATTTTCAGTGCTGCCCTTGCCTAAAACTTGGTGGGGTCTCAACTTGTGTCCTTTATTCATTTTTTATGGGCAAATTTAATTTCATTAAAAGGAAAGTTCAGCCTAAACTGAGGTGGAATCTGTATTCATTGTTGTTCAAAAAACAAAGTAAATTTATAGACCACATGATTCAGATATCGCCACTTTTATTGCCCTCTTCTCTGCTCTTGAAACAATATGGGAGGTTTGGAAAATATAAATGCTGCTCGGCTGAGTTCAATTTCAACTTTTTCAGAAGTGATTTGACCTCAGCAAGTTCACTTTCTCAATGTTCTTTATTCAGTTTATTTCAATCTTCTGATCCACAAACCCCAAAGAATGACAAGCTAATCCAATACACATAGACAAAATTAGTGTGATTGGTTCAATTATTACAATTGTGAACATCTAACAGTATTCCAGTTCATTCTGAACAAAGATAATGTAGACACCACATCTAGAAATACGCTGAAAGAGAAAAAAAATGCAATAACTTCACTAAAAACGATGTGGCGTCTTTCAAGACACTGATTAACGAGGTTGGATGAGAAGATGTTTACAAATAGCAGGATGTTGAAAAAGCCTCTCATCTATTCTCAGCTGTCTACAATTCTGTTTAAAAAAACCCAAAACAAAACCAAAAACATTTTCCATTGATTCATCTGTGAAAACAATGATTTCAAATGTGATAAACTACAGCTCTCTGAGGGATGAATAAGGTTCTCCATTATCAGGCACAAAGTGTAAACCAACGCTGTTCTAAGTAATCTAAATGTGGGACCTTGACAGAACTAGAAAAAAAAGCAATTTCACTGTCATTAGAGTCACACAATTCTTTAAAAATAGAAAATAAACTTGATATAGGGTTGAGATGAGTTATTAAACAGGAAAAAAAATCTCCCAGTGTTTTCTCAACTAAAATGTTGGAGAGTGATGAAGTTTTTTGTGACCACAGAGAGATTGCATTTGGTTTTAATGATTTCCTCATAATTATAAGGTTGTCATGCTATACATATAAATGGAACTGGTGATTATTACACATTGGTTTCCCTCTTTGTGGTTTTGAGTTGCTCACTGTTAAAGGAGTTCATAGCATCTTTACCTTAAAGCTGCAGAGGGACATGAAGGAACAAGAAGTAACTTGGTAAAGGAAACTGATTCAGTTACTGATCCTCAGTCACACGTTCTCCTTATCTTTACAATCAGTGTTGTGCCCCATGACCTGAGAGCTGCGTAAGGTGACCCTGATACATTAGGGAAGGATTTTGCCTAAAACCAAATGGGGTTGACTAACAACCACAGATTATAATCCACAGTTTATTGTTGCTTAATTCAAACAGGAAGCGGACTAAATGATGCATGAATGCAGTGACAATTTGAGACACAAATGCCATTTGGTTGTCTTAATAATTTTAATATCTTTCACAGTGAATATTTACAAAATAGTGACCTGAGACAGTGGTGTTGGGTACATTCATTGTAACTTAAAAACGTATACTACTTTACCCCCATGTGGGCGAACTACTTCAACTCTCGAATGCCTTTTTATAATATATGTACAGATTCCAGTGAGTGTGCAGTTTTGTGGGAGTGCACATTTGAGGTCATAGTGTTACTACCTGGTCCCCACCCCCCTCTCCCCTACCTTCCTATAGCTTGTTCTCCCACCCCCCTTCCCTGGCTTAACCGCACAAAAGAAGTTAATAACGTGTGGCGTCTCGTCACCTCCCGTCAGACTGGTGTACTGTGTTGTGTCCTCCCTCACACACCCGCGAGTGGGGAAAAAAGCCTTTGAAAGGTTGATCAATTAGTTTTTATTTCATGCGGTCAGAAAACATTGCTCATCTACATAAGGAGATTAAAAACAGTCAGGTGCTCTCTCGCCTTAGACTAGAGTAGCTTTCGCTCAACAGCTTTCATTTCCCTCATCTCTCCTCTTCAGCGGTGGGATCACGCTCTCCTAATGACACACAGATACACACACAGAGGCTGGGTTACTGTGTGCTCATCAGGACCAGGGGTACCTCCTTGTCCCCGGTGCCCAGCAGGGGGAACATCCTCTCGGTGAACTCTGATCCCGTGAAGCTGTAGATCACGGCGCCTGACTTGGCATTGTAAAACGACACATGACCCTCCTCCACGTCCAGGAACACGCCCACCCTGCGTAACCGTGGTGACACCTTCACCTGGACACCAGAAAGATGAAGTTTTGCTTATTTGCTTTTTTCTTCTTTTTTTTTTTTCAGTGCCATATTGAAACAAACCTCAGTAGCAATCAGTAAGGTCCTAAACTACACAGAGAGATGTTTATAAAGAGCTTTTTGGAAACGGTGATTTACGGACAATTTAAAACAGTTAAAGTTAAATAAAGCATGAAAATATTGAAAGACAATAAATGTTCAGAATTAATTATCTAAAGCACTGACTGTAAGGCTGTATTTAATAATGTGATTGTTAAAAGTTGACATTTAATTTCCTTAGAAAAACAAGGGCCTGCACATCAAATAAGATCAGCGGATTTTACAAAGAATTTTTTTTTTTTTACGTCAGGGCCATTGTACAGATACTGTACACTGTGTGTACACTGACTATTGCTAATTATTTACATTTCACTGTTACACTGTCATTTTTCCCCATTTAAATGCCAAAATTATCCAGCACAAATGACACGATGGACAGAGAGAGAGAGAGAGAGAGAGAGAGAGAGAGAGAGAGAGAGAGAGAGAGAGAGAGAGAGAGAGAGAGAGACATACTACAGACGAACATCCACGATGTCTAATACAACTGGACGACCCTGTAAAAACTGACCTTAGTGAGGGGCAGGGCAGTAAGTGCACGCAAATGGCCTCCACTCCACCAGAGGGAGTAGTAGCCATTTGGAGGACTCATATCGAACAGGCCCTTCCGCTGTGCTGACTCACGAACCACACCCAGCTTCCAGTCCTTATTCTCTCCAACACTCACCTGAGACAGAGAGACATGTGTAATCCTATAGATTTCATGTTTCTTTGGCAATAATATACCACCAAGTGTTCTTGACCCCTGAACACTTACCACTACCTATAATATATCCCTTACTTAACCTTCCACTGTCAGCAATAGGATCTAGAACTGGGATACCGTGCTGATTTATAAATGGGAGATTTGTTTTTTTTGTGTGTGTGTTAACATTATTAACTTGAGGAGGTCAGTGTGCAGCATTAGCTTCAGCACAGGGCTTCTGCAGATGGTAGGGCTTTACGTGACATTTCAGAGGAGTGTTTGGTGTCATGGGGCTTGAAGCTGTGTGTTGAGACTGAAGCACAGTCTTTTTCTTCACTACAATATCCTGCTACGTCTATTCATTCATTGCCAAAGACAGTGCAAGACCCAAATCTCTCCCCTTCTATTCAAACTTATCCCCTTTAACCTGCCAGTAATGGCATCCAGAACTGTAGCTGTTCTCAGAACTGACGCAAGACTAGATACACCAAACAATTCATTTTTAAAAGATTATTTTGGGGGAGCTTTTTTTTCAGCAGTTAGGAACAGGGGGAACTGAAAATAACAGAAAGGATTTCTTAAAGAATAGGGGAAGTAATAAAGGACTTGACCCCATGATGCCAGATTTGACCCCATGATGTTACGGTTCTGTCTGTACCAATTAGACCTTTAACTGATCAAAACCATCAGCCTGTCACAATGTCAACCTTTAATCTTGACTGTACACCATGACCTCCCTTCTTCTCACCTCCCAGTAATGGCGTCCGGAGTTGTATCCCTCTTTTGTAAGGACACAGGACCAGACGTCATAGCGGTGCTGGCTGTTCCTGTAGAACTGGAGCTTCTCGCCTCTCTTCACCTGTTTCCTGTCCTCCGACAGGATAAGGAAGGGGTACGCAGTCATTGGGTTCAATGTCACCTCCTCTGCACACAAGAGAGCATGGTCACACACTGAATGGAACAACGTTTGGATGAAGAAAGTCAAGTCTGGAGGCTGGGCAACAAGCTCCAATGACCCATGGGAGCTCTCCATTGTCCAAAGTGATTTTTATCTTAGGGGTCAAATAAGCAAGGCATCAAACCCTCACCACCACCACAACCTCAAGTAGCTAAGCCAATGGAACTGCTATCATAAGACTGGTTGTACTGGGCAGCTCACCGTTACAGATTACATGTACAGGTTACACCAACAACACCAAAAAAAAGAAAAAAAAAACAAAAACAGAAGGAATAACTCACCTGTGTAGGGTCTGATCTTCTTTAGTCCTACAAAGCAACACCAGAGTATTTGTTAAGAACTGCTGGTAGAGCTACACATGAGAATAGGGTGCGAGTTCAGCACTTAATATTAACTTTTTGGTATTTGACAGTGACAGTAGAAAGAGACAGGAATGGCAGGAGACAGAGAGAAAGGATGACATGCAGCAAAAGACCCGGGCTGGATTCGAACCCAAGACCATTGCGGTAAGTGCTCAGCCTTGATATGTGGTACATGCCCCCGCCCCATTAACATTACATTTAACTGTACAGCCATAGTAGACAGAAGTATGAAAATAGTTACTAACAGGTACATACCTGAGTCTGGCTTGATCTTCTTGAGATCTGAATGGGGATAAGGAACCAAACAGAGAAATTTTTGAAGGCTGTTTCATTCTTGCTGCAACTTTGTAAAAACGTACAATCCATAATGGCTATGTGGAGTACAAGTAGTACCCAGGTTACGAACGCCCGTATTTACAAACCGACCTCCGTAAAGCCTTTTTTTTTAAAAATCGAGTTACAGACAATGATTCGTACTAACGAAGGGACGGACTACTTTGCGCGACGCTCAAACTGTGCGTTTTAGGCAGTTAGTCGGCCAGAGGGAGAAAACGCCACGCCGTCGCCACTATTTTTATTTTTTAGGGGTCCAAGCAGCGATAGCTGCGGAACCCTATTGTTTTTCCAAGGATTATTATTATTATTGTTGTTTCCGCAAAATTCTTCCCTAAAAGTGTCTGGGCAGTGGGTCATATCTCAGGCTCTGTATGGATTTTTTGAGAAATTCTTTTTCGCTTCCTTGGAAGCTCCTGAATCTAACGCACCCATTCCAGCCTGCCAAATTTTCCCGCCATTTTCAAAAAACCGAAAGTGAAAGTAAAATGAACTAGTCTGATGCTGTTCATCCAATTCACATGAAGTTTGGAATGCGTCATCTCCAGACAATGCTAATAAAAAGTTGTGGAAAGAATTTTGATATGTCATTCCATTCCAAAGTAACATGTCAATCAAAATTTAAGGTGTGGCCCATATTGATTCTATTGCCTATATCTAGTGATGTGATTGTCCAAATTTAACAAAACGTGTCTGGCATAATCATCACAACATTCTTTGGAAGCATGCCAAACTTAGTTAAATTTCGTCCATAGGGGGTACTACATTTGACACATGTCAATATTTCAAAAACAGCTTGAGCTAAAAATCTGAAATTTGGTATACGTATACTTGGACCCATTTGGCTACATTGCCTAAAGTGCCGATGGGCTGGATTACCAAAATGGTCGCCAAACAGCCAATCAAAATTCAGTGGCTAATATTTGCTAGTGTGAATGGCCAATCTTCATTAAAATTGACAGGCTTATTCTTTGTGGCACATAGAAGCCATGTACCAAATATGAAACAGATCGGACACATGGGGTCTGCAATACGGATTGGACTCCATTAATCGCCACTTGCGGAGCCCTTTTTTTTCATTTCAATTTTTTAATTTTCCCTCTTTTTCTCCCCAATGGTATCCGGCCAATTACCCCACTCTTCCAAGCCGTCCTGGTCGCTGCTCCACCCCCTCTGCTGAACCGGGGAGGAACGTAGACTACCACATATCTCCTCCAATACATGTGGAGTCGGCAGTCGCTTGTTTTCACCTGACAGTGAGGAGTTTCGCCAGGGGGACGTAGCGCTGGGAGGATCACGTTATTCCCCCAATTTCTCCCCCAAACAGGCGCCCTGACCGACCAGAGGAGGCGCTAGTGCAGTGACCAGGACACATACCCACATCCGGCTTCCCACCCGCAGACACGGCCAATTGTGTCTGAATGGACGCGCAACCAAGCCGGAGGTAACACGGGGATTCAAACCGGCGATCCCTGTGTTGGTAGGCAACGGAATAGACTGCCACGCCACCCGGACGCCGCCATTTTAAGTCGGATCGCGTAAACATTGTATGCATTGTGTTTTCACTTAAAATTGTCATGTGTTTACCCTCGTAATCATGGCTTCATAGCGTAAATCTGATGCAAGTGATTGTGATGCACCAAAGAAAAGGAAAACGATCAGGTCACGATTGAAACAATAAAGCGTTCAGAGAGCAGTGAAACGCCAACAAACATTGGAAAAGCATTAGGTTATGGTCGATCAATGATAAAGGACAAGGGGAGAGTTCTTTTCCATCTAAACAGTTCAAGAAATGATT
Source organism: Lampris incognitus (assembly GCF_029633865.1). Taxonomy (NCBI): domain Eukaryota; kingdom Metazoa; phylum Chordata; class Actinopteri; order Lampriformes; family Lampridae; genus Lampris; species Lampris incognitus. The sequence continues at coordinate 22,158,425 of NC_079220.1, read as the reverse complement.
CTTTAATGTTCTTTTAAGCATTAAAACTATAAACACATTCGCTCAATTATAAATACTGTACAGTAGTTACATTTATTATTATTACTGCATTATTATATTTATTATGTTTTAGGTAAAATATCCCCACGACCCTGACAGCAGGATAAGCGGTTTGGATAATGGATGGATGGATGGATATACTATATACATATTAAGACAAACATTTGACTAATTGACGCTAGATGTGAACTGTACGTGACTGTTCCGTCTTACATACAAATTTGACTTACGAATAGATTAAAAAACAGAACTCGTTTGCAATCCGGGGGCTTCCTGTATTGTGATAACATGGGCACTCTGCTGACAACAAGAAACATGGCACATCTAATCATCAGGTCAATAACTTTGTGCATCTGTTTGAGAAATGGATACAAGCGAAAGCCTCAAAGGGAACTGAAAGCGACGCAGCATTGGCTGATTTTCTCATTCACAAGTAATAAAAGCAAACAACGTTGACGGCGTCCAACCAAAACAATGGCAGAAGGGTGGACAGCCTCTGTGTGCATCAGCTGCAGATTGTTTAACTCGTGATTCTCACTTAGAAAGCTACTCTTTTTTGTTCAATCTTTTCCTCTGACAGTTAAAAACTTAAAAAAAAAAGGTACAGCCCCCGCTTTTATTCTCCCCAATTGTATCTGGCCAATTACCCCACTCTTCCGAGCCATACCGGTCGTTGCTCCACCCCCTCTGCCGATCGGGGAGGGCTGCAGACTACCACATGCCTCCTCTGATACACATGGAGTCACCAGCTGCTTCTTTTCACCTGACAGTGAGGAGTTTCGCCAGGGGGGGTGTAGCGCATGGGAGGATCACGCTATTCCCCCCAGTCCCCCCAGAACAGGTGCCCTGACTGACCAGAGGACGTGCTAGTTAGTGCAGCAGTGACTGACACATACCCACATCCGGCTTCCCATCCACAGACATGGCCAATTGTGTCTGTAGGGACGTCCGACCAAGCCGGAGATAACACTGGGATTCGAACCGGCGATCCCTGTGTTGGTAGGCAACGGAATAGACCACTACGTTACCTGGATGCCTAAGGTACAGTTTGTTTGTCTGGAGTTAAAACAATGATTGAATTTATATTTGAAAAAATTAACTTGTTTTTGCTTTTCTTAGAGCCTTGTTTGAACTTTGACCCACCTCTCAGGGACCACTGACTCTTCCTCAGATTGGCGCTGCTTCCCCTCACAGAGAGCATGCCCTCATACAGTGTACCGTCCCCAGACGAAACTGTAGAGCACAGACAACAACACATTATTCCTCACACACACACACACACACACACACACACACACACACACACACACACACACACACACACACACACACACACACACACACACACACACACACACACACACACGCATGCACGCACAGAGCTGTACTCTCGATAAGAGGGCATCTGATCGCCAATTCCCATCTGACCAATACGCCCCAACAAATCATCCTGCAAGCTGCTGCCTGCCTCATCCGTGAGCAACAAAGAGCCATCATGTAATGCTCCAACCCACAAGGCAGTTTGTCTGATCATTACACTTGCCGGCGAGTTATTTTAGCTGCCTTAGCTTAATCTAAACTACAGCTACAGCTGGTTTAGTCACCTAAACTCGGACTATCCTTTAACCGAAACTTCTTTAGTTACAGAAATTTAAGCCATGTTTAAAGAGTAACTTAACCCTGGACCAGTGGATCCAACTGGTGAGCAAGAGCCCTGCTGAAAGGCCTAACAATTGATCTCCAACTGGTCCAAGTCTTTAACTTAAAACCAACATTTTTCATTTTATTGCAGACAAGTTATTACATATACACACATTGCATTACAATGATGTCAAAATTAGTTGTTAATCATTTAAATATTTTAGAAATAAACTTTGACTGTGTATAGCCCCGTAGGATGACGTGACGTCACGGCCGACATAGCATGGACTAGTAATACTGACCTTGACCATGACGCAGTCGGGTTTGTACTCTTCAGTAACTGATTTTAGCTAACATCATTAGCCTGTCATGATTAAAGCAGAATGAGTGGAAATAGACCACCACGCCACCCAGATGCCCAAGGTGTCGCTTTCATTGTTACATAGTTGGTATCTGCAGTAGGAAGTGGTACTTGGAAAACTTGGTTTGGTACATGGTGGTACATGGTCTGAAAAGTTTGGGCTGCCCTAGACCATTTTAGTGAGTCTGCTGACATCCACAGGTTAAAAACCATGTAAACGTTAAAAACATAGCAGGCTGATCTTGGTACTCTGTGATGTTGGCATAGCAGCATAAACACAGCCACAGCTAATAATATGAATGATGGATCTGTTGGATTTATGTGTACCAGCACACCTATCAGCACTGACAGAGCTAGCATTAATAATTGTCAACAGTACGGTCAGTGTTGGTTCTTTAACACACCTGCATCCTTCAGAGCCATCATTAATGTTATTATCTGCAGTTGTGTTAATCCTTCTATGGTAACATCACAGAGTACCAAGACCAGCCTACCATGTTTTTAATCACTATACAGTTTTTAACCTGTAGCTGTCAGCAAACTCACTAAAATGGGCAAGGGTTTAGTTATGCTTTAAAGATGTTTTACCCATAAAAGAGTAAAAATCACTGCTAACTTCTTGAATCAAATGCACGACGTTATGGGTTTTCATGTTGAATTGAAGGAAGTTTCTAAGTTAGGTCATCCAACTCCTGCACTGCCTTCACTACATTGCATGAATACACATATTAAAAGTAGCCATGTGTGTACTGTGTGAAGCAAAACCACAAATTTAAAGTTTAAGATGTTGAAGTCACAAAAATGCACTCACTGGAGCCCCGAGAGCCTCTGGACCGAACTTCCCCCGTCTTGATGTCATCCATCTTCTCCTTCACCTCCACCAGCGCACTCTTCACCTGCCCCAGTTGGAAATGGAGAGTCAGCTCCGATTCCTCATCCACCTCCTCTTGTGGGTTGGCGTCAGTGGAAAGAGGAGCGGTGGCCTCCTCAAACCTCTGGAGAGAGAAGTAAGGCAGGCATAAAGGATGTGGTCCACAGTCATGTCATAGCTGCTTAATGTCATCATACACATAAAGGTGTAAAAATGAAACTAAATATGCTTCCAATAGCACAAATGGTGCAACAGTTAAAATCTATTGGATAGAAACAGAAGACTTATAAATATCACAAGTGCAACAGTAGGAGTAACACTAAAGTATCACAAAATAGACATCACAAAAAAATAAAACATTAGGACAACAGTGAAAGACCAAAACAGTGCAAAGACAAGGACAGTACATTCAAGCATTGAACCTTTTTTTTTTAAAAAACTTTTCCTCCCTTTTTCTCCCCAATTGTACCCGTCCAATCACCCCTCTTATGAACTGTCCCGGTCACTGCTCCACCCCCTCTGCTGATCCAGGGAGCGCTGTAGACTATCACATGCCTCCTCTGATACATGTGGAGTCACCCGCTTCTTTTCACCTGACAGTGAGAATTTTAGCCAGGGAGACACAGCGCGTGGGAGGATCACACTATTCCCCCCCAGTTCCCCCTCTCCCCTGAATAGGCACCCTGACCATATACCCACATCTGGCTTCCCACCCGCAGGCACAGCCATTTGTGTCTGTAGGGACACTTGACAAAGCCGGAGGTAACGCGGGGATTCGAACCAGCGATCCTCGTGTTGGTAGGCAATGGAATAGACTGCCACGCTACCCAGACGCCCCCGAATCTTACTTTAAAGCAGCACCAGATAACGTTAAGGGTTTTGGAAACATCCTGTACGTCAACTGTCAAAGACTGCCAAGGGCCTTTTTTCGTTGTTTTTTTCTTCATAGTGTAGCAACAACATACACGCTGTGGAGTTAGAAAACAACGAGACAGGAGACGTGAGAGTAGACGTAGTCGAGGTAGTTTACTAGCTCCAACTTTGCATGTCATACGTTCGACAACGACACTGAACTGACTGTGAACCGGAAGCGGAAGTGCATTATCTGACCCCTCGCCTCTTCCCTTAAAGGTACACCGTCCTCTTAGGTGAATGTCTCTCGATATATAGATGTGGGTCACCACAACGCATTTATTTACAAGCCTTAGTTCAAAAAGACTATCATGGAAGAAGAGGAGCTATGTTCAAGGATGAGGTAAAGTAAAATTGCTATACTTTTGTGTGCCATAAAGAAATTCCTATATTTCCAAGGAGTTTTTGTGCCAGGGTGGTATACAAAATGCCTAGCGAATGACTTCTTGGGAACTGATCTGAGCGGTGATTATTTCCTTCTCCCATTACTCCCCGGCAACCAAATTGAATTTGATCATGTGTTAAAGCAAAAAAAGTTACCCAATCCCGCTTTAAAGAGTGAAAAGTCAACTCAAGTATGAGTATTTAGATGTCTTGTCAAGCCCGCTTGCTTATCCTGAAGAAAAAAACCCAGACCATTGACCATTTGGCTATGATACTCTTCAACAACCTGACTGTGGAAATCGATTGACTGTTGCCTTTGGTTTTCATGTTTATATTGTATTTATTTAAATCTGTTGCACCATGAAATTCACTTTATAACACCGCTATGAAAAGTGCTTTACAAAAATTCTATTACTACAAGTGTTCATAGTTGTTTTGTAACTGTAGGATATTGCCCTTAAATGATCCCACCTAAAATGCAGAAAGCTCATGTTGTCAAGTTGGTTCGGATGTCTTTCAATGTAATGATAGCTTTGTGCTGGGAGGTACCACTAGTTAGTTGTTAACACATAACGTTTCACCTTGGGTGTCCAAGCTGGGTTTTTGCATTGCTGCTCACCATAAACGCCACATCAGGAGATCTCCGACAGAAACAGCACATTGGTAAATATTGGGTTTGTGTTGTATTCAGTCCTCACCTGCAAGAAGCCGATATGATCTTGGCTTGTGGCTTGGTCCTCCAGCATGGCCCTTCTCTCTTTCAACTGGTTTAGCTCCGCCTCCAAACTGCTCACTAGCCCCTCCCCCTTTGTCAACACCGCCACTCGTTTGTCCTGGACCTTGCCCACCAGCTCAGAGCGGATCCTCTCCAGTGACCCAGACAGTTCATCCAGGTGATGTTCCAGCTCACCTTGCTCCCTATCTGCATAGCTCTGGAACGAAAGGATGACAGTAACAGTAAACTGGGTTGGGTGAACAAAAAACACGCCTCCTTCAACTGATATGTAAAGGTATTTCATCGGTCACAGAATGTGGCTGTGCTGAGTAGCTCCCAGGGAGAAATGTATGGAGATGAATGACTCTGAAACAGGGTGTTGGTCAAAAAGCACACATACTCTGGATAAATAAAGGTTCAAATAAAGGGAGAAAAAAGGGATTTTACTTTGATGCCCTGCAGCCTTTCTTTCAGCTCCATCAGACGAACGTTCCTCCCCTCAATGCAATTCAGAATATCCAGCTCTGCCTTCGCCATCAGTTTCTGGACAGAGAAATGGATGGACACACAGGATGGACCGTATGAGTGTATTTTCGAGGGGGAAGTTGTGGCCTACCCAGTGTTCAAAGAAGGCAAACTTGCCCCACACCACAATCATCAATTTGATGGGTTATACGTTTCTTACCCCTTAAATCTAGCAGGGTATGCGCAAGTATAACAGAATACATGATTTCAGAGCCTTTTCTACATTTCAATCGGTTTCTATGCTCGGTTAAAAGGCCGGTTTTTCGCCGGTTCGAATCCCCATGTTGCCTCTGGCTTGGTCAGGCGTCCCTACAGACACAATTGGCTGTGTCTGCAGGTGGAAAGCAGGATGTGGGTATGTGTCCTGGTCGCTGCACTAGTGCCTCCTCTGGTCGGTTGGGCTGCCTGTTCAGGGAGGAGGGGGAACTGGGGGGAATAGCGTGATCCTTCCATGCGCTATGTCCCCCTGGCGAAACTCCTCACTGCCAGGTGAAAAGAAGCGGCTGGTGACGCCACATATATCGGAGGAGGCCTGTGGTAGTCTGCAGCCCTTCCCAGATCAGCAGAGGGGCTGGAGCAGTGACTAGGACAACTCGGGAAATAGGGTAATTGGCCAAAAACAATTGGAGAGTAAAAGGGGGAAAAGCTCTTTAAAAAAAAAAACAGGACAGTTTCTATGAAACTCCCTGCCAGCCTCTTCTTTTTCATACACCATGTACCACCATCACTGAAGATTGGCGGCTTGTATCTGAGTTAACGATGAGTAAAAGCATGACAACAAAGCAGTCATAAAAAAACATGACTGTAACTACTGTTGTAGTCACCATGTCCTTATTTCTATTCATTAGTAGCATTTATTCATATTGGAAAGGCGAGTGAGGATGGATAGGAAATATCATGTGCAGGGACAGAGGAAGACATGAAGCCATGGTCCTGAGCAGGATTCAAACTAGCATGCTGTGAGAATGCCTAAACCTACACTGTCATCCATTTAAGCAAACCGGGCCAAATATGTTTCGCTTCAACTTCAACTGTTTAATAAAAGCACTGAACTAAGAAATACAAGTGCCTAATTGTGCAACTAGGAGATCAACTCGACGTCTAACAAAATCAGCAAGAGAAAAGTTTACAAAGTGTTTGCTACCACTCTACTTACAACGTATTAAAAGGACAAAATGTGAATGAGAGTGTTGCAAGAAGTATGTTTTAAAAAGGATCAAGAAAGTATAAGGGGAACCTGGACTTCCTCATAAGCTAGGGCAAAAAAAAAAAACAACTAAGAAAAAAGAAAGACGACAAAGATGATTTCACATGCCAAAATCTTCTATTTCTTTTACTTCATACTATCATTTACAAAAAGTGCAAGAACGGAAGTTGCTCATTGTGAATAAAAGAAGAAATTCGGTGACACAAGTTCGAGGCCAGTGTTTCAGTCATCACACTATTACCAGTAGTTTTGTTCCAGATGGGAAAGCTCCCTGACTGGAGGCTGGAATAACTGGAACAACAGGTGAAGGAAATTTGCTACGTGGCAAGATAGAAAACCAGCCGTACTGCTGGTACCTGAAGACCTGATTCAGAACCACTGGTGCATTCACACAGAGGCTGCTCCACCCACCTGTTTGCTGAGTCTCTCGGTTTGTACGGAGACAGTCTTATGTGTGCGATGTACCTCCAGGACACAGATGGCACAAATACAGCTCTGACATGTCCTACAGTACACCTGGGGAATGAACACAACACCTAGAGTTAGAAGATTTAGCAACAAATTGGGGGGGGGGAAAACAACACTTTTGGGAAAGAATAAAAAAAAATGGAGTGATTCATCTGAGGGGCACCTGCAGGGACTGAACACCAACTTGTTCATTTAAGTTGTAATTGCTGTTGCTGTTTATTTTTGTAAAGTCTTGCAAAACACTGCCCCCCCCTCCCCAATTTGTATCCAGCCAATTACCCCATTCTTCCGAACCATTCAGGTCATTGCTCCACCCCCTCTGCCAATCCAGGGAGGGCTGGAGACTACCACATGCCTCCTCCGATACATGTGGAGTCACCAGCCTCCTCTTTTCACCCGACAGTGAGGTGTTTCGCCAGGGGGATGTAGTGCATGGGAGGATCAGGCTATCCCCCCCCCCCCCACGAGGAGGCACTAGTGCAGCAACCAGGACACATACCCACATCCGGCTTCCCACCTGCAGACACAGCCAACTTTATCTGCAGGGACGCCCAACTAAGCCAAAGGTATTACGGTGATTCGAACTGGCGAGCCCCGTGTTGGTAGACAACAGAATAGACCTACCTGGACGCCCCTGCAAAACACATTTTAACTTTACAGCCCAACGCTCAACTTTTTGCTCTTGTGCCACCCTCCGTACCCAGTAGAGACAGACATGTTAATGGTGAGTAGTCCAGTCAATGAGTCAATTCTTTTCCATGTCGGTGTTTCAGTTTTTTTCCTTCGTCAACTTTGCCTTCACCCTCCTGGACTTTGCCCCCATGTGACATCACAAAAATGCCAACTGCCTAAGTGGCTGTGTGCTGAGGGAGCCTGCAGGATGTTACCCCCAAAAAAAAAAAAAAGAGAGAAAACGCAAAGCATGTTGGGATATGGTGCTGTCTGATGCGGGCAGTTGTGTAGTCTCCCCTCTTCAAATGAGGGACCAAGGGGCTGTTGTTATAAACTGCCCTCAACCTGTATGTTAATCTGAATGCACTACAAGATGGCGTTGGGTATTCCCCCACGGGCTAGTCTGGGAGGGCTTGTCTTTTGTAGATTTGGACGACAGTGCAGGGCCGTTAGTTGCTTCAGTTATAATGAAGAAAACAAAACATGACCATGCACATCCCCTCACCTCCATCAGGCGGCGGTGTACCGAACAAGTACGTCCCCTCAGTGCCTCAAGGGGGTCCAGCAGCCGGTGTTTGGCGTAGAAGGGCGTCATGTGGTGTGGCTGGACGTGGGCCTCACAATACGAGGCTGTGCATGTGAGGCAGGAGCTGACTGCGGGCTGTTTGATCCCCGTGCACACGTCGCACATCACCATCTCCTCCACTGGCTCCGCACTCAGAAATGGGTTCGTGTTACCCCCGAAGGTGCTTAACCCCACTGCACCCGTTTCCGTTGGCGGCTCGGCTCCCCAACCCGTGCCGGGGAAGCCTGTCCCAGCCGTCGCTGTGCCATAGCGGGACAGCTTGTATTTGTTTGCGATGAGGGCGAAGACTCTGTTGATGCTGAGCAGCGGCCGCTCGTCGAACTGTCTCTTACAGAGCGGACATGTGCACACCGCGCTGGAGGCCCAGTAGCCCCCGATACACGCCTGGAAAGAGAGGAGATTTAGTATAGGTACTGTAGTGGTACGCTGCTATAAGCTGGAAATAAGTTGAAGGACTTTCTTTTCACTTTATCAATGTCGAACACTTAAAATTTCTACTCGTATGTGGCCTAAAATGGATCACGGCACGTCTGTAGCTACCAAAATGAGACTTGCTGTGGTCAGTTTGAGGCCACCTCATGGCTTAAAGGGATTGTTCATCCCAAAATCAAAAATACATGTTTTTCCTCTTACCTGTAGTGCCATTTATCTGTCTAGGTCGTTTTGGTGTGAATTTTGGAGATATCACCCATTGCGATGTATGTCTTCTCCCTAATACAATGGAACTGGATGACACTCGGCTTGTGTTGCTCAAAACGCCCCCCCCCCAAAATTAAATAAATAATAATAATTCACACACCTTGTTGTGAGCAGTTTCATGGAGGAACTATTTTCTTAGACCAAACTACACCTACATTAACCTGCTCACAATGAGGTGCGTGGATTAGCTTGAGAAACTGGGTCATGATCCTCTGGAAAGAGACATTGCTGTTGAGTTTTTAAAATTTTATCTTATTTTATTTTATTTTATTTTTTTGCCGTTTTGAGCAGCACAAGCTGAGTGCCATCCAGTTCCATTGTATTAGGGAGGAGACAGACATCTCTACAGCTGATATCGCCAAAACTCGGCAACTCACACCAAAATAATGTAGATGCATAAACAGCACTACAGCTAAGAGGAAAAACATGTATTTTTGATTTTGGGGTTAACTTACCCTTTAAAAGGATCAGAGCTCAAGGAAAATTTCAGTACTGCTGATCATTTTACCTTCTTAAAAAAAAAACCCAGATTACCAGCTTTTCCTCCCTGATATAAACTGATTTTGTGAAAAAATTTTAGGCAAGGTTATTACCAGTGAGCAGTGCATTTTGACATTACAGCAATATTCATTCTTACAACTTTACCAGACGGGCAGACATGCTTGGCTTCGATCATTCAGTTCGGATGTCGTCGCAGCATTTTAAAACCGTTAAAAGCGTTTTAAATAAACCACGGCAAGATACAGACCATGTGATTTCTCTTTGTCCCTTTATTTCTCTGTCTTTTTATCTGAGAAGCTTTATTAGCACAGCGAAAGGCGTACACTGCCAAGACAAATTCTTCACATATTTGGTTATCGGTCTCCATCAGAGGAGCCCTACCTGACAAAAGTTGTGTCCACAGGGTGTGGAGACGGGGTCGCTGAACAGGTCCAGACAGATGGAGCAGGTCAGTTCCTGTTCAGAGAAGAGCTCCGCAGCGACGGCTCCTTCCTCCATCGAGATGGCTTAGAAGAGACGGATGTGAAACTCAAAGACGAAGCTGTAGAAAAGCAGCAAATGATAGTGCACGACTTGATAAATTTCACGATTCAAACCTGGAAAAGGAGGTTTCTGACCGAGTTGTGAAAGGATTTTTTTGTGCAGACTTGTTTTTCCGCCCCAAGATTGGAATAAGTTTTCAGCATTTTATGCTTTCGGTTTGATGAAGGATTAACTGAATATGGTTCTCTCTCTTATACGATTTGGATGGTATTTTGTTTTTCTGCAGTACACTATATAACATTGAGGTGTGTTTTCGACACACCTCAATGCTCTTGGCCAGGTCTCTTACTGATATTAGATTCCTAATCTCAGTGGAGCCACCTGGATAAATAAAGGCTTAATAAAAAGAAAGAAAGAAAGAAAGAAAGAAAGAAAGAAAGAAAGAAAGAAAGAAAGAAAGAAAGAAAGAAAGAAAGAAAGAAAGAAAGAAAGAAAGAAATCACAGCGAGACTGGTCAGTCGTTTTGACATACTCAAGTTACATCATACTCAAGCAGGTTGGCGAAATTCCTTATTCAGGTCTCTTAGACATGCAGTCGGGTGAATTATAATTTGGTCTGTGTTGGAATTGAGCTGTTTAAATTATGAACACAACATCAGACTACTGACCCGAGGACAATATCCACCCCACCAACACCGCTAGCAATCACCATTCAACCCCTATATAGCTTATGCTCTGTATCAACCCAGTCAACATCCATCCATTATTCAAACCACTTATCCTGCTCTCAGGGTCACGGGGATGCTGGAGTCTATCCCAGCAGTCAATGGGAGGCAGGCGGAGAGACACCCTGGGCAGGTTGCCAGTTCATCACAGGGCCGACACACACACACCACACACACACACACACACACACACACACACACACACAAACACACACAGATTCATACCTAGGGACAATTTAGTAATGCTGATTCACCTGACCTACATGTCTTTGGACTGTGGGAGGAAACTGGAGCCCCTGGAGGAAACCCACGCAGACACGGAGAGAACATGCAAACTCCACACAGAGGACGACCCCCAAGGTTGGACTACCCCGGGGCTCGAACCAAGGACCTTCTTGCTGTGAGGCGACCGCGCTGTCCCCAGTCAACATCCAATGCAGGAAATTATACGAGAGGATGAATTTATAATGACATTGCCGATTTATCTCCATGTCCTAGCAGGGTTTGCAGGAGGATGTGTAGGCTGCATGGCTGGAGGTTGGAAGGTATCTACTGTATTAACCACATGCAAATAAATTTGTGTATCGGGCATTTTTCCATCCATCATCCATTTGTTTCTTCTGTTGTATAAAAATAAAGCTCTTCAGGGCGTCCGGGTAGCGTAGCGGTCTATTCCATTGCCTTCCAACACGGGGATCGCCGGTTCGAATCCATGTGTTACCTCCGGCTTGGTTGGGCGCCCCTGAAGACGCAATTGGCCGTGTCTGCGGGTGGGAAAACGGATGTGGGTATGTGTCTTGGTTGCTGTATTAGTGCCTCCTCTGGTCGGTCGGGACGCCTGTTCGGGGGTGGGGGCAACTGGGGGAATAACGTGATCCTCCCACGTGCTAAGTCCCCCTGGTGAAACTCCTCACTGTCAGGTGAAAAAAAGCGGCTGGCAACTCCACATGCATTGGAGGAGGCATGTGGTAGTCTGCAGCCCGCCCCAGATCGGCAAAGGGGGAGCAGCAGCGACCGGGACGGCTCGGAAGAGTGGGGTAGTTGGCCATGTACAATTGGGGAGAAAAAGAGGGGGAAGAACCACCCCCCACCCCCCAAAAAATAGCTCTTCACGGAGGAAAGGAGAAAAAGATTATGTTTGGGACACCTCTGTAGTTCTGAAATCATGCCGTTAACAGGCACCAAGGACCTAAGGGTCACAAAGACCACTAACACCAAAATGGCCATGTATAATCTGAATTAGAACAAACAAGGCAGATCCTCAAATTCTAGCTGCTTGGTGAAATATCACCATTTTCAAACACTGCCTGGTGAGTTAGGGGCCTTATAGGCAGCTCTGTAGCTTAAGAACCGTCAGGCAAGACCACATTCCACCTACAACCTTGTATTTTAAAATACAACCTTTAACACAAAAGGTGCCATTGAATACATTGTTAAAACAGCCTTCCAGCCTGACAAAGGGGTGGGGTATGTATATAATCAAGATAAGCAGCCCAACACATTCAGTTCACTCAAAAGCACAATCAGCCGGTTAACAGCAAGGCTGTTTCAAAGTCCCTCAACGCAAACATCAGAAAAATGTGGCTGGGAAATGACTAGCCACCAGAGTAATGCTGGTTTGCGTTGAGTGAGGAAGTGCAATACTTAAAATATTATTGGAACCATAAACCATATATATCAAACGATGGTGGGTTAACTAAATGTCATTATGTGAATTATATTACTTGCTACATGTAGATAGGAATGCTTGTGTAGCCAAGGCCAGCGAGAGGAGGTAAGAAGTCTGGAACAGAGAGACCCTTGAGGCAGGCACGACACGTCAAAACAAGATGAACCCTCCCTACCCAAACGGGGGATAGCAAACAGAGAGGGGAGGTTATGCAGACGGAAGGGATATTGTAGAGAAGTAAAACAAGTCGGTAAGAAAGCTCAAGGCCATGTGTGACGAATGAACAAGGGAGGTTTAGCATATAAAGAAGCTCACACACAAAGAAAGACAGACACATAGGGAGGATTGGCTGTTTGTGTCTCCAGATATCTGTCAAAATAATAAACTGCGGAATTATCTCCAGAAACGTCTCGACTGTCTTTTCTTCACATTAACGGACTCGGATGAGGGGATAGTGAACGATACCCCGACAATTTATGGGGGCTTCGTCCAGGATGTGAAGAAAAATCTAGAATTGGACATTACGGCCGCCCGCTGACTTTCCGAGAGCTCAAGGTCGACCTGCAATAAAAAGGTAAGCAGAACCTGTTTTATCGAACTCTGCATATTGACCAAAATGCCAAAAATGATATGAGCTCATAAGGAGGGGAAGTGGGCAGACCAAGAAAAAGAAAAAAGGGGAAAAAAATAATAAAAAAAATAAAAATTAAAAAAAAGAGAGGAAAAGAAAAAAGGGGTTAGAGTCCCTGTGAAAAGTGATAAAGAAAAAAGGGGTTAGAGTCCCCGTTAGTTCCTAGGTTGTGGCAAACCCACTCACCCCTTGACGAGGGAGTGAGGTTAAGGAAGGGAAAACTTTCCCGGGGAATTGAGGACCCCCAAAGGAGGAAAACTAAGGTTAGGTAAGGGTTAGAGTCCCAAGGAAAAGGAGCTTAGAGCTCAGTAAGGGTTGGAGTCCCTAGAAGAAAAAAAGGGGAGACGTGTTCTTCAAAATGGAATTGAATACGGGTGAAAAGGGCGAAGAGAAGCCCCGGTGGAAGTCCTTACGGGAACAAATAGATGTATTGGTCAGAATAATGTTGAATACTCGGAAAAATGAGAGTAAGAAAGAGAAAGTGAGAATAAGAGCTGAGGTGCAGGGGAGAATAGAGGAGGTTATTATGTTAGGGGAAAGGAGAGTGGAGGATGTTGTCCCTTTGGGAAAAATATTGTGGAAACAAGCGAAAAAAAGCAGAGAGATGGGGTTGGATGCAGAAAAAAAAAAGAAACAATCGTGTGGATTGATGTCTCAGCGGAAGTGGAATAAGGTTATTCGGAAAGCTGAGGAAGATAGGGTGAGGTGGTATAATTATGCTATTATGTGGCAAGGGCTCACCCATTGTATGAAAGAACCAGAGGAGAAAAAAACGGAGGAAGATAAGAAAGGAAAAAGTGGCCCCCCGCCGTATGAGGCGGGTACACGGGCAGTGGAGTCCCGGGGTCGCAGGAGGGAGGTTTACGTATATCCGGTACTGAACGTAACGGATGGAAAATTTCTGATCGAGACGGCCCTGGTGCCAAGCGCCCCCAGATTGGCGGCCCGGTCAAAGGACCGAGTTGGGACAACCCGGGGGAGGGACAGCTCCCCAGAGGAGGAGGACCGGGACGGAGAGGTCCCGTTTAGACGAAGAGATAATAGACACGGGGGAGGACGACCAAGCGGCGGAGGCGCTGCTGGCCTCAGCGGCTAAACAAATGAGGGAAGTAGAGTTGTTGCTCTCCAAGGGAAAAAAGCGGGGGGCAATTGTATCCCCTCCCCAAACATGCGCCAGTACCCGGTTACAATGCCCCCTGGTGCAGTCACACAAGGGGCATGGACAGAGATATAAACCCTGGAACCTGGGGGACGTGCAGGCATGAGTAGATAAGCTCCCACCCATTTTGGAGGGAGGGGGAGCATGGTTGAATGAATTGGATAAATTAACACAAGGAAAAACGTTAGCTCTTGGCGACTGGAGGGCGGTGGCTGCCCGCAGCATGTCAGGTCCCGAGTTGAGGGATATAGAGAAAGAGGCTGACATAGAATATGAGCCGGATGATGTACCTCTGATTAGGGAAGTGGCTGGGATAAATACTGCAGTCAGAGACAAATTCCCCCCGCCCAATAGGGGACATGTTCCAAAGCTAGAAGGGAGCAAAGATCACACCCTGCCATTCTTTTTAGATGTTTCTGAAACAGAAGGTGTGGTAAATGGCATTCTGTTCCAGAAAAAAGGGGGAGATGGAGGAGAAAAGTCCCTACTAAAAAGTATGAGAAAATACAATTGATTGTGGCATACCATGCAATGAATGTGTTTCACATGTAATGTTTAAAACACATAGAGAAACACCACAAGGGAAAGAAAATAAGTGTCCTAGTTTAGTACAGCAAAACCATTTGGACAAAATAAGACGTAATTAAAAGTATGAGTCTGGGACCGTCTTTTTCTTTCCTGTAAAAACGGAGAGTTGTTGCAAATTTAGGAAGAAATAAGTAAGAGAAAGAATAAGGACACAGGGAAAGATTTGTTGTTTTTCACAAACTGTGGGGTGGTTTCCTGGTTTATGAGACTTTTTTGCCTGTGTGGAAGTTTAAAAAAAAAAACACACACACACACCAGGCTCCGAAACCAATGTGTTTGCTTGTCAAATGGGGAAGGCCTAGCAGAATATAAGGGATAAGGGATAAGGTCAGGGACCTATATAAGGGACTGATCATGTCATTATTTGTATCCCTAGCCGTTTTTATGGGAATTTTGGTTACCTGTGGCTGTTGTTTCATACCATGCTTTAGCTCTCCCATTAACCGACTAATAGTTACAGCAACTGAACGTCGAGAGGGGGACTTTCCACCTCCCATGATGCCCCTTCTGGTACCGACACCTGTGGAAAGGGACCTAGATGAAGATATTAAACGTTGGTGATCTCCGGTAGGAGATCAAAAGGGGGAAATGCAATACTTAAAATATTATTGGAACCATAAACCATATATATCAAACGATGGTGGGTTAACTAAATGTCATTATGTGAATTATATTACTTGCTACATGTAGATAGGAATGCTTGTGTAGCCAAGGCCAGCGAGAGGAGGTAAGAAGTCTGGAACAGAGAGACCCTTGAGGCAGGCACGACACGTCAAAACAAGATGAACCCTCCCTACCCAAACGGGGGATAGCAAACAGAGAGGGGAGGTTATGCAGACGGAAGGGATATTGTAGAGAAGTAAAACAAGTCGGTAAGAAAGCTCAAGGCCATGTGTGACGAATGAACAAGGGAGGTTTAGCATATAAAGAAGCTCACACACAAAGAAAGACAGACACATAGGGAGGATTGGCTGTTTGTGTCTCCAGATATCTGTCAAAATAATAAACTGCGGAATTATCTCCAGAAACGTCTCGACTGTCTTTTCTTCACATTAACGGACTCGGATGAGGGGATAGCGAACGATACCCCGACAGAAGGTACATAGCCACTCATCCACAACCTCTTTTATCAGCTGGGGAGATCCTGCGCTATTCTGCAGCTCTGGTTTGCTAAATGACAAAGGACAACTGTGGTATGTACCAGTCACAGAGGGAGAAAAAAAACAACTTAGCTTCCTTCAGCAAACCGTCACCAAATCCATAGTTAATATGTGGTTTCTAAGACCAAGGACATGGATGCGAAGTACATACTCCTGCCATTGCCCTCGACCAAGATATGGGCTGCAGACCTGGAGAAATGGTTGCTCTCTGCTCCTAATGCTTAGGACGGCTTAAATGCAGAGGACCACAGGTGTGAAATGTAGTTACTCGGCAGATAAAGTGATCCTACCTCTATTTCTACTTCTACACATGTCTCTGAGTCATCTCTGAGTGAAAACATGTCGTAGAGGTTCAGAAGAGTCTGGTTGATCGGTCTGTGGACAGCTGTGACCGTCTTCCCGTGTTGTGCGCCTGTGGCTCCGGCGTGTGCTCGGCTCTGGCCAGATGACGTAATCGGCAGAGACTACCTGCTCCGCTGTCAGGCACTGAGTGGGCGTGGCCAAATCACCTGAAACCCATCAAGGTGATCGGTCCACCCACGCGAGAAGCGAGAGGGCGGGAACTAGAGCTTAAACAACGTTTGAAGAGCTTGGCGGAACCTGCACACAGCAGACACTGATCCAAATGTTATAACGAAACGGGTCAAGCACTGCACAATTGGGGGGGGGGTAATGACAAGATATCCTTGTGGGGAAACAGCCAAATGGCATTTCAAACTTTTTTTTTTGGATTAAGATGTTAAACGTAGCTAAAGATATCCGCACTGTCCATCCATTTCTGATAGCTAGTTTAAAGGTGTCCCAGCCTCGCCGAACCTCACAGATATATAGGCACAGGTTTCCAAGGTTTTGAGTCACCGAGTTTCATATTGCATCATATCACATGTGCGCGTGCGCGCGTGTGTTAACACGCTTCCTGTCTCAGCAGGACGTGACAGGTTCTTCCACTCTGCACCATGTGGCTGGACCTGCAACATTCCATGACACATTCAGCCGCCTCCCGTGTGTGTGTGTGTGTGTGTGTGTGTGTGTGTGTGTGTGTGTGTGTGTGTGTGTGTGTGTGTGTGTGTGTGTGTGTGAAAGAATTTGTTAATGGACAATGCATTATATTCTCGTATACTGTACTTTCAAATCATTAGACACTGATTAAACTGTGATTTTGAAATCAACCATTGACTCAATTTAGGTTCAAACGAGTCAGAGGTGCTGGAGGAGTCCCCTGGGAGAGGGGAGAGGGTTATGGACGATAAGAAAGATATTTGTGACGATATCAACGCAACAGATTCAGTACGGTGGGCCACTGTTGCCTCAGAGCAAGAAGGTCCTGGGTTTGAGCCCCAGGCCGTCCCAGGTCCTGTCTGTGTGGAGTTTGCGTGTTCTCCTCGTGTATGCGCGGGTTTCCTCTGGGTGCTCCGGTTTCCTCCCACAGTCCAAAGACATGTAGGTCAGGGTTAATACTCCTGCCTGTGCCCCTGAGCAAGGCAATGGAAAGAAGAACTGCAGTTGGTCCCTGGGTGCTGCAGCTGCCCACTGCTCCTATACAATAGGATGGGTTACATGCAGAGAACACATTCATTGTAACCAAACAAACGTACAATGACAAAATAAAGTGGCTTCTTGTCTTGACTCATGTTCAATAATCCAGCTAAAAAAAATCAAAGAAGGTTGAACCACTTCAACTGGATACAATGTTTACTGACAGATAGGTTTCATCACTCAACTAAGTGACCTCTTCAGTCTAAACTGACTGCAGGTATCCCCACCCTTATAACAATACAGTTGCATAACGACCAAAACCAACGACCACACAGTTAAAAACTGAGTGCTAATTTAACCCCGAAAGTGTAAAAATGGATCCTTTCGGGTCCATTTGTACACTCTCAGAGTTAAATTAACACTCAGGAAGCTAAAGTAACACTCAGGATCTCACTGTGCAGTTTCACATGCAAATATGGGTGTGACCATTAACTAGAGTTTCTATGGCCATGTGTACTATTCACAGAGGATTTGGGAATGTTTGCAATCACAGCCTTGTACAATGGCGACAGATGTACTCTTTGTCCCCCCCGGTTCAGGGAGGGTCATTCCCTCTTCACATAGATGGCCTCTTCAAGGATGAGGATGTGGCGTCCGGGTAGCGTAGCAGTCTATTCTGTTGCCTACCAACACGGGGTAGATCTCGGTGTTACCTCTGGCTTGGTTGTGTGTCCCTACAGACACCTTTGGCCATGTCTGCGGGTGGGAAGCCGGATGTGGGTATGTGTCTTGGTCGCTGAACTAGCGCCTCCTCTGGTCGGTCGGGGCACCTGTTCTGGGGGGAGGGAGAACTGGGGGAATAGCTTGATCTTCCCACGTGCTATGTCTCCCAGGTGAAACCCTTCACTGTCAGGTGAAAAGAAGTGGCTGGCGACTCCATATGTATCAGAGGAGGCATGTGGTAGTCTGCAGCCCTCCCCGGGTCGGCAGAGGGGGTGGAGTAGCGAAGAAGAATGGGGGTAACTGGCCAAGTACAACTGGAGAGAAAAAGGGGGAAATAAAAAAAAAAGGAGAAAAAAGGGATGAGGATGTGCACATCCTTGATAGGGAGGAACGCTGGTTTGAACGGGGAGTCAAATAGGCCATCTATCTATGTTAAGAGCGAACGACCATCCCTGAACCGGGGGGGGGGGGGGGGGGGTTTAAAAGTACATCTGTCACTATCTTACAATGCTCTGATTGCAAGCATTCCCAGATCCTCTGTGAATAGTACACATGGCCATTGAAACTCCAGTTAATGGTCACGCTCATATTTGCTTATGAAACTGATCGTTGGTTTCAGACAACTTTATTCAGATTCAGACAACTTTATTTATCCCAGAAGGGCAATTCAGTTTCGGTCGTTATGCCACTGTATTGTTTATAATGGGTGGAGATACCTGCAGTCAGTTTAGACTGAAGAAGTCGCTTAGATGAGTGATGAAACGTATCTGTCAATAAACGTTGCATTCAGATGAACTGATTGAACCTTCATTGAAAGTGGCTTCTTCTTTACTTACATGATTTCTTCATTCATTCATTACTGGGGGTAAGTATCAGGCTGTGTATTTTGACAGAAAGTGCAGGTTTTATGCAATAAAATAGGGGGGAGTCCATTAACTCTCATGGGGGGTTTTGGACCACCCCAGTCCTCCTTCGGTTTGAACCTTAAATAGGTTAGTTACATGTCAAAACCACTGTTGAACGTCATTTTGCCTCACAAAAGTGTAATATTTGATTTGCTAATGTCCCTTACGGCTTTCCGTAGCGCCACAGCAAAGTCACGTGATGTACGTAACAACGTCAGTCGGAATCCGGTCGGTGAATAAACACCCAGCACGAGAGAAGTCGTCCTTGCTTCATTAATTTTATAAGTTAACATAGCCAGAGGGCACAGATCATTACATGGTGTCAGAGTAGCGGAGTTTAAATACCCAATATGGATTCGTACGGCGTTCCAGCTCCACGGATGGACTGGGAATCGGCGAACTTACCTGAAGCATGGAGACGATTTCGACAAACAACGGAGCTAATGTTCAAGGGCCCCCTGCGCGGGAAGAACGAAGAGGAGAAATGCAGCTACCTCCTGCTCTGGATAGGGGAAGAAGGGCGCGATGTGCACAACACTTGGACGTTCAGCGGAGAACAGGCCAAGAAGCTAGAAACGTACTACGATAAGTACACTGAGTACATCACCCCCAAAGCAAACCCGATTTATGCCAGATATACATTTCATGAAAAGATGCAGGGAGAGAGTGAATCCTTCGAACAATTTGTAACTGAGCTAAAGCTCCTAGTCAAAGACTGTGGCTACCCAAATGCCGACGAGATGGTCAGGGACCGCATCGTGTTTGCCACCAACTCACCCAGAGTGAGAGAAAAGCTACTTAGCCAGGGAGCTGAGCTAACGCTAGAAAAAGCCATAGATGTAGCCCGCTCACACGAGCTAGCAAAGCAACAGCTAAAGTTTATGGGCCAGGGCAGCACACGTGAAACGGTGCACGCAATAGGCAGAAAGACTTACAAACCGAACGCACCCAAAGCAGCTAACGCTAACTTCAGACAAAGGGAGGGTAACGTTAGCACCGCCGCCAGGGCGTGTAGCTATTGTGGAGGGCTACACGGCGCTAAAGCCACTTGCCCAGCTAAGGGTAAACAATGCATTAAATGCAAGAAGCTCAATCATTTTGCTAAAGTATGCAAGTCTAGCTCCCAGGGACAGACAAAGTACTACCGCGGCACAGTACATGCCGTCGGAGAGAACCCAGAAGAGTACACCACTGACAGAGAGCAGGAAGAACTGTACTTCGACAACATTACAGTGGAGAGCACCGCTGTGGGAGAACAGACAGAGCTGTACATAGACTGCATCTCAATAGAGAACAACGGAAAAAGCAATGAGCAGGCGTACGTAGAGGTTGGAATTGGCACACCTCCACAGAAGGTAAAGTTTAAACTAGACACTGGGGCACAGGCCAATACTATTCCCACCAACCTGTTCCAGGCGCTGTTCAAAAATGTGACACTGAAACCAGCAATACACAGACTCACTGAATATGGAGGAGGCGCGCTGAGCGTGAAAGGCACATGCAAACTCAAATGTAAGTACAGAGACAATGCAATGATGCTGGACTTTTACGTCATTGACACAAACGCCCCACCAGTCATGGCAATGAAAACATGCCGTGACCTAAACTTGGTAAAAATAGTGATGGCTGTGAGCGAGGAAAACAATGTCACATCACAGAGCATAATGGATGAGTATGCAGATGTTTTCCAGGGAATAGGAGAGTTCCCAGGCGAGTGCACCTT
Organism: Lampris incognitus; assembly: GCF_029633865.1. Taxonomy (NCBI): domain Eukaryota; kingdom Metazoa; phylum Chordata; class Actinopteri; order Lampriformes; family Lampridae; genus Lampris; species Lampris incognitus. The sequence continues at coordinate 22,137,602 of NC_079220.1, read as the reverse complement.
CCGCGTCACACCAGATGCAACGCCGGTCGTCTGCCCGCCACGCAGAATCCCCATCGCCCTACGCAGCAAACTGAGGGACGAGCTTGACAGCATGGAGAAAGGCGGCATAATCTGTAAGGTAACAGAACCCACAGAATGGGTGAACGCACTCGTTATTGTTGAGAAGCCAAAGACAGGCAAACTTAGAGTGTGTTTAGACCCCAGAGCTCTTAACAAAGTGATACAACGACCTCACTAACCCCTCCCCACGCTGGAGGACGCCACCACAAAGCTCGCTGGAGCTGAGTACTTTAGCGTGTTAGACGCGCGGTCAGGCTATTGGGCCATCAAACTGAGCACTGAATCCTCAATGTTGACGACATTTAACACAGTGTTTGGCAGGTATCGTTTCCTCAGACTGCCATTCGGAATCGTGTCCGCTCAAGACGAGTTCCAGAGACGCGTGGATGAAACATATGAAGGATTGGACGGTGTGACGGCCATAGTGGACGACATAGTAGTGTTCGGCAAGACTAAAGAGGAACATGACCAGCGTCTCAGAGCGATGCTGAAGCGCACAAGGGAGCGAGGGGTGAGGCTCAACCCCGACAAGTGTCACATATGCGTGTCCGAGGTACGCTACTTCGGCCACATGCTCTCACACGAAGGCATCAAACCAGACCCACACAAGGTGAAGGCGGTCAAGGACATGCAACCCCCACAGAACAAAGCAGAGCTGGAGACAGTCCTCGGCATGATCAACTACCTCGCCAGATTCGCTCCACACCTCTCACAGATAAACTCACCCCTCAGACAGCTTCTGAAACAGGACAGTGAGTTTGTGTGGGATGCAGTCCACGACAAGGCGTTCCAAGAGAGGAAGAATCTCATTACACAGCACCCAGATCCAGTACTCTCATATTTCGACCCGCAGAAAGAGCTGCGACTCCAAGTGGATGCATCCAAAAGTGGCCTTGGGGCTGTCATGCTCCAAGATGGCAAACCAATTGCCTATGCGTCCAAGTCACTCAACAGCACTGAAGAAAACTACGCACAGATAGAGAAGGAGCTCTACGCTGTGGTCTTCGGCTGCAAGAGGTTCCACGAGTACATGTACGGACGAAAAGTGATTGTGGAGTCAGACCACAAGCCTCTGGAGGCAATACTAAAAAAGCCACTGGCAGCAGCACCACCCCGGCTGCAACGGATGATCCTGGTGCTCCAAAAATACGACATCAAAATCATCCACCGCCCCGGTAAGGACATACCGGTGGCCGACACACTGTCACGCAAGTCAATAGAACACCACGACAGTGACCTACAGGAAGGGATGGAGGCCCAAGTGCACACAGTCCTCAGCAACATCCCTGTGAGCGACACAAGACTCACAGAAATCAAGCAGGAAACAGCGCAAGATCCACAGCTCACCGCACTCAGACGAGCCACACTCACTGGCTGGCCAGACACAAAGAAAAAGTGCCCGCCCAGCATCCAGGAATACTGGAACCACAGAGCAGAAATCTCAGAAATGGACGGTATCCTGTTCAAAGGTGAGAGAATCATTGTCCCCCAAAAGCTTCGCAAGGACATGATACAGCGCATCCATGCCAGCCACCTTGGCGTGGAAAAAAGCAAATGCCGAGCAAGAGACTTACTGTTCTGGCCTGGCATGGGGAAACAGATCGAGAATGCGGTAGCAGACTGCAGCATATGCCAAGAACGGCGCAGCGCAAATGCAAAGGAACCAATGATGTCACACGCCATACCCGAGCGGCCGTGGCAAGTGATAGGCACAGACCTATTCACATGGAACTCACAGGACTTCATAGTCACTGTGGACTACTACTCCAGATTCTTCGAGCTAGAGAGACTTTACAGCTGCACCTCATCTGCCGTCATCATGAAGCTGAAAGCAGCAATGGCTCGACACGGAATCCCCGAGACTATCATCAGCGACAACGGTCCGTGCTACAGCTCTGGTGGGTTCCGCAACTTCTCACAGACATGGGGTTTCTCACACACCACCACAAGCCCCCACTACCCACAGAGCAACGGCCTCTCCGAGAAGACTGTCCAGACGGCCAAACGCATCCTGGACAAAGCCAAAGCTGAGAACAAAGACCCCTACATGAGCTTACTGGAGTATCGCAACACACCGGTGGACAACCTGAAATCACCGGCACAGCTACTGATGAGTCGGAGGCTGCGGTCCATTCTCCCATCAACAGCAAAACACCTGCAGCCACAGATCGCCAGTCAGGAGGATGTTCACAAAAGGAGAAAGGTATGTCAACAGCGCCAGCAGGCATACTACAACCGAACAGCCAAACCTCTGCCCCACCTGCCCACAGGCACACCAATCCGCTTCCAGCAGGAGGATGGATCCTGGAGACCTGCAACTGTGGAAAGACCAGCGAACACAGACAGGAGCTACCACATCCAAACCAAAGAAGGTCAGATCTACCAACGCAACCGTCAACACCTGCGACAAAGCAGAGTGAACACTCACACTACACACACACACACTTCACAGGAGACTGTTACCAGCGCTAACAACAACACACAAGCCCATCAGCAAGAGCATGCTGAACCTCCAGACACGAACAATCAGCGACAACCAGACACACAGCCTGGTTACACCACGAGGTCAGGTCGCACGATCAAACCAAGACAAATCCTTGACTTATGAATGTTAAAAAAAAGAGAGAATTTTACACCAACCTGTACTATACCTGCTATGTTTTGAAAAGAAATATTTACAGCGTTCACTTACCTTGTGTACCTACCTGCTGTTTGCAGTTACCAGTAATGAAAAAAAATAATAAAGATGAAATGTTATTACGGTGTCACATTTAGACAGTGAAGGAAATGTTTCACACTACTTTGTTGCAGTCCAGTTATATAAGATTTCCACTTTCATATTCTTTCTTATTAAGATTGTATTCGCTTATAAACGTGCTCAACGTGGTCTGTATCTCTGCAGAGAAAGCAGCACTTTTCAGAAAAAGGGAGATGTAATATTTGCTAGTAATATTTGATTTGCTAATGTCCCTTACGGCTTTCCGTAGCGCCACAACAAAGTCACGTGATGTACGTAACAACGTCAGTCGGAATCCGGTCGGTGAATAAACACCCAGCACGAGAGAAGTCGTCCTTGCTTCATTAATGTTATAAGTTAACATAGCCAGAGGGCACAGATCATTACAAAAAGGTTGCCACATTCTTCACCTGAAGTGATGTCAGAAGTACACAGCCAGCCCCTTTATTTCTTTTTTGACCCCCCCCCCCCCATTTTCTCCCCAATTGTACTAAGCCAATTACCCCACTCTTCCGAGCTGTCCCGGTCACTGCTCCACCCCCTCTGCCAATCCGGTGAGGGCTGGAGACTACCATATGTCTCCTCGATGCATGTGGAGTCGCCAGCCGCTTCTTTTTACCTGACAGTGAGAAGTTTCCCCAGGGGGACGTAGCGCGTGGAAGGATCATGCTAAAAGCTCAAAGGCAAGATAGTTTTGGATCATTTAACCTGTATAATATAGCGAATGAGGAAGGCAGTCCGGGAACCGCCACAGCCGGGACGCGAACCCGTGCATCTTGCACCGCGGGCGACAACTTGAGCGCAGTCGACTAAAGGGTCCGACCCGTTAGCTCTGGCTAACGTGACTACTTAACCCGTGCACGTTACACAGTCCATGATGGACTTAATTAACACCTAGAGCTCACAATTAGAAGCACCACCACGCTGCTATTAAGGCCATTGGCCAACTTGACTACATCAATGAAGGGTTCAACAGTAACCCTACGGTCATGGTGGAGGATTCATCTCGTTAATTTCCCTGCCGAAACACTCCCTGTTAGTCTTTGTGCTGAACTTGCTACATTCAACACGGGGATCGCCGGTTCGAATCCCCGTGTTACCCCCGGCTTGGTCGGGTGTCCCTACAGACACAATTGGCCGTGTCTGCGGGTGGGAAGCCGGATGTGGGTATGTGTCCTGGTCGCTACACTAGCGCTTCGTCGGTCGGGGCGCCTTTTCGGGGGGGGGGGACTGGGGGAATGAATGGCGTGATCCTTCCACGCGCTACGCCCCCCTGGTGAAACTCCTCACTGTCAGGTGAAAAGAAGCGGCTGGCGACTCTACATGTACCGGAGGAGGCATGTGGTAGTCTCCCGCCCTCCCCGGATCTGCAGGGGGGGGGAGGGATGGAGCAGCGACCGGGACGGCTCGGTGAAACAGGGTAATTGGCCAAGTGCAACTGGGGAGGGGGAAAAAAAGGGGGGGACTTGCTACAGTCAGGTCACACATCAGGAGGACTGTATATATGCTGGCTGTAAGTTAGAATCCCCGAGCCACCTTTGAAACAAATGATGCCTTCTCTAAACAACTACCGCTAGGTTGCCCTTGAGCAAGGCACCTAAATCCTTGCCCTGTGTTTGACAGCAAAAGCCAGCTTTGTTTCTTCAGGAGGACTGACAACCAAAAGTTGGATTTCCTTATGAAACCTTTGCAATAAATATTTGCCCAAATCTTGCGCTCTGTGGGGCAACTTACTACCTTATATTTGCTGACAGAATATCGCGTAAACTTGATCACACGAGTCTAATAATAGATGGACGTGACATATTGACAGCTTTTATAAATAGCTTTGCACCTGCCTGTCATGAACTCGTCAGATCACTCTGAGCCAATGGCTTTTGTACAGTTTACAGAGTCCGTGTAGGAGACAGAAAAACACCTTATCAGTGGAGGATGGTATGTAAAGTATGTGTGTGTGTGTGTGTGCGCGCGTGCGTGTGCGCATGTGTGTTCAGGAACAAGGAACAAAGCGGCAGATCGATCGTAACCGAGCCAAGCATGACTGGGAGGCCGACAACACTGGATGTTGATGTGCATGCCATGAATGGTTTCACCTCCCCTGCGTCTGAGCTCTCCTGCAGACACACAATACCAACACAGTCATACCGACCGCATCCACACACAAACACGGCGTGCTCCCGCGCAGACCAGTTGGAGCAACGTGACCCGGACTAAAATTAAGGCAATGATTCACATGGGCAACTTCCACCGTTCAGATTTGTTTTTCCCGGAAAAAGGTCGAGTCCTTAAGACTACACATGAAAATGAGTCTAAATTTGTTCGCCCGTTGCTAAAACACAGGCTGGTGGGCCGACAGGGTTGTAAACGGCTTGAAGAGCGATGATGAAATCCAGTGAGGTCTCGCTTTCTGCAAGTTTGAGTCCTTATAACGCTTTGTCGTGAGCTGCATCTGCCTTTGTGTCCACGGGACAAACAGTCACGTACTCGGTTCCCTCAAATGCAGGGATTAAAGATGGTCTGTAGACGTTTGCCGCAACTGTCTAGGATGCGGGGGGGGGGGTGTTGCGTCCTGGGTTTGATTTTCTATGTCTTGCCCCCCTTTGCCTGGTCCCACCACAGTCTAAAGACATGCATGTGTTAGGTTATCTGGAGACTTTGGGATCGCTTATAGCTATGGAGCATCCCGCTGCCTTCACTCCAGAGGGCCCCCCCCCCCAATATAATGGTAGTGGTGCATGGCAGTGTAAGGATCTCTATAAACGGTGTGTGATTACACTATAATTCATTAGTCACTTCAAAGTTAACATACCCACTGTCTTTAACCGTAATGCTCCGAGCCCTGTCAGTTTCACACCAGGTGTAGTGGTTAGTGGTTTTCCTGCAGCCTGGTCTGGTCGGACCAGTCTCAGCACCATCTCGATGCTCTGGTATGATTCAGGTTTTGGTTCATTTTACTACAACCAGTACACCTTCGCGTATTCCATGTAACGCTCAAGGCAACCGCACCGGAGAGTAAGCGCCGTGAACACATTCAGAGAAACAAAACATTTTGCTTCTCGAGATTTAACCCGCTTCATCCGTCGTCCTTTGAAATGTTGGTAAACACATTTACGTTTTCTTCCGAGCAACAAACCTGTTCAATCTACAGGGTCAATTAGGCTGGAGCCTTATTTGGCATGTATGCAAACATGCAGAATGCAAGCGGTCTCTACCCAACTCTCTCACGCGCGCGCGCGCGCAGTTGTCACTGAACCCAGCTGGCGTTATTTTTCGTGGAAACGAGCCTGTGTCGTTTTCCCCATTTCCATCCTCATGGACGTGTTTTCACCCCGCAGAGCCGCCTCTCTGCTAGCTGCACGCGCAACCCTTCCGCATTATCAAGTACTCACACACACCGACTTCTGTGCACACCAAGGCACAGAACCCAAAACACGTGTTTGTGTAACTTAGTGTCCAGTTAAAACGTGTCAGATAGAGATTATGCTTTGGATGTGTGCAGGTTGAGGACATCGATGAGTGTGAGCACATCTGGAGATGCACGAAGGCACGTGGCACACAGGGGTTGAACCAATAAACACAACAGGAAAATCTCTCTAATCATCTGACTGCAGCCCTATCCAACTCTCACTTATTAGTGGACTAAATGCCTCGGACCGTGGGAAACAGGCTCTTCTTACATCATGTACGATGACACACAAACGCACGCACGCACCCCCCCCCCACCTTGTAAGTCTCTCTGGATAAAAATGAAATTAAAACACAAAGAAAGATGAAACGCAAAAGTTGTGAAGGAAATTTTACAAAATAAACTGTAACTAAACTTTGTTAAAGACATTTTATGGACTTCAGCTTGTGTACCAAAACAGACAGTACAGATGGATGGATGGAAAGGTTGAATACCCCCTCAAAAAAAAAAAGAAAAGAAAAAAAAAGAAAAAAAGGGGGGGGCGGGAAGCGTGTTTTCAGTAAATAAGGCGTCCATCCATCTGAAAAGTAAAGTATGAGAGCCACATATGACTTACCCCAGCTCTCAGACTCGTCTCGTCTCTCCTGAGATATTATTCCCTTTCTGTCCAAACAAACTGTCAGTAAACAGAGCCTGTTGCACTGGTTAGTGTTGCTGCACAGGTGTGTGTGTGTGTGTGTGTGTGTGTGTGTGTGTGTGTGTGTGTGTGTGTTATGGGTGTGTTTTTGTGAGAGAACTGAGCTCGAACGACAACGAGGAAGAAGTTATCAGGTAAGTTGGCAATCAGAATGGGGGAGAGGTGAGACACACTCCTGTAAACATGATGTAGAAAAAAAAAATCAAACACACAACACCGACCCTGTGTTTAAAAGAAAGAGGTACAGGAGAAGGATAGGAGGAGAGATCGGGAATCTGGAAAAAAAAACAACAAAAAACAAAAACAACAAAAAACAAAAACAAAGATATAATTAGATTGCATGACTCTGTTCTATTGAAGATGATCATTTTTGTCTTCATTGGATAGGAAAGTGTTGTGGCACGGCGGTGCAGTGGTTAGCACGGTCGCCTTACAGCAAGAAGGTTCTGGGTTCAAGCCCCGGGGTAGTCCAACCTCGAGGGCCGTCCTCTGTGTGGAGTTTGCATGTTCTTCTCCTTGTGTCTGTGTGGGTTTCCTCCCACAGTCCAGACATGTAGGTCAGGTGAATCGGCCATACTAAATTGTCCCTAGGTGTGTGTGATGGCCTGGTGGCCTGTCTAGCCTGCTGGGATAGACATTTTATCCTGAGAGCAGGATAAGCGGTTTGGATAATGGATAGGAAAGTTTAGGGACATGAGGTGGAGGAGTAAAGACAGATGGGGAGGTAAACCCCCCCCCCCAAAAAAACTGGTTGAGCCACCATCAACCCTGGTTACCACCATTTTCGTTTTTTATGGTTTGATTCTAAAACATTTCAAGCAAACGTGGTTCTCAGCAGTGCCGAAGAGCTGCTGAAATACCCTCTGATAAATACTCAACCTAATGGGCAGCCGTCTCCCTCCGCCTCTTACTGTTAGACCCGCCTTAGTGGAGGTGTCCCTGTGATGAGAAGACTGAATGCTTAACACGAGGTCAGACTGGATGAGGGACATTCCAATAGAGGGAGAGAGAGAGAGAGACAGGAAGGCAGACACAGATAGATAGACTGTTATGGCCCCAGTGTTGTGTACAATTACCCTCCCGTATACAAACTTAGGGTTTGTTTTTATGGGAGGGGGTGTTACCGCCCTAGTGCCTAATGTTCCCTCTCCAGGTAATGCCCCGCCTCCTGTGGCACTGCTGATTGAGCCCAGGTGACCCCGATTGTTCATCAGCTGGAGAGACACCCAACAGTGCCAGTGGGCCATTGTTGTCAACCAGAGAGGGAGCTCTTGTGTCATGACTCTATACTCCTTGAGAAGGAGGGAGAAAACCTGTTAGTGTTCTTGTTTCTTTGTTTTTGTTCTTTTTGATCCGTGTTTGTTTTGTTAAAGCCTGGTTAGCTAAGAGCCAGCATCTTTAGTTGCCTTTTTATTCTATATTTTGATTGCAGGTTAATTTTTGTAAATACATCTTTTATTTTTACACCTGGTTCTGCCTCCCACCTTTCTTATTCCGCGGGACACTTTTATTTTATTTCCTTCCCCTCATCCCCTGGACTTTTAACGGGGAACATAACATAGACAGACAGACAGAGGCAGGCAGATACACGCGTAGACTCAGAGACAGACAGACAGATGGATAGAGAGAGAGAGAGAGAGAGAGAGAGAGATGGGGTGCACACTCTCCTCCCACTGGTTTAGGATCCATTTTGCAATGTCTTGTTTTGTGACTAGGATCTCATCCAGCCCTCTTCCTTGCGATTGGCTCGGCATTCAAACTGCTTCCCATTCCAAGATTTCTGTCAGTCTTGCACAAAATCTGTCTAGAGAATTCAAAGAAAGCTGAATCGGCATCAATCACAGTATGGTAAGGTGGTGACAATGTACTTTTAGCCCCCCCTCGGTTCCTAAGAGTACATCTGTCACCCTTTTACTATGCAGTGATTACAAACACTCCCAAATCCTCTGAATAGTACACATGGCCATTGTATCTCTAGTTAATGGTCTATATTCACCTATAGTCGCATCTGAAACCAGTCGTTGGTTTTGGTCTTTATGCCACTGTATTGTTTATAAGGGTGGGGATACCTGCAGTCAGTTTACACTGAAGATGTCACTTAGATGAGTGGCGAAACGTTGTATCCAGATGAACTGATTCAACCTTCTTTGATTTTCTTACCTGTATTATTAGCATGCATAAAGATATCTAGAGAACCGAGAATTATGAAGTTGTGCAGAACAAACATGTTTCTTCTTTTCTATTTTTATAGAGGTAATAAACTACTAAAGGAAATTAAGGTATTCCAAGCTTCCAAATGATCAACAACAGAATCTCTCAGTTGATTTTTAAGTACAAATCATTATTCAAGCGTCATTGTAGAGGTACATGTAGTACATACGTATATACAAGCACTTGATAAAAATGGAAAAGAAACTGGTGGGTACAGGTGTCGTCTTCTGAAACTTTCCTCCTCATCCATGAGGTCAGCCATCTGTTGTCCAAACCACCATGCGTTATTTATGTCTCCCGAAGAATCTCCTTGTGAAAAGCGGTGGTGGTTTTTTTGTTTTTTTTTGCCCAGTCCATTTGGTGAGCTCCATTAGGTTGCACTATCACCCACCATCTGTTTTCTAATTCTTTGTGGCCAAGATCAGGACTTTCAAAGGTTTCAACACTTAGGTGAATTTTCTTTTTACTCGAGCATCTTATAAATGCCATGAGGACATATTGTTCTAGCATAAGTAACCCCTTTAAAACCCAGGCAGTGGTGCCGTTATGTTCTACCCATCCAGCTACGCAGGAACAGTCACATTGTTATGGCTGTGTAAAGGATGTGAAAATAAAAACTGCTCAGTTGTGAACTGTGAAAGAAAATGTGAACGTGTACCACAAAGACTTAGAAAACCAGACTTCCTGTTGTGGTGTGGGTGCAGCCAACGTTCCTCTTCAGAAGTCCTTGTAGTGCAGCAGCCTGGAGGGAAATGACAAGGAAAAATGGTCAAACGGTATCGCCTTGCCTACTTTAGCACAGATACAATGAACCTGACAGTTCCTCTGCGCTTCTCTATGGAATTCCCCTACTGACTCATCAGGGTTTTCACTATAATAACATGTGAGTCTTAGTGATGCTATTTTCAATACCACTGATAACTGGTGTTACTACCTTTCCCCACTAGAGGGGGCTATTTACATACTTTATTGTACATCAAGGCCATTCTCTTTTACTGAAGGGGACAATCCTGAAGATTTACATGCAAACAAATGTCCTTTTCAATACTTTCTATTGCTGGTGTATGTAAGGCAATAGCTAATCCACAAATATGCGGCCCACAAATGCTTCTGGAGTTCCTCATTTTAATGACTACTGTATAGTCAGACTTTATCTGGAGAAACGATACAGCATAGACAGTTTTCCGTCTTTACCTTGGCAACAAAATGTGAAAAAACAAGGTAGGAAGTGGCCAGTTTGAACAGGCAAAGTTGTGGCTGGCAATCAAGATTAGCTGGTTATACTACATCAAACAGCTAAAATCTATGTTCAACCACAGTTTTGTTTTTTTGGTTGTGGGGAAGGTGCTGTGACAGAATAGCACTTGGGAACCATTTCATTTTTAATGGGATTCTGACAGCGGAAACAGCACTGCAATTACCACAAATCACCATAGGTGTCAGTAAAATAAAAATAACAATCTTCAGGCTTCCAATCTTAAAGGTGCAATTTGTAATACTGCAGGTTTCCTGAAGCACAATAAGACTAGTAAATATCAGTATATATTGCTGAGTGGTTGTAACTGTTATGTATGGATGAGGCTATTCTACCAATGACCACTAGGTGGCACCTGTATTCTATATTGCTGTTGTCTGGGTTGTAACCAACAGAAGAAGAGTTCCTAGTAAAGCATGGAAATGAACAGCCGTGTGTGCGTTGTGGTCCCTGCATCGTGTGTGAAATTGTTTACACCATAGTGTTATTAGCCAGCTACATAATAGTAACCATTACAAATTAAACAACTCGTAGCTTGGACAACATTTCATAGCACAAAGCAATATAGTCTTCAGTGAGGTCAAAGGTGAAACTTTGGAAATTTGTAATCAACATTTTAGGTAGAACTTATGACAGGCTCTGGATTAGGAACCTGGAACAAACACCCCAGATGGTGTAAATAAAAGACAAGTGAGGGCTGGCTGTCTGACCTGAACAGGGGGGCTCCACCATTGTTGTTGGCCAATGAGAAGAAGCCACTGTTAGGGGAGAAGTCGAAGCAGGTAGTCCGGAAAATTATTTTCCTTTTGAATATTGGGAAGTTGGAGAACACTGTCAGGCTGGGCAGGTGGACCTGGACAGACAAACATACAGAACCACGTGACACAGCACATCCTAATGCTCCAAAAACAAGAAACCAAGTTTTTAGCTGGGGGGCTTATGTTTTGAATAGCTCTCTCCTTGGTCTTGACTTTTAATGTCCACTCTAAAAAAGATAATTCAGTCAAAATGCAACTGTATTAAACTTAAAAAAGCAGGAGGCGTCAAGGTAGCGAAGTGGTCTATTCCATTGCCTACCAACACGGGGATCCCGGTTCGAATCCCTGTGTTGCCTCTGGCTTGGTTGGGTGTCCCTACAGAAACAATTGGCCATGTCTGCGGGTGGGGATGTGCCTTAGTCGCAGCACTAGCGCCTCCTCTGGTAGGTCGGGGTGGCTATTCGGGGGGGAGGGAAAACTGGGGGGAATAGCGTGATCCTCTCACGTGCTACATCCCCCCGGCAAAACTCCTCACTGTCAGGTGAAAAGAAGTGGCTGATGACGCCACATGTATCGGAGGAAGCATGTGGTCATCTACAGTCCTCCCTGGATTGGCAGAGGGGGTGGAGCAGAGAAAGGGAAGGCTCAGAAGAGTGGGGTAATTGGCTGGATACAATTGTGGAGAAAAAAAAAGGGAGGAGGAGGAGGAGGAGGAGGAGGAGGAGGAGGAGGAGGAGGGGGAGGGGAGGGGGGGGTAAGGAGTGGGCAAATTGACCCCGTTTACTTCCAAAAAAGAGCCAAGTATAATTTGAGACCAGGATACCAAAGGGCCAAATTCATTTTTTTGTAAATCAGAGACCTAGGTAAGCTACAGAACAGCTTTACTGGTGCTATTGGGGGATTATATGTCTTGTTTGAGTCCACAGGACAAATTCACTCATATGAGCTAACATGAGAGAACTGAGCTTAGATATGACGAGTACACAACAATATAGAAAACTCTAATCCTGGTATTGTCATACAGCTTTGAATGCAAGACTCTGATTTGAATCACCAAAACAATGATGATTATTCCCCTATGACCCTTGTGAAAAGTGGACACACTGGGTCATGGGTGGTGGTGATGGGTTGAATTTGAGATCTTCAGGCCACAAGACAAAGTCTCTATGGCTTCCTGGGCACAAACTCACCAATCGCAGAGCGTCGTCTGTCACCCTGGACGCAATGGCCAGGATCTCAGAGGAGGGGTTAAAAGACAGGGAGGTCGCCGAGGTCAGGAGGTTCATCAACGCTTTAAGAGGCTTGGGATTATCTGAATTAAGACATGCATCCTGGGAGTACATGTTGACTACCCCTGACTCAGAGCTGAGTGAGAGAGAGAGAGAGAGAGAGAGAGAGAGAGATGTTACATTCTTCATTCCAGATTTTTAGCTTCGACTCTTATGCAGAGAGGCTTACGATGAGACCAACAATCGAAAAAGATTTACTCAAACATGTTAAATGAGGGTCCTTCTCTCTTTGTTTTGCAGAAATCACAGACAGAATAGCTGAATCTGGGATAAATAACACAAAGCGACCAAGACTTGAAAAGATGGTGTCCTTCTAGAGTTGGGTGGTTTATTGGGCAAGTTGTTATTCTTCTTGTCAGCTAATATTGATTATATTTCATAGTAGGCAAAGATAAAGACAAAGAAAAGTACTTGGTAATATAATAAAGCACTTGCCAACAGCCACGCCATGGCAACTGGGCCCTGATCTTTTTGGAAGGTTGGGGCGGACAGACCCTCCACTTCTGGCTGCCATCTTTTGTAATGTCCACAAATCATTTTTTTATTTTTTTGGCTTTTTCTCCCTTTTTCTCCCCAATTGTATCCGGCCAATTACCCCACTCTTCTAAGCCGTCCCGGTCGCTAATCCACCCCCTCTGCTGATCCGGGGAGGGCTGCAGACTACCACATGCCTCCCCTGACAAATATGGAAGTCGCCAGCCACTTCTTTTCACCTGACAGTGAGGAGTTTCGCCAGGGGGACGTAGCGTGTGGGAGGATCATGCTATTCCTCCCAGTACCCCCTCTCCCCTGAACAGGCGTCCCGACCGACCAGAGGAGGCGCTAGTGCAGTGACCAGGACACATACCCACATCTGGCTTCCCACCCACAGCCACAGCCAATTGTGTCTGAATAGACGCCCGACCAAGCCGGAGTTAACACGAGGATTCGATCCGGCAATCTTGGTATGCAGTGGAATAGACTGCCACGCTACCCGGCACCACAATCCATTTTGAGCATTATTCATGTAACAAATACATTTTCATTTGCATTTTTATCAAAGACTGAATTAGAAAAAAAAACTTCTGCGTCTCAAGCAATAGTAAAAACTTATAGATTGAACAAATGCCAATAGATATTCGTCACTCTTAAAGTCAATATGTGATTTGCATAAACGTGTACTGGGAATACTTGGCTAATTTATGCATGCATTATCTGTGTGCTCCTTTATTATTATTATTGCTCACATGCTCCAAATGTAACTGTGTGTTTATATAATTGTGTATGTTTTCCATGTGTGTTTTTTTAAACCTCAAATTGTGCTTATACAAGTTTGTAACCCCCCCCCCTTTTCTCCCCAATTGTATGCGGCAATTACCCCACTCTTCCGAGCCATCCTGGTCGCTGCTCCACCCCCTCTGCCGATCCGGGGAGGGCTGCAGACTACCACATCTCCTCCAATACATGTGGAGTCGCCAGCCGCTTCTTTTCACCTGATAGTGAGGAATTTTGCCAGGGGGAGGATCACACTACCCCCCCCCAGTTCCCCCTCCCCCCCAGCAGGCGTCCTGACCGACCAGAGGAGGCACTAGTGCAGCGACCAGGGCACATACCCACATCCAGCTTCCCTCCCGTAGACACGGCTAATTGTGTCTGTAGGGACACCCGACCAAGCCGGCGGTAACACAGAGGTTTGAACCAGCGATCCCTGTGTCGGTAGGCAACGGAATAGACCGCCACGCCACCTGGACGCCCCTTGAGTGTGTAACTCTTACCCGCAGGCCAAATACTGTCCGTTTCTTGAAGCAGCGATGGAAATTCCTCTCACACAACCGTCATCTGCAAAACGGTTCACACATCGGCTGCTCCGCATGTCCCACACATACACCTCTCCTTCCTCTGCGCGCACACACACACACACAAAGATTTTCTTTAATTTATTGATACTTAAGGTGATACTGTTAAATGCATTGCTGTCTGATCACTCAAATCCCGGAGGACCTTGTGTAATGAAATGGCGTCACCATGGTGACTGCAGTGCCATGGTGACACCATTTTGCGAGCGTTTTGTGGGCATCTTACTCACCGCCCATAAATAACATGGCTGAACCTGACTTGCACCTGTTGACATGGTCGTATGTGTCGGTAAAGAGCTTCTGCAAGCTTACTCGACTCGTTGGCCACAACAATTTTACACCTTTGAGAAAGTTGTTTGCTACCTGAAATTTTCTTCGGTGCTGACTGCTCTGGTGAAAATATAACATTTTGTGGTCTTATATCAAGTTCTATCAACAGTAACCATTATAATCAGCAACTACAAAAGTGTCAATGATTTGAATATTAACAAATAAGCTATTATTTGAAATATGCCAGAGAAAGTATGGGACACTTGTTTGTATATAAATATTTGGGACAGCAGCTTTTAAGATAACTAAACACCAGGCCATTTAAGTGAGTTTGACATCCACAGGTTAAGACCATGCAAAGGTTAAAAACAAAGCAGACTGGACTTGGTACTCTGTGATGTTAGCATAGCAGGATAAACATAGCCGCAGTTAATATATTAATAATGTGTCATTTGGATTTAAAAAAATTTTTTTTAACTACTTTTATTAATCCCCGCGGGGCAATTCTCTCTGCATTTAACCCATCCTAGCTGTGTGGCTAGGAGCAGTGGGCAGCTGCCGTGCAGTGCCCAGGGACCAACTCCAGTTCGTTTTGCCATGCCTCGGTCAGGGGCACAGACAGGAATATTAACCCTAACATGCATGACTTTTTGATGGTGGGGGAAACCGGAGCATCCGGAGAAAATCCCCCGCAGACAAGGGGAGAACATGCAAACTCCACACAGAGGACGACTTGGGATGACCCCCAAGGTTGGACAACCTCGGGGTTCGAACCCAGGACCTTCTTGCTGTGAGGTGACAGTGCTAACCACTGGGCCACAGTGCTGCCCGGATGAAGGTGTACCAGCACACCTATCAGCACTGACAGACATGCAGGCACTAACAATTGATATCAGCAAACTCACTACAATGGTCTTGGTTTTTTTAGTTACTCTTTAAGCGATCAGTCGGCGTACAGTGAACTTTCGGAGATGCACACACAATGTACGAATACACTCAACACACATGCTCAAACAACAAACATGCACAGACATACACCTGTTTACCCACCAGAGTTAGTGAAGATCTTGCTGCCGTCATGAGAAAAGGCCACTCCTGCAACTTTACCGTTGATTTTCATACTGCGCACCACCTCCCTAGTCTGAAAACACAAACACACACACACACACATACACACGCACACACGCAGGTTACAGGTAACATCAACAAAGTCACAGTCAACCCTTTACAAAGTTGCAATGAATAGACCATTACAGAATAAAATCAAATCACGGTCATTATAAACATCCATCATTATTTCACTGTGATTTTTCAGGCAATAATGTAATTTGAATATTCTACATCGATTTTTATTTTGCTTTCGATCTTGTTGTTTGCTAAACCTTTATCTTTTAGTGCCTCCTCGTTTTTCCTCGCTTAAAAAAAGTTTTATGACTTTATTCTCTAATTTTTTTGATTGCAGAAAAAAATTGTACACTTTCTAAAAACTCCTGAACATGTAGTTAGTTTTTTTTCTCCTTTCCCCTCCCCAATTGCACTTGGCCAATTACCCCACTTTTCCGAGCCATCCCGGTCGCTGCTCCACCCCCTCTGCCATCCCAGTCACTCAGCCATCCCGGTCGCTGCTCCACCCCCTCTGAGGCAAGTGGTAGTCAGCAACCCTCCCCCGACTACCACTTGCCTCCTCCGATACATGTGGAGTCGCCAGCTGCTTCTTTTCACCTGACAGTGATAAGTTTCACCAGGGGGACATAACACGTGGGAGGATCACGCTACTCCCCTCCCCCCCGAACAGGCACCCCGATCGACCAGAGGTGCTAGTGCAGCGACCAGGACACATACCACACATCCGTGCTTCCCACCGGCAGACACGGCCAATTGTGTCTGTAGGGATGCCTGACCAAGCCGGAGGTAACACGGGGATTCGAACCGGCGATCTCTGTTGGTAAGCAACGGAAAAGACCGCCACGCCACCTGGATTATTCTGTATTTTTTTGATCGCAGAAACACTCTGTACACTTTCTAAAAACTCCTGAATATGTAGTTTAGTTTTTACTGAAATGTAGCCTAGCTAATCCTTTAATTCATATTTATTTTTCGCATGACAAAATCTTTTTTTAATCTCTCACTTTAACAGCCTTGCCTTCTGATGTCTGAAATATGCAGTAGAAGTTCAAGTTGAAGTTACAACTGAGTTCAGATGACTGGTTGATTTGAATGCACCATCCTGAGTGATGTCTGGGGCTGATGGGCTCTCTGTGTCCCTCACAACCTACTTTGAGCGTCATGACATGCAGATATCCGTTGTTTCCGGTGAGCAGCAAAGTTTCTCCTTGTGGGGCGACGTAGAAGTCCTTCACCCGGGGCTCATTCAGGCCTGCAGAGAGACACAAACACCAAAACAGTGAACACCACCTATGCTTTCCAGACCAGGAAACTGCACCGTATCTCCGAGTCGGTCTTGCAACGCACAACATGGATAAAAGGACATGAGATGTAAACACTGTATATTAGAGTGTATGACAATGTCTGCAGGAGTGTTTCCATACCTGAGAATATACGACTGTCAAAATATCTTAGTTGCCAAGTAAAGGATTAAGAAATGATTCATATCTTTCTGTACGTAGCGAAAAAGCAAAAACTAATCATGAAAAATAGGATCTACCCAATCTTAATACTGGGTCTCTGTCTTAAGAATTTTATATACATGTCCCCCCCCCCGCTTTTTCCCCAGTTGTACCTGGCCAATATTCCCTGTCTCAACCATCCCGGTCGCTGCTCCACCCCCTCTGCTGAGCCGGGGAGGGCTGCAGACTACCACATGCCTCCTCCAATACATGTGGAGTCGCCAGCTGCTTCTTTTCACCTGACAGTGAGGAGTTTTGCCTAGGGGATGTAGCGCATGGGAGGATCACGCTATTCCCCCCCAGTTACCCCTCCCCCCCGAACAGGCGCCCCGACTAACCAAAGGAGGGGCTAGTGCAGCGACCAGGACACATACCCACACCCGGCTTCCCACCTGCAGACACAGCCAATTGTGTCTGTAGGGATGCGCGACCAAGCTGGAGGTAACACGGGGATTCGAACTGGCGTTCCCCATGTTGGTAGGCAATGGAATAGACCGCTATGCTACCCAGATACCCCTCTATATAGCATTTTAAAATTGTAGTGATATGAAACATTGTTGCTATGGAAACAGAGGGAACATCAGCTGGAGTGGGTGGTTTTAAATGGTTTTGTTACGTTACGGAGAGAACATGTATTTTTATAATTCCCAGTCTTTCTTCTCCTGTCATCTTGTCCTTGTTCAGATTTGAATCCAGCCCAACAGGTTCACATTTATGGCTTTAGACTTTAGTGGCCACATTACTAAATACGGCCACCTTCTGAAAGATGCTAAAACCTTAACCTTCTCCAGAGCACCACACAAGCTGGATGACTCTTCATCCCTACCAGAAGAGCAGAGAATATTCCCTCTTTTGGGGGATGAACAGTTTATCAAACCAAAACTAATCAAGTGTCTTTGTCTCCGTTTTCCTCGTATTTTTTTATCTCTCTCCTAAACTCTTCTACGGCCTCCATTCCTCCCCCTCCTTCTCTTGTAAATGGCTGTCGCTTAGAAATATAAGATATCCCAGCACTCCTTTGAGACAAAAACAATAGACAATTACAAAAAAAAAAAAAGATTGATAAAGAGCAGCCACAATTTTTCTGTCTTCTTCGTCTTTTTTTTTTTTTTTGATTTTTCCCTTTTTTCTCCCAATTTAGTGGCCAATTGATCCCTATTTTAATTAAAACACCCACCCTTGTACTTCATGCGTTCGCCAACTGCATCTCTCCGGCCGGCAGTCTCGAAGGAGACCGCCTCCCCACTTTCGTGACAAGGCGACTCCAGGACGAACCACTGTTTTTTCCGACACACACAGAGACGCATTCACGTGACGAACACAAGCCAACTCTGCCCCCCTCCCGAAGACAGCGTTGCCAATTGTTGCTGCTTCATCGAGTCCGGCCATAGTCGGATCTGATGAGACCGGGGTGCGAACCCCAGTCCCCAGTGGGCAACTGCATCGACACAAAGCCAATGCTTAGACCGCTACACCACCGCGGATCCCTTCTGTCTTCTTTTTAAGTACTTCTTTCACGTCACAGTACAGTGATTAACACTGTTAATGTTAATGTTTGTCTTTCTTGAGTTCTAGCCCTTTTATCATCACACATCTCTCCTCAGGCCCACCACAACTGCTCTCCTTTCCTCTGACTGTCTGCCTGTCAATCAATCATTCCACCATCGTTAAGGTTCAGAGTGTTCTTTCCTGCCATCTGGAGCCTCCACCTTTCTCTCTGTCTCACCTCGGACCGAGTGCACAGGCACCACACGTCCCTCCATCATATCATACAGGTAGAACATCTTGTTCTTCATGCTGGTGGCCACCACCTTCTCCCCGTCAGCTGTGAACTGGGCTTTGTGGACCGGGAAGCGCTCAAGATTGATGCTCTGGATCTTTGGGTTGGTCTTCCCATCTACCTGCTCAGGAGGATAGGGATGGGGAGGGAGGGAAAGCGAGATTTTCACTTGAACTTGAAAAGATCAGATACCACGCAGGGGTCTGCTCTAAGCATTTTTTTAATCCATCCATCCATTCTCTAGGGATGGGTACCGAAACCCGGTATTAAACAGGCACCGGTGCTAGATTATTAAAGACTTATCTCACCAATTCCATTTCTAATTTAAAATAAAATGAAGACATTTGTCTATGATGCATTTTCGCTATTTCCAATCCAGAAGAGATCTCTCTCTCTCTCTCTCTCTCTCGGAGCCTGTCGTATATGTGAGCCGAGGGGGCCGGGCCAGCTCTCGGCCTCTCTCAGATGCGCGCACACACGCACGCGCACGCACGCACGCACACACACACACACACACACACACACACAGAGCCTGCTCTTAATGACAATGGCGGAGACAGAACTAAATGGTCAAAAGTCTGGTTATATTTCACTGGAGTTGATGCTGTCAGTGCTCATTGCCACAAGTCTTTTGCATACAAGGACGGAAACACAAGCAATCTTTACAAACATCTAGTGAAAGTGCATCAAATACAGGTGGCGAAATACACAGTTTTCAGCTGCCTAGCTCGTAGTTCATCTCTCGTTGCCCCATCCACCTCAGCTATGTTATGTGTGCTAGCAGCCTACTTAGCCCACACAGAGTTAACTAAATTATACAAACTCTAGCAGAGGTACCCGGAGTTGCCCGGGGAAAATGTTCTCACCAAAACAACCAACAAGATCTGATCTTTACGATATAATCGATGATGAAATATAGGATAACTTATGATATGATACATGTGATAAACAAATGTTGAACAATCTTATTAACGAAAATTATCAAATGTTATAATTTTCAATCCATTCATCAAGCTTCTTTGCCAATGTGTGTATTAATCACTCAGTGCTCAAGCGCCTCAGGGTAAACCACATTGTGTGTCTTGTGGCAACAAAAAATTGTCACACGCTTTGTGATAAGTAAGCTAAGAGTGCTCACCACTGTCACTCTTGCAACCTCCAATCCAGGGTGACAATCTGCACTAATAACCCTGGCATCGAGGCTGAAAAATTCCTTTGATTGATATGACATAACAATGTATGGCATTGAATATCAAAGAGACGCCACATTTTGCCACAAAATAAACTAAATTTTGCAAATAAATCTACATTTTTACTTGGTTTTTGAAATATTTTTTGAACTGTGCAATCCTTGGAAAGTGCTGATTCTAAAGACACCTTTCTTTTTGTTCTACGATGAGTATTTGTGGAGTTTTAAGCAAACATACAACCATACACTCTTGCTTTATATATATAGATGGGAGAGTGATTAAAAGTAACGCTCTGTCCAGACATGAGAAAATAAAGCAATGTTGATTCTTTCTTAATTTGTTTTGTTTTTTTCTCTTAAAAAAACAAAACAAAAAGAAGCGATAAGAGTACTGGATCAATAAGCAGTATCAGTAATAGTAGTAATGTTAAAATCTTAATAACACTCATCCCTACCATTCTCTTAGGGAAAGTGTTGGCCAGACTGTACCTGGAAGAGGGAGATTGACCTGTCGTGGCCTGCTGTCATGATGACCTGTGCCGAAGGGTGGAACTGGACTGTCGTCAGCCTTTTAGTTGACGTACGATCGCAGTTGGCATGGCTGCACTTTTTCATCTGAAAAAGACAGGGGCCAATTTACACCTGGTATTATCATGCAGTCTGGATGTGTTGTCTTCATAATGAAGTATGTAATCATACCCTTTGAATTTTCACCTGGTATCTAAATGTACGTTTTTTTGTCTGCACTGTGATCGGACATAATTTTTCACACAAAAGTGGCAAGGCAGTCTACTAAAACAAAGGCAAATAAAAAAAACAAAACGGCTGAAGAGCAGAAATTTAAAATGATAATTAAAGGAGTTCGTTTTATAACTCTCACACAAAAAAATGACGCTTTTGCTGCTGTCAAGTATGCAGCTGCGGTGAATATCAATACAGCAGCTTGGGCGTCCACGCAGCCTGGCGGTCTATTCCATTGTCTACCAACACGGGGATCACCGGTTTGGTTGGGCGTCCTTACAGACACAATTCGCTGTGTCTGCGGGCGGGAAGCTGGATGTGGGTATGTGTCCTGGTCGCTGCATTAGCGCCTCCTCTGGTCAGTCAGAGCGCCTGTTTGGGGGGGGGGGGACTGGGGGAATAGTGTGATCCTCCCATGTGCTACGTCCCCCTGGTGAAACTCCTCACTGTCAGGTGAAAAGAAGAGGCTGAGAGGCTGAGAGGCTGGCGACTCCACATGTATCGGAGGAAGCATGTGGTAGTCTGCAGCCCTCCCTGGATTGGCAGAGGGGGTGGAGCAGCAACCGAGATGGCTCGGAAGAGTGGGCTAATTGGCTGGATACAATTGGGGAGAAAAAGGGGAGGGGAAAAAAACACAGTGGCTTAAATTGTTGTGGGAGTGGTTTGTGCCAAAGTTTGACGAGTCTGGGTTGATGGGAAACTTCAACATGTGCTGCCATATGCTTAACTGTTTCCTGTGGGGGGTGACGTTTCTTTCCCGAGGTTGGGACTCTCACCAATGCGAGCACGCTGCATTTACACCTGGCTAATCACAGCTGATCACAATGCAAGCCAGACTAGCGTCAGAGGAGGTCTGGAGGATCCAAACAGGTTCCCATTGCAATCAGAGATGTATGTGTTTGTGCATTACTTTTCATTTTCACTTATCCACAGAAGACATCCAAATGCAGATCACATGCTAATGTGTAGGTGTAAATGGGGCCAAAAATACAGAAACAAAGACTCAAATATGCAGGGACAAAAAAAATCAATCTGAGTCACCCTCTCTTGTGTTCAATGAAATAAATGCTAGTAAACTTGAAAGTATAACCAGATTTAAAAAAATAACTGGGCTATCAATAACTTTGGACTATCAATAATAATAAAACATTCAATACATGTAAAAATGTTTGCCTCTTCTCATAAGTAACCATTATGGCTTGCAAGGTCCACATTTTCATTTTTCTCAGAACATTATAATCTTTTTAAACAGGATTAAAAGATATTTGTCAGTGTCTCACATGACTTATGGATAGTCACCAACAATATGATTCAATTTGATGATACCACCCCATAGCTCAAGATTATATGTTACAACAAATATCATAGCATGAAAAATACCCATGTTAGAAAAAAGGCACTTTTCCGAGAATATTCCTAAATTTTTTGCTTAATTCCATATCTTTTCTGGATCAGCAAACTATAATATTTAATTTACATATTTCATAACTGTTAGGATTTGCACACAAGCCCCAAAGGTGTCTCTTATCTGCCTCTTAAAATTTTAGCCAAAAGATTGAATTGTTGGGGTGGGCTAGGTTGGTAAAGTATGGTCGCCATTACTGACCTCCAGGATCCCTGCAGGCAGGCTGGCAGACGAGGACACAAAATTCCCCGTCTTCCTCAGAAGGTCATCATCTTCATCATCTTCATCCTCCTCATCATTATCATCCTTTTCCACTGATTAAGACACATAGATATGAACATTTTAAACATCAAGAAACCCTTGTTCAAGCATAACATCTTGCACAGATGACACACATTGATGGGGGGGCATGTTGTCAAAAAGTTGTCAAAAAAAATTATGTTTGTTTTTGCTGCTGCTAATCTCTTACCAGGTGTCCCTTAAAGAGAAATGTTTAAAGTTGAGGTGATTTACTGCTTTAAAAATTAGAGCTGTCGCAAATACCTTTTTTTTGGGCTTCGAATATTCGGCAACAAATTACAGCCGTAGACTATAAAAACTAAATTGCTTGAGCAGCTCAGTGGCGTGGGTCTATTCTGCTGCCTACCAACACGGGGATTGCTGGTTCGAACCCCGTGTTACCTCTGGCTTGGTCAGGCGTCCTTACAGACAATTGGCCGTGTCTGCGGGTGGGAAGCTGGATGTGGGTGTCCTGGTTGTTGCACTAGCGCCTCCTCTGGTCGGTCGGGGTGCCTGTTTGGGGTGAGGGGGAACTGGGGGGTATAGCGTGATCCTCCCATGCACTACGTCTCCTTGGCAAAACTCCTCACTGTCAGGTGAAAAGAAGCAGCTGGCGACTCCACATGTATCGGAAGAGGCATGTGGCAGTCTGCAGCCCTCCCCGGATCAACAGAGGGGGTGGAGCAGAGATCGGGATAGCAGGGAAAGTGCTCAACAAATAAGGAGCAAAATAGTCCAGTGAGTCAAGTAAATGACTTGACTCACTGGACTTTTATATATATATATATATATATATATATATATATATATATATATATATATATATATATATATATATATATATATAGATAGATAGATAGATAGATAGATAGATAGATAGATATCATCTCCCAGGGAAAGAAATTGCCGCCAATAACTATGGCAATGATCAAACGCTTCAATGCATTCGGTTCAGCCCTGTTAAAATTTTTTAACAAAATAAAAATATCTCTACATGCCTAGAGGCTTCCCAGCACCACAACCTTATACTGTTGGCCACTGGAGTAGTGGCTGGCTCAAAGTCAATTTTACTGCATTTATTGAGGGATGTGCACCGGCAGCCCTTCCAATCACAGGTCTGCTGCTTAAACTTTTCACTCAACATTTGCAATATAACATTTAAATGTGCTAATTTATCTGTGCTCCATGAGGCACATGACAGTAAAACAGCCTCCTGACACAGTACTCCAGAGGTAAGATCTGTGAAAGCTTGAGATGATGTTTTGTTACCTTTCCTCTTGTTCTTCTTCTTCTTGACTTTGGTTTCAGCCCAGGATGGAGTGCCTCCCATGGACTTCTGAAACCTGGTAACAGACAGACGGAGAGAAGAGGATGGAATGTGTGGTTGAGATAGAGACAACAAGAGACAAAGGGGGCAGAAAAGGAGAAGTGATGTATGTAGACAAAGACAAAGAGACTAACAGACACACAAACCAGAGAAGGAAAGAGACAGTGAAGGGAAAAAAAGCCAGGACAGGTAGGAAAAGAGAAATAGGGAATATTAGAAATGAGAGTCAGGCGACAGACAGAAAAAGACAGCGAGAGAGAGAGATGGTGATAGATAGAAAGAAGGAAAGAGATGGGTGAAGATAATGAAAGAGAGACAGTAATAGGCAGAAAGACGGTGAAACAGGAAAAAAAAACATGGGAGTTAGAATGTGGTACATCACATAGTGTATGTGTGTGTCACTCACTGCTCCTTCATCCTCTTTTGTAACTTCTGTTTAGTCATTGTCATCTCCTTATCTCCTTTCATCAGATTTCTGCGGTAACGATGGGTCATGTCCACCCTGGGAGAAAGAGAGAAAAGATGGTGATGAGAAAGAGCAGGACACAAAAGCTGAACTGAGAGGAGCTCTCTGGTGCTCCATGTAAAGATGAGAAAATTCAGCTTCCAAAGGAAATGGGGGGGGGGCAATAGAAGGTTCCCATATGTCAGCAAGAACAACGATGACTCAACCAAATAAACAACATGTCTGAAGGGCATTATGATCAGTTGACAAAATGGACATGGTGAAAAAATGGCTACAGGTATTGATAAGTTGTGCAACTAAACTGAAGAGCAGGATTACACTAGCTGTGATGACTGAGATTTAGAAGGTCAGCAGCAACAAAAATGTATTTCATCACTGACCTGGGTGGTGAAATTTGCTTTGGAGGGACACAAAATGTGTTCCCTGCTTATTTTGTGGTGACCAGCTACTGTCTATATGGTATATAACTTCACTCTAACTTAGGATGATAGTTGCTTTGGTCCAGTGTTGGTGGTCTAAAACTGAAACAAGTTCAGAACAGTCAAAATGCGATGGCATCCCACTTCACTTGAGTCTTTTGGAGTGCACAGGGCCATTGTTTTTAGCACATCTCACTGACACTTACTGTGAGAAATCTTCTTAAAATGCCCTATGACAGGAATACTATCTGAGCCAATTTTCTCTCACAAACACACACACATACAGATGCACACGGGCTTCTTCTTACTCTTCCTCAATCTCATCATCCTCATCCTCCCAGGCAGGTTTACTGGATGATGGGACCTGAAGGTGGGCCTCACTCTCCCCTTCTGATTCTCCAGAGTCATGATGGTCGGTATCGTCGTCCAACTGGGTTCCACTTTGTCCATCCTTAAAAATGAGTAGAAGGCTTGAGATGGTGCTGGACAATATGGAAAATATTACTACCATGATAATCAGATGGACTTTTACACGATATCGATATGTTTCAGTATCTGCTTTTATATGCAAAAATATCATGCTTAAGAATCTAGCTGAAGTTCATTGTAGTGGATTATTTGGTCAAGTATAACTTCAAACCAAAACTAAATTTCTCACGAATATTTCAGACCTTATTTTGTGCTAGGTAACATTTTGTGATGGGTAACTGATTCTCTCTATCATTAATCTAGACAACAAATCTATCACATTATGTCAATAACCGAATGTCATCCAAATACAATACCATCAAAGATAATGGATGATAGTATTGCACTATTGCCCAACCCTAATCACAACACATTAACACAAAATCGTATGCAAACTATTTATATGTATTTATGCTATTAAACTAGGATGTGCTCCAACATTCTTAACGTTTGCAAATATTACTCCCTTCAAATTTACAAGTAATCCCACAAGAAACACTGAGAAATGTAGCCATTAGCAGGGCTATCCGGTCAGCTTTAAAATATTCCTTATTAACCCGTCTTCTGATGGAAAACACCTCACAGCTATACTGTTAATATCTCATCTCCGCTGCAGATGCGTTGTAGCAATAATGGCCAACTTTAACTAGATCATTTAAAACGCAGTAAAAAGTTGCACTGCTCTGGAACAGGTAGGCATTAGTAGTTTAAACTTTTACACTAACCCTCAAATCCAGCCACTTAAATCAAGTGTCGCAGTACACAGACAATAACGGGTAGAGAAACCAAAGTTAATTGCCGCAAAATCCGGCGGTGATTAGTATCCCATAATGTTGGGTCCCTGGATGATTTTGTGAGACATAAAAATACTACGTAGAGAAATAGCGAGGGGACATGTGCATTTACAAAGCAAGTGATAACGCATGCTAGAGAGAGACATAAGGGGAGAGGTGGGGAGGTTTCTCCTTTAGCTTAGCGTCGTTACCTCCACGAGTCGCTCCACCAGCTCGTCCTCTGCCCCGAAGACGAGATCTTCTAACTGTTTGACCGACGGGTCCTTCTGTCCCAAAACCTTCAGCGTCTTCACATTTTTCCGCCGCTTTATTTCTTCTTTTTCGGGATCATATTTGAGTACCAGGGTCCTCTTTTTGGTTGAGGGTTTCTCATTTGTGTCGGGTAACTTTATCACTTCCTCCATGTTCAGCGCGCAAAACACCACCTACCGAGCAGTCCGGGAGGGAGCCGTTATAACGCCAAGAGTTTAATTACTATGCAACTGAATATAGCACTATTTTAAATTAGTTAGTGAATTATGAACGAATTCGATTCGGAATCAACACTTCCCACATGGTGAAAATGTTTTCGTTTAGAAGCACTTCCGGCTCAGGAACTTGTGACCTCGGAAAGGTTTAATTGGAGCTCGTGGGAAATATCGCGATATCTAGAATTAGAGGCTCTGACGAAGACGTTCAAGATCCGAGGTGTAGCTGCTCAAGTCTACCACTCTTAACTACAAGTGACACGCAAATGATTGTGAATGGCCCAAATTAGAAGAATTAGATCCTGCACCAGGGTTCGTACGGTCATGAAAAACCTGGAAAAGTCATGGAATTTTAAAATGCAATTTCCAGGTCCTGGAAAAGTTATGGAAAATAATATTTTTTCAGAAGTTTTGGAAAAGTCATGGAAATATATCTAAAGTTTCATCAATTAATCCAAACAAAATCGATGTGTCATAATAAAATGGAAATTGCCACGGACCGTCGTGATATTTTGGTGGTGTGAAAAGTTTATTCAGTCTGGCTCAGTCTGTGTTACTGGGCATGCGCCGTGCAAGCGCCTAGGATCTGCAGGCACGCCCACTAGCCTGCAGTTGCTTCTGCTAGCAAACGGACCATTTCGACAAAATGCCAGGGAAGTGCGGCTTCAATAATGCATGGCTTTTTAAGGGTAAATACCAATTATGGCTGGCAAAAGACACTGCTCGTTAGCCACTTGAAGGGGAAAAAGCACAAGACTGTAGCCGCAGTTGCTAGCAGTGCAATACCCATAGGTGAGTTTATGAACGCGGATGCTGTGAGGATGTCCAGCAACACTGCTACAGTTTCCACAGCAACAGAGCGGACAACTTTGGACGTTTCTGCAAAAAATGAAGTCCTCAAAGCGGAGATACTGTGGGCACTAAAAATCATGAATTCACACTACTCATTCAAGTCATCCGAGGACACGACCCGTGTTTTGGCCGCCATGTTCCCGGACAGCCAGATTGCAGCGAAATGTACCTGTGGTGAGAACAAGTGTGCCTATGTCTGCACTTTTGGGCTTGCTCCGCCGCACTTTAAAAGACTCTTACTGTCAGAAGTGTCCCAACAAAAGGCATATGTAGCGCTGTTTGACGAAAGCCCAAACCACCGTTTGCAGTCCAAACAAATGGATTTACACGTGAGGCTGTGGGATGGCGCAGAAGTAAAGACTAAAGACGACACACTGAGTTCCAGACTTTGCATATTCCGTCTCTAGTTTTAGGAGTGGAAGTTAATTTTGGAAGATTTATTTAATTTATTTATGTTATGTCTTTTTTTATACTGACAACTCATGTACTGATTACTGAGTAATCAGTAGTTAGCACTGGCATTCCTACCCCAATGCCCTATTTCTCTGTTTATCTCTGACAGAAAATGTGATGGCATTTTTATCTTTTGAGACATTGACAAAAATGTTAAACCGTTGGAATTAAAATATGAGAAAATTTATCTAAGTGTGCCTGTCTGGTGTTTTTTTTTTTGTTTTAGAGAGGCACCATACATTTCAGATGTAAACCTAATTTTACTTCGTGTTACGATAATTAGTTTTCGGTGGTCCCATTGAGATAAAATAATTTCTTTTGGTCATGGAAATTCAGTAAAAGGTTTTGGAGAAGTCATGGAAAATCATTGGTGAAAAAGTGTAAGAACCCTGCTGCACGATGAAATACTTGTCAGATATTTCTCATCTGTAGGTCTAAATTAGATAGTTTAACATATTGGTACGTTTGGGTTCTCAGAGCAGCTATCTTTGTTGGTTGGCATGTTGTAGATATAAGCTAGGAGCCACAAATAATGTAGAAGTTCCAGCAATCTAATACGTTATGGAAAACCGTCCCTGTATTTAAACCCTAACCATTTATACGGCCAATTACCAAAGAAGGCTCAACCCCCCCCCCCAAAAAATGCACCCCAAATGACCAAATAACACACGGACAGTTTTACTTATTTGGACACCGACCTTTTAATCTGAAGTTTTAGCTGAAACCGTACAACAGCTGGCTGCGCGAAAGACGTGCGAGAACGAGTCAAAGAAATTGATGGGGTTACGATTTTAGGATCAGAAGGAGAAAGAAATTAGAAAAGCGATGAAGAAAAAGGATGGAGAAAATTTGAGAAGGAGATAATTAATTGGGCAGTGTTTATCTCGACGCACAAATCTAGGCTTTTATGCATCTTAAGGAACGGGAGCTTAAACAGACCCATTATCTCCCAAGGACAAATTGCAGGGAAAGATGGAGTATGCGAGATACCATCATCCCCCCCATCTACTTTCCATATTTGTTTAGTCCCACAATTTTATCCTCAAGCCTATTAGACTAACAGTGCTACTTTTCTACCAAGGTATTGTTTTTTTTAAATCAATGGCAAGTATTAAGTCACTTATTAAACAATTCACATATTTTCATTAATCTTTTCAACATAGATGTATACAAATCCTGAATCAACGTGTTTTACAGCGACTGTTTCATAAGGCAAAAGATGAGCGATGGATGGAAGAGGGGGAGGACTACGAAGAGGAGTAAGCATTTTGAATGACAGTTAAGGGTGCTTGTTGTTGCCATGTCTACAGTCAGTAGGAAAATGATGCCGGAAATTTTGAGTAAAGTGCCATTTTCCCACCAAGAATCCTTTTTGTCATCGTACAGTTTGTCAGTAGAGGATACCGCAACAGGGAAAGTTAGGGCTACGTAGGTACAATTACAACCCCAAACCTAACAAAACACAAAGATCCTCTAAGTCAGACTTGCATTGGGGGTTCAAAACCAGTTGTAAATGGGGCTGAAAAGCCTGGACCCCAACCAAACCCCAACCAATTTCCCTTACCCCGTTTTCACATCTGTATGGACAAAAAAAGTCTTGCTCTTTCAATATCAACAACCATGGAAGGACCCTTTGAAACAAGATTTCTAAAAAAAAAAAAACAAACAATGAGCAAAACTCCTTCACTACTGCAGCCACAGGGTCTTTGAAGACACGTTTCATGTCCTCATGACAGACCATAACTCATAACAGTGGGCCTCCTGAAGGCCATCTGGGTTGGAGGGGGCTTCACGTTAAGGTGCCAATTTCGGTAAGGATAGGGTAGGGAAACCTACTTTTAGTAACCAGCCAAGAAAAAAGTTTCTACCTGATGAGCTTCAATAGACTTAAAACAAGGCCACACCATTAATGTTTACACAAGGAAATGATAAGTCTAAGCATTAGTGTTAACTGTATCCGGACAGCCATATTTTTCATTGGGGGTCCTTATACTTTGTTATGATATCTAGATTAAAAAAAAAAAGGAAAAAAAAGAAATAGTTGTTAGTGATCATCATTATTGCAGAATTGTTATTAAAGCTGGTATCAGTGTAGTCTGAAAACCCATATTAGATACTAGGTCATTATCAGTGTTAACGTGGCACTGCCATGCTGTATTGTCCCTGCAGCATGAGTCAGGGGATCTGTAAGGTTCTCATCTTGGGACCATCACTATGACCCAGTCACATTAAAACAGTGGTAATCCTGTCAGGTCAAGACACATAAAAAACAAAACAAAACAAAACAAAACAAAGCATGACACATTTTTAGGTTCTGGACTATAATGTGGGAAACACTGAACGGATGCACAATCCACTTCATTGTAAATTAAAAACGCAAAACAAAAGAAAGTGTCACATTGGGTTCAAATAATGGGGACAAAAATATTTCTGTGCTCGTTTTAACCCTCCCTGAATATGAAATCAGTGGGGTTTTAGCTCGCTGAGACAATCCATTGTGTATTGGATAAGTTGTGAAACCGACAAACATTTTAAGATGGGTTTCAAATATCCTGTGACCGTCAAAACTATCCTATATGGCAAACACCACTGATCTGGCACTCTGAGGTTAAAACACATGCTACCCTTTTCTTTTCTTTTCTTTTTTTTTTAATACTACTTTAATACCGATTCTCTCTACTGGCCCACAGTTCATCATTGTTAGATACAAGCAACGTAAAGGATGGAATGAAAAGGAATGGATTAGATAAAATTGGTCTGTGTTCACACTTTTCTGCCTTTTCCAAACTGCCCCACCTATTTTTTTATTTTTCAATAACCAACATTTTCGAAGTGCTATTCAGAAGCGCAGCAGACTTTAAGTACTTTTTCTGAGTCGACCAATCACAACAGCTTCTGCGCTGTATTGCCAGCAGCCAGTTTGTGCCGACAGGCAGAATCAATGTGGCGAAAACAAACACAAAAGTTGGTCAGCTTCGAGAAAGTCTCAATAGGAAGTCAGCGTTGGAACATATTGGCTTATTGTGTGAGCTTCTGTTGGGTGTTCAAGAGTTGTAGCTTCTTTTTTTTTTGCATGCCAAGAGTAGCAAATACTCAACTACTGCTGTTAGTTAGTTGGCAAAAATTTGGTTAAGGCAGAGCATTTCCACCAAAAAAGTGGATGGTGTGAACACAGCAATGGAGGGTTACCCCATCTTGGATTATCCAATAATACTGCATGTAGAATCCCAAGGTTGCCCCATCATGCTTTTTAACATAGACTGATTAAAGAAAGATAACATGCATCATTTCAGGTATTTCCTCAGAGGAGAGAGGGAGGAAGGAGAGAACATTTCATTTGCTGCAGGATCCCCACATAAACAAAGACATCATCACACACACGGAAGACTGAAATCACGATTGTCTCGGTCCCATCAATCCCCTCACACCCCTATTCCAACAACATGGTACATTCCAGTCCCATTTATCTAACCATGGAGGAGACCATTGACATCCTTGCAGCAGGAGGGTAAGTTGGCTAGCTGTTGGGTTAGATTCATAGAGGAGGAAGAGAAGGCGGGTTCTCAGTTCAATTTTGCCCATCTTGGCACTTGTGTAATTCACCTCCTCAAAAGTCTTTTTTTTTTCCAGAGGAAAAAAACTATTCAGTATGTGAAAACTCTGCTGTAATGGAGGCTTAAGATGATTTTGATATCACTTTCCTCCCTTGCATGTCCTCAAACAGAGCCAGGCCATTTTAAGAGTCTGGTCACTCAAATCATAAGTTTTCCAAAATAGTTCCCATTGCTTTCCATTTCCTGGGATTTTTCATGGATGGGTTTATGGCTACTGGAAGTTCCCACAGAGATGGTGCTCCAGGTTTGGAGCTGCTGTCCACCTGGACCTGTTTCCATGGCAATCAGTTTTTGTGCAGCTTCTAAAATGTTTTGTCTTATTGCATTGTTCTTTAGCACAAGAAAAGCAGTCTGGTCAGTCTCGTTACGTGACGTTCCATCAGGTCTGTGTGCATGGTTTAATCCACAGTACTGGTTCCTATGTTTATCCCCAGAGTCAGGGGACGGCAAACTCGTTAATTACACAGTGAGCGAGCAGCAGACAAATACAATATTTCAACTTCTGACAGGCAGGAAGGGTATCGGACAATTTTATATTTTTAGTAAATGGGTCCAGTTACTATACAGAAAATGTTTCTCATCTGCTGAATGCATTGCCCCCCATGCTGAGCTGCGGTAATACCCCCAAATGTACCAAAGTAGCTTCATAAGTCATCCAGACAGATCGAACATGCCCATGGACCAGCTAGTCTGTTTCCTGCCAGGACCCTCTCACAGTCTGTCTACTACCTTGCTGCAAATTGCTGAAACCTCCCAGAATTAAGTGTCTTTACATATCATCACCCTCATCCAATGTCCTATTAACATGAATAAAACCAAAAGAAAAAAAGAAAAAAATTTGGGTGATTGACATTTGAATTTTTTTAAGAATCTCTTTTCAAGACGCATATTGAAGTTTGAGCAAGTGAATGCAAAGCGAGCCATCAGCAATACAACAGCATGCAGGCTCTGAAAAAAAAAAAAAAAAAACAGCCCTTGACAAATGCCGACTTAAAAAAAAACAAAAGTGCTTCTGTTCAATCATTTTGGATTGAGTTCTCTTCACATTTGTTGACAATTTGGGTCTTAATCTAGTAGTTCATTATGGAGATCTTAAACACCGGACCAACACTGGACACAGTTTTAACAACAGCACTTTATGGGGCACGGGAACATGATCGTCAGACTTTTTCCACAAGTCAAATTTAACCCAATTATCTGAACCACGCATTTGGCAGTGAAAATGAAAGTGAATGTTAATAGTTATCTGAAATGTCCAATATTATCTACGGTTCACAACATTGCTGAGCTACTTCCTGGTTCAACACGCAGGAATGACAATCTTACTTATGGCAGGTAGTAACCACCGACTAACTACCTGGCCAGCGCAAATGAGGAAGTCATAGATAA
Organism: Lampris incognitus; assembly: GCF_029633865.1. Lineage (NCBI taxonomy): Eukaryota > Metazoa > Chordata > Actinopteri > Lampriformes > Lampridae > Lampris > Lampris incognitus. Next base: position 22,104,814 of record NC_079220.1, on the reverse strand, counting down.
TGGGAAATCCTTAGATAATGCGCGGCACAGTGGCGCAGTGGTCAGCGCTGTCGCCTCACAGCAAGAGGGTCCTGGGTTCAAACCCTGGGGTTGTCCAACCTTGGGGGTCATCCCAGGTCATCCTGTGTGTGGCGTTTTCATGTTCTCTCCATGTCTGCGGTGGGTTTTCTCCGGGTGCTCCGGTTTCCCCCACCATTAAAAAGACATGCAGGTTAGGGTTAATACTCCTGCCTGTGCCCGACCAAGGCATGGCAAGACGAACTGGAGTTGGTCCCCAGGCGCTTCCCACTACTCCTAGCTACACAGCTAGGATGGGTTAAATGCAGAACGTAATTTCCCCACGGGGATCATTAAAGTATATCAAAATAAAAAAATAAAAAATAATAATGATGCATACAGCCTAACAGACACACTACGTTTTTTGTCATTGTTTTGAAAGGACAGGTTTAAGGCTCGTGTTGCGATGCCAGTGATGCCTGTAATGGGGTAGGGTGTGGACCAGCTGCCCAAGTCAGCCTCATTCACTCAGGGCAGATAAAATGGCTTAAACTCCAGAGACACAACAACATTGCTGCGAAGCTGTGCCTGGAGGTGGTCCTGTGTCCAAAATCAGCAAAATGAAGCTGATGAGTGAAATGACATTATAATTGATGTACATGATGGCAAAAAATATGAGCATAAGAACCAGATTGTAAAAAAAAATGGAAGTGGATAAAGTCCAGATGAATGTTATTTCCAGAGCAAGGAAACAATGCCTTGTAATTAGATGTTTTGTTGCATTTTAGAGCACGGACATCTTGAAGAAGGGTGCGTTTCAACATGTCTTTACACTTTAACAGGGATGGACGTGTTTGGCTGTGATGAAAGGACTGAACTTGTAACCCATACGTTGTTTCTTAATCCTGGAGAATGGCTTTTTACTAACCCCCCCCCAAATAAAAACAAAAATAATTAAAAAAAATACTCTTAACTACAGCAAATACTCTTCACTACAGCCTTCTGAGGAGTTGTGTTTCAGAAACCACCAGAGGTCCTTTCACTTCCCAGATGAAGCCTTATGCCATGTTGGGCATCGTCTTGAACATCATCAGGTAGCTATAATACAAGCCAACAACGACATAATTTAGGTGGAACTGTTTGTCTCCAGGTTGACGATAGCAGGTGCACTAATGAACAACATGCACGAGTGGTCAAGCTGGCGAGATGAGGTGGAGACAGGCGTCGAAACAGTTGACCACACACACCCCCACCACATGGTGTGGTGCGATATAAGGTGCAGGTTTGCCAGCAAGAACAGGCAGTCTGGCCCAACTGCCTCAAGGTTACGCTCTATACGGGTAGCAGCAGGTTAAAAGCCTTTAAATTAATTTTTTTTTAAATCTTCTACGCAGTACTTGTACTATATATTCCACGTTCTTCTGTTTTAAATCTCCCTCATTTTGAGAAAACAAGTCTTTCCAAATCAGTCTTCTTTTGCATTAAGAATCCAAGGTTTAATCTTAGAAAATGAGAGCTGTTCTGGTCCTCTAGCTCCTTTCCTGTCCAGTCGCTTGCTCTTGCGGTTCCTTGTGAGAGGGGCTGGAGAACAGCCAAACTGGATCGGTTCGCGTAGCTGTCTGCCACGCTCTCAGATCAGTTGCTCACATCCAGTGAGGAGTGAGTGTCGATGAGGCCAAGATGAACTGAGGATAGAGGCTGGATGCTGCAGAAAAAGTCTTCAAATGAAATGATGTGTGTGTGTGTGTTTCTATGAATCTGTTGGTATCTGTGTGTATATAGTTACATCTATGGAGTGCCTCTATCTATACATGTGTGTTTCTGTTTGTATCTGTAAATGCTTGTGCATGTGTCCTTTATGTGTGGGAAAAAAGTATACATATATACCCATGTAGATATGTATGTATGAATGTGTGAAAGAGAGAGAGAGAGGAAGAGAGAGAGAGAGAGAGAGAGAGAGAGAGAGAGAAAGAGAGAGAGAGAGAGAGAGAGAGAGAGAGAGACTAGGAGTCTAGTCCAGCTTTGATAGCCTTGGTTCACCTCCCAACTGGAGGAAGTGGAGGGGCTCCCCTCATCACTGGAACAACAGACAAACAAACAAACAAACAAACAAACATCAGACAGATAATAATACAAACCAACATTATATGAGTCAGCCAGTACTAACTGAATGAGATTTACTGTTTTGGTCTGATTATGAGACAGTCCTGATTTTAAGACAACTCAACCTTTTCAAAGACTTCTTTTTCTAAGTTTCATGAAAGACCAAATGTTGTCCTTCATTCGGAAATACTTTTACTAAACAAAAGTGCTCTGGTAATACAAAACCAGAAAATCCGTTGTACACAAGAGGTAGGATAAATTTACAGAGAATACTACTAATAAAATATAGAGTAGGCAGATTGAGATAATGAAACTGGATTGTAAAAATAAAACCAAGAGTGCTTTTTCTGTAAGGAAATCACATACTGCAAAAAGAAAGAAAGAAAAAAGTAGCTTCTTTCTAATGTAGCTTAGGAGCAAACGCTGAACTGGGTTTGCTGCCATGCAGTTGGACAGGCTATTGCTGCACATCACTCTTTTACACCAGCCAAGCTCACTTTAAACTCAGTTGTGGGTATGCAGTTTGTTGGCTAATCCCGAAGCTTTCAGCTGGGAAAAAAAAAGCCTCTTAGAAGCAAAACAGAGGTATGTCCATCACCTGTGACTTATCTGCAGTCTCCTATAATGCTCTTCAAAGTGGATGCTTTTGGGACCAAAAAAATGCCTCCCTGCCTGCTAGCATTCGAAGCTGGTCTTCCCCGTTTTCCCACATTACACTGTCATGCCATACTTCTTGGCCAAGAGGGACCTATTTGACACCTCCAATTCCCGGCCACCACATTTTAAAATTGTCAAAAATCTTTCTCATGGGCATCCGGGTGGCGTAGCGGTCTATTCCGTTGCCTACCAACATGGGGGATCACCAGTTCGAATACCCGTGATATCTCCGGCTTGGTCAGGCGTCCCTACAGACACAACTGACCGTGTCTGCAGGTGGGAAGCCACATGTGGGTGTGTGTCCTGGTTGCTGTACTAGCGCCACCTCTGGTCGGTCGGGGCGCCTGTTTGGGAGGAGGGGGAACTGGGAAGAACAGCATGATCCTCCCATGTGCTACGTCCCCCTGGCGAAACGCCTCATTATCAGGTGAAAAGAAGAGGCTGGCGACTCCACATGTATTGGAGGAGGCATGTGGTAGTCTGCAGCCCTCCTGGGATCGGCAGCGACCGGGGCGGCTCGGAAGAGTAGGGTAATTGGCCGGATACAACTGGGGAGAAAAAGGGGGGAAAAAGCCCCCCCCCCAAAAAAATCTTTCTCATTCCTCAGGTTAGTTGGTCTACTGTGGAAAATCTATTCTTATTGTGATCACTGGGTTTTCTAGATTTATCCATCTTTTTCTCTCTCCCCCTGACATTTATAGGACTCATCCTGCTCCAAGTAAGTAAGGGAACCCCCGCTTTACTGGAAATTGGCTCCAAACACAACTGGTTGTTGTGAAGTGTAAGTAAAAATGTTTTAAGTGTAGTTCCCAAATTTAATTTGACTGCTGTTTATTCCACTGTATTTTCAGCAAAAAAGAAAAAAAAGAAAAAAGAAAAAAAAGTACCACCTTTAAGCTGGGGCAATAGAGTTAATGAATTAGCTAGTAAACCAATTACTTGATGTGTTAGCTCTTAGAGCTTGTGTGAGTAAGCCCGTGTAAGCGTGTGGATGTGGATACCTCTGTTAGCCTTGCTGGGGTAGATCTTGGTGAAGTGGCGATATTCATCTGGGGGAGGGAAGTCATCCAGAGAATGGAAAGAATACTTAGACTCAAAATCATCTGTTAAAGAGGAGAGGGGAGGAGGAGAAATGAGAGGGAGAGACAGACGGTAAAGAAGATAAGTGGTGGATAGAGAAGAGATTAGAAGAGAAGATTGGGAGAGTTGGCGCAGGAAAATTTTAATCACTTTTTTCACCATCAGTGTGAAAGACAAAAGATTCAACTAGACAAGTGCACTCAGTAGAGTGCAGACCCCCGACCAGGCATATCTCCCTTCCCTGGTGTTCGAACTTGGCAACAAACCACCTCTTTTTTCGCCTACCGGGAAAAGGTAAACTATGGAGGCACTGCCAGCATATTGCCCCTTCTCCGGTGCTCGGACTTAGGCGAAAAACCAGCTGAGAAGTTAGCACTCAATTGCGGTGCAAAAACAGGTTTTTCAAAGATTTTGAATCACCTCAACCATGAGAGGTCCTTGATCACAGTCATAACTGTGCACAAACATGATTAGGCTGAAAAGCCCAGTAGTATGTGAGCTTAGCAGCGGACAGATGCACACACAAACAGAAAAAACACAGTTTTTCCAGCCATTATAAGACCTTTGCCCAGCGCCCAAGTCTTCTGAAGGGGTAATATGGAAAAAATAAGCTTTACTATACAGTGCTCAAGCTAAAAATCTACCTAATGAAAGCGTTTTGTCTGGCAGTCTGTGGATGCGCAGCCTCCTAGGTGGACCCTCGCAAGAATGCGACCAAGTCTTACATGAACTTGGACTTTGCAAAAAGAAAGGGTCTACTATGTGACTATTTTGGTGAGCATAAACAATTTAGCCAGCTTTATTATATTATGAAAATAAAGACAGAAGGAAGGGCGTCCAGGTGGCATAGCGGTCTATTCCATTGCCTACCAACATGAGGCTCGCGGGTTCGAATCCCCATGTTACCTCCGGCTTGGTCAAGCGTCCCTACAGACACAATTGGCCGTGTCTGCAGGTGGGAAGCCGGATGTGGGTATGTGTCCTGGTCACCGCACTAGCGCTTCCTCTGGTCGGTCGGGGCGCCTGTTCGGGGGACTGGGGCAAATAGCGTAATTCTCCCCCGTGCTATGTCCCCTTGGCAAAGCTCCTCACTGTCAGGTGAAAAGAAGCGGCTGGCGATTCCACATGTATCGGAGGAGGCATGTGGTGGTCTGCAGCCCTCCCCGGATCAGCAGAGGGAGTGGAGCAGTGACCGGGATGGCTCGGAAGAAGGGCAATTGGTCAAGTACAATTGGGGAGAAAAATGGGAAAATATTAAAAAAAGAAAAAAGATAGAAGGAATTTTGGTTCATCCAATGTTCCTCCAGTTCTCCTATGCTGAGATCAGCAGTGAATGATTTGCTAACTTGCAAAATACAATCCATTTCTCATTTACTTTCAAGACTCATACCCGAATACAATGTTTTGACACTGTCGCTGCCCGATCAAAGTCAACCATGTGCATTTGTACGCATGCGGGACTCGCATCTACAGTTGACTCAGATTGGGCAGCGACAAAGAGCAGTGTTGGTCAAGCAAGCTACAGAATGAATGAAGAGAGAGTGGCGGTAGCGAGAACAAACGTTTTTCAAAGGCTTTGAATCACTGCATCCACGAGAGGTTTTTCATCATACAGTCATAACTGTGCACAAAAAAATATTAGGCTGATAGGTCCAGTACCATGTGAGATTAGCTGCGGACAGATACACATGCACACACGACCAAATGCATTATTATCCCCTCCAGGTGGTAGCCTGGAGGGGATAATGAACCATCTCTGAATAGAGCCGGCCTGCATATTTTTTAAAGACTGAAGATCATGCAGCTAGTAAAAGCAGCTCTTTATAAGCTGACCTGGTTTAGAAAGAAAAATAAGAGTTGCAGCAACACACAGTAACCTTTTGGTCTGTTCACATAGAGGACAAACAAAAGAACAGGTGAGGATAAAAAGGAGAAAGAGTGAAAAAGGAAAAAAAAAGGAGGCAAAATAGCGATCTGCAAAAACTTCAATCGTATAAATTGGATCACAGTTTTGAACTATTTTTCAATAATAAGAATATCTGTCTTCTACAACGGAAGAAACATATATAATGATATATTAAACTATATACAAGCAAGTACATACACATTAGTTCATATTACTTTAACTGAGTTCTATCTAATTAACAAAGTTTTAGTGACCTTAAAATTTAACTTTAAACTTCAAGTCTCTATTCTTTAACTCCCACAAACTTCGGAACGTCAGAAAAGACAATATCGCTGCCACAACCATGCCACTGGAACTCAGCACCTGTCCTCTGGCCTCTATTTAAGCCCCATCCCTCTGAATGAACAGGTCTACCTTCTCATACACAGCAACCAAGTAACAGACAGACTCACCAACAAATGAGCGAGGGACAGAGGAATGTCCATTGCGGAGAGGAGGGGGGGGGTGGGGGAGGTCCGGCAGGGGTGCGGGAGGGCGGGGGAGGAGGGGGTTTTCCCCGGGTGGTGGTGGGGTCAGCAGAGGACAGTGAGGGGCTACCGTGCGTCCTGTAGGGAGGGAGTGGCGGGGCTTCTCGGCTGCCTGTCCTCGACGATGGCTGGCCTGGAACTGGAGGCGCTGCAGCAAGAAAAGGAGACAGCTGTCAGTACAAAGAGAAGACGTGAATGTGTTTGACTAACTCCAATGGGTGAATCATTCTCGGTTAAAAATCACTTCCATCAAGCATCATTATACACAGAAATGAAGGTTCAATGTGACATCCAGCATTTAAGGTTTGGCATATGGCTCTGTTGTCTCCATGGCGCCAGGGGTACCATGGAACAAGGCATTGGTTTTGGCATTCCAAATTTAGTATCCAAGCAAAACAATCTATGACAGTGTACACAACATTAGAACATTCTGGAGATGAGGGACTTCTGGGTGGCATAGCGATCTATTCCATTGCCTACCAACATGGGGATCGCCAGTTCAAATCCCCATGTTAGCTGCGGCTTGGTCGGGCGTCCCTACAGACACAACTGGCGGTGTCGGCGGGTGGGAAGCCGAATGTGGGTATGTGTACTGGTCACTGCACTAGTGCCTCCTCTGGTCGGTCAAGGCACCTGTTCAGGTGGAGAGGGGTAACTGGGGGGAATAGCGTGATCCTCCCACGCACTACGTCCCCCTGGCGAAACTCCTCACTGTCAGGTGAAAAGAAGCGGCTGGTGACTCCACATCTATCGGAGGAGGCATGTGGTAGTCTACAGCCCTCCCCGGATTGGCAGAGGGGATGGAGCAACGACAAGGACGGCTCGGAGAGTGGGATAATTGACCGGACACAATTGGGGAGAAAATGGGGGGAACCACCCCCCAAAAATAAATTCTGGAGGACACCAATATAGAAGAGGAGAGTTGAAATATTGCGTCATTTCTGTAAAGCAACTGCTGTGGAAACTATCAGATGACCAAGCATAAATTAAAGGGGGATGGGTCCTTTTTTGTGTTCATGAGGTTTTCATGTCATTCTTTGGCTTTTCAGTAGCGTTCCCTATGTATTCAAGCCCGAAAATTCAAATTTTAGTCGAAATATGTATGTTTAAGCACCAAAATGCTATTTTTCCAAGCCCTTCGAAAAACTTTTCCCCATGTGACCCAATATAGGTTTCTGCACTCTTTTAACACTTTCATCACTCTCCACGTTTACACTTTCAGCGAACTGTGTGTGTGTGTGTGTTGTGTCTGTGGAGGAGGGGTTGAGGGAGGGTCGTGTATCGGCACTATCCCGCGTCACTGCTTACTGCTATCGGCTGAGTGGGTATTTCCATTTGAGCAACCCAGAAAAGAACGCAAATGGCATCGCCCTTTAACCTTGCAGCTACATCTCACATAAATTACATAAAACATTAAAATGGTTCCTGTGGCGATATTGCATTGCTGCAGATAAAAGGAACAAATGATCGCAAAAAGGGAACTTCAACAGAGCAAAACCATATATACCAAGATACAATACAGTATATGTACAAAAGTATTGGGACACCTGGTCATTATACCTACAGCAGCTTTTATGACATCCCATTCTAAATCCATAGGCATTAATATGGAGTTGGTCCCCCTTTGCAGCTACTATAACAGCTTCCACTCTTCTGGGAAGGCTTTCCATAAAATTTTGGAGCGTGTCTGTGGGAATTTTTGCCCATTCATCCAGAAGAGCGTTTGTGAGGTCAGGCACTGATGTTGGACAAGAACACCTGGCTCGCAATCTCTGTTCTAGTTCATCCCAAAGGTGTTCGATGGGGTTGAGGTCAGCGCTCTGTGCGGGCCAGTCAAGTTCTTCCACACCAAACTCACCAAACCATGTCTTAATGGACTTTGCTTTGTGCACTGGGGCACAGTCATGTTGGAACAGAAACGGGCCCTCCTGAAACTGTTCCCACAATGTGGGGAGCATAGAATTGTCCAAAATGTCTTGGTATGCTGAAGCATTAAGATTTCCCTTCACTGGAACTAAGGGGCCTAGCCCAGCCCCTGAAAAACAACCCCATACCATTATCCCTCCTCCACCAAACTTTACAGTTGGCACAATGCAGTCAGGCAGGTAACATTCTCCTGGCATCCGCCAAACCCAGACTGGTCCGTCAGACTGCCAGACAGAAGCGTGATTCGTCACTCCACAGAACACGTTTCCACTGCTCCAGAGTCCAGTGGCAGCGTGCTCTACACCACTCCATCCGACACTTGGCATCGTGCTTGGTGATGTAAGGCTTGCATGCAGCTGCTCGGCCAGCTCCCGGTGCAGTTTTTGTGCTGATGTTAATGCCAGAGGAAGTTTGGAACTCTGCAGCTATTGAGTCAAGAAACTTTTGTGCACTATGCACCTCAGCACTCGTTGACCCCGTTGTGTGACTTTACGTGGTCTGCCACTTCGTGGCGGAGTTGCTATTGTTCCTTAACGCTTCCACTTTTCAATAATACCACTTACAGTTCACCATGGAATATCTAGCAGGGAAGAAATTTCATGAACTGACTTATTGCAAAGGCAGCATCCTATGACAGTACTGACAGTACTGAATTCACTGAGCTCTTCAGAATGACCCATTCTTTCACAAATGTTTGTAAATGCAGACTGCATGGCAAGCTGCTGGATTTTATACACCTGTGGCAATAGGTCTGAATGAAACACCTGAATTCAATGATTAAGAGGTGTGTCCCAATACTTTTGTACATATAGTGTATTTTGAGTATAAAGATTAAAAGATATATAAATTGTCCGCTTATATGTTGGTATCTAATACTTAAAATGTGTTTCTATTGATGTGTACTGCTTGTTTCTGCCATAGCAACCACTGACTACTGAGTGAGTGACACAGACACACACACAGAGAGAGAGAGAGAGAGAGAGAGAGAGAGAGAGAGAGAGAGAGAGAGAGAGAGAGAGAGAGAACATACGGGGAAAGCATGTCAACAGTGCTCTGGCTCTGTTGATGTAATGATCACGGCTCGGACCCTTTAGTTGACTGGTTAGTGTAGTAGCCTGTGGTGCGGGGAACCCAGGTTTGATCCCTGGCTGCGACCTGAATTCACTACATTGGTGTCAGAAGTGGGATGGTGAGACCGTGAGGCCCACCGGAAGCACGTGCGCCCAAAGTCGTGAGGGAGCTGATATGTTGAAGCCGGGGACGCACTTCCCAAAGGAGGAAGGTGGTGTTACGATCACAGATGCCTAGACTCGCTAGCCCTTGGCTAATGGATAGGACCCTTTAGTTGACTGGTTAGCGCAGTCGCCCATGGTCCGGGTTCGATTCCTGGCTGCGACGCATTCTCGGCTGCCCCTGAATTCACTACATTGACATTCCGACCAAAATAACCCATACTAAATTGTAACCTGCGCAACAATGATACTGCACGATGCTTAGAACCAAAATGTTCAATATGGCAGCACTTCCATGCTGCATGTTTTCAAACATACCTGCTCCTCTTCCTGGTGCCTCCCTAACTGGGGGAGGCGGCCTGTTGGCTCCATGCTGGGAGGGGGTGGGGGAAGAGGGGGGAGGAGGTGGAGGAGGAGCAGGGCCCCTGGTAGGTGTGTGGCCTCCGGGCGAGGGGGCGGGCCTCTTATTGCTAAGGGAATTGTGCCTCTGTGGCAACTCAGGCGCCGCCTCACCGCCAACAGGACTAGACAGACCATTAGTGATACGGTAGGGAGGCGGGGGAGGAGCCAAAGAGGAGGAAGAAGAGGAGGACATGGCATTTCCCCCAGAGGTTGGAGGTCGCCTGCTGTTGCCAGGAGAGGGGGGTGGTTTGGCTGGAAGGGGTGGAGTGTTGTTAGGAGTTGGCGGGAGTGGTTTTTCTCTGTTGTAGGAGGAGGGAGGAGAGGGTGCATTGCCACGTCGACATAGAGGGGGAGGCGGAGGGGGGGCAGAGGACGAGTGCTTCATGCCAGTGGAGGGGGAGGTGGCTGTGGATGAAGGGGAGGAGGTGCAGGGGGAGGAGGTGAGATTGGGGAGCGAGGGGCGCTGGAAGCGGGCCGTCTCCGTGGGTGATGAGGCCTGAGGGGAGGGGCTGTCTGTGTCGTCATGGCGATGGCTGGGTGGGCGTGGAGCAGCTGCACGTGTGGACGAAGAGCGACCAACGGAACCATCTAGAAGAGACAATTTCACTTTAGTAAGGCATTCATAACATCCACTTGCTCCATGACCATCAATCAGCAAGCTACCCACCCCCCACTGGCCGCAGTTTGGGAACGCCTCCTTGGAATAGCCCTCCAATTGGTGGAGCAGTGCCCAAGGGGCTTCCTGCTCCGCTGCCAGTGGCTCCTCCTGCTCCTGTCCCACCTCCTTTAGGCTCTGAGAACCATAACCAATGGACAGGTCAGACAAACTGTTGTACCATAAGTGGCATAATAATACCATGCTACACAAACTCTATGACTACTTAGTAACACTACTGCATGAATGTTTAGTAATGGGAAGATGAACTCCGTGGCATGGCAAATTTCTAATGTTCTAATATTGTGTATCTAATGAGATGAAATGCGATGAAATGAGATTCAGTGAGATGAGACAGTAAAATATAATGATTTTTTACGGTCCCACGCAGCTCCTCAGACATCGAAGGAAAGCACAACATATGTAACAGACAAACAGTTGTAAAACATCATTTTACAGTAATGTACATCACAAAACTAATAGGACTGCACAATTATCTGTGAAGAAAAATAAATCTAAATCTCAGCGTTAAAAATTGCAAGTCAGTCAAATGAATTGAAATTGCAGTTTGAATTGCAGACACTGCATTTTGAAGAAACCGCTCAACCTGCCTCGACAAAGCTGAAGATGGTCTTATGCAGAATGGGACACATGAATTACATTGCTCAAAACTGTATATTAAAAGAAAATCTTTTTTTGATCAAAAGGGGAGGGGGCAATCATTTTTTTTCTTCCCCTAGAAACTCTTGGTCAAAACTTTTGGTCAAAAAGATTTATGGGCTTTTCTTCCCAATGACTTAAAAAGAAACTGGAGAATTTATGCCCCCAGTTTTCAAAACTCCTCTTGAAATTGAAACATTAATACTAATGTTGAAAAAACATTTGTTATTGTGCAGCCCTAAGAGATATCCTCCACATAATGGGCCAGATTGTTGCAAAATGTCTGCTACCCAGTTTTATTATGGCAGAAAGCTAGAGCCAGCTAGCAGGAAGAGCTCAGAAGTCTCAATGCCAGAGCCAATTTCATACTCTTGTCACATTTTACTTTACATCCTACTGTTGGCTCTCTTATGAGAATTTCCATTCAACTGAGCAGTTTTATTGGTGGTAAATACTCCACGATATACATACTAAGCTATCAAAATCACTAAACACCAAACACTTTGCTTTTGGAAGTAGCATGGCAAACTGAATATGGTTACCTCCAAAATGCTACGAGTCCATTCTACAGCCAAAAGGACACCTGATCGAAGTGTTACCTTTTCGTAAGTAAAGACCTTGAGAAAGCCAAATACTTCATGTTTCACAATGTGTTGGGACAAATGGTGGAGCCCTCATTTTTGAGAGAAACTCTGAATGGTGTCAAACCAGGACACAGACATTTTTATGCACCTGCTGTTACGTTCCAACCTTTCCTCCGGCCCATTAAAAATATTCCACAGTAGCAAGCAGTCATTGATAAGAGCAGTAGCCTCTATGCAGGATGCCATCAGCTTTGCTCTAGCCAGCCATTTGATTACCTGTTCATTAGCAAAACTTAATCTTCAAGCATTTTAATGCTGTGATTTAAACTGCCAATTGTATACAATGACACACACACGCACATAGTTTAAAAGTGGTGGTAGTGTTCTAGCTAGCTAGCTAGCTAAACGGAAAATACTTAAGTGCTCTTTTAAGATTATCTAAATATTGGTGCTAGACAAAATTAGCCCATTTCCATCCATGGTGTAGTGACAGGAGCTGGTGTTAACCCATCAGTCATTCAAATACTGAGAGTAAGTACTAGTTTAGTCACAACTCCCCTGCTAATTAATCATTAGCAAGAAAAAATAAATAAATAAAAGGAAAAGGTTAAGTGTGGAGAAAAGTACATTACCATAAAAAAAGACGATTCTTAAGATGGGCTAATAAAAATGTCATGACAATTAAAAATACTTGAGCAGAACAGACAGTAAAAACACAGCAGAAGATAGACAACAGAGGTATTAAAAAAAACACAAACAAATGTGCATGAACTAATGATTTACAATCAGATGGGGGAACACATGTATCTAAGCTGGTATTGTCATGAGATCTTGTGCCCCAGATGAATGATGCACAAAAAGATCTGCGCTGATAGGCTGTGTAGGATTACACAACTAGAATTTTCCACCAAAGCATCTGATAGGTCAAAGACACGTTCTAGCTATGCTGGTAATGATAACAGTTACTATGTAGTGTTAGACTCTAGTTTGTTTGTTCTCAATGTTAATAATGTTTAGTTTGAAATCTACATTGTAGAGAGCCAATATTTGGTATTCCCTTAGTATTGTAAATTCATCATATTCCTCCTGTACATACAAATAATATTCTTTGTGTTTTGCAAACTCATTATAGCTTTCAAATACTACAACGTGCCAAAGTATCTCAGTGGGCATCAAATCAAGTTAAAGTCCAGATATGTGAAAATGTACTTGGCAAATAAAATAGATTGGATGTTCTTTGTTTAGCTGTTGTCTGGTATTTAGGACTGACACTTGCTGGGTAAAAAGTGTTTGTCTGAATCATGTCCATGTCATCCCTTTTTTTCCCCTTCTTTTTAAAAAAAAATAATTCCAACTTTTAGAGTGAAATTTTGAATTTAAGTCTGAATTTAGTTTGTGAATTCCTTTTACCTATATGGCTGCAGTGCCTCCTATCCTACACAGTACTGGCTGAGAAGGATCGCTAAACCTGGAAGCAGTCATTCTGCAATTTATATCACAACATTAAAAAAGAAAAACCAAAACGCAGAACTTGGCTACATCTCGAACTGGAGATGCAGGCAAAAGCTGGCTAAGAGAAACAAACCCTAACATCTTGCATACAGCCTATGCGTGATAATGTGCAACTTGCGTTCTTACTGTCTAGTGTCATGGGAGCGCTCCTATCGCTGGCCACCTTCTTCTGCTCCTCAGACGTTGTTGGCTGTTGTTTTTGTTGGTTTAAGTATTGGTATAACCGAATGTATGGGTGGTCTATAGGTGCTGGTGTTTGGCTCTTTGGTGTTTGGGGCTTACTCTCGAGCTGTGGGGCACTACGGTCGTTGACCACGGCCACCTTCCTCAGCTTGGTGCCTCTGCAGATGTCAGAGAGCAAGGCACCGCGACCTTTGGCCTCGTCTCTGCTCAGCTTGGGAGGGGTGGTATTGGCCTGTTGGTGGTAGTGGGGTGATTTTGGGAGGGAGGGCAGAAGAAAAGGAAAAGGGGGGGGGAGAAAAGGATTGGAGGATGGTTAGTGAAATAAAGGGGGAATTAGAGAGTACAGTTTACGTTCTAGAACTCTACATCTGAGTGGCACAGTGACCCAGTGGTTAGCACTGTCGTCTCACAGCAAGAAGGTCCTGGGTTTGAACCCCAGGGTTATCCAACCTTGGGGGTCATCCCAGGTCGTCCTCTGTGTGGAGTTTGTATGTTCTCCCCGTGTCTGCAGTGGGTTTTCTCTGGGTGCTCCGGTTTCCCCCACCATCAAAAAGACATGCATGTTAGGGTTAATACTGCTGTCTGTGCCCTTGACCGAGGCAATGGGATAACAACTGGAGTTGGTCCCCAGGCGCTGCATGAAGGCGGCAGCCCACTGCTCCTAGCTGCATAGCTAGGATGGGTTAAATGCAGAGGAATTTCCTCAAGGGATATACCAAAAAAATCATACAAAGTTGACTGCCATGAAAGTTTGCACCTATTGGGAATTTGTCTTTGTGGGACACTCAATAGTAAGACAAAAGGACATGACCACAGCTTTTTATAGGAAAGGTAAAACAAAAACCAGAACTGAACATTTTCTATACAAGCCAATCAACTAAAATATCTAAATCTAATTCAGCAAGTATATAGGGAATTATGGAAGTATAAGTAACTTTCTGAATGGCGCGCAAAAAGTTAGCACAAACAACCAAAAATGGGTAAAGGTAAAGTCTACAAACAACATGTCTCCACAGAATTCACCATATTTAGTATCAAACTTTTGAGACATCTTACTGTGGTAATAATTTTTTGACGTTTTTTGTTATTTTGATATACTTTATTGATACCCGTGGGGAAATTACACTCTGCATTTAACCCATCCTAGCTGTGTAGCTAGGAGCAGTGGGCAGCTGCTCTGCAGCACCCGGGGATCAACTCAAGTGCTTCTTGCCATGCCTCAGTGATTTGGTGGTTCATTGTCAAGATAACAGTTGTTAGACAGCATCCATCCCTTCAGTCTACCAAGCCAACAAGATAATAACTGACCCATCTCATATGTTACACACCGAGTACCAGCTACTGCCATCAGAGAGGAGGTTTAGAATACCATGCTGTTGACTGAATAGAACCCAGCCACTGAGGATGCACAAGCCAGTGCATATTCTTAGTGTTGGTCCCAAGCCCGGATAAATGGGGAGGGTTGCATCAGGAAGGGCATCTGGCATAAAATCTTCACCAAATCAAATACGTGGATAAGATTTCCATACCGGAACGGTTGAGGCCCAGGTTACCAATGACCGCCACTGGGTGCTGGTGGAAACTATACTACTGTTGTGTGAAGGAGAAGGAGAGGGGGGAAGGCATGTCCAGAGACTGTGAGAGAGAAGGAAGAGTAGGAGTGTGGAGGTGAGAGTTGGAACTTTGAATGTTGGTATTATGACTGGTAAAGGGAGAGAGCTGGCTGATAGGATAGAAAGAAGAAAGGTAGGTATACTGTGTGCGCAAGAGACCAGGTGGGAGGGGAGTAAGGCCAGGAGCATCGGCAGTAGGTTCAAACTCTTCTACCATGGTGCGACTGGGAGGAGAAATGGGGTAGGCGTAATTCTGAAGGAAGAGTCTGTCTGCTGGAGATGAAGTGTCAGAGTGATGAGTATGAAGCTGGAAATCGAAGGTGTATTGATGAATGTTATGAGCACATATGCCCCGCAAGTTGGGTGTGAGATGAAAGAGAAAGAAGAACTCTGGAGTGAGTTGGATGAAGTGGTGGAGAGTATACTCAAGGAGGAGAGAGTGGTGATTGGAGTGGACTTCAATGGGCATGTTGGTGAAGGGAACAGAGGTGATTGGTAGATATGGTGTCAGGGAGAGAAATGTGGAAGGACAGATGGTGGTGGATTTTGCGAAAAGGATGGAAATGGCTGTGGTGAATAGAACACATATTTCAACAAGAGGGAGGAACGAGCGTGACGTACAAGAGTGGAGGAAAGTGCACATGGGTGTACTATATTTTATGTAGAAGGCATGACCTGAAAGGGATTGGAGGTGGTGACAGGGGAGAACGTAGCTTGGCAGCATCGGATGGTGGTCTGTAGGATGACTTTGGAGACCAAGAAGAGGAAGCAAGCGAAGGCAGAGCCAAAGATCAAATGTTGGAAGTTGAAGAAGGAAGACTGTTGTGTGGAGTTCAGGGAGGAGTTAAGACAGGCACTGGGTATTAGTGAAGAGTTGCCGGATGGCTGGGCAACCACTGCAGAATTAGTGAGGGAGACAGCTAGGAAGGAACTTGGTGTGTCATCAGGACAGAGGAAGGAAGACAAGAAGACTTGGTGATGAAATGAGGAAGTACAGCAAAGTATACAGAGGACGCGCTTGGCAAAGAAGACGTGGGATAGTCACAGAGATGAAGAAAGTAGACAGGAGTACAAGGAGATGCAGCGTAAAGTGAAGAGAGAGGTGGCAAAGGCAAAGGAAAAGGCGTATGGTGAGTTGTATGAGAGGTTAGACACTAAAGAAGGAGAAATGGACTTATACCGATTGGCTAGACAGAGGGACCGAGCTGGGAAGGATGTACAGCAGGTTAGGGCGATCAAGGACAGAGATGGAAATGTGCCGATGATCGAGGAGAGTTTGCTGAGAAGGTGGAAGGAGTACTTTGAGGGGCTGATGAATGAAGAAAATGAGAAAGAAAGTTGGGTGATGTGGGGATAGTGAATTAGGAAGTGCAGTGGATTAGCAAGGAGGAAGGACGGGCAGCTATGAAGAGGATGAAGAGTGGAATGGCAGATGGTCATGAAGACATACCTGTGGAGGCATGGGGATGTTTAGGAGAGATGGCAGTGGAGTTTTTAACTAGATTGTTTAACACAATCTTGGAAAGTGAGAGGATGCCTGAGGAGTGGAGAAGAAGCATACTGGTACCGATTTTCAAGAATAAGGGCAATGTGCATAACTGTAGCAACTACAGGGGTATAAAGTTGATCAGCCACAGCATGAAGATATGGGAAAGAGTAATAGAAACTAGGTTAAGAGGAGAGGTGACGATTAGTGAGCAGCAGTATGGTTTCATGCCACGAAAGAGCACTATAGGTGTGATGTTTGGTTTAAGAATGTTGACTGACAAGTATAGAAAAGGCCAGGAGTTACATTATGTCTTTGTGGATTTAGAGAAAGCATATGACAGGGTGCCAAGAGAGGTGCGGTATTGTATGAGGAAGTCGGAAGTTGCAGAGAAGTATGTAGGAGTGGTGCAGGATATACACTCACTGGCCACTTTATTAGGTACACCTTGCTAGTACCGGGTTGGACCCCCTTTTGCCTTCAGAACTGCCTTAATCCTTCGTGGTATAAATTCAACAAGGTACTGGAAACATTCCTCAGAGAGTTTGGTCCATATTGACATGATAGCATCACGCAGTTGCTGCAGATTTGTCGGCTGCACATCCATGATGCGAATCTCCCGGTCCACCACATCCCAAAGGTGCTCTATTGGATTGAGATCTGGTGACTGTAGAGGCCATTTGAGTACAGTGAACTCATTGTCATGTTCAAGAAACCAGTCTGAGATGATTCGAGCTTTATGACGTGGCGCGTTATCCTGCTGGAAGTAGCCATCAGAAGATGGGAACACTGTGGTCATAAAGGGATGGACATGGTCAGCAACAATACTCAGGTAGGCTGTGACGTTGACACGATGCTCAATTGGTACTAAGGGGCCCAAAGTGTGCCAAGAAAATATCCCCCACACCATTACATCACCACCACCAGCCTGAACCGTTTATACAAGACAGGATGGATCCATGCTTTCATGTTGTTGACGCCAAATTCTGACCCTACCATCCGAATGTCGCAGCAGAAATCGAGACTCATCAGACCAGGCAACGTTTTTCCAATCTTCGTGAGCCTGTGCGAATTGTAGCCTCGGTTTCCTGTTCTTAGCTGACAGGAGTGGCACCCGGTGTGGTCTTCTGCTGCTGTAGCCCATCGGCCTAAAGGTTAGACGTGTTGTGCGTTCAGAGATGCTCTTCTGCATACCTCGGTTGTAATGAGTGGTTATTTGAGTTACCGTTGCCTTTCTATCAGCTCGAACCAGTCTGGCCATTCTCCTCTGACCTCTGGCATTAACAAGGCATTTTCGCCCACAGAACTGCCGCTCACTGGATATTTTCTCTTTTTCGGACCATTCTCTGTAAACCCTTGAGATGGTTGTGCGTGAAAATCCCAGTAGATCAGCAGTTTCTGAAATACTCAGACCAGCCCGTCTGGCACCAACAACCATGCCACGTTCAAAGTCACTTAAATCACCTTTCTTCCCCATTCTGATGCTCGGTTTGAACTGCAGCAGATCGTCTTGACCATGTCTACATGCCTAAATGCATTGAGTTGCTGCCATGTGATTGGCTGATTAGAAATTTGCGTTAACGAGCAGTTGGACAGGTGTGCCTAATAAAGTGGCCGGTGAGTGTATATGAGGGAAGTGAGACAATGGTGAGGTGTGCAGTTGGAATGACAGATGGGTTCAAGGTGGAGATGGGATTACAAAGCAAGAGAGGCAAGATTGAGATGGCTTGGACATGTGTGGAGGAGAGATGCTGGGTATATTGGGAGAAGGATGCTGAATATGAAGCTGCCAGGGAAGGGGAAAAGAGGAAGGCCGAAGAGGAGGTTTATGGATGTGGTGAGAGAAGACATGCAGGTGGCTGGTGTAACAGAGGAAGATGTAGAGGACAGGAAGAAATGGAAATGGATGATCCGCTGTGGCGACCCCTAATGGGAGCAGCCGAAAGTAGTAGTAGTAGTAGTAGCTGTCGACTGAATAGATTTAAATACTCTTTTATGCTGACTTCAATTAAAATTTGTATTTTTTTGGATTCCCCCCCTTTTCTCCCCAATTGTATCCGGCCAATTACCCCACTCTTCTGAGCCGTCCCGGTCGCTGCTCCACCCCTTCAGTCGATCTGGGGAGGGATGCAGACTACCACATGCCTCCTCCGATACATGGAGTCACCAGCCGCTTCTTTTCATCAGACAGTGAGGAGTTTCAACAGGGGGACGTAGCGTGTGGGAGGATCACGCTATTCCCCCAGTTCCCCCTCCCCACCGTACAGGCACCTCGATTGACCAGAGGAGGTGCGAATGCAGCGACCAGGACACATACCCACATTCAGCTTCCCACCCGCAAACTGGGGGTGGCTGTAGGGACGCCCAACCAAGCCAGAGGTAACACGGGGATTCAAACCAGCGATCCCTGTGTTGGTAGGCAACGGAATAGCCGCTATGCTACCCGGACGCCCTCGCATTTAAAATTCTAAATAGCATTAGATGAATAACAGAAAGGTGAATCAGTGAATCAAGCTGAATACAACGTTTATTGAGAGAAACGTTTCATCACTCATCTAAGTGACCTCTTCGGTCTCAATTGACTGCAGGTATCCCCAACCTCATAACCAATACAGTGGCATAATGATCAAAAACAACGATCGGTTTCATATGCAAATTGCCGTGACCATTATCAGAGTCCACATAAGTCCACGTGAGTATCAGAACTTGAGTTTCAATGGCCATGTGTACTATTCACAGAGGACTGGGTAATAGTTGCATCACAGCATTGTAAGATGGTGACAGATGTACTCTTACCCCACCCCCCCAACCCCACGGTTCTGGGATGGCAGTAGATGAAATAAGGATGTAATAAATATAAAAACTGACAGAGCTTTATTCTTACTTATCGAGTGATGATGGACTATTTCCAGTTGTAGCCCCTTTCTGCACCTTTGTTTTTTTTATCTACTTAACAACGGTGTACATCTTTGTTTCCCCTGTATGTTTTACCATTATGTTCTTAGATATGTTTCTTGTTCCCTGTAGCTGTTTTATCCTGGCTTTTATGTATGTGGGATGTTTTATTTTTTTCTTTATGGATACAGCATGGGCGGAAGCCAAATCCAAATTTCCTAAAATGTGGGACAATAAACTGAATCTTGAACTATAAATTGTTTATTAAATATTGCCATTCATGCATATGTTTTGTGTGTGAATGTGACGTTTCAGTAATGAAACACTTGGCACCCTTTAAACCATGCTAAGGAAGGGTTTCAGAAATAGGACATGCATATTAAAAAACAAAAACTGTCTAGAGTAGAACACAGAAGAACAGAATAACAGCAAAAACACGGATAAAGTTCTAAATCCCTAATCCACATTGACCTGCTAACAGATTATTTCTAGAATCTTGGGCTATATGTAAAGGATAATCCACAAAAAGGTGTATGTTAAAGGATTTTAACTCATGATGCAGAGGCATAGAACCATCCTCCGCTTCAGGTTGGATGGTTGCCTCCGCGGAGTGTTAAAATCCTGTAATGCACATCTTGCTGTGAATTATCTCGCTTATACCATTGTTACTAGAAAAAAATGAAAATAAAAGAATTCTTATTTTGTCAAATTTTCTGTAATTAAAAGGTTATGAAGCAAAAGTTAGCCATTGGGCTAAAGTTTTGAATGTTTATTGGGCTTGCTAACAAATTCAGCATGTTGCCGTGATTATAAACTGTAATCAAACATGTGCTTAATGCACATCCTCCATGCGTACACACACACACACACACACAAACCAGCCAAAAAGATAAAAACCACTGACAGTTAAGTGAATAACACTGATTATCTCATTACATGGCATCTGTCAAGGGGTGGGATATATTAGGCAGCAAGTGAACAGTCAGTTTTTGAAGTTGATAGTTGGAAGCAGGAAAAAAGGGCAAGCGTAAGGATCTGAGTGGCTTTGACAAGGGCCAAATTGTGATGGCTAGACGACTGGGTCAGAGCATCTCCAAAACGGCAGGTCTTGTGGGGTGTTTCCAGTACGCAGTGGTCAGTACCTACCAAAAGAGGTCCAAGGATGGACAACCAGTGAACCGGCAACAGGGTCATGGGCACCCAGGTCTCACTGATGCACGTGGGGAGCAAAAGCTACCCCGTCTGGTTTGATCTCACAGAAGAGCTACTGTAGCGCAAATTGCAGAAAAAGTTAATGCTGGCTACGATAGACAGGTGTCAGAACACAGAGCATCACAGCTTGCTGTGTATGGGGCTGTGCAGCCACGAAACGGTCAGTGCTCATGATGACCTCTGTCCACCACCGAAAGCACCTAAAATGGGCACGTGAGCATCAGAACTGGACCATGGAGCAGTGAAAGAAGGTGGCCTAGTCTGATGAGTCACTTTTTCTTTTCTTTTTTTTACATCATGTGGACGGCCAGGTGCCTGTGTGTTATTTACCTGGAGAAGAGATGGCACCAGGATGCACTATGAGAAGGCAAGCCGGTGGAGGCACATAGTGATGCTATGGGCGATGTTCTGCTGGGAAACTTTGGTTCCTGGTATTCATGTGGATGTTACTCTGACATGTACCACCTACCTTAACACTGCTGCAGACCAAGTACACCCCTTCATGCTACCAGTATTCCCTGATGGCAGTGACCTTTTTTTCAGCAGGATAATGTGCCCTGCCACTCTCGAAAAATTGTTCAGGGATCATTCGAGAAACATGACGAAGAGTTCAAGGTGTTGCCTTGGCCTCCAAATTCCCCAGATCTTGATCCAATCAAACATCTGTGGGATATACTGGAAAAACACGACCAAGCCATGGAGGCCCCACCTCGCAATGTACAGTATTTAAAGGATCTGCTTATAACGTCTTGGTGCCAGATGCCCAACTTCAGAGGTCTTGTAGAGTCCATGCTTCAACGGGTCAGAGCTGTTTTGGCGGCACGAGGGGGACCTACACAATATTAGGCAGGTGGTTTTAATGTTTTGGCTGATCGGTATATGTATATGTATATACACACACACACACACACACACACACATACACTCACCGGCCACTTTATTAGGCACACCTGTCCAACTGCTCGTTAACGCAAATTTCTAATCAGCCAATCACATGGCAGCAACTCAATGCATTTAGGCATGTAGACATGGTCAAGACGATCTGCTGCAGTTCAAACCGAGCATCAGAACGGGGAAGAAAGGTGATTTAAGTGACTTTGAACGTGGCATGGTTGTTGGTGCCAGACGGGCTGGTCTGAGTATTTCAGAAACTGCTGATCTACTGGGATTTTCACGCACAACCATCTCTAGGGCTTACAGAGAATGGTCCGAAAAAGAGAAAATATCCAGTGAGCGGCAGTTCTGTGGGCGAAAATGCCTTGTTGATGCCAGAGGTCAGAGGAGAATGGCCAGACTGGTTCGAACTGACAGAAAGGCAACAGTAACTCAAATAACCACTCATTACAACCAAGGTATGCAGAAGAGCATCTCTGAATGCACAACACGTCGAACCTTGAGGCAGATGGGCTACAGCAGCAGAAGACCACACCGGGTGCCACTCCTGTCAGCTAAGAACAGGAAACTGAGGCTACAATTCGCACAGGCTCACCAAAATTGGACAATAGAAGATTGGAAAAACATTGCCTGGTCTGATGAGTCTCGATTTCTGCTGCGACATTCGGATGGTAGGGTCAGAATTTGGCGTCAACAACATGAAAACATGGATCCATCCTGCCTTGTATCAATGGTTCAGGCTGGTGGTGGTGGTGTAATGGTATGGGGGATATTTTCTTGGCACACTTTGGGCCCCTTGGTACCAATTGGGCATCGTGTCAACACCACAGCCTACCTGAGTATTGTTGCTGACCATGTCCATCCCTTTATGACCACAGTGTTCCCATCTTCTGATGGCTACTTCCAGCAGGATAACGCGCCACGTCATAAAGCTCGAATCATCTCAGACTGGTTTCTTGAACATGACAATGAGTTCACTGTACTCAAATGGCCTCCACAGTCACCAGATCTCAATCCAATAGAGCACCTTTGGGATGTGGTGGACCGGGAGATTTGCATCATGGATGTGCAGCCGACAAATCTGCAGCAACTGCGTGATGCTATCATGTCAATATGGACCAAACTCTCTGAGGAACGTTTCCAGTACCTTGTTGAATCTATGCCACGAAGGATTAAGGCAGTTCTGAAGGCAAAAGGGGGTCCAACCCGGTATTAGCAAGGTGTATCTAATAAAGTGGCCAGTGAGTGTATATATACACTACCGTTCAAAAGTTTGGGATCACCCAAACAATTTTGTGTTTTCCATGAAAAGTCACACTTATTCACCACCATATGTTGTGAAATGAATAGAAAATAGAGTCAAGACATTGACAAGGTTAGAAATAATGATTTGTATTTGAAATAAGATTTTTTTTACATCAAACTTTGCTTTCGTCAAAGAATCCTCCATTTGCAGCAATTACAGCATTGCAGACCTTTGGCATTCTAGCTGTTAATTTGTTGAGGTAATCTGGAGAAATTGCACCCCACGCTTCCAGAAGCAGCTCCCACAAGTTGGATTGGTTGGATGGGCACTTCTTCTTTGCTAAGAAATTGAAGATTTCCTACACCGGTGTGTACTACTCCCTTCAGAGGACAGCACAAACAGGCTCTAACCAGAGTAGAAAAAGAAGTGGGAGGCCGCGTTGCACAACTGAGCAAGAAGATAAGTACATTAGAGTCTCTAGTTTGAGAAACAGACGCCTCACAGGTCCCCAACTGGCATCTTCATTAAATAGTACCTGTTAGAGCCTGTTTGTGCTGTCCTCTGAAGGGAGTAGTACACACCGGTGTAGGAAATCTTCAATTTCTTAGCAATTTCTCGCATGGAATAGCCTTCATTTCTAAGAACAAGAATAGACTGTCGAGTTTCAGATGAAAGTTCTCTTTTTCTGGCCATTTTGAGCGTTTAATTGACCCCACAAATGTGATGCTCCAGAAACTCAATCTGCTCAAAGAAGTGCCCATCCAACCAATCCAACTTGTGGGAGCTGCTTCTGGAAGCGTGGGGTGCAATTTCTCCAGATTACCTCAACAAATTAACAGCTAGAATGCCAAAGGTCTGCAATGCTGTAATTGCTGCAAATGGAGGATTCTTTGACGAAAGCAAAGTTTGATGTAAAAAAAATCTTATTTCAAATACAAATCATTATTTCTAACCTTGTCAATGTCTTGACTCTATTTTCTATTCATTTCACAACATATGGTGGTGAATAAGTGTGACTTTTCATGGAAAACACGAAATTGTTTGGGTGATCCCAAACTTTTGAACGGTAGTGTATATATAGTATAAAATGAGAAAATCAATCAAGTGTCAGATCTCTGAATAATGCAGCCTTGTTCTGTTCCTACCCTTTCCTCACCACAACTGCAAGGTAGCAGCTTTTTAAAGACAGCACACCTCATGTGTGAAGAAAAGGGATGACAGGCAGAGAATTTGGAGATTATGAGGGAGGAGAAAGCAGAGGGCTGTCATGTAGGGGTGGCTAAGGGGTGAGAAGCAGGAGCAGAAGGAATAGATTGGGAGGAAGAGGGATAAAGATGAGGGAGAGGAGGAGAAGGGAGTGTGGCAGAGGGCAGAAACAAGGGGTGATAGAAATGAAAAGGACCAGTATGGAGACAAGAGGAAAGGAAAAGATAGTAAAAAGGAAGGAGAAGGGGAGATAAGAATGCAAAAAAAACCAGGAAAAAATGAAGGAGTAAGAAAGATGAGAAGGGATGGTGGTGATGAAGAGGTGGAAGGTAGTCCATGTAACACGTTCTATTTCTAGTGTATGTAAAATAATAGTTTATCCATCATATACACACTATGAACCCTTTTGTAGTTAATAACAATCTCTGTGAGGTAGTAGCCTGGAGGGGATTATGTTTCGGTTGAGCGTGTGTGTGTGTTTGTTTCGCAGCTAATCTCACATACCACTGGACCTATCAGCCTAATATTTTTTTTGCAGTTATGACTGCATGATCGAGTACCTCTTGTGGTTGCGCTGACTCAAAACCTCTGACAAACAAGCACTGGAGAAGGGAAAATATGCAGGCAGTACCTCCGTATTTTCCCTTCTCCCGGTAGGCAAAAAAAGGGGTAGTTTTTCTGTTCATGTGTCTCTGTGCTGTTAGGGTTGTTATCCTATTGTGGTCATGTTCGCTCTAATCACGGGGGGAAAAAAAATCCAGAAAGTGCGTTGCTTTTTTTTAGGTGAGTTTATAAAACACACATGCTGATGAGCAAATTCAACAGAACACAAAGCAGACACACATAGGGATAGAGACAGTGACAGGTGGGGCAGGGCAAGCCAGTGTGTGTGTGTGTCTGATTTTAATTAGTGCTCTTTTTGAAACGCTCGTTTGTTGAAAGCCATATGATTCCTGGCAAAGAGCCAAAAATGGCTCGTGAGCCCCCGACCACTGGCATAATACATATAATAAAGTGAAGCATATGGGGGCGTCAGGGTAGTGTGGCGGTCTATCCCGTTGCCTACCAACACGGAGATCGCCGGTTCGAATCCCCATGTTACCTCCGGCTTAGTCAGGCGTCCCTACAGACACAATTGGCAGTGTCTGCGGGTGGGAAACCAGATGTGGGCATGTGTCCTGGTTCCTGCAATAGTGCCTCCTCTGGTCAGTCGGGCGCCTGTTCGGGGGAAAGGGGGAACTGGGAGGGAACAGTATGATCCTCCCACGCACTATGTCCACCTGGCGAAACTCCTCACTGTCAGGTGAAAAGAAGCGGCTGGCGACTACCACATGCATCGGAGGAGGCATGTGGTAGTCTGCAGCCCTTCCCGGATTGGCAGAGGGGGTGGAAAAGCAACCGGCACAGCTCTGAAGAGTCGGGTAATTGGCCAGACACAATTGGAGAGGAAAAGGGGGGGAGGAGTGACGCTTATACAGAGAACAAGAAGATGCTAAACTCGAGAGGCATTGGGAGTTTTACGGTATATTTCCTATACTGTACTACATTTAAACCATACAGAAATTTCATTTGCAATTTGAAAAGCATTTGACAATACTATTGGCTACTGAGTCTCTCCTGAGTTTTGCTCAGCACATAGGGTAGGTAGCCTATAGTCCAGAGAAGGGGAGATATGCCTGGCGGAGAGCTGCACTCTGCTAAGTGCACTCTTCTATGTTTTAACTGTTACTCTCAGGTAGGACTTACCTTGGAAGATACGATATGGTGCAAAGCATTTTACATATTCAACACTTGCCAACCAAATGCAAAAGGAGAAGTCAGACAGCATAGAGTTTTGATATAAAGCAAAATTACTGCATGTAACAATTGAATATGATGGGAGTAATCTCATAGAACACCTTCAGCAACAGATACTTCATTATTAAACCCACTTTGAACCACACTTTGCTTGATGATAGAGAGGGTGCTTATGTTATAGCACTGCTAACTCTTGATTCATTACATATTGTTGTCTGGGATTTGGACTGCTCAACACTGCTGCGATTACAATGGTGTCCACAGGTGTCACTAAGGTTAAAAAAAATTCTTCTGGGATTTATCCTCAAACTGAGAATGCTCTGCTCCTTTTATACAATTGATGTGTGGATCCCTGAAGATGTGAAATTTTAGTGCATTTGAGTGTGTGCATGCGTAAAAGGTGTGTTTAATGGAGGGGAGGCTCTCACCTGGTTGAAGGTGGGGGGAGGTGGTGGCCCCCCCGGGGGAGGAGGAGGAGGAATGGGCATCCTTCTCCTTTGACTGTCAGCCACAGATGGACAGATGGCTATAATACACACACACACCTGTGTAACGCTGTAACACATGCGGTGTATTTTAACATTTGTGAAAACAACATTGATACAAGATTATATCCCGATATTGAAGACACAGATGTATACACAATCACATGTTACATTGCGACCACAATTCAACATATGTTTCTAACACTGACATTTAAATCCCTGGACCAATTCCTCCTCGATAGCTCAATTTTCTTGCTTCTATGTGTACCGCTATTTTAACAAGCTAGGTGCTGTAACGTCATCTTGACCGATGGTTGTTCACGTTAGCTCAGTTAGCAAACTAGGACAAGCTTGTGCGGTTTCAGCTAGCTCGAAATGCTAGCATCACACGCCATAAATATCAGCTTGGCCTGCAACCGTTGCAGGCAGCTAGCTTTGATGTTCGATAGCTTGTTCTACAAGCTAGTGTTGCGAGCCAGACGCTTCCTTGACATACCGTTACAATGACAGCACTACATAGTGCAAATAAAGGCCACTAGTGTAGGCTGTGTCCCATTGATGCAACCGACAAGCTTAAAGTTGGCTCGGCGGGTCGGTCCATCAGCCTAGCCGACTAGCGTCCTAGCATTAGCAGCCCCCCTCCAGCGCAAAGCACTCGCATCACCAAAACAAGTCTGCATCCGAGGAGGTCCAACCTACCTGCAGTATTACCGGCCCATTTCTTCAGCCGTTTGGCGTTTAACTCATATTTGGGTACTGGAAATGCGCTTGGATTTTATAATGAACGGAAGGCGTTCTCATTGCATGTGACAGACACAGGACTCTTCATCTGACCATTATCTGCAGATCGGGACGCTCTTATGCTGAGCCGACATGCACAAGTGCGTTCATGACTCCGAGCGGAAATGCGCTGCTGCCGGCGTGCCGTTGTTATGCAGGCAATACCACCCCCCCCCCCCCCACAGAAAAAGAAAAAAAAGAAAAAGGGACAATTTATATTTTTCCTATAGAGGCATTATTATCGGGTGATTTCGAGGAAAATAAAATACGACAGAGGTCAATTGCTGTTTCTGAGATGTGTTTTAAATTTGAGCAATTTCGCCACATAAACAGAGGGCGTCATTGCTGAGACGTTCAAAAACGTCATCGAATACGTGCCAATCAAATTTGACGTCGTGCCGCTTAAATTTGAAAACAGAAATGGCTGATGTTCAATCGTAAGCCCCAAAACATGTCTTACATTACTAAATATATTTAATACTAGATGTCTAATCAGCTCGTTTTAGCTCTGTCTTTGTTACTTAAGTACTTAACTCAACGCTACCGAGGGTGGTTTACTTATCCACGGCAATGCTACATGAATATTAGCACAGCTTTAAAAGTTAGCTTCCTTGTTATGAGTATTTGGATGTGTTGAACTGTTCTAAGCTAGCTAAACTGTTTCTTTTCGCCTAAAAAACACGAGTCATTGTTATTTCGTATTATTTGGCTCGGGCTCAAGCATGGTTACTATCTTTTATGTGGACTCTGATAAGGATAACCTTGTGTTCATTTCAGAAGTTCTGTGCTCTTCAGCAACCTATTTAGGAAACCAGGGGTAGATCGCACATAGCGTTAAATGCTGCATTATTTGCTCATTTCCCAGTGTAATAACCCTGTGGATAGACTATATATATATATATATATATATATATAGAAATTCAGTGATTCAAGTAAATTATTTATGAGACAGTACAAGCCTGTTTCATGCCGTAAGCAAACAAGCTTGTACTGTCTCATAAAGAATGTATTTTGCTCCTTATTTGTTGAGCACTTTTCCTACCGTTGAGTGTTTCTTTTAGTTAAGTTTTATATATGTATATATATATGTATGCAGCTGATGAGTACGTGACACATGAAACAGGCTTGTACTAAGTTTTTTCCCCCTACATTTATCTTAATAGTCCACTCCTCATTTGTTGAGCACTTTTATCAACGCCATTGACGGTTTCCGGAAAGAAAAAGAAAACACTATCTATCTATCTATCTATCTATCTATCTATCTATCTATCTATCTGTGACACTAGTTAGGATAAGGGGCTCTACAGGGGTGGGGTAGTACTAATGCTTATGGGTAAGAAGCCTGCCATTGCCAATATGCATGAGTCACTGGAATGTAATTATGCTGATGATGATGTGTCTGTTGGTGGCAGTGTATTGGAGAGATGTGATCCTGCCCGCCTGGATCTCTGTGGAGACACAGAGCAGGATGACCATGTGAAGGCCTCCCAGATGGTGCCCTACCTGATAGTATGTGTCTTCTTCCTCATTCTCTGTCGGCTTGTCTCACGTTGTCTGACTCTCCCACTGCTTGTTCTCTCTTTCATATTCAGTTTTTTGTCTGTATGGCTCGTTGCTTGTCTTCCTCTCTGTCTGTCTCTTTTACATCCAAGATGGCGCTGCATATGACTGCCTCTGTGAGTTGGTGCACACTGTTTGCAACTGTACCAGCAACGCCAAGCTAAATTCTTTGTGCATGTAATGCACATGGCAATAAAAGAATTTCTGATTCTTATTTTAACATTATTTAAAGCTCACACACTTGTTTTGCTATTTCTTCTTTCACTGTCTCAATCTTTGTCACTTCCTCTCTAAAAAATGTCAGTATTTGTGTGTGAATGCACTCGCACACATAGTTCTGTGCATGATTCTGTGTGTTTGTGTTAAGGGAAATGTATGATTTTTTGAACTATCAATGTGTGTGTGTGTGTGTGTGTGTGTGTGTGTGTGTGTGTGTGTGTGCACGTAGGACAGTCGTCGTATCCAGAAGATTCTGTGGCGTCAGCTGTGTGTCCTGGACTCTATGATGACTGTAGTGGAGGGACTGGAGTCCTCACAGCGGCTATTGTCAGAGGCTAGCCCACCTAAACTTGGTATTTACATTGACACACAAACAAACAAACAACTCAGCTTCTGTTGCAAACATCCTGACTCTCTCTTATAACCATAGTCTTTGCACATGGTCATACACTCACATCAACAAAAACACTTTCTTCCACACGCATGTTCAGCTACTCTTTTATATCCTCTAACCCTTGAATAAGTGCACATTCTTGAGAAATGAGAACTGAAACTATCCCTTAGCACCTACCACCTTGATGTGCACAAACATCCAAAACAAACACAAGGTGGAAGAAACTTGATCTAAAAAGCCCAAATTTATTAATAGAGGCTGAGGCTGCAAGTTGTAAGGTTTAAGGCACTTTCTTCTGCCTTGCTATCTCTCCTTTTCTCTTTTTTCTTTCTCTCTTTTCTCCTCTTTTTCATTGTTCCTTTACAGTTACTACAGCATCTCTTAACCAGGATATTTATGGTTTTGCTCCTAGTCATATTTTAATTGCCATTTTCAGTATGTGTGTGTGTGTGTGTGTGTGTGTGTGTGTGTGTGTGTGTGTGTGTGTGTGTGTGTAGACAGGAATGCGTATGCCCAGTGGAAAGCTCTTAAGGCAGAGATGAGGGCAGATGTGGAGGAGACAGAGGTTCTGATCGGGGCCTTGCAGGGACGGGTGGAACAGATCAGCAACAAACGACAGACACTCACATGGCTGGTCAAAGAGCTGGAGGCTAAGGTATAGAGTATATGCTCTCACACACTCACACAGCTGGCATGGAAGCTGGAGAATAAGTTGGGTCTGTGTGCAAACGCACACACAAACACGCACACACACAGTCACTTACATGGCTTGTCCTGGATCTGGAGAGTAAGGTATAGAACAGGGTTCCCCAATTAGTTTTCCAAAAGGGCCAAATCATGTCATGTGGATGCCAAGCCAAGGGCCAAAACATCTGGGGGGGTTTTCCATTGCTCCAGCAAATTGTTGTATGTGCATATGTTGTTGTTGCTGCTATTATTATTATTATTATCATTGATAATAGTAGTAGTAGTCATAGTAGTAGTAGTAATAATTTAGGCCTGAGAATCTTAAAACCTGTGTTGAGGGTCACACAAGAAAAAAATGTACTCTTGAAACAAAACAAGCCCAAAACCAACCATTTAATTATGGACAAATGGACAAGAATAAATGAATCTTAATTCACCAATCAGTGAGAGAAGTGAGAGTGACGGGATGAGGCAATTCTGCTGATGTCAGGCCTGTATTCTGCTGTGGCAAGCCTGAGGCACTGGCCAAGTTGTGCATTCGAGAGTCTGTTTTTTCCTGGTTCGTGATCGAGTTTATTGAAGAAAACGACTCACATTACATGGACGGGAAAATTGTGAGTAGGAGCATTACAATAGCTCATGCTTTTGAATCGAGCTTAGGGAACCACGTTGATCCAAAAGTCA
Organism: Lampris incognitus; assembly: GCF_029633865.1. NCBI lineage: Eukaryota > Metazoa > Chordata > Actinopteri > Lampriformes > Lampridae > Lampris > Lampris incognitus. Next base: position 22,074,232 of record NC_079220.1, on the reverse strand, counting down.
CTTACCCCAACGTCCTTGTGTTGTGCTTTGAGCAAATCAGATGTTCCCATCTCCAAGACCTCCATCTTAAGAGTTGCCTCATCTATGGAAGGTACCAGCCAATTGGCCTCTGCAGTCCACTGGCCGTCAGTCAAAATGGAGAACAGCTGTCTCAGGAATAGGAGGATGTCACCTGAGAGTTTAGGAAAGCTTTCAAATCGTTCCTTGAAGTTTTCTGCCAGGTTCGTCATGAAATCCTTCATCGCTGGATCGCATTTCGTTCTTCTTGCAATGCTCCTGCAGACGTGGAAAGTGCAACTTTCTCCTTTGAATGTCTCTCTCCAAAAGGTTCAGCTTTGACCGTAAAGCTTCAACCGGCTCGTACATGTCTGCATCAGTGTGGTTCTTGCCTTCTAATTGCAGATTAAGGTGATTTAGATGAGAGATGATGTCACAAAAAAAGCAACATATGCCATCACCTTATTGTCACTTAAAAACCTCTGATATTCTTGGGCTTTTTAGCTCCGCAGTCCGGATATAAATGACAACCTCATTGTGCAGGTCGCACACCCTGTGCAGGTCGCACAGCCAACGAACCTCATTATGCAGCAAAAGATCCTTGTGTTCCTCTGACATTTCCTCCAGCAATGCTGCTATTATTGGTCTGGTCTGGTCATACTCATGACCAGTAACTACACTGGTCATGAGTCCACGCTTCTTACTGATCATCAATCAATCAGATTTTATTTGTACAGCACTTTTCATACAAACAAATGTAACTCACAGTGCTTCACACTGTAAAACAATAAACCTCCCCACCCAAAATAATGATAATGAATAATAGATATAAACAACAAAAACAAGAACTGAGGAGATGCTACCATAAATCTCATCAATCTCTGATCTGATGTCTGATGAATCTGATGCCCACATTCACATTTATTCTTCTCTGTAGTAACATGGAACGCTGTGAACAAACAAACAAAACAATTTCAAGCACAAAGCTAAAAAACGACAAAGAAATGAATACAGTGTCTGTCCTTTTCTTCCAAACCAAGTATAACAATACTTAATAAGGTAACTTAAATCAATAATTACTGTGTTTGCCTGGTAGACCAGCAGTAGACTAACACACAGGTGCATAAAAGTTCGCTGTTTTTGCCCAAAACTTCCGTGTCATGTGACTTACAATAAAAACTTGTTAATCATCATGAATGTAACAAAAGGCAACTTAATAATGAGTTTAACTCACAAAGTACCTGAAATTACAGTGAACAAGATGTAAGATAACTGCATCAAAAATGAATCATCGTGCATATTGATGTCTGGTGTTGTCATGCCAACACGTACTATACACCGGTCTTCGTGTCAGCTACGCTCTGAAAAGGCGATGTTGCAGACTAGAACTCTTGATTGCCTCTTTCATTTCCCCACACAGTTTAGCGCACAACACTGATTTGTGAATAATACAATGAAATGCTAAGAGCGCTGGGATTAACAGCGACAAGCCTGCTTACCAAGCCCTTCTGTTGCCCCACCATTGACGGAGCCCAATCGGTGACGGATACACACATCCAAGTCATTCTTCTCAAAGAACGGTGTTAATGCATTAAAGATGATTTCCCCAGTTGTACGCCCAGGCAGAGGAAGCAAACAAAGCAGCTCTCCCCAAAAGGTCTTCCCATCAAAAAGTCTTGCGAACACAGATTCCATAACTGTCTGATCACACTTATCATGTTTTCTTTCTTCTCTCCCGTCCTTCTCTTCTCTCCTCTCCTCTCATCTCAGAAAGAGAAAAGTGAACAGCAGCAGAAGTCCCTGCAGAAGGCCCAGAATGCGTTATATGTGAGCGAGGATCAGCTGACAAAGCTGATTGCACAGTCAGATGCAGTGCTTGATTGCCTTGGCAAATGGCAGCTCCTCAGAGATGAGTAAGTGATTGACAAACTATTCACTTTTATTCTGTGTGTATGTGTTTGAGAGAGGGTGTGCTAGGGCTGAGTAATTAATTGTGATGAAAAAACTGAATTGCTAGAGAGTGGCCCACAACTAAATGACATCAAAATTAACAAATGAATAATCAATTAGTGACTCACAAATGTCAAGTGGCCTATAGACAAATGCCGTGATGAGCTACATAGTGAAAACATCTTTTTGTGTGGAAAATATCTCAACAAACAAACGTCAACTGTTTCACAAATGGAAAGCATTCCTAGAAGAGCTATAATATAGTACAGTTTCTCAAAATGGGTATCGCAGTACTGTTCCAATATTGATACTCTGCAACACCATTTGCTATTACTGTGTGTGTCCTGTGTGTATTTTATTTGCCAAATAAATGTGTATCATCTATCCTACCAGGCTCCAGAACTCTCTGTTTGCCACTAAGGAGGTCATCCAGACCACCCTGCTTTCACTCAACACATCAGAAATGTCTTTAGAGCTGAAGCCCTGCCCCTGTGGAAACGAACGCTCCAATGAGCTGCAGCCACTGAAGTTGTCAGTCAAGTGGGACCATGACAACAGTTTCAGATTGCAGGTGAATATATATCTATTCAGATTTTTTTAATTGCTGGTACTGATGCTGCAAATTGAATCCTCACTGTAACATGATACATTTTGCACTAAAAATAAATTCTTTTTCTGGTTTGGCACTTCTCAAAGACAGTTTTTACAGTTCCGTTAAAGGCATTTTACCGATCGCACTTACCCAAGTGACTCCTAATGTGTGCAGAAGTTTTCAATAAAAAGACATTGATAGATAATGGAATTAGTATTAACAACAGAATATAGATAGCTAGACGGATAGATTATTTGATAAAAAATGAGCAAATGTAGAAGAGCAATAAAATACTGTTATGAAATTCATCATCCATCATTTCACTGGAATTCCATAATACACAACTCCATTTTAGTAAACATGTTCTCAGGTTAACTTTTATTAAGGATGACACATATAAATTCAGTTTAGAGGGTTTTTAAATTTGATTTTTATGCGCAGCTGTCTTTGTGTACTGTGTTGAGTGTAACGCTTAAAATACTCCAGGCACCGACACGACACATCATGTAGGTGGGGTGAAGTGGGGGGGGCTGTCTGCTATACTGTGTCTATGTTGTGTGTGGTTGCATGTCAGACATGTTTTCTGAGGAGATTTCAAGTAGGCTACTTGATTGCACTCGATATCTGCTGCTGTCTGAGATATACGCTTAGCAGTTCATCCTTGGTAGCCATTTTCCCGATGTTCTTGTGGTGCTTTGTATTTTATTCAGAACGGTGAACCTGACATTCACTTGGCCCCGGCCCCCCTCTTTCTGGCTGGTTTACAGTGTCTGGGTGCTGGACTTTGGGTGGAAACGCCTGTACATTGTGAGGAATTTTCAGGTCTTTACATCAGCGCTTTCCATTTCCTCTCTTGGCCAATTTATTATACCAGCTGGGTATCTGATGACCAGCAGGGTGTATGGGTTGATGGCATGGATCTTGTTCTTCCCATTGAGCTGACACTTAAGGACTTGTCTTACTCTGTATGGGTTCTTGGATGTTGTTGTCTGTCTTGCCTTTTTCTCATGGTTCCCATGTGACTAGAATGCTCAGGTATACTGTAACTGCCCTGCATGTTTTTCATGTAGCCTCTTGGCAAGTCGGTCCCCTTAATTATCCTCTTTCTCTTTGCTATCATCTACCCAGACTAATCTGATCCAAATGAAAATCTGATGTTATTGCTGTAGGTCCCGGTTAGGTGGATCGATGAGTTGATGTCTTGCTCATTCTTGCCGTACAGCTTGATGTCATCCATATAGAGGAATTGGCTGACTGTTGCCCCCCTCTTGAACCTGTATCCATAGCCACTCTTCATGTTCTGGCTGAGACGGTTTGGGCATGTGCTGAACAGCAGTAATTCTCACTTTATCTCTCGGTGCCTTCCTCTCTGTATTAGGTAAACCAGGACACGGCTGGCATGCTGGAGGAGAGCATTAAAGGTCGCCTGTCAGAGTTAAGCGCCGTCCTTCTGGAGGTAATGCAGCGCTACACCAGCCAGGGGGACATGCTGGCTGAAATACAGGCCCTGTTTTCCAGGTAAACCTTGTTAAACATCTGTTTCTGTTTATTTAATGGCAAAATCTGAATCTTATGACAAACTTCAGCACTTAAGGAAGGACATGTTACTAGCAACCTAAGATCTTCCTGCCTACAACAGCTATCCTGTCTAGCCATCTGTCTTTCTGTTTATCTCTATCTATCTATCTATCTATCTATCTATCTATCTATCTATCTATCTATCTATCTATCTATCTATCTATCTATCTATCTATCTATCTATCTATCTATCTATCTATCTATCTATCTATCTATCTATCTATCTATCTATCTATCTATCTAGGTACTGACATGTAACGTGTGCACCCCAGTAGAATAGGAGCACTGTGCCCCCTTCCCCCTCTTCTAAGTCACTGTTGTTTTCATTGTTGTTATTTTTGTGGTGTAGTTGTTGTCGTTGTTGTTTCATGTAATAAAAAAATAGAATGTTTTTGATAGCATAGTCTTGCACACAGGGAGACTATGTAATTGTTTAAAAAAATAATGGAAATACAACTTTTTTTAACGTAACATTTACTTAACATGCTGAAGGAAACATGGCTAATAATATTTAGGCCATTCTTCAACATTATCAGCCCAGTAAATTTGCACATACTAAGAATTTCTCCTCGTGCAACCTTCAGCACAAAGACACAAGGACGTGGGGGGCTCTTCCGTAGCCGACTGGTTAGAGTGCATACCACATAGTCACACCTTTGTTCCATGTCGTACCCCTCTCTCTCTCTCCCCCTCATTTCCTGTCTACATCTCCACTGTCACTATCTAATAAAGGCATACAAATACAAAAAAAAAAAAGACATGAGGATGTGAACACAACAGACTCAAGTAGAAAAGAAAAAATCTTTGAACATATTACATTCATTCATTCATTCATTATCCAAGCCGCTTATCCCAATTGGGGTTGCAGGATGCTGGAGCCTATCTCAGCAGCCATTGGGCAGCAAGCGGGGAGACACCCTGGAAAGACTGCCAGTCCATCATAGGGCCGACACATTCACACCAAGGGACAATTTCTAGTGTGGCCAAAGGGCCGACACATTCACACCTGAGGACAATTTCTAGTATGGCTGATTCACCTGACCTACATGTAATAATAATAATAAATTAAACTTATATAGCACTTTTCTAACTCTCAAAGTCGCTTTAAAATAAACGGGGTGAAACAAGACAACAGTTAAACATAACAAAGACATACAGGGGTGGATGGGAAGGGGGACTATGAGAGGGAGACGCGGCAGCCACATACGATGCCAGCAGTACTCTCTGACTTAGACAGATACAAAAGGGGAAGAAAAACACACATCATAAATCACAGATGAAAGCAATTCTGAAGAGGTGAGTCCTGATTAATTACTTGAATGTGGGCAGATCGCCGCAGTGTCTGATGTGCTCGGGGAGGGAGTTCCAAGAGGAGGGGGCAGCAGGACGAGTGCTCGGTCCTTAGTCTGCCTCAGATTAAGGGTGGATGAGAGGATGGGGGGGGGGCACGAGAAGGCAATGGAGAAGGGGTGTGTCTTGAGAAGGGATTGGAAGAGTGGGAGAGATTCTGAGTCTCTAATGATTTGGGGGAGTGAGTTCCAGAGCCTGGGAGCTGCCCTGGAGAAGGCTCGGTCACCAAAGCCGCGGAGGTTAGACCTGGGGGTAGAGCGAAGGGAGGCTGAGGTGGATCTGAAGGACTGAGAGGGTTGGTAGGGGGAAAGGAGGTTGGTGAGGTATGGGGGAGTCAGTTTGTGAAGAGCTTTATAAGTAAGAACCAGGAATTTGTAATTGATTCGGTGGGAGATGGGTAGCCAGTGGAGGTCTTTTAGGACTGGGGTGATGTGGTGCCAGGATTTGGTGAAAGTTAAAAGTCGGGTGGATGTGTTCTGGACCAATTGGAGTCTCTTGATAGAGCTAGCACTGATGCCACAGAGGAGTGAGTTGTAGTAATCAAGGCAGGAGGAGATGAAGGCATGGATCAGTGTCTCAGCAGCAGGGTGTGTGAGAGAGGATCTTATTTTCGCAATGTTGCGAAGGTGGTAGAAGGAGGATTTGACCATTTGGCAGATATGGGGCTCAAGGGAGAGGGTGGGATCAAGGATCACACCAAGCTTGCATGCCTGGGAGGAAAGGGAGACAGTAGTGCCATCAATGGTGAGTGCGAGGTTGTTAATTTGGCTGAGGTTGTTAATTTGGCTGAGAGTGGACTTGGAGCCAATGAAGAGGAGTTCCGTTTTGTCACTGTTGAGTTTGAGAAGGTTTCGCTGCATCCAGACTTTTATTGCAGACAGACAGGAGTCGATGTGAGAGAGGGGCTGATTGTGAGGGGATTTGGTGCTGAGGTATGTATATCTGGGTCTCGTCAACATAACAGTGGAAGTCCAGGTTGAAATGGCAGAGAATCTGACCAAGAGGGAAGATGTAGATGATGAAAAGGAGTGGGCCGAGTACAGAACCTTGGGGAACACCTTGTGTGACTGTGGATGGAACAGAGGAGTGGTTGTGAAGTGAGATGAAGTGTGACCTGTTGGAGAGGTAGGACTGGAGCCCCAGCTGAGTACGGTGCCTTCAATACAGACATCTTTCAATCTGGTGAGCAGGATGTTGTGGCTCACAGTATCAAAGGCTGAACTCAGGTCGAGGAGGATGAGGATGTTAAGGGCTCCAGTATCAGCAGAGGTGAGGAGGTCATTAAGTACTTTAAGGAGTGCAATTTCAGTGCTGTGGAGTGGGTGAAAACCGGACTGGAGGGCTTCGAGTAGGTTGTTGGAGTGTAGGTTGATTTGGAGTTGTGTGGCAACAATGCATCCCAGGGTTTTTGAGAGGCTGGTAGTCGTTGAGGCAGGATGTATCAAGACCGGGTTTCTTGAGAATTGGGGTGACAGCAGCAGTTTTGAAGGCAGAGGGGACAATTCCATGGGACAGTGAGGAATTGAAAAGGTTGGTGAGGTAGGGTCATAGGGCAGGGAGGCATTTCTTCAGTAGGGGGGTGGGGAGGGGATCAAGGGAGCAGGTTGTGGATTTTGATGAGCCGATGAGTTCAGAGATAGTGGTAGGGGCAACTGGAACAAACCGGGAGAGGCGGCAATCAGGGGGAGGGTTAGGGAGGTCGAGAGGAATGGGGAGAAGAGGGGCCGGAGTTGGGGCTGCCGAATCAGATGCAGGGGACAGTGATTTGTTGATAGAAACCACAGTCCAAAGACATATGTTTTTGAACTGTGGGAGGAAACCGGAGTAACCAGAGGAAAGAATATGATCTTGAAAAATCTGATTTTTATAGGTATCTCCAGATACGTAATCATTTTGAACATATCATTAAAGATAAAACAGACTTTGATGATACATATTACATTATAAATGGAAAAAAATATTTAACTGAAAAATATCTAAATTTCAGAAAAATAATTCTGAAGTGATTGCTATATACACTGCACAGTGGTTAGCATAAGATAGTGAAAATGTAATATGTAATACAGTGTACAAAAGCAGTAATAGAAAATAACTCGGATCTTTCCCTCTATGTGTCTATAGTTTTGCCATAGACTGGCATCCTGCCCAGAGGCGGCTTATCTTCCTGAAGTCGGCGTCTGTGGTTTGCTCTCTGGAGGTGGAGGAGGGCTATCCCACTGCCGGCCAGGCTAAACTGCTGTCAGTACGCAGTGACAACCAGCTGGTAGATATAACCAAATTGCAGGTAACAGGACCACATCTGTGTATCTGCTGCATGCGTGAGGGAGGGGGGTGAAATTGTCTTCTTTGTTTTTGTAAGGCCCTGTCTGTCTCCATATCCTCCTCTGTGCATATACTATATCTGTGTGTCTTTGTCTTTGTCTGTCTCAAGGTGTGGTGTGTCTTTAAACATTCACTTGCAAATTGATATTCGTTAATGTTTTATTTTCTCTACAAATTGCCATGCATTAATTCAGGGTTATTCACAAATATGCATATATGCCATTAGGTTCATACATGTTTATGTGACACTTTTGAAAACACATGTTAAAAGGTGTTTATTTGTTGATAGTGGAATATTTGTTAGTTGTGGTGGTACATCTTTGTCTTCTATGGGTCACGTTTATTGAAGTAAAAAATATTTAAAAACAGTTTATCATTCTCTCACTGTCAAAACTCTGGAAATGTTATCAAACCAAACTTTTTATAACGGTTGATTTGATATTACACAAACAAGAAATTACCAATGTCAGATGACAATGAATACTTATTGGCAAGATTGCCATTGTGCCTGAATAATTTGAATCCCCCCCCCCAACCCCCCTTTGTTCCAGCCTCCCAAGGCCAACATGAGCCTGACCGAATGGCTGATTTTCCTCCACTGCGATCCCCTTACATGATGGACAGAAACCAAAACTCTTCTCTGCGGTGCTCTTCTCTTTTACTTCTCTCCACACTTGAACGCTGACTCTCACATCTTCGTTGCCTTTTATCTTTTTCTACGTTTTGTTTTGTTTTGTTTTGTTTTTGCATTGCTCCACTAGGGGACAGTCTCTCCCCTGGCAACTTTTTTTTTTTACAGGTTAACGAACCTCACACAATGAACATTTCCTCTACTACTAGAAATTATCTTTCTGCCTGATATTAATGTATTTTTCTTAATCTGTCAACTGATGCTGTTTTGGTTTCTCTAAGGACCGTTGAATATATAAGAATAAGACCAAAATGTCCTCTACTCTTTTCCACTCTCTATCTATTCTATTAGACTGTTCAGGGCCATTTTGTAAACAATTTTGTTTGAATAAATCTTTTATCTCTCAGATCTTAGTTAAGTGTCCAGTCTCCCTTTTTCCCTTTGGCTACCAAAAAACCTGAATCCTTTACAAATCCTTACAGTTATTTAATTTTTATGCAATTGATTTTTGAAATGGTAAGTCTGGCTAGTTTGTTTTGAAATGGTGCATTATGTACAAAATCAAATATCACGCTAATTTTAACTGAACACCTCATTTATTGATAATGTGACAATATTTTGAGGATGGATACTGGTGCTTTCATATGACATTTACACATAAGAAACTCGTGAGAAATGATCGTTAGCTTATTTTATTTATTTATTTATTTTTACTGTAGCTGTGTAGCTAGGAGCAATTGACAGCCACTGTGCAGCACCCGGGGACAAACTCCAGTTTGTCTTGTCATGTCTCGGTCAGGAGCACAGACAGGAGTATTAATCCTAACATGCATGTCTTTTTGATGGTGGGGAAAACTGGAGCACCCGGAGAAAACCCACCGCAGACAGGGGGAGAACATGCAAACTCCACACAGAAGACGACCTAGGATGACCCCAAGGTTGGACAACCCCAGGGTTTGAACCCAGGACCTTCTTGCTGTAAGGTAACAGTGCTAACCACTGGGCCACCATGCCGCCCAGTGACTGTGAACAATGTGAATACAATGACAAAGTCTTAGACATTCATTGCTCATTTCACTCAGCTAAAAAACTGTTGAATAAGTTCAGAAAATCACATCACTTTACTGTAATGTAACCTTTAAGACCAGGGAATGACCACGTTAAAAAGGCTTCACACTCCTGGAAAACCTGGAAATGCATAGACTGGTTTTCCCCTCATGGAAAACACCTGAGAAATGATAAGATTGATAAAAATGTTCTGGAAATATTATTGAGGTCATGGAAAATTGTAAAGATAGGTTAGGAAATTGTATTTTCAGCCACAGATGACATTTTTTACTGCGCTTTTTAGCTAAGATCTCATATTTTTATCCGTATTTTTCCCCTGCTGAGACGTCACATCAGTGCTTGTAGTTTGGGCATTGTGTTCAGTCACAAGCTACATGTTACACAATCCATTTAGAGACCACTGAGGTTTCCATAGATCATTAATACTGAATAATATGACCTGTGAGCAACAGCTGTAATGTAGGCTAATATCGAAGTAAAAGTCCTGGAAAAATGATTTCTTAAAAAGAATCGGTACCCGGCTTTAAATAATATCACAAAATTATGATAACCAAAGCGTAGATAATATCTCACAATATCAATATTGTACAGATGCTCTATATGGCCAAAAATATGTGGACACCCCTTCTAATGAGTGGATATGTCTATTTCAGCCACATTCATTGCTATCGGGTGCATAAAATCGAGCATACAGCCATGCAGTCTCCATAGACAAACATTGGTAGAATGGGTCATAGTGAAGAACTCAGTGACTTTCAATGTTTCTCTGTCATAGGATGCCACCTTTCCAACAAGTCAGTTGGTCGAATTCCTGCCCTGCTAGATCTGCCCCGGTCAACTTGAAGTCTGTTACCGTGAAGTGGAACGTCTTGGAGCAACAACAGCTCAGCCGTAAAGCGGTAGGACACACAAGACCACAGAACTGGATCACTGAGTAATGAAGAGAGTAAAACCCATCAGTCCTCGGTTGCAACACTCGCTACCGAGTCCCAGACGGCCTCTGGAAGCAACATCAGCGCAAGAACTGTTCGTCCGGAGCTTCATAAAATGGGTCTCCATGGCCAAGCAGCCGCACACGAGCCCAAAATCACCATGCATCAAGCATCGGCTGGAGTAGTGTGAAGCACACCACCATTGGACTCTGGAGCAGTCGAAACGTGTTCTCTGGAGTGATGACGCTTCACTATCTGGCAGTCTGACAGACCAATCTGGGTTTTGGATGCCAGGAGAACGCTACCTGCCTGAATGCATAGTGCCCAATGTAAATTTTGGTGAAGGAGGAATAATGGTCTGGGGCTGTTTTTCCTGGTTTGGGCTAGGCCCCTTAGTTCCAGTGAAGGGAACTCTTAATGCTACGGCATACAATGGCATTGTATAGAATTGTGGGCTTCCATTTTTGTGGCAACAATTTGGGGAAGACCCTTTCCTGTTTCAGCATGACAGTGCCCCCGTGCACCAAGCGAGGTCCATAAAGACATGGTTTGCCGAGTTTGGTGTGGAAGAACTTGACTGGCCTGCACAGAGCCCTGACCAACCTCAACCCCATCCAACACGTTTGGGGTGAATTGGAATGTCGATTGTGAGCCAGGACCTTCCCCCAACATCAATACTCGATTCACTAATGCTCTTGTGGCTGAATGGGAGCAAATCCCTGCAGCCATGTTCCAAAATCTAGTGGAAAGCCTTCCCAGAAGAGTGGAGGTAGGGGGACCAACGCCATATTAATGCCCTTGGTTTTGGAATGAGGTGTTCAAAAAGCACATATGAGTGTGATGTTTGATTGTCCACATACTTTTGGCCATGTAGTGTATCTTGGCCCAGCTCTATTCTTTATGCTGGGAGATGAAACTACGGCGCTGTCGTGGTTTACTCTGGCCGCCAGAGGTCGCTGTGTGCTGACTCCACGGCCTTCACTAAGGTGTGGCGCACCTCCCTCTGCGGGCCTCCCTGACTACATTCCTCCACTCCCCACTAACCCACCTCCCACTGTGACATAACACACAGCCATACTCACACGTGTTGGGGTAACCACATACCACACACACAGACAAAGCCTTGACCTTCATCATGTTTCCGCTTATGTGCACTCTGCAATTTTCTGTATATGAAGCGCTGAATTCATATATTCGGGATCCTGTTCGATCAGACAAAGCAAACACTGGTTTTGTATCTGTCTCATCTACATATCCAAGTCTGTGTGTCCTTAAACTGTTTGAAAGAGAGTGATAGATGACAGTATCTGTAGCCCGAAGAGTCAAGAAAACTGGTACAATCGCTTGTAGGTTGCAGGACGTTTTCAGTCCAGACCCCTCAGCTGTGGCAAGACAAGATCCGTCAGCCTCTAAATCTCCTGTTATACCTCACTTCTGCATAATTCTCTTAGTGACATCTTCGCCCTTATATCTGTGTTTTATATTTGCTTTTATTGTTTTACTCTGTTTTAATAATTATTTGCGTCTTTTCTATATTATTGCCCTTTATTCTCATGTGTTGTTCCACATTGTAATTTTACTCTTGTTTTTATTTTTATGCATCCTAAAGCACTCACTGTAACTTTGTTTCGAAAAGTGCAGTATAAGTACAATTTATTATCACTGTTATTTTTGTATGTGACCTACTGGCCATCAGTAATGTGTGGCCTCTTGACAACTTGTGTGACAACTTGAGTAAACAGGCTGGTCAAGATACTCTACCCGGGCAGTCTGACAATGTGTTTTTTTTAAAGTTTGTGTGATTTATTGTGACATTACAGATGTTTTGAGCAGTCTAAAAGCATGTGCGTTCCAGAGCGAGAGAGAGAGAGAGAGCTTGTTCTGCCCCACCCCTCCCTTTCGCTCTCTCGCTCTCTCTCCTGATTGGTCATTCTAGTTTCGAGGCTCTGTGGCCATCGACCAATAGGAGTTGGAGGATGGAAGTTGGTTATGCGGCTCCAGTTTGACCTACTTTTACTCCGTGTGACTCTCACAGACTCATATCTCGATCATCCTTTCTTCTCGCCTCTTTTTTTGTCCATCCTTTCAGCACAGCTCTCTACCTCCCCCTCTTTCTCATAGGTGCTCTCTTTCATTACTGTTTTTTTCTCTCTCACTTCTTTCAAGTAGAATGGGGCTGCACTACATATTGCAACACTTGATTGCCCAGCAACATATGCATGGGTCCTGTTCGTGGACTTCAGCTCGGCATTCCACACCATCATTCCAGAAATCCTCTTCTCTAAATTATCCCAGCTCACTGTATCCCCTTCATCTGTCAGTGGATCACCAGCTTCTTGAGAGGAAGGAAACAGCAGGTGAGGCTGGGGGAGGTCACTGGTATACAGATAGTCAGCACTGGTGGTCCCCAGGGATATGTCCTCCCCCCACTGCTCTTCTCCCTCTAGACCAATGACTGTACCTCCAAGGACCCAGATGTTAAACTCCTGAAGATTGCAGACAAAACTATGGTCATCGGACTCATTCAGGATGACGATGAGTCTGCACATAGGAGCAGTAACCAAACAGGACATGAACAGACTGCAGTGAACAGTAAGGACATCAGGAAAAAAAATCACTGGCGCTCTCCTGTCCACCCTGCAGGAGTTGTACACCTCTAGAGCTCAGAAATGGGTGGGTAGAATCAGTACAGACCCCCCACACCCAGGACACAGTCTGTTTGTACTCCTACCCTCTGGCAAGCGCTACAGAACAATGTGCACCAAAACCACCAGACACAAGAACAGGTTTTTCCCACAGGCCATCTCTCACATGAACACTTAACAGCATGGCGCAATAATGGACACTTATTATGTAAACATGATACTTTGTAAACAGCCCCTTAGAAAGAAAGAAAGAAAGAAAGAAAGAAAGAAAGAAAGAAAAGTCATGCATGTTAGGGTTAATACTCCTGCCTGTGTCCCAGAGCAAGGCAATGGAAAGAACTGGAGTTGGTCCCTGAGTCCTGCAGCTGCCCACTGCTACTATACAATAAGATGGGTTAAATGCAGAGAACAAATTCATTGTAACAATATAATTCGTTGTAAGAATACAATGTCAAAAAGAAAGTGGCTTTCTTTCTTTCTAAATAGCCCCTTCTGGTCAAGATGTTTCACTTAAAAATCTCCATGATGTGCACTACCTATTTTTAAATCAAATGTGCAATACAAATGTACGATTGTAAATACGCATACAACTACTGCATACTGGTTATAACTTATTGTTGAAAGAAAAAAAAGAAAGCTACTTTATTTTGTCATTGTACAGTTGTGTGGTTACAATGACATTTGTTCTCTGCATGTAACCCATCCTATTGTGTAGGAGCAGTGGGCAGCTGCAGCACCCGGGAACCAACTCCAGTTCTTCTTTCCATTGTCTTGGTCAGGGACACAGACAGGAGTATTAACCCTAACGTGCATGTCTTTTTGATGGTGGGAGGAAACCGGAGCACCCGGAGGAAACCCACGCAGACACAGCGAGAACATGCAAACTCTACACAGAAAGGACCTGAGATGGCCTGGGGTTCGAACCCAGGACCTTCTTGCTGTGAGGCAACAGTGCTAATCACTGGGCCACCGTGCCACAGTTATAATTAAAACAAAAGTATATAATAGATAATTGATAAATATACAGTATGTATTTTTAGTATATACACTACCGTTCAAAAGTTTGGGATCACCCAAACAATTTTGTGTTTTCCATGAAAAGTCACACTTATTCACCACCATATGTTGTGAAATGAATAGAAAATAGAGTCAAGACATTGACAAGGTTAGAAATAATGATTTGTATTTGAAATAAGATTTTTTTTACATCAAACTTTGCTTTCGTCAAAGAATCCTCCATTTGCAGCAATTACAGCATTGCAGACCTTTGGCATTCTAGCTGTTAATTTGTTGAGGTAATCTGGAGAAATTGCACCCCACGCTTCCAGAAGCAGCTCCCACAAGTTGGATTGGTTGGATGGGCACTTCTTTGAGCAGATTGAGTTTCTGGAGCATCACATTTGTGGGGTCAATTAAACGCTCAAAATGGCCAGAAAAAGAGAACTTTCACCTGAAACTCGACAGTCTATTCTTGTTCTTAGAAATGAAGGCTATTCCATGCGAGAAATTGCTAAGAAATTGAAGATTTCCTACACCGGTGTGTACTACTCCCTTCAGAGGACAGCACAAACAGGCTCTAACCAGAGTAGAAAAAGAAGTGGGAGGCCGTGTTGCACAACTGAGCAAGAAGATAAGTACATTAGAGTCTCTAGTTTGAGAAACAGACGCCTCACAGGTCCCCAACTGGCATCTTCATTAAATAGTACCTGTTAGAGCCTGTTTGTGCTGTCCTCTGAAGGGAGTAGTACACACCGGTGTAGGAAATCTTCAATTTCTTAGCAATTTCTCGCATGGAATAGCCTTCATTTCTAAGAACAAGAATAGACTGTCGAGTTTCAGATGAAAGTTCTCTTTTTCTGGCCATTTTGAGCGTTTAATTGACCCCACAAATGTGATGCTCCAGAAACACAATCTGCTAAAAGAAGTGCCCATCCAACCAATCCAACTTGTGGGAGCTGCTTCTGGAAGCGTGGGGTGCAATTTCTCCAGATTACCTCAACAAATTAACAGCTAGAATGCCAAAGGTCTGCAATGCTGTAATTGCTGCAAATGGAGGATTCTTTGACGAAAGCAAAGTTTGATGTAAAAAAAATCTTATTTCAAATACAAATCATTATTTCTAACCTTGTCAATGTCTTGACTCTATTTTCTATTCATTTCACAACATATGGTGGTGAATAAGTGTGACTTTTCATGGAAAACACGAAATTGTTTGGGTGATCCCAAACTTTTGAACGGTAGTGTAATATATTGGTATAATTAGTTATGAATTATTCAGCCATAACAACATTCTGTATAGCTGTGACATACCTTTTTGTGCATACAGTATTCTATTTATTATTCCATTCATTTTTTTCTTTTTCTTTTTCTTTTTGGTTAACTTCTTTCTTTTCTTTTTTTTTTGGTGAGTGATTATATGTAAGTGCTAGAAGCTGCTGTGTACCAGAGTCAAATTCCTCGTGTGCACAGGCACACTTGGCCAGTAAAGTTGATCCTGATTCAGATTCTGAGTATTTGGGACAACTGTAGGTTACACCAGCAGCGCCGTATGGGAGAGTAATAGCAACAATTCCAGGGACCCTGACTGACAAGGACCCTCAAAACATATCACAACATTAGATTAATAACTTTATTCATCAGTGTACCTAATACCTTTTCATGAGGCCCAGTATCCCTGGCGGTGCCCCTGGGGTTGCACACAGTAACTAGAACTTGTCCCCCAGACCGTCCGGCGCCTCTTCCTGGCAGTCTAAGTAATATGGGCTGCACTGAGCAACTACAAGCGGATTTCATTCAAAAGCGGCAAGCTCTGGGCGTCCGGGTGGCGTGGCGGTCTATTCCGTTGACTACCAAATACGGGGATCGCCGTTTCGAATCCCCGTGTTACCTCCGGCTTGGCGTCCCCTACAGACACAATAGGCTGTGTCAGCTGGTGGGAAGCCGGATGTGGGTATGTGTCCTGGTCATTGCACTAGCACCTCCTCTGGTCGGTCGGGCGCTTGTTCAGGGGGGATGGGGGGAGGGGATAGCGTGATCCACGCGCTACGTCCCCCTGGCGAAACTCCTCACTGTCAGGTGAAAAGAAGCTGCTGGCGACTCCGCATGTATCGGAAGAGGCATGTGGTAGTCTGCGGCCCTCCCCGGATCGGCAGAGGGGGTGGAGGAGCGACTGGGACGGCTCAGAAGAGTGGGATAATTGGCCGATACAATTGGGGGGGCAAAGGCGGCGAGCTCTGAAATGACAGTTTGAAAAAGCCCCAGACAAAACTTGCCTGCATGTGGTTAGTGAATAACCTTCGTGTGAAACTCTGCAGTGTCTGAGTTTTTAAGGGGACACCAACTCATGCACACATGGTCCACCAAGCAGACTGGAGAATAACACTGACAAATAAACCACAAGTCAAAGGACCCTGATTACCGGCAATAGCTGCAGTTTCAAATTTAGCTAGCTCACTGTGGGAACTAAAGCCCACACACCTATACGCACACATAGTTCTAGGCTGATGTACTATAGATTTACACATACAGCTTACTCGTGGCACGTTGCCGTTGGAGAGGTCAGAGCAAGAGGTCACCTGTAGCGCAACAGCACCCTGCTGCAGATAGCGGTTTGGTGCCTTGCTCATAGATTCTGTGGCAGTAAAGGTGAAGAAGACAGAAGTTATATCTGACACAAGCGCCCAGAAGGCTGGGAATCCTGAGAATTTAACAAAAAACAACCTTAGCCACCTTGCGTATCAGTCGTTGCTTCCAGGGGCTGATTGGGAATGAAAAATGGCCCTGGACTTTTTGACTCAGACCGGCCCACCCCCCCCCCCGCGATACACTACCACCCACACAAACCACTCCACACTCATGTAAACACGATTATTGAACGATATTTACAACAAGGCGGCACGGTGGCACAGTCGCCTCACAGTAAGAAGGTCCTGGGTTCGAGCCCCGGGGAAGTCCAACCTTGGGGGTTGTGCCAGGTCATCCTGTGTGGAGTTTGCATGTTCTCCCCGTGTCTGCGTGGGTTTCCTCCGGGGGCTCTGGTTTCCAAAGACCTGTAGGTCAGGTGAATCGGCCATACTAAATTGTGCCTAGGTATGAATGTGTGTGTCTGGCGGCCTGTCCAGTGTGTCTCCCCGCCTGCCGCAAAATGACTGCTGAGTTAGGCTCCAGAATACCCGCGACCCTGAGAGCAGGATAAGTGGGAAATGGATGGATTTACAACGATAATTTTAGTAAGATAGATGTAAACTAGAACAACAAGGGGAACGTGTTGCTCTTAGGGGGAGGCTTGCTAGAAGGAGCACATTTTGGCACAATGGCACTGGCAGCAAGGTGGCAAAAATCTCTGGAACCATCTGACCAGTAAAAGAAACAATTCTGCCTACCTTTATGTTTTCTCTTTTTGTTTGTCCATCTTGCTCCACTATTTATCCAAATGTCGCCACTTAACAGAGACGGGAAAGGGGCGGGGCCCAGGAAACGTGGACCGGACCAAACGTAATTGGCCGGGAGAGAGGCTCACAGATTTAATACCCAACCGCAATGGGCCGGCAGCCCACTCGTCTGGGCCAGTCAGACACACAACACGGTTATTTTTATCTAAGTGGGGGTTGGGGTGATTTATATTTTGCGTTGCGGTGACCCCAATTGTCAAGCGGCCCACCGGAAAAACTCCCGGTGCTCCAGATGGCAAGTCCGCTATTGGTTGTGTAACTGGTTATTTTCTTGCCCGGTGCGGGATTCGATACGGGGTGTACTGCACCACAAGGCGACATCGCTAACCGCTCGGCTAAAGAGTCAGACCCGTTAGCTAGGGACTAATGTGTCTTATTAGTAGTTTACAGTTGTTTCTAATGGCTTGGCCGGCACCGTGGCCCAGTGGTTAGCACTGTTGCCTCACAGCAAGAAGGGCCTGGGTTCGAACCCCAGTCGGTCCCAGGTCCTTTCTGTGTGGAGTTTGCATGTTCTCCTCGTGTCTGCGTGGGTTTCCTCCGGGTGCTCCGGTTTCCTCCCACCATCAAAAAGACATGCATGTTAGGGTTAATACTACTGCCTGTGCCCCTGAGCAAGGCAATGCCCACTGCTCCTATACAATAGGATGGGTTAAATGCAGAGAACTGTCACGTATCAGGAAAGAACCCAAAAGCAGACGGGACAACCAGGTAAGGGAAGAATCAAGTCTTTATTGAAGTGACCGATCTCAGGGGTAGAGCAGGAGTTGGCTCAGTGGCAGGTAGGCAGGCAGGCAGAAGTCCATGAAAGGCGACGTTCCAGCGAAGACTGGTCCACAGTGGAGGCTTTTTAAGGGTGATGGCGATCGCTTTGATGTCAAGGGAGAGCGGCGATTGCTTTGATGGCCAGCCGGGGTGAAGGGGGGGGGGTCAGCAGGTGTCAAGGGCGAGAGGCTGTGACAAGAACACATTCATTGTAAAAATATAATGACAAATTAAAGTGCCGTTCTTCTTCTTCTTCTTCCCATCTATTCTTCTCATCCATGCTTGTCCGGTCCATGTGGAGGTTTCAAACGGGCGAACTGCTCGTAACAAACTCACCTATTTCTTTTTGATATGGCATCAGCTGATTAAAATCTGGATCTACCGGACTGCTCCCATAGCTCAGGTGGGTTTCCAATCACAACACATGTATGTTCAGTAACGCTTTCAAACACTTCTGTATGAATTAAATTGTCCTTCTGTAGTAAACCTTATTGCTCTGGCACCGATGGACAAAATATATATTCAGAAGTCACTTGCCCACATGTGCCAGCTCCTTTATATTAACAAGTCTTCCCAAGTCCCCGCATGAGATAATCATGTTTTGAACTGAAACGTTTGAAATAAATAACTATAGGAGAAAGGAGGGGAAAAAAAGGACCAGCTCTTATAGATGAGATCGATAGAAGATGCTTTTTTTATATTCATATATGTATATATAATGCCTTTACATCATAAAACACAGTTTAAAATACATACAGTGAGGATACTTGTTTTCCATATATATTTCATACACTCAAGATCTTTTAAACCGTCAACATTTGTGCCTCACACGTTTGTAGAGCAATAATATTTGCACCATGAGCATAGTTCATATTAACAATATATATATATATATATATATATATATATATATATATATATATATATATATATATATATATATAATGTATGTGAGTTTATACAGTTTTCCAAACTTTTCAAGTATATTTGTATCTTTGTATTCATTGATATTTACACTGGCTTTATACACAGTATATGGGAGCTGAGAATCAGAGAAATTCACGCTACTGCATAAAATATTACTGCATATGTACGGTCACTGACTGGACTCCGAGGCTTGAATATGCACACAGAGTTGTCTGTGAGAGGTTACACGCTGGTGTGTGTGTGTGTGTGTGTATGTATGTGTGTGTGCGTGCACGCACGCGCACATACGCCTATGCATGCAATTATGTGTCGGTGTGTTCACATGTTTGTGAGCGTGCATGCATGACGCGTCCATCTGTCTGTTTTGGACGTTCATATCTGCATTTGCGTGCAGGTATGGGGCAGTGCGCTGGAGGATGCATTTGTGTGTGTGTGTGTGTGTGTGTGTGTGTGTGTGTGCGTGTGTGTGTGTGTGCACCAAAAGGATATGGTTTGCATTGTCGGTTTGAAGATTTCAGTTCATTTAGTTCACCTTGGTTTGGTTTCAGTTCAGTGTAGTTTACTTCAGGTCAGTCATCATTCGTTGGGGTCACAAGTACTTGGGTTGCCCCCACCTTTGGGGAGCCCATCCCCCCCACCCCACCCCCAAGTCTCTCAAGCCACCAGTGTTCTTTGCCTTTGCGCCATTGGCTGACACTGGCATCAGTCAGGTAAGGAATAGAGGGGAAGAAGAATCTGAGATGGTTTCAAAACCAAGTATTTCACCCTTGGTTCTGAAACGGTCCAATTCTTTAAGTATTTCCCCCCTTTAAGACCAACAACGTGTAAATACGCTTTTCAAGGCTGTTAAAGGAAGGGTTCTGATAGCTGAATGCAGCTGGCAGACTCTGTTTTAGCCCGGGGAGCCTGCTTGTAGCCCACAGAGTTTATTCTGCCTTACAGTTTTCTTTTTGCAGTCAGCAACAGCTTAAAACAGACTTAAAACAGCAACAGACTTTAAAAAATAAAAGTCTGTCAGAGGTGCCTGAGTGGCTTTTTGTCCTTGATGAGGTCATCACTCAGCAACAGTTGCACGCTGCTGATGACATAATCACTAATGACATCATCAGGTGAGGACGGTGACGTACAAGCAGCCGCTGGCAAGATGCTACACCCCCCCCTCCCCCACGCATGTGCTTTTTGCGGCACGGTGGATGATGTCATCAGCGCGCGACACACAG
This sequence comes from Lampris incognitus, assembly GCF_029633865.1. Classification (NCBI taxonomy): domain Eukaryota; kingdom Metazoa; phylum Chordata; class Actinopteri; order Lampriformes; family Lampridae; genus Lampris; species Lampris incognitus. The sequence goes on along the minus strand of NC_079220.1, from coordinate 22,053,807 downwards.
GAAGCGATAGTGATGGTTGTAGAACCGGCGTCAGTGCTAAGGTAAGGAGGCATGTTTTATGAGAGCGGCGCGCTGCTGCTGCTGCTGACATCATCGTGGCACGTCGGTCAGGAACCTCACGCTCAGGCGTCGATGCGGAAGGAGAGCAGTTTCTCGGAGTGCATGTTGTTGAGCGTGCGGAGGTCGGGCAGCTTGAGGAGCAGCTTGGTGAAGCGGGGGGATTCTCCGTGGAGATGGTTGTTGCTGGAGGAGAGGGAGGACTTGCTGACCAGAGAGCGCAGGGCTCTGATCAGGCTCTCCTGGAGCTGCTCCACAGAGGCCACGTTCTCGATCCCTGACCGGTCTGAGAGAGAGAGAGAGAGAGAGAGAGAGAGAGAGAGAGAGAGAGAGAGAGAGGAGAATGAGGCAGGAAGAGAGAGATAGAGAACAAGTATTAGTCAATCTGTAAACTGTTTGGGAGTCCGACTCTGATTCAGTCCGACTTCTATTCTGACTCAGCCAAAGTCTAGAAATCAGACCGAAAGAATTTGAGTTATGAAAGCAATGTCTTTATCTTTTCACCACTCCACATTTCTTTTTCTTTTTTTGTCCCCTTTTTCTCTCCAACTGTACTTGGCCAATTACCCTTTTTTACAAGCCGTCCCAGTTGGTAGTCTGCAGCCCTCCCTCTACCGATCTGGGGAGGGCTGCAGACTACCAAATATCTCCTCTGATACATTTGGAGTCGCCAGCCGCTTCTTTTCACCTGACAGTGAGGAGTTTCGCCAGGGGGACGTAGCGGGTGGGAGGATCACGCTATTCCCCCCAGTTTCCCCCCCGAACAGGTGCCCCGACCGACCAGAGGAGGCGCTAGTGCAGCGACCAGGACACATACCCATATCTGACTTCCCACCCGCAGACACAGCCAATCATGTCTGTTGGGACGCCCGACCAAGCCGGAGGTAACATGGGGGTTCGAACTGGCGATCCCCATGTTGGTAGGCAACAGAATAGACCGCTACGCGACCCGGACGCCCACCACTCCACATGTCTGACTCATTTTTTTATCGGCACCGCCCTCCCTTCACCCCAACCCCGCTCACCTGCTGACACCAGAACCACGGCGGTGAATAGACCCAGCTCCTCGGCGCTGAGCTCCAGTGTGGACAGCTTGTGGCTGAAATCAAACATGGCGCCGAGGAGTTCTCCCATGCCCATGGCCCGCAGCTCCTCCAGCCCGTAGGTGGCGCCGGAGATGAAGGTTACCGTCTGCTCCTTCACGTTAAACAGCGAGGCGAAGCGCACCATCAGCACCTGGGGGAGGGTGGGTGTTTGAAGGGGGGAGGCTGTTAGTTATGTATGTCTGTTTTTCTGTCCATCTTCTTTGTTGTCTTTGTGTCTGTCTGTCTGTCTATATGTTTGTATGGCTGGCTTGCTGGCCGAGTGTCTCTCTCTATTCTTTTATCTGTCTTTTTTTATGTCGGACTATCTGTCTGACTCTGCGTTTATCCGTCTGACTACCTTTCCGTTTTTCTATCCCTCTATCTGTTGTGTGTGTGTGTGTGTGTGTGCGTGTGTGTCTGTCTGTCTGTCTGTCTGTCTGTCTGTCCGTCTGTCTGTCTATCAGGCTTTCTGCACATTCATCTCTGTTCATCTTTATCTTTGTATATTTGTCTTTATTGCTGTCGTAGTTTCGCTGGTTGATCCCATACGAGATTCTAGATCTGATTCTGAACATGTGGTTTTTGTATGAAGTTCAGGCCGCTGTGTGACCACTCTGGAAATCCCTCTTAAGTGTTTCTTGTGGTCAGAGCTATCTAAGCCTATGTCTCTATTACGTTATCTTACTTTAAACTAGAATGTGTCAACACTCGGTAGAATCCTGATGATGATGATGATGATGATGATGGTGTGTGTGTGTGTGTGTGTGTGTGTGTGTCCTTGTGTTCCTTGCTTGCATACCTCGAAGGTCCCGGCCTTCAGCAGGGTGACCTGGTCATTCTGTGAAAGAGTGCTGAATCCTGGGATATGTTTTGCAAACTCCACCACCTCCCTCACGGCAGGAGTGAAGGAAAGAGAGAAGTCCTCCCAGATCTCCTGGGGAGTCTTGGAGGGGTCCGCCTGGGGACACATGTTCATGGGACATGCCTGCAAAGACAGTGAAAAACAGATGAAGACATAGATAGGTAGATAGATAAGACAGATAGATAGATAGATAGATAGATAGATAGATAGATAGATAGATAGATAGATAGATAGATAGATAGATAGATAGATAGATAGATAGATAGATAGATAGATAGATAGATAGATAGATAGATAGATCGGTTCTTACCAGCACTATGCCTGTGCGGGTCTTCATTGGGCAGTTCTGGGGGGCGTGACTGATCAGGCCGTCGCCTCCAAACACGTTACTGTTGTGCAGACTCCGCCTCCCGTTGCTAAACTGTTGACGCATGATGTTCTGACCGTTTTCAGTCTGCAGGTAACCGTTGCACCCAGTGGTCAGGTTGTTGTTGTGGTGAAAGATGGTGTTGTGGCCGTCGGCGTGGTAACCGTTGGGGCATCGGTTGGGCCCCCAGTTGTCCAACTCTCCGTTGTGGTACTGGTGGTTCTGCTGTGGTGCGTGGGGAACAGTCAGCTTGTCGTGGGCGTACAGGAAGGTCTCGCGATGAGCCCGGGCAATGGCAGTGATGGTGGAGTCCACCCCGGGGCTTGGGGGGCAGAGGGGGGGAGAGACGGGGGAGGCCAACATAATGGGGGAGGGGCTCTGAGAGGGAGGAGGCACGCACAGCATGGTAGGAGGCAGTGGAGAGGAGGCCGGTGCGGGCGGAGAAGGAGATGAAGGGGTGAGAGGGAGGGCCGGGGGCTGTGGCTGAGGAGCGATGGTTACCCCCGGGCACGGAGATGAGGAGGAGGAGGAGGAGGAACAGGAGGAGGAAGAGGAGCCGGAGGAGGAAAGGCTCGCTAGCTGGAAGTCATTCTGCAGCTGGTTGTTGACCATGTTGTTCATGGCGCTTTGCATCTCAGCCAGCATCCTCTGCTTCTCCCGCTTAGGGATACGACCAAAACGCACCGCTAGAGAGAGAGAGAGAGAGAGAGAGAGAGAGAGAGAGAGAGAGAGAGAGAGAGAGAGAGAGAGAGAGAGAGAGAGAGGATACTTTACTGTGGGTAAACGTACAAAATCAAACTAACCCCTTAATCTTCCTTCCCATCTCTGCATACACCAACACAGCAGACAGACAGACAGACAGACAGACAGACAGACGGACAGACAGACAGACAGACGGACAGACGGACGGACGGACAGACAGACAGTCAGATGGAGACACATACCATCTCTGCTCATGCCGACAGACAGGCACTTCTTAAAGCGACACTGCTGACATCGGTTCCTGTTGATCCTCATGATGGTGCAGCTGTCGTTCTTCAGACACTTCTTATACTGGATGTTCTGCTGGATGCTGCGGCGGAAAAACCCCTACAAAACCACAACCATGTTACTGTTTCATCCACTGACCGACTGACTGACTGACTTAAAGACTGACTGATTTATGGATTGACTGAATGGCCGATAGCTTATTGACTCAGCTGACTGATTAGTATCTAGATTAATTGATCGGAGTGAAGTTTATGGTCAGTAATGAGCAACTAACGATGAAAAGTTTAGATAACGTAGATTTGTATGTGTGTGTCTTTCTTACCTTGCAGCCTTCGCAGGCGTGCACACCGTAGTGGAAACCTGAGGCCACGTCGCCGCAGACCTTACACAGCAACACCATGCCGTTCAGTTCTGAGAGAAAACACACACACACACACAAAGTGTCAGGCTGCAGGTCAAACACATGATAGAACTCAGGGTTCTGATTCAAGACTTGGTGGTTTTAAAATTGACATCCTCAATAGGTTAGAATTGGCCCGGTCGAATCTATCTAGCTTGTGGCTAGTCACATCCATTCACTTCAGTAGTGTGCACTAAAAGTGATACCAGGGACTGATACCGGAACTATTTCTCTTAATGTGACTGATGAGAAACTACTCAAATAGAATTCAAGATGCCCAAGTGTTAATTTATGTTCTTTAGCATCGGGAGTCTATTTCTGCCCTTCTGTTTTACTGTGGGATCATCTATATAGTGTAGATTATACAGGGCTCGTTAGCGCGGCGTCAGGCATGTGATATTAGAATACGAGCGATCTTGTCACTGGCCTTTGAACAATCATCTTTATTTGAATATACACAGAGTTAGATGCAACAAGGAAATGTGGTAAACTAGTCAAATCAGCATTTTACTGCTGGGAATTGTTGTTCCTTTACCTTCTCATTTTTAAAAAAAATGTGTATTCAAAGGTCACTTGGTCATTTATAAAAGATTTATAAATTTGCTCTAGGCTAGTTATATAATTTTAAATTACATAATCTTCCTGTTGGAAAGCCAACCCAGCTGAAAAATAACATTTTTTTTAATTTATTTTTTTGCGGATTCACAGGTTGTTTTCTTACATCCACCCTGCTGTTTGGACCACTGCTTAAATGGTGCTTACTGGTGAGGCTGGCCACAGACTTGCTGGGCGACGCCCTCAGGGAGCTGCCATCGTCACGGCGACGGGGGGATGCCCCTGATGAGGATGACGAGGAAGAGGAGGAGGAGCCGTCTTCCCCCGCCGAGCCCGAACTGGAGCTGCTGCTGCTGCTGAAGAAGGAATGAGGGGAGGACGAGGTGAAGCATGGCTGGGAATTGGAGTTTTCACTGCACATGGACACCGGACTGGTTCCCCCACATGGGCCCACGTAGGAGATCACTCCTCCTGGAGGGCAAAAGGGAGAGAGAAGGAGAGAGAGAGAGAGAGAGAGAGAGAGAGAGAGAGAGAGAGAGAGAGAGAGAGAGAGAGAGAGAGAGAGAGAGAGAGAGAGAGAGAGAGAGGAGTGAGTTTGACAGCTGACTCCATATTAGCGGAGGGTTTACTGAAGCAAAAGTCAAAGGTCACCGGCCACACATGGGCTAGTGTTGACACCATTAGGGCATGGATTTATAGTTGAGTTGGCAGGACCAGTATCCCCCACAATTCTCATCTAAACAGGTTCGGCTATGTGAACATCACCCAAAACCATGGAAGACCCTGTAGCTATCGTTGACCTCAAACAGAGGCAAACAAAATATATTTTACAGATTACTGGTTTTTCAAAGATGTTGCAGAGATGATTTCCCAGTTCTTGCGCAACAGTCAGAACTACAGTTAAGTGGGGTTGGGTGCCGTAAAGAACAAGATGGGGTTTGTCACGGAATTGCACGTCACGTGTGGGATGCGGCCAGGGACATACATAGGCAAACAAAGATAAACTGAAATAATGTGAAAGAAGTAAGAGAAAGAGAGAGAGAGAGATGAAGGGGCAGGCTGTCTATCAACAGTTGGACACCCTCTGATTCCCTCAGAGAGCCAGGCATGAGGGGGCGGCTTTATCTGCATGTGTGTGTGCACGTGCTTGTGTGTAGGTGTGTGTGTGTGTGTGTGTGTGTGTGTGTGTGTGTGTGTGTGTATGACTGGATGTGCGTAGACACACTCACGTGCATATGTGTGTGTGTGTGTGTGTTTCTTGTGTTTTCCCGAATGTCTCCATAGCTCCCTCTGGTATGCAGGTGGGTGGGACAGATGACAGATGATTACGCAAGGAGGGCCTGGCTGTTTATTCTGTCACCGTGGCAACCGGTGGGGGCGGGGGGGCCGCAGTATGGAAAGACACTTCAAAACAACTTGGCTTTCTAGGAATTGTGCATGGGGGAGGACAGGGGAGCCGGGGGGCTCCTCCTCCAACTCTGCCTTTCCTCCTCTCATGAACCGAGCCTCCTCCCCCTTGTCCTCCACCCCGCCTCCTTCCCTTATGCCTGTCTGCACAAAAGAAAAAGTTCCTTGAAATCCCCCATGATGCCTTGTGTGCTTCAGGAAACGCTAGCCAGAGTCATCTGGCAGCCATGTCCGAGTACGATTCCAGGGATGGCAAAGAGCCACTGAGCAAGGCATTTTGCTGCCCCCTCATAGTAAGTGCTTCTGCATTAATAAAGGTTTGGGAATTGACAATTGAAAATATAAGCAATTAAAACAATGCATGCCGTCTATGGCATTCATAGTTTAGGCCATTGGTAGAGGCTGTTTCAATATTCGTTTTGCTATATGTAACTAATAATCATTCATATGGTAGAGAAGAGATCAAGGAACTTAGCATTACATTTATTCTCAAATACCAAATCTGGTCTGGATTTGGTCATGGACACAACCTTGTACAGCACATAACAGTAAAGGAGAGAGAGAGGGGGGTAGATAGAGGGAGATTGATGGATGGAGGCTGTCTGAGCTGGCAGAGGGAGGGGGGCGGTTGAGCCACGTGAGAAGAGTACCCGACACCAGAACCTTCCAGATCCCGTCTGTTGGACCAGGTGGAATACAGGATGGATCGGCGCCACTGAGACTTCTGCCCACACATGCCAGGCCCCCGCTCGGCTGAGGGATCAATTCACTGGGCTCCGCAAAAATACACGCAGCTCGGATACTGAAGTCCCCAGAGCTTCGAAGCCGCTGCGTTTCCTCCGTTTCCAAAGCCACTCTCAAACTGAATGTGTTTCTTTGTTGAGGATGCCTACTATGGTGACTTTGCAGACTATTCTACTGTAGCCCAGCTTGTGCGAAGTCACTGATGACAGCAGGGTGACTTGGGCTGCACAGCCGAGACGCTATCGACTGTGTGTGTGTGTGTGTGTGTGTGTGTGTGTGTGTGTGTGTGTGTGTGTGTGTGTGTGTGTGTGTGTGTGTGTGTGTGTGTGTGTGTGTGTGTGCGTGTGGTCATTACAGGAACTGAACAAGGTGACAGTCCCCACACTACAATGGGCATCAATTATATCAACGACCACAGGGCTGTGTGGAGCGCTGGCAGGCAGGAGAGACTCTGTGATTTAGTTTGAGAACACAAAACGCTCCTCGGAGAGAAGAGTTCCCCATTCTCTTTCTCTCTTTATCTCCCCCCTTCCCCTCCTCCTTCTGAAACTGCTGCTTTAACTGTGCCCACGTGCCAGGGCCGCACGTGGTGCCTGCTTTTCTATCCGTATGTCTCTCTAGATATGGCACAGAAGAATAAGACACACACACACCCACACCCACACCCCCCCACACACACACACACACATGCAGCAATGACTGCCGACTGCCTTTTACTGCAGCTGTTAGTCTTTTATCATGTGGCACGCAGTGGCACACAAAACGGCTTCGCACGCACACTCGTGCCACAAAAAAAGATATGCAAGGTTGAACACACATGCACAACAAGGCTTGTTAGTATGCAGACAAGCAAGCTTTCGCCAAGAGACAAACACACAAAAAAGAATGTTTGCTAAGGACTGACACAAATAGTGCACTAGGGGAAGAAGTCACATGCCCCCAGATATTAAAGTTGCCACAAAAAGGCATGCACGTGCACACACAAACACATGTAAGCTCTCGTACATCAACTAGAGCAGAGTTGCACAGATACGACAAGCAAGCTTGTATTGCACACACACACACACACACACACACACACACACACACACACACACACACACACACACACACACACACACACACACACACACACACACGTTATGATGGATAGTTTGGGTTTGGCTAGATTACGTCCTTGGATTTATTATAAAATGTTACTGTCATTATGTAGGACTTACACCTTAGATTTCTTTCTTTTTTATCATATAAAGCACAAATAAAGCCTACCAAAATGTATCTTAACATTGCTGTTGAAAGATGAAATCCACCTAGCTGAAAAAACACTACTTGTTCTTTTAGGAAAGCAGAAGAAGAAAAGTCGTATCTGCATGGCCAACATTTTGTTTTAAATTTAGGTAGCAGTCTTTTACCACATCCCCATAGCTCTATGGCGCAACACAATAAGGACTGTGGGGTTTTTCCCCCCCAAAAATCAGATTAGAAACACAGTTTCAAGTGCAAGTCACATGGAGTTTTTTCCTACAGAGGCATTAGTGTATTTTTCCACACGACAGTCACAACGGAATAGTGACGACCGGGCCGAGCAGTGTAGGTATGACAGCATGCTGAATGAAGGCCAGGGTCCTTGGTAATACTCTAGCCATGCAGTGATTTTTACTGGGTGAACGTTGTAACGACCACGGATGAGTAGACTCGCTAGCCCCTTGGCTAACAGGTCGGACCCTTTAGTCGGCTGGTTAACGTAGTGACCCGTTTCTCGGCTGCGGCGGTTCCCGGCTGCCCCGAATTCGCTACAGGTGTCAGGTTCAACTGAAGGGTACGAAGGACACGTTTGTATGTACTGCCTATTCTGTGTTTTATTCATTCCTGTTTTTTTTTTTTTATCATTGTACTATTACAGCACTCTGACAACGCAATCCGTCAGGCTTTGACAGTGACCACGTGACAAGAGGCCTCCTACCCATCTCGTTTGTATATGCAGTTTTTACTATTTGTTTTACTCCGCCAACCCACTGTGTTTATTTCCTTTTACGTGCAAAGGTCCCTTTGGCAATAAAACTCTTGGCTCCGTGGCGGGGAAGGCTACAGTTGGGCCTATTGTCTCGGTGTTCGTGTGTGTGTGGGGGGGGGGGCTTGTCATCACGAGCTGGCACTAAAGGAAACAGGACAAACCACAATCCTGTGGTTCCTGACAGAGTTTAGACAAGGTGTGTTACTGAGATGCAGCTCCAGTCTGATCTGTTCTGTAAACATACACACAGGCACGTGTCCCAACCCCCCCCCCCAAAAAAACTCAATTAATCCGTTAATACAAATGTTCATTGAAGCGTCACTCAGTCGGCCAATCAGTTGGTCAGTAAGTCAGTAAAAGCTCTCCTCGTCCAGTCGGGCGTGAAGCTACTCCGGCTGGTCAGTCAGCCTGCCAGTCAGTTACTCAGTTAGTCCCTCCGTTATTCAGCCGCGTATCCAGTCAACCAGTCAAGTCAGTCGTTCGGCGATGACGTCAGTGTCGACACTGGAACAGAGGGTCAGAGGGTCACTGTGTCAGGTGTCCCCACAGCAACTCGGCACGTGCGCCCGTCTGTTCTGCTGCTGTTCGCTCCTCCCACGGCCGCGCCCCCTCCCCCTCAACTGCACCAATCTCTCTTTCTCTATGAATCATTCTCTTCCTCCCTTTTCTATCGCACTCTATCTTACGCTACCCTTGGTGGCTTCTTTCTGTTTCTGTTTCCCCTCTCCTCTTTCGCGTTACACCTCTCTCTTTGTTTAAGACTTTTAGTCTCTGGACATCTTTTATCCCGTCTTTTTTTTCTCCTGCTTCTCCCTTTCTCAATTGTTTTCCGTCTGTCGCCTGTCCTCGTCCCCTGTCCCTCCCTCCGTCACTCTCTCCTCTTCCCTGTGCGCTCGTCTCTTTCTTCATTCGTTCTCCTGCCTCGATTCCTCATTCCTCCCATGTGACTCGAATTTCCTCCAGAATCTCTCTCCAGACACTCCTCCCATCAAACCTTTCCTGTCCCCCTTCCCCACTTATTCAACGCTAAACTAATTATCCAGGCAAAAATGATTTACATTACATACTAACGAGCAACATCATTCTCTAATGTTCTGGTGCATTCGCTCAGTCCAGTCTCTCTGCCGCAAATGAACTCAAGACACTTAGCACAGTGGTCAGGAAGGTCTCGAAGGTTCTACAAATTTTACATCTCCAGTATTTTACAGTGCTGACTCGTTTGCCACCCGCTGAAAGAGCTTTTAACGAGTAAATAGATAAAGTGAATAAATAAAGTAAAAGGTAAATATATTTTAAACTTGGAGAGATCTGTATTCAGAGGGGAGACGAGAAAAAAAGAAAAAGTCTAAATAGAGACACCAAGAAGCGGAACTTTGGAGAGTGAATCCGGCCGCCGCCTTTTCACTGACCCATTACATAAGAGCCGGCGTGTCAGGACCGCTTTCCAGGCGTCCAAATGGGTCAGCGTGACATAAAACCAAACAGCAAGAGGAAATCAAACTAAAGCAACTCGTCTCACAAGATGTCAGACATCGATATCCGCACGGCATTTTAGGACTAAGTGTGGAAGTAATAGGTGTCCACACTGCTTCAGTGGGTACATTAACGACCTTCCCTTATAACACACGTTAGATCGCAGATTTCAGGAGCCCATTCGTTCATCAAGCCGACAAAATTTAATGACAGCCCACGAACTCATGTCCAATTAGCAAACCTACGTATCGGTGAGATGAAGGTCACAAAGTGACAACGGGAAACATATTGGGCGGATTTTCGAAGAGAAGGCTATTTAAAGGACTTATCTGAACAAAACGTGTGTGTGTGTGTGCGTGTGTGTGTGTTGTCCCGGCTTGTTTGCTGCAGCGAGTCTCCCTCGTGCAAGGTCGGGGAGAGGCTCGTGTGTTCCAGTCACGCCCCTGCGCCACGTGCGTCCTCGGAGAGCAGGCTGCGCAACGAGACTGGCTCCCGCAAGTCCCGCCCACAGGACACACACACCCCACTTCCTTCCCGCCCCCTCCGCCTCGGCTCACGTTTCCCCCATACTGAACACACACACGCTACACATGTACACGTATACACACACGTGTACACACGCTGATGTCTGGCGCTGTCCATGGTACCTGGCGGACGCTGTTCCAAAAAAACACTGTACACGCAAACGTCGGAATTTCCGGGTTTCAAAACTAGAGTAAGGTTAGTTTACACTTTCAAGGGATTTTTACATTAACACCTATGTCAGGGTTGTCTCGAAGGAGCAGAAAGAGGGTGATGTTTTTATCTTACTCTCAAAACAACACACGTTCAGCACAGTCAACTGCTATTCCACATTCGTGAAAAAAAATCTGGAAAAAAATAAGGGAATATGGATGAAGTAGCCTACTTAAATAAACCCTGTACATTATGCATGGCTCTGACCCTAAAGGCTAACTATCACCCAATGACGGATCTAGCCTCCATTGTTGTATAAAACTATGACGAAGTTAAACTTGGATACTATCACCCACAGCTGAGGGGGGGGGGTCTAATCAGTTTGTCGTGCTTATTGGCTTGGCTTCCTGTGTAACTGTGTCATACAGAGAGAAGGAGGGGAGTCAAGACGCATCAGATTGGTTTCGGCCAGTGTCCCACTTACTTTCCGACTGCCACGGGAGGGAATGACGCCCTACCCCGGTCACAAAGGCTGCTGTTCCCTCCCTACACCAAGCTAATGTAAGAACGCATATGGCAGGGCAGGCATGCATCGGAGAAAAGGGAGGAAAGAGGGGAGGGCAGAGGGGAGCACACAGGGTCAGCTATAGGAAAAATGGAAGGGAAGGGAGAGGAAGAGGTGTGTGTGTGTGAGTGAGTGAGTGAATGATGGAAGAATTATGCAATGAGCTCGAGCTTTACTGTAGCCAATCGGATGAGGCGTCGGGAAGCAGAGCGCAGTGAAAACAAAACGCACATGGCTCGACCCGCCGGTCCATGTGAACGCATCGGGGGCTGGCCGGAACTCGCACACAAACACGCTCTCACACACGCACATCAACGAGTTACCGGCTGCTCCACCTGACACCGACCCACCTGTCATGACCTACTTCCTCGAAATCTACCGGAGCACGCTGACGGGACCCGTGATGTCCGGAGACACACTCACGACACAAAACAGGGACTTGTGTTTGGGCGAATTTGGCACTCTTTACGCAATTTATCGCCCTTTTGCTACAGAACAGCAGACCTGAACACAACGACGAGCGCTCACTGTGTTCCTCTGTCTAAACATCCTGTCTTTATATCATTCCCAACCTCTTTTTTTAAAGTAGCCCACTATGCGGCACGTTGCATCCAATACTCATAAAGCCATCATAGCCTTCGTGATCCCATGTGAGCCGAAGAATGACGTATTAATTGGGGCAGTAAGGCAGCCCAGATATTTTAAACACCAACCCAGTCTCGCAATCATCCTGAATATTCAGTGTGTCATGTAGTGTTCATATCACAGTTGGATTTGGAGCAAATTGCTGAAGTAGGCTACTACTTGGAGAAGCCATTTTTGCGCAGAGCAAATCCATATACAAACCCCGACAGGGGCAACAAAAGACTGGGAAAGTTGAGGAATGCTCAAAAAACACCTGTTTGGAACATTCCGCAGGTGAACAGGTTAATTGGAAACAGGTGAGTGTCATGACTGGGTGTCAGGATGGGGCGAGGTTCACCACTTTGTGAACAACTGCGTGAGCAAATAGTCCAACAGTTTAAGAACAACGTTTCTCAACGTACAATTGCAAGGAATGTATGGATTTCATCATCTACAGTCCATAATATGGGCGATACGGGTTCGCTTCCCGGCCACGGCAGTTCCTGTGGTTGCGTTGTCCCCCAAATTCGCTACAATATCATCAAAAGATTCAGAGAATCCGGAGAAATCTCTGCAGATAAGCGACGAGGCCGAAAACCAACATTGAATGCCCGTGACCTTCGATTCCTCAGGCGGCACTGCATTAAAAACCGACATCATTCTGTAAAGGATATTACTACGTGGGCTCAGGAACACTTGGGAAAACCATCATCAGTTAACACAGTTCGTCTCTACAAGTGCAAGTTAAAACTCTACCATGCAAAGCGAAAGCCATATATCAACAACACCCAGAAACGCCGCCGGCTTCTCTGGGCCCCCTAAAGAGGAAGAGGACCATCCAGATTGTTATCAGCTTAAAAGTTCAAAAGCCAGCATCTGTGATGGTATGGGGGGTGTTAGTGCCCATGGCATCATGGGTAACTTACACATCTGTGAAGGCACCATTAATGCTGAAAGGTACGTACAGGTTTTGGAGCAACATATGCTGCCATCCAAGCGACGTCTTTCTCAGGGACGTCCCTGCTTATTTCAGCAAGACAATGCCAAGCCACTTTCTGCACGTGTTACAACAGCGTGGCTTCGTAGTAAAAGAGTGCGGGTACTAGACTGCCCTGCCTGCAGTCCAGACCTGTCTCCCATTGAAAATGTGTGGCGCATTATGAAGCGCAACATACGACAACGGAGACCCCGGACTGTTGAGCAACTGAAGTCGTACATCAAGCAAGAATGGGAAAGAATTCCACCTACAAAGCTTCAACAATTAGTGTCCTCAGTTCCCAAACGCTTATTGAGCGTTGTTAAAAGGAAAGGTGTTGCAGGCATCAAATTCAAAATGAGTGAATATTTGCAAAAAAACAAAAAACAAAGTTTATCAGTTTGAACATTAAATATCTTGTCTCTGTAGTGTATCGTATCATTGTATTCTGTTTTTATTTACGTTTTACACAACGCCCCCACTTCATGGGAATTGGGGTTTGTAGGTTACCCCCGCACCCTGAGAGCCAAAGCCCTAATTCCCAGTAATCGTGCAACATCACATCATCAACGAGTCGCCATTAAAACTGGCCGGAAACGTGTCTTTTCATTTTTTACGTACGATACAGTCAACAAGGAGCCTTGGCGAGAAGCGAACCTGGCGTATGTAGTATATCGAAATCCGGCGTTTCGAGTCACAAAAGTCCACATATTTCACAATCTGACATTAAGGAATGGATGAGTAAACCGTAAGCAAGGTTGAGACCAACTCCATTTTTTACGCATGATGCGAGTTCGGACAACGCCACTGGCTATACGTGACAGTTAAAGAGTTTTGGATGAACTTAGCCTAGAGCCACTGAACTTGTACTGTTTACACCAAAGCACTCTCCTGCAAGTCTTTAGCACTGCAGACAACAAAACTTCGTGACACATTATTCCATCACCTTGTTATACTGGATCTTGTACGATACAATGAGATATAGAGAAGTCGTCAGACAAGACAACAACGCCGCAGCGGTCACAAGCGAGGTGATGCCGTCAACATAAAGCACAGAGCAGGGAAGCAACTTTTCTGCTTACCTGTGTTGTTATTGTTGTTGTTGTTGTTATTGTTATTTGTGTCCATTGCAGTCGTCATTCTGAGCTCCGAGAGAGTCATGCAGAGATGTTCTGAAACCTGGAGAGCCTCCTTATCGGTCAATAAACTCAGTTAAAAGTCGATCGTTTCTGTATCTCTTTTCGAGGAGCAGGGAGAAGAGACTCGATTCATAAAGCTGCTGCTACAGACACCATCGTCTTCCCTCGACACAACGATATAGCTGCTCTGTTGCTGTAAATGCTGCTGCAGGAAGCTGTGGCTGAGCCTGATCTACCTCTCTCTCTTTTGCTCTCTCTCTCTCTGTCTGATGTGTGAAAAAAGAGGCACGCCGTCTGTGCTGTCACTTTCTGCCTTTCTCTATGTGTGTCGCTATGAGCCTCTTGTTTCTTCCTCCCTCTTTTGCTGCTAGGCAAATCTCTCTCTCGCTCACTCTCTAGCTCTCTCTCTCTCTCTGTCTCTCCCTCTCTCTCCCCTTCTGGCCGCACGCGGCAGAAAACGGGACCATGTGACCGCGGGGAGAGCCTCGTGCCCCAGTGACACACTTTCTCTCTGTACTTTTTAAATCTCCGCGCACGTGGAGCTGCCGGCTCCACCCGAGCGTTTATGGGACATGTAGGCGAAGATCTCTCTCTCTCTCTCTCTCTCTCTCTCTCTCTCTCTCTCTCTCTCTCTCTCTCTCTCTCTCTCTCTCTCTCTCTCTCTCTCTCTCTCTCTCTCTCTCTCTCTCTCTCTCTCTCTCTCTCTTGTAGTTTTCCCCTGGAAACCAAAGCTGTATTGACGTTGTTGGCAAAGGCATGAGTGTTGGTGGGAAACAGGCGATAGATAGTAAGGGGAGGAGAGGAGAGGAAGATAAAAAGAATAGCTAGAGAAGAGAAAGACAAAGAGAAATATGTTCAGCCTTGGTATTCAGACAGTCATCATATTCTGAATAACAGATCAGCAAGAAAACAGAAATACAAAGTTAAACATAGACTGACCGTGAATTCGGATTTTGAATACTGTAAGAATGACAACCGACATCATTTAGTAGCTTTCTACCTTTTCTATTCACCCCACGACCACAAGGCCTAAACCACAATGTGAATTCTATATGCTTTGTTTTAATGTTGGCTACTTTGGAGTCAAATGAATAGAATTCACCATGCGGTGCAGGTAAATACATGACATGAGCTATCATCATCATCTGCGGTCACTCGGGGTTGAGTATGACCGTCCTCCCTCTGACTCCTCAGGTGGGTGTAGAGGCTGATCCTGGAGCCGCGTAATGGGAGGACACCTGCACGTAACAGCTTTTTACGTGGAGAGGCTGATGCACCTGCAGCCACCACATGGTCCTTGGCAGGGGGTGGCCAGAGTCCAATGGCATGGAGAACCAAGATGACTGGGGACCACCCTCTGTTGCAGCCTTCATCCACCTTCACTGCTGTTGTGACCTGGAGACATCTTCCGCCAGTTCCACCATTGAGGTCTTTGTTGGATCGTGCTTCATCTGGAACCTCCCACTTGACCTATCCGCCTTGGGTGACCCTACCAGCAGCCAAGCTCCGGACTGCAAAACGCTTGGGATCATTGGTACACGCAAGCTTTTCCACCACGACAAGGTGGTGAGCTAGGAGAAGACATGAGATATAGACCATCACCAGAAGGCGTTTTTTGTTGTTGTGTTGTTTGTTTCATACTGCAGTAATACAGTATAGATGGGGTGTTATATGTTAGAGCGTGGTGCACATATGTTTACATATTTTATTCTTATTTCTATTTCTTATTTTATCTTCTATTTCTATTCATTGCTATTTTCTTATTTCTATTTATTTCTATCCATCCATCCATTATCCAAACCACCTATCCTTACTCAGGGTCGCAGAGAAGCTAGAGCCTAGCCACAGCAGTCATTGTGTTCGAGCCCCGGGGTTGTCCAACCTTGGGGGTCGTCGTCTGTGTGGAGTATGCATGGTCTCCCCATGTCTGCGCGGGTTTCCCCCTGGTGCTCTGGTTTCCTCCCACAGTCCAAAGACATGTAAGTCAGGTGAATCAGCCGTACTAAATTGTCCCGAGTTGTGTGTGTGTGTGTGTGTGTGTGTGTGTGTGTGTGTGTGTGCGCGTATGTGTGTGTGTGTGTGTGTGTGTGTGTGTGTGTGTGTGTGTGTGTGTGTGTGTGTGTGTGTGTGTGTGTGTGTGTGTGTGTGTGTGTGTATGTGTGTGTGTGTGTGTGTGTGAGCCCTGTGATGGACTGGTGGCCTGTCCAGGGTGTCCCCCCACCCGCCACCCAATGACTGCTGGGATTTATTTCTATTTTCTTGCTATCTTGTATCTTGTTATTTTTTCTTCACTAGAGCATGAGTGTCTGTAATAGGACCCAATTTCCCCTCAGGGATTAATAAAGTATTCTGACTCTGATTCGGAAAATTGAAGTCCAATGATTCCGTGATTACAAACTTTTCTCAGATTACTCCGTTACCCTGGGGACAGAAGATGTCTGTGCGTCAGAGAAGAGGCATTGTGAAGGTTGCTGGCTTGAATCAGTGGATGAATAGTAAAAAAGCTGGTGTGAAGAAGACCAACTTCATGCTCTCTGCTCCGTTGAATACAGCAGCTAACGTTCCCCTGAGCGGGGCACTTAACCCCGAGCTGCTACCGTGCAGCTGTGCAGTGGCTAGCAGCGAGACACTGTGGTTGAACAAGGCTATGCTGAGGTATGAATGTGCGGAAATGTATGAATGTGAGGAGACAAGCATTGCTGCAAAATTCTTCCCCTACACGGATAGAGGTTGCAAAACAAATATACCATTTCAGGTTATACATAGACTATGAAGTACTTGGAATTTTCACTTTATCTAGCAAAGGAGGAGAGAGCCTTACATCTTCAGTGGAGCTGAAGGGGCGTACAAGGCAGAATGAAAGTGTGGATAGGCCACATTTAAACCAACACAGGAAGTTGGTTAAAGGTCAAACTCCAGCTCACCCCCAAACCCCTTCATTTTTGTAACCTTTCTTCATACAGGGAAGCTGGATTGAGCTCAGAAGCTCTCTTAGTAACAATCCAGTATGTCAGTTAGCCCCAACACACACACACACACACACAAACAAAGCTTCTCTTCAAAACTGTTTTTTCATGCATGTTCCAAAATTATTTGATAGATTGAGGAAATCAAGGATTCACAAACACTGATGCATAAAATACATTTCTATGTATTTGTTTTTACCTATTCTCATGTAAAGTGCATTGCATTGCATTGTAAGATATGATACGATACAATACGATACAACTTTGTCAGTTTGCACTGACATTCATTTTGCATCTTTAAGCAGTTCCGTTCAAAAGATTAATGCACAAAGTAAGCGTACAGTTACATATGTGACATACTATCATAGATGTACAAAAAACATCAAACAGTCATGACAAGTACAACATGTCACATTGGATTCAGCTCTCAATTAGCAGCACACTGATGTTGGGTTAGCAACAGGATAGACTGACGTATAAAAGAATCCTTTAGCCTGTTGCGTTTAAATTGAAGACTCTAAATGGCCTATTAGAGAGCAGAAGTCGGTATTCTCCTTTTAAAACATGCGGGGAATCAGAAGGGATACTGTTAGCTAGTCTGAGCATGCTGTTGTTGTGAGTTGCTTGAAAGGAGGGCGCCACAAGTTGGCCAATAATCTTCGCACAGATTTGGATTTGATCATATAGTTTAGTTTTAAGTTTCACAGAAGTATGTAGGAGTGGTGCAGGATATGTATGAGGGGAGTATGACAATGGTGAGGTGTGCAGTTGGAATGGCAAATGGGTTCAAACTGGAGGTGGGATTACATCAAGGATAGGCTCTGAGCCCTTTCTTGTTTGCAATGGTGATGGACAGGTTGACGGATGAGATCAGGCAGGAGTCCTCGTGGACGATGATGTTCGTGGATGACATTGTGATCTGTAGCGAGAGTAGGGTGCAGGTTGTGAAGAGCCTGGAGACGTGGAGGTATGCACCGGAGAGAAGAGGAATGAAAGTCAGTAGGAGCAAGACGGAATACCTATGCGTGAATGAGAGGGAGGACAGTGGAATGGTGAGGATGCAAGGAGTGGAGGTGACGAAGGCATAGGAGTTTAAATACTTGGGGTCAACTGCCAAAAGTAACGGGGAGTGCAGAAGAGAGGTGAAGAAAAGAGTGCAGGCAGGGTGGAGTGGGTGGAGAAGAGTGTCAGGAGTGATTTGCGACAGAAGAGTACCAACAAAAGTTAAAGGGAAGGTTTACAAGATGGTTGAGACCAGCTATGTTATATGGTTTGGAGACAGTGGCACTGACGAAAAGACAGGAGGCGGAGCTGGAGTTGGCAGAGTTGAAGATGCTAAGATTTTCACTGGGAGTGATGAAGAAGGACAGGATTAGGAACGATTATATTAGAGGGACCGCTCAAGTTGGACAGTTTGGAGACAAAGCAAGAGAGACAAGATTGAGATGGCTTGGACATGTGTGGAAGAGAGATGCTGGGTATATTGGGAGAAAGATGCTGAATATGGAGCAGCTAGGGAAGAGGAGAAGAGGAAGGCCAAAGAGGAGGTTTATGGATGTGGTGAGAGAAGACATGCAGGTGGCTGGTGTGACAGAGGAAGATGCAGAGGACAGGAAGAAATGGAAATGGACGATCCGCTGTGGCGACCCCTAATGGGAGCAGCCAAAAATAGTAGTAGTAGCAGTAGATAGGCTGCTGAGGCAGGCCGTTCTGCAGTGCAGCATGACACTCTGAATGACTGATTTAAAAAACAGGAAAATAATCTGGCTACAGTCTCCAAAAGATCTACAAAGAAAGTGAATATGCTGCTGTATCTTCTTACACAAAATTCTGTATGAGAAGTCCATGATAGGGTGGTATCCATCATAACATCCTGGTATTTCTATGAAGAGACTCATTTAATTTCTAAGTTGTGAATTGTCGCTGGAGACAGCTGACAATCAGAAGGAAGGCTAAAAATAATTTCCTCTGTCTTGTTAGTATTGATGATGAGAGCATTTTTATCACAACATTCATTTAGCCAGTCAACATTACACTGGTACAATCTAAAGACACTGGTTGGGCACATAGGTGGTGCAATCAGCAGTGTACAATGTGAACAACATAGGTGAGCTAATGCAGCCTTGAGGTGCTCCAACATTATCCCTGATCGGAGAGGAAAGTGTATCTTTTACCTTTACCAGCTGTATTCTGTTTGTGCGAAAAGAGTTGTACCAGTAAATAAGTTTTGGATTGAACTGTAAACGAATAATTTTGGTCAGGAGTCGATCAGGCTGAATTGTATTAAATGCAGGTGAAAGGAAAAGAGCAAAAATTTACAAAAAAGAGGTACAAAATGTACTATACAATAAAGCTTGCTTGCTTGCTTGATTGTTTGCTTGATTGATTGATTGATTGATTGCAACCTTAGGGAAACAAATGCATTAGCCACCTCAGTTTTAGTCACAGTGATGTAATATCAACAATAAAATCCAAAACTGATTCTGTCTGGGCAGGCAGAGTAAAAAAAAAACAAACAAAAACTTTCACATCTTTCAAAAACTGCTGTCATCTTACCATTGAGCAAGACACTAATCCCCAAACTAGTCCAGTGGAACTACAATTGCTGGAACTGTAATAGTAGTAGTTGCAGTAGAAAACTCATCCTGTACTAGATATCCCCCCGTTAGAATGGTTGGTGCGGGTGCTCACCTGCATGAAGCCCTGGCAACACATCACTCCCACCCTTGTCCACCTTCACTGGCCCCTGGTCAAATCCTGCATTTCCTATAAAATCCTCTCCCTTACCTATAAATCCCTCCATGCTCTTACCCCCCAGTACCTATCAGACCCCCTCAACACCTATATTCCATCCAGGAATCTGTGGTCCACAGACACGGCCCACTTTTCATCCCCCACACCAGTCCTGCAGACTTTTGGGGATAGAGCCTTTAGTGTGGCAGCAGCCCCCACACATTGGAAGTCTGTTCCAGCAGAGATCTGCAACACTGCTTCTTTGGACAGTTTTAAAAGACTACTGAAAACCTACCTTTTTTTACTAAGGCCTATGGTCTGTAGTCTTTGATCTTTGTTTTAATCTTTTTTTTGGTTCTTATCTACTGTAAAGCGTCCTTGGGTTACTTGAAAGGTGCTATACAAAATTAAGTTGTTTTTGTAGAATGAAAGAATGAAATAAAGATTGAATGAATGAATGGATGAATGAATGAATGAATGAATGAATGAATGAATGAATGAATGAATGAATGAATGAATGAATGAATGAATGACCGTAAAGTAGAGGTGGCATTGAATTTATTTTGTGGTGATTTGCAGCGGCGGTGGCAGATTTGCAGTGATTAATACACACTTTGGCAAAGAAGCTTGATAAATGGATTGACAATTGTGACATTTGATCATTTTCGTTAATAAGATTCGTTTATTCGACATTCGTTTATCACATGTACCATATCATAAATTATCCTATATTTCATCATCGATTATATCGTAACGATCAGATCATGTTGGTTGTTTTGGTGCGAACATTTTCCCTGGGCAACACCGGGTACCTCTGTTAGTAGCTAATGGATGGATACTACCACCAGATTAATCAGATTCTGTAACAGGTTCTAGGAATTGTACGAATCTGGGTGCAGCACCAGATATTCAGTGCACAACAATGTTGAAGTCTCCATCAAATATTTCACAGCAGAGATACAGCAGGTTGCCATTGTTAAATAGGGTAAGGAAAGAGCTTATCTAAAAGTTTCAAGAAAGTTTCGGAAGGGAAGGGATTATCATTTTCAACCCATTCCTTTACCTAATCAGCGACAAAACATGCACTCATGTCGCTTCATACAAAGCGCAAAGAATACAAAACATTTATTTTCATATTCACACGTTAGCCTTTAATTCTCCTTGTCTTTACTGTTTGTCTTATACTCATTTTTCTAATTGTAGTCATGTCTTCGGTGTGTATTTACTCTTTTTATTCATTTTATTTGCGCAGCACTTATCGGGTCAGTGCTGGTGTCTTTTAAACATATTTAATGAATAGACTTGAGTCATTAACTAGTAACACAAATGTTGCCATCCGTGGTTGGATAGCGTGTGTGGGAAAGTTTTTTTTTTTTTAAATACAAGATTCTTCTTGAAACTCCAGGTAAGGATCCAAATAGGTCAAACTTCTGTTTTTAAGATTTTCTAAGACAGAGGCGTGGGATCTTGGTATCGGTGGTGACATGCTGCTCAGATTCCACAGCTGGGTCAGAATAATAGGGATAGAAAGGGCAACAGTCTTCCAAAACCTACAAAGTTACAAATTCAGGGAGCAGAATAAAGATGTGGTGGATAGGAATGGCTCCAACATCTTTGGCAGAGCTTCAACCAGGTCAAAAGGAGGGGGCTCAGACTATCAGCCTTCAAGGTCTGTCACGTTGCAGCTATTTGGCCTCCAAGCTAAGCCTTCCTATTCTCTCCTTAATGGCACTATGTAATGGGATACTTTGTCGATCCCAGAGGAGAAATTCACTTTACTCTTGCTTTCAGTGTCAACCACAGGGCAGCACTCCTTGAGCTGTTAGGGGCTTAATGGCCTTGCTCGAGGGCACTTCATAAGATTTTGGTCGAAGGGCACCACAATGCTGCCTTCAGTTTTCATGATATTCATACCTACAGCTCTGGCACTATTCACTAATTGTATTCATAGTTATTATTAGTTGAACTTGTATTGCAAGTATCAAGTCAACGTGACTTTTGTACTACTATTTCCTCACAGATTGATACTCGGCTCAGTTCTGTCTGTATGGGTGTCCTCCAGATGCTCTGGTTTCCTCCCACTGTCTGAAAGATGACCATAATGGTTGAGTTGGAGACACTGAATTGTCCTTGAGTATAAATGGTGTGTCGTCTGTGTGGGCTACCTGGCCATGGTGTATTTTATGCCTTCTTGCTGGGCTCAGCTCCTGGCCCTCATGAAGATTAAGATTGGTCTTTTCTCCATAACCAGGCTGCTATACGACTGACAAAATGATAAGAGCACCAGAATGAATGAGAAAGATGATACCTTGTATTGCCGCTCCAGTGGCAGCTGTGTTTGGTTTCTGCCCCTTTGCAGTAAGAATCATTAATTCTCATGGCCTGCCATGTAGTATAGTGACTAGGTATTTTCAGTTGGTTCAGAATCAGAATCAGAATACTTTATTTATCCCCAAGGTGCAAGTTCTATCACAGACAGTCACGCTCTAATAGCTAAAAACTAGCAAGATACAAGATAAGAAAATAGAAACAAAAACAAATAGAAATAAAAGATAAATAGAAATAGAAAAAAAATTAGTTGTACTGCATTGTTAATTGCACGAGTGTTTATACCAGCTAGGCCGTAGTGTGTTGTATTGTGTTGTTGTTTCCAGTCTGCTGTGTTATAAATTTGCACAATGTCAGTGTGTTTTATTGTGTGGAGAAAGCAATTTCCATCAACCCTGTTTTGTGAAAATAAAAGCGTTTTGACGGACTTTGATGAATGAATCATTGAACCTTGACGTTTTTGTTTCAACATTTGCTGAGTGTTTTGGAAATGCTTGACATATAAAAAAAAACTTTAACCTGTACCTGATCGAATGGCACAGAGACAAATTCCTGTACATTTACTGTGCTTAGCACTTTACATTCTGGCTGTAAAAAACATAATCCATCTGGTGTCTTTTATTTTGGCTTGCACAGGTCGACTTTTATGATGGCGTCCCTACAGACACAGTTGTCCGTTTCTGCGGGTGGGAAGCCGGATGTGGGTATGTGTCCTGGTTGCTGCACTAGCGCCTCCTCTGGTCGGTTGGGGCGCATGTTCATTCACCAATCAGTGAGAGAAGTGAGAGCGACTGATGAGGCAATCCTTCTGATGTTAGGCCTGTATTCTGTGGAAAGCCTGAGGCACTGGCCAAGACGTGCATTGGAGAGTCTTTTTTTCCCCCTGGTTCTTGATCGAGTTCATTGACGAAAACGATGACTCAAATATGTACGTGGAGGGGAAAATTGTGAGTAGGAGCATTGCAATAGCTCTCATGTTTTTGAATCGAGCTTGGGGAACCACGGCGATCCAAAAGTCACTCACCCCAACGTCCTTGTGTTGTGCTTTGAGCAAATCAGATGTTCCCATCTCCAAGACCTCCATCAGGAGGTCAGGAAAATCAGCATCCAGGAAAATACCAAATAATGAATGCAGAGCAGAATTAGGACGATACCCACTAATTATCAAAATTCAAAAGAGAGCATTTAGATTCTATAATCACCTAAAAGCAAGTGACCCTGACATGCTCCATAACAAAGGCCTCACCTACAGAAAGACTCTAGAGAAGAGGAGCCCCCTCAGCCAACTGGTTCTGTGACTCGGCTCACAAACACATGCAGAGCCCCCAGACAGAAACCCCATCAGACTAAAACAAATGATAAGAAAACAAAAAGAAAACTATTTGACACATTGGAAAGAAACAACCAAAAAGCAGAGTAAACTGGAATGCTATTTGGCCCTAAACAGAGAATACACAGTGTCAGAATACCTGAGCACCGTGACTGATCCAAACGGAGGGGAATCCTTGACCATGTACAGACTCAGTGTGCAGGTGCTTGCCATGGAGAGAGGCCGCCACAGGCAGACCTGGCTCTCCAGACAAGATAGACTGTGCACCCACGGCATACCCAGCTGCTGCAGAGACATATACGTATACTACCCACAGAATACAAACATCCAAAAAGCTTTTGAAAACATGAGTAATACTAAAAACTTCCAAATCTGCTGGGTGAAATACAGCATTGTGCAAACGCAGTAGCAAGATTTGTGAGCTGCTGTGACCGGAGAAGGGCAGCCAATGGAGTCATGGTCACTTGCGGTCGAGTATGACCGTCCTCCCCCTGGGTCCCTCTGGGTCTTCAGGTGGGTGTACAGGCCGATCCTGGAGCCACATAGTGGGAGGATGCCTGCGCGAAACACCTTTTTACGTGGAGTGGCTGATGCCCTTGCAACCACCACATGGTCCTTGGCAGGGGGTGGTCAGAGTCCAATAGCATGGAGAACCAAGACGATTGGGGACCACTCTTTGTTACAGCCTTCATCCACCCTCACTGCTGTTGTGACCTGGAGACATCTTCCACCAGTGATGCCGTTGGGGTTCTTGTTGGATCGTGCTTCATCTGGAACCTTGCCCTTGACCTATCCGCCTTGGGTGACCCTACCAGGAGCCAAGCTCTGGACAGCATAGCTCTTGGGATTATTAGTACACGTAAGCTTCTCCACCATGGCAAGGTGGTGATCCAGGAGAAGGGCCAGTGGAATACAACCACTGTCAAGACTGTCAATCTTGGGCGTTCAGGTAGCGTAGCAGTCCATTCCATTGCCTGCCAACACGGGGGATCCCTACAGATGCAATTGGCCATGTCTGCGAGTGGGAAGCCGGATGTGGGTATGTGTCCTGGTCGCTGCACTAATGCCTCCTCTGGTGGGTTGGGGAGCCTGTTCAGGTGGGAGGGAGAACTGGGGGGAAAAGCGTGATCCTCCCACGCGCTATGTCCCCCTGGTGAAACTCCTCACTGTCAGGTAAAAAGAACCGGCTGGCGACTCCACATGTACCGAAGGAGGCATATGGTAGTCTGCATCCCTCCCTGGATCGGCAGAAGGGGGTGGAGCAGCAACCAGGACGGCTTGGAAAATAGGGTAATTGGCCAAGTACAGTTGGGGAGAAAAGGGGGAGAAATAAAAAAAAAGAGACTGTCAATCATCGGTTTATTCCTGCACTGTACTGATCTTTGTACATAGACATACTGTACATACAGAACAGATTCCTTTAAATAATTGCATAAAAACAAACAAGCATGCAAACAAACAAACAAACAAATAAATAAATAGCTAAATTGTTGCAGTATTTACACATTTCTCACTTATTGGTATTTATATTTTTTAATTGTAATATCCACATTTTTTGGATTTTATTTTAAGCTATCTGTACTTATCTGTATGTATGTATGTATGTATGTATGTATGTATGTATGTATGTATGTATGTATGTATGTATGTATGTATGTATGTATGTATGTATGTATGTATATATATTTAACAGCAAAATCACAATGCTTCTGATTGTATATTTAAGTGAACGTTGCATACATTTGTTTATATATTTGACTTCAATGTTGCAATGTGACACATTTTATTTACACATTTCTTTATTGTAGTATAGCTCTTACTTTATTTCATTCTTGCTTTGGCAATGTAAACATGTTTCCCATGCCAATAAAGCCCTTTTGAATTTGAATTTGAGAGCGAGATAGAGAGAGAGATAGAGAGAGAGAGAGAGAGCCGTGTCGTTTTCAGCCTCTCATCACGTTTTACGCCACACGTTACCTGAGTGGCCACCACGAGACAAGCAGCTATAACGAGACAGCTCCGTGTCACGAGAGTCAGTGCAGTATGGGCAGAATCAGACCCAGAGCGAGACCCAGAACCAGACCCAGAACTTGACCAAGCATAGAACCAGACCTAGAACCGGACCTAGAACCAGAACCAGAACTAGAACCTGACCCAGACACAGAACCGGAACCAGACCCAGAAATGAACCAGAACCTGACCAAGAAGCTGTCCCAGACCTAGAATCAGAACCAGAAAAAGACCTAACCCAGAACCAGAACCGAGGGGGGCTATAATACAAAGAGAAAGTTTAGTAAGAATGTTGGACATATTTTAGGCCTATCAAAAGACAATATGATCGATTACATTTCCTAATGGATACTGAATGACTCTGAATACTAACTAGTCACGCAGGCCTATTGACATTTACATATGTTAACAACATTGACAGTAGGCTTAATCGCATCACACCAAAAATGAGACGTAGTTTTGAATCTAAATGAAAACCAGATCCAACTGTTTTCCTTGTCGTTTTTCTTTTTTTACAAAATAAAAAACGTTTTAAACGTCATAACACACGCCTCTCATATGCGCTCCCACGACAGTCTCCATTTGTCGTCGCTCTGTGCTGTCTTTTGCACACGCATTGCCCAGATCTTTGCTAACTTTTCGGTAGCGCGTGCCTTTCCGCGATGTTCCCGTTCGCTTCCAGATAAACAGCGCGTGCAGTGTGTGTGTATGCTATTAGGCCTGCAAAGCGGTATTGCCAGCTCATACGGACTTGGCACGCATCTGTATCATCCTGTATCACCGCACACAACGCCACTAAGATTAAATGGCCTATATGGGCCATGACCGGAAGTGCTGCTTGTAAAGGGAAACGAGAGAATTGGGGGGGCGGTACACTTTCAATCACACTATATCATAGTTTACTTTGAAAGTGCGACGGAGCCAGTCCACGTGTTCAAAGCGCTGGCGTGATGAACGGCCGAGTCTCTGTCCGGGATGAGAGAGGATGCCTGGGGAAGGGGAAACAGCTGGTTCAGAAACTTCCCCGACATGACACGGGGAAAAGGGCAGCCTCATAAATCACTGTGTCTCCACCGGGAGTCCTTGGTATAACTTTGAGAGTGTCAGGGGAAGACAAGGGTCTGCGTTGCGCAGGTGAAGTAGGTCACCGCGGGGATCCGGCAGCCCACCTGCTAACCCACTGTCCGCGTACGACTGAAGTAGGCGACGGCTTTGTCATCCGGCTGGTGTCGTTGTGGCGATGCTACCGTCACTGTACCTTTCCCTTGCACCGAGTGTGCTTAGCCTGAGCCGTCTATGCCTGGCGTTCTTAAGCTTTAGCCATTCTCACAGATTGTGAGCTACCGATATCCTCCGTGCTTATGTTGTTGTTGCACGTTTGATGTCGCTCCTGTATATCTGTATACAAATCACGCATTTCAACAGATAACGTGGATCCTGCCCGCGTTGAGAGGGAATCTGAGAGGCTGACAAAAGAAATCTTTTTTTGCTCATGCGTTGATCGCGCTGAAGGGAAGCACAGCCGCATAATAACAATCACACGTCGCCCTGACAATTTAGGATTCCCCCTCATCTCCCAAAATCTTATACATGCAGTCTGGTCTGGACTACAGTGTCGCATAGCGCCGAGCACGTGGACCGAGCCGCTGTGTACCTCAGTCCAGGCACCGTGAGAAAGGATGAGATGGGAGGAGGGAAACCGCTCGTTGCTATTAAGCACGGTGCTGCGGCGGCGGCGGCGGCCGAGGAGGACTGATGATGCGCCGCTCGGTCACCCGGCCTGTACACGTGAGGCGCCGCCGTTAAGCCAGCGGGCTACGGCAGACATTATGTAGAACAACCGGAGCACCGGCTGTGCTTGTCTCTGTGGGCGCCGCTCTGGCTGACAAACACACCCCCATCCCTTTGCTCTCATTTTCAATCAGCAGCCTACAGTACTCAAACCCCCCACCCACCCACAACAGAAACATTATGTGAGTATGTGAGCGAAACCAAGACTGCAGTCTAAATTTAAAGCAAGAAAGTAGCATCTTTTATATGTATCAGGAAGGCTAGACTACCACTCCACAAAACGTCAGTATATCGTGACTGTTAATGAGCGCCTAGTTCCACTGCCCGCCTAATAATACCCATCAGTGTCTGCTCTGTATATCCCAGCAGACGTAACCAAACGCTTTCAGATTAGGCTGACGCGAGGGCAGAACATGCAATAAACACGACGCGAAAATATGTTAAAGCAGAAATAATTTGATGTTCAAAAACGTCAGAACAAAACATTTGACCTTTTATTTATTTATTTATTTGTTCGTAAAACACGCAAATTGAAATCCAGTTGTGAGTGATAAGTCCTGTGTCTGTTTAAGTCATTCCAGAGCAGCATAACCCATATTGTTGCGAATTCAGGGGGCAGCCGGGAACCGCCGCAGCCGGGGTCGCTCGCACCACGGGCGACTGTGCTAACCAGTCGGGTCCGACCCGTTAGCCAAGGGCTAGCGACTCTCGTCATCCGTGGTCGTTAAACCCCTCCTTCGGGAAGCGCTTCTCCGCGCTTGAGCATACCAGCTCCCTCACGCCTCTGGGCGCACACGCTTCCGATGGCCTCGCGGTCTCACCATCCCACTCCTCCAATGTAGCGAATTCAGGGGGCGGCCGGGAACCGCCGCAGCCGGGACGTGAACCCGGGCGACTGCGCTAATCATTCAACTATAGGGTCCGATCCGTTAGCCAACTGGCTAGTGAGTCTACTCATTCATGGACGTTGCACTACCCCCCCCCCCTTCAGCATATCAGCTCCCTCACGCCTCTGGGCGCACACGCTTCCGATGGCCTCACAGTCTCACCATCCCACTTCTGACACCAATGTAGCGAATTCCGGGGGAGCAGCCGGGACGCGAACCCGGGGCGACTACGCTCACCAGCCAATTAAAGGGTCCCACCCGTTAGCCAAGGGCTAGCAAGTCTAGTATAAATGCACAATATTCATGTGTTCCTTGCAACCCGTAGAGAGATATACGCGTTGGCTCCTCTGCCAAATGTCCTATCGTTTTTCTAGGTTATGCTAAAATTGTTTTAGTTTCAAGTCCCGGCATCTTTGAAGATATTGGCAAAGGCATATATGATTTGGATGTTTGGGGTTGGCTATCTCTTACATACAGCACACCGATGATAGCAAATATCAACATTTGTTTGCACGTATAGTTTATGTTCAGGATTATAGCTTTGAATCAACAATTATCTGAAGCCACACTCAAGTTTTCAAGAACACCTTCATTGAATCGACCTTGTTCTCTTTCTTGTCATCATTGCCCTCACCACGATGCCACAATGGCCATCAGAGCAATGTAATTTTTCAGCGGGGGTACAACAAATGTTTTCTTATTCTCTGTAACAGGTCCAGAAAACAGTGACAACTTGCTCAGTTTGACAAGATGTTGGCATACAGTACAAAGTGTCAGGTCGGGGAGAAGCTTACCATGGACAGCAAGCTGCACACATCTCTACACGTATATGCAACATTCAATAGCTTCTTGCGCTTGCACAGAATATATCGACGATACTTTCTTTACAATAATTGCAATATTGGTAAGCTGTAGTTCATAGAAGAGCTGCAACAGGACAGTTGAGCCTCTGTATTGGCTTTATCGTTTAATGAGTCAACATCGCTCTCTATTGGCCATAAAGCAACATTACTCCCTCAGTAGAACCTGATAAGAACCATTTGAATTTGAAATAATCCCATCGCTCTGATGCACAGTTCGTTCAGATGGCTAAAGAAGACCCCCCCTCCCGTCTTCGTTGACATGTCTCTCAAAGAATCACCGTATTCCGACAGAATCATATCTCTGGTTCATGAGTTGGTTCTATATGCTGCTGCATCTTCTGTTAATGCTGTGTCACACTTAACAGTCAGAGCAGAAGAGTCTCCAACCTTTTCTCTAACATTTTGCACAAAATCTTTGTGTCATTATCGATCAAATTAAATTAGATTTAATTAAATTAAGTTTTCATTATTAATCCCCTTGGGGAAATTCAGTTACCACAAATTAACCCATCCTAGCTGTGATCTGTGTAGCTAGGAGCAGTGGGCTGCCGCCTTCATGCTGTGCCCGGGAAACAACCCCAGTTCTTTTCCCATTGCCTTGGTCAGGGGCACAGACAGGTGTATTAACTCTAACATGCATGTTTCTTTTGATGGTGGGAGGAAACTGGAGCACCCGGAGGAAACCCATCGCAGACACGGGGAGAACATGCTGGAGCCTATCCCAGCAGTCATTGGGCAGCAGGTAGGAAGACACCCTGGACAGGCCGCCAGGCCATCACTGGGCCCACACACACACACACACACACACACACACACACACACACACACACACACACACACATACACACACACTCACACACACACATACTCGCAAATCTATACTTGTGGGGGCCCCTCATTGACTACATTAATTTCCTAGCCCTTAACCCTAACCTTAACCACACAAACTACATGTCTAACCCTAACCCTTACCCTAACCTTAACCTAACCCTAACTCTAACCTTAACCCTAAAACCAAGTCCTAACCGAAAAATAGACCTTTTTTCTTGTGGGGCCCCATAAAATGGCCCCACAAGGTAGGTGGTTTCTGGTTTTTCTATCCTAATGGGGACCAAATATCCCCACCAAATGTCCCCATTAGGATAGAAAAACATGGTACACACACACACACACACACACACACACACACAAATTCACATAGGGACAATTTCGTTAGTACGGCCGATTCACCTGACCTACATGTCTTTGGACTGTGGGAGGAAACCGAAGCACCCAGAGGAAACCCACGCAGACACAGGGAGAACATGAAAACTCCACACAGAGGGCGACCCAGGATGACCCCCAAGGTTGAACTACCCCAGGGCTCAAACCCAGGACCTTCTTGTTGTGAGGTACTGTGCTAACCACTGCGCCACCATGCCCAAAGCAAATAGTGGATCGTAAATCAGATTTCGATACTGGATCGGTCAAGGCCCGGATTACCAATGACCACCACCGGTACTGTTGGCCAGCAGGGTGCCGGTGGAAACTATGCTATCGTTGGGCGAAGGAGAAGGAAAGGGGGAAGGCATTTCAGAGGCAGCGGAAGGGTAGGAGTGTGGAGGTGAGAGTTGGAACATTGAATGCTGGCACTATGACTGGCAAAGGGAGAGAGCTGTCTGATATGATGAAGAGAATGAAGGTAGATATACTGTGTGTGCAGGAGACCAGGTGGAAGTGGAGTAAGGCCAGGAGCATCAGAGGTGGGTATAAACTCTTCTACCATGGTGGAGATGGAAAGAGAAATGGGGTTGGGGTAGTTCTGAAGGAAGAGTATATCAAGAATGTATCTGAGGAAGAAGGAAGTGTCAGACAGAGTGATGAGTATGAAGCTGGAAATCGAATCTGTATTGATGTTATCAGTGCATATGCCCCACAAGTTGGGTGTGAGATGGAAGAGAACGAAGAATTCTAGAGTGAGTTGGATGAAGTGGTGGAGAAGGTACCCAAGGAGGAGAGGGTGGTGATTGGAGCAGATTTCAATGAGCATGTTGTTGAAGGAAACAGAGTTAATATGGGGGTGATAGGCAGGTATGGTGTTTAAGAGAAGGATGTGGAGGGACAGAAGGTGGTGGATTTTACAAGAAGAATGGATATAGCTGTGGTGAACACACATTTCAAGAAAAGGAAGGAACACAGCATGACATGTAAGACTGGATGAAAATGCGTACAGGTGGGCTATATCTTATGTAGGAGGCGCAATCTGAAAGGGATTAGAGACTGCAAGGTGGTGACAGGGGAGTACGTAGCTAGGCAGCATCGGATGGTGGTCTGTAGGATGACTTTGGAGACCAAGAAGAAGAGAGTGAAGGCAGTGCCAAGGATCAAATGGTGGAAGTTGAAGAAGGAAGACTGTTGTGTGGAGTTCAGGGAAGAGTGAAGACAGGCACTGGGTGGTCCTGAAGTTTCCGGATGGCTGTGCAACCACTGCAGAAATAGTGAGGGAGACAGCTAGGAGGGTACTTGGTGTGTCATCAGGATAGAGGAAGGAAGACAATGAGACTTGGAAGTACAGCAAAGTATACAGAGGAAGAGGTTGGCAAAGAAGAAGTGGGATAGTTAGAGAGATGAAGAAAGTAGACAGGAGTACAAGGAATTGCAGCATAAAGCAAAGAGGGAGGTGGCAAAGGCAAAGACGTATGGTGAGTTGTATGAGAGGTTGGACACCAAGGGATGAGAAAAGGACTTATACCAATTGGCTAGACAGAGGGATCGAGCTGGGAAGTATGTGCAGCAGGTTAGGGTGATCAAGGATAGAGATGGAGATGTGCTGACAAGCGAAGAGAGTGTGCTGAGAAGGTGGAAGGAGTACTTTGAGGGGCTGATGAATGAAGAACACGAGAGAGAGGGAAGGTTGGATGATGTGGGGATAGTGAATCAGGAAGTGCTGTGGATTAGCAAGGAGGAAGTGAGGGCAGCTATGAAGAGGATGAAGAGTGGAATGGCAGTTGGTCCAGAAGACATACCTGTGGAGGCATGGGGATGTTTAGGAGAGATGGCAGTGGGGGTTTTAACTAGATTGTTTAACACAATCTTGGAAAGTGAGAGGATGCCTGAGGAGTGGAGAAGAAGCATACTGGTACCGATTTTCAAGAATAAGGGCAATGTGCAGAACTGTAGCAACTACAGAGGTATAAAGTTGATCAACCACAGCACGAAGATATGGGAAAGAGTAATAGAAGCTAGGTTAAGAGAAGAGGCGATGATTAGCAAGTAGCAGTATGGTTTCATGCCATGAAAGAGCACCACAGATGCCATGTTTGCTTTGAGAATGTTGATCGAGAAGTATAGAGAAGGCCAGATGGAGTTACATTATGTCTTTGTGGATTTGGAGAAAGCATATGACAGGATGTCGAGAGAGGAGGTGTGGTATTGTATGAGGAAGTCGGGAGTTGCAGAGAAGTATGTAGGAGTGGTGCAGGGCATGTATGAGGGAAGTGTGACAGAGGTGAGGTGTGCGGTTGGAATGACAGATGGGTTCAAAGTGGAGGTGGCATTACACCAAGGATCGACTCTGAGCCCTTTCTTGTTTGCAATGGTGATGGACAGGTTGACGGATGAGATCAGGCAGGAGTCTCTGTCGACTATGATGTTCGTGGATGACATTGTGTAACAAGAGTAGGATGCATGTTGAGGGAAGCCTGGGGACTTGGAGGTATGCACTGGAGAGAAGAGGAATGAAAGTCAATAGGAGCAAGACGGACTACATATGCGTGAATGAGAGGGAGGACAGTGGAATGGTGAAGATGCAAGGAGTAGAGATGACAAAGCCGTATGAATTTAAGTACTTTGGGTCAACTGTTCAAAGTAACGGGGAGTGCAGAAGAGAGGTGAAGAAGAGAGTGCAGGCAGGGTGGAGTGGGTGGAGGAGAGTGTCAGGAGTGATTTGTGACAGAAGAGTACCAGCAAGAGTTAAAGGGAAGGTTTACAAGATGGTATTGAGACCAGCTGTGTTGTATGGTTTGGAGACAGTGGCACTGATGAAAAGACAGGAAGCAGTGCTGGAGGTGGCAGAGTTTAAATTAAATTAAATAAAATTAATTAATTAGATTAATTAAATAAAATTAAGAGTTAAGATTTTTGTTGGGAGTGACGAAGAAAGAGCAGGAACACGCACGCACGCACGCACGCACGCACGCACGCACGCACGCACGCACGCACGCACGCACACCTGCCTTTAGCTGCTGAGGACTAACTGGTACTAAAGCTGCTGCATTAAGGACAACTACATGTGTAATAACCCCATGCACTATTTTGAACTTTAAAAGCCGCTGCTATCTTTTATTGTCTCATCATCATTTTTGCTACCTCACTTATTTATACTAAATGCTGTTTGTCCTTGTTTTTATCTTGTTTCTTAATCATTTACCTTGTCTAGTGCGGCTGGTCTGAGAGTCACCAAATGAAATTTCGTCGTATGCACACAATGACGATAAAGTATCTTATCTTACCTTAACGAGTATATTAGAGGGACAGCTCAGGTTGGACAGTTAGGAGACAAAGTAAGAGAGGAAAGATTGAGATGATTTGGACATGTGCGGAGGAGAGATGCTGGGTATTTTGGGAGAAGGATGCTGAAGCTGGAGTTGCCAGGCAAGAGGAAAAGAGGAAGGCAAAGAGGGGGTTTATGGATGCACTTTGAGTGGCTGTTGCAGCTAGAAGTCAAGTCAAGTCTACTTTATTTGTATAGGCCAACACAACATCCTGTCCTTAGACCCTCTCATCGGATAAGGAACAACTCCCTAAAAAAAAAACTCCCCTTAACAGGGAGAAAAAATAGGGAGAAACCTCAGAGAGAGAAACAGAGGAGGAAAAGCGCTATATAAAATGCAACTTGATTGATTGATGGATGTGATGAGGGAGGACATGCAGGTGGTTGGCATGACAGAGGAAGATGCAGCGTACAGGAAGAGATGGAAACGGATGATGCGACCCCTAACGGGAGCAGCCTAAAGTAGTAGTAGAATATGGGAATATAGGGTAAAGTACAACATACTGTTTAATTTCTTGAGTAAAACGGGATCATTCAGTCGGGAGGAAAGGAGCGTTGCAAATTGAAACAGTTAAAACCAGAAGATGGCAGTAATGCGACGTTAAGGATGCCAGCCGTAAAAAAACAAAAGACGAAGAAGAAGAAGTAGAAGGAAGTCTGCGTAAAACACCAAAATTAAGAAGCAAGGACCTTTGTATTTCTTTAAAATTAATTTTTTTGCAATGGACGTCGCCGGAGCAGACAGTGACTGGAGGAGCCCCCAGTTCAGGCAAAAAGTTGTTGCTCAAATGTGAGGCACTTTATAAAAGTGTTTTGAAATAAAGCACACCCACGATCGTGGTTTTTTTTACCATAATGTTAGCTAACCGTTAACCTAAGTTCACGCCGAGCTAATGTCAGCATTATGCTTGTTTTTTAAGTCGTGATAAATGTTTCTTGATACGATATATTAAAGGTATTCATCATGTGACATTAACAAGATATCGAGAGGTTGTGTTATTGCGGGTTTTTTTTTGCGATAGTCGGGGTATTTTGGCCGAAGCTAACGCTAATAGCTAGCTAATATTTCGTTAGCATGTTTTATCCTCTTTAATTCCATCGTTTCGTGCGCACCAACCAGTACTGCGAATTAGCGTCTAAGCATTTTAACCGTACCGATTAGATCGATCTGGTAATCGATTCGTCATTAACGCCCTATAATAGAGAGGTGACACCCTCAGTTTAGGAATATTCAGTTCAGTTCAGAGTATGTGAGATTTGATATGTTGTATGATTGCTAGTGTAGGAGTATTTGCTTAACTTGTTTTTTTAATTTACACGATAACTTTTCTACACAGCCATATATATTATTTTCGTTTCTCTCATTTTAGTGAAGATGCTATGAGAAAGGCGGGCACCGCACACACCAAGTCCAGCAACGACATGGAGAATCACGTTTATGTCAAAGCAAAATCAAGAGTAAGGAACACTGTAACACGCTGGATAATGAACCAGTTACAACCAAGCATTTTCCAAGTAGAAATATTGGCAGATATTTTATATCTGTTATATGTCAGTTTAAGGCTAATCACAATAGCTGGCTTTGGTTTTGCCATTTGTGTTTTGCTGCAGCACTAGCAAATTTATAGCCCTTTTCAGTGTACTGGTTATGATATGCCATCTGTTGTTTTAGTAAATATAGTGCTCCTTTTTTCCCAGGAGGAATATTTGTCTTTGGTTGCGAGATTAATTATACACTTCAGAGATATTCGTAAGTATTAACCTTCTATGTGCATGGGAGTTAATAATGAGAAGAAATCAGTTCCTGACACTCAAAATACATAAGTTTGTACCCTCCCAGCAAAATTGGAATGTGATCGACTATTGTTGAAACTTCAAGCAGAATAGTGGTGAACAATATTTGGTATATATGATAACGTATTTTAATTTGTAAGTTACAATCATAAATAATCAAAAAGTCTTTTGTAAGCGTATTCATAAATATTTGGTAAAGGTGAAAGTTGCTAGAGAATTGTGTGCCATTTCAGAGGCGGACAATTAAAAGGTGAATGTGGTCTTCCTCTAGGCAACTAAAATGTGATTGCCCAGGTGCACTCCTTGGTTGTCCAGATATTGCAAGTCATATTTTGATTGTACAAAGAGGTTACTAGTATGAAGACCAAAGAGCACAGTGTAAATTACAAAATTTAAACAAATATTTCTAAGCCTTATCTATATTTGTTTCCGAAGCTGGCACTAAATGCAGTTCAATTTTGAACAGTTAAAATTTAAATTATTTGTTTTTTACAGACAAGAAGGCACATGGGGCTCCAGGTAAGCAGTGTTGAGATTTGTTTTTTAAGTTTGACTTTTATTTACTTTTCTTTGCTGCCTTCTGTCCACTACTAGAACTGAACTCGTTAGTGTTCTGCCATGCATGTTTGAGCTGCGTAATATTGTCTGTTGTCTACCCTTCTGCTAGATCCCATGAATGCCCTGACTAACCTGACAGGGGTTGGAGGGGGCCCAGGTGGCATTGGCATGGGGCCTCGCCCCACCGGTCCGCCGATGGGTGGCATGGGGCCAATGGGGCAGATGCAGATAGGCCAGCATGCCATGGCAGGTGTGGCTGGAAACCCACAAGCCAGTGAGTGTGTTTCCTCCATGTGGCGTTTGTTGGCTGTTTATGCACTACTCTCCCATGCTGGCTGCATCTGACCCGCCTACTTAAGCACTTACATAATTTGCTTGGTTTGGTTTAGAGTGAGTTTAGTCTACAGCGTGTGGCCATTGTGTTTTTCCAGATAAACATTGCTAAAGCTGACTAACTGGTTCTCAGCTGTAGGATGTATCTCTTCTTCCTTGTCTCTTCCTCGCTCTCTTGTCTTTTTCTGTATCTACAACTTTCTCTTTCGCTTCTCTTTCTTTCTCTCTCTCTCTCCTGCTGTGCAGTAGGAGGTCCAGGCCAAATGCAGATGCAGCAGATTGTTCAGGCGCAGCAGCAACAGTCTATCCAGTTCCAGCAGTTCCAGCAGGCCCAACAGCAGCAGCAGCAACAGCAGCAGCAGCAGCAGCAGCAGCAGCAGCAGCAGCAGCAGCAGCAGCAGCAGCAGCAGAATGTTGCTATGCAGCAGGCCCAGCAACAGCAGAATGTTGCTATGCAGCAGGCCCAGCAACAGCAAAGTGTTGCTATGCAACAGCAACAGCAGCAGCAGCAACAGCAGCAGAATGCCGCCATGCAGCAGCAGTTCCAGGTCCAGCAGCATCTGAAGCTGCAGCAGCTGCAACAGCAGCACCACCAGAACCAGCAACAGCAAGCCCAGAACCAGCAACAGCAGAACCAAGTAGGGAGAAGACAAATCCATTCCTGTATATTTGTCAAGAGGGTGACACACTGTTGTTCCAAAACTGTTCCCTAAATTTACAATCTAACTCAGAATGTGTTTTATTGGCCAAATTAGTTTAGACATATACTGAACTGGACTTGGTTGGATGAAACGCACACAACATAACAGGACAGATCCCATGAATATCTTATAAATGGCAGAAATTTAATAATGAGTATTGCCTACTCAAACAAAGGAAACTAAAATTCAAAATAAGTAATAGAACCCCCTTTTTGACAAGTTTTGTCACCACTCATTCATCTACTCCATGCTCATCTGCCCTTTTATTGCAGTGGTTAATGGAGTTTGCTCAGTAAACAAGTATCTAAGGAAATATACAGTAGATGTGAAAATAATTTCCTATCTTGTTATATAAAAGTTGGATGTCCACTATTTGTGTGAAGTAGGTGCTGAGTTCGAATCTCATGGTAGTTGTGCTAGGTAAATCTGGGGCATTGTGATGACTGAGACTGGGAAATACATTGAAAACAATGCATACCTAACACCAACCTACAGTAAATGCTTTGCCACGTTGGAGGTGGTTGCTTCCTTGCATGAAATTAATCTTACTGCACTAATTGCCTTTTGTAATATCACTGTTTTCTTTAATGAAGCATGGCCACATGTGTGTTTTTGCTTCAAGGTTCTGTTGATGGATGATATAACCAGTGATTTGGAAAAGGGTCGCACCTAGACGTTGCCTAAAAATTTTACATTTCACCAGTTTTGCAAATATGACTGAAAATTAGCTTTCAGCATTTGATAAGCGTATTTAAAGCTCAGTTGGTTCTTTGAAATTTGGAACCGGTAAGTGGAACCAGTTCTTGATACCCAACCCAAGTCTTGAGCGCAGTTACTGACCCTTCATCATTGGTTGTGAACTTCGTCTTTAGTTGTGAGATATTATGATCTTGTCACCAAGGGGTTGCAAATCTTTAACCTAATGACCTGATATTCTTAAAAAAGTGCTGTGCCACCAGCACAACTGTGACATATAAAAGAAGTTTAAAAAAATGGTGTTATCAACTCCTGTTTTCAAATGAGTAACATCATTTTGTTTCATATAGTGGTTCTAGAAAGTTTCTACATAAATTTGACTTACATTGTGATCAAATCTTCATCCAAGTCCTAAAATGAGATAAAGAAAACCCAATTACACCAATACAAAAAAACAATATATATATATATATATATATATATATATATATATATATATATATATATATATACACACACGCACACCATTTCATTTATTTATTGAGCAAAATTATCCAACATTAAATATCTTTATTGGAAAAAGTTTGTGAACCTTTGCCTTTGGTAACTGGTGTGAACCCCTTGTGCAGCAATGTTTGCGGTTACTGTTGATCAGTCTTGCACGCTGGCTTGGAGGAATTGTGGCCCATTCCTCCTTACAAAACTGCATCAACTCAGTGATGTTGGTGGGCTTCCTTGCATGAACTGCTCTCTCCAGGTCCCTCCACAATGTTTCGATTGGATTAAGGTCAGGACTTTGACTCGGCCATTCCAAAACATTAAATTTCTTTTGCTTTAACTATTTATTGGTAGACTGACTCGTATGTTTAGGGTCATCGTTGTGCTGCATGACCTACTTTCTGTTGAGCTTCAATTCACAGACTCACACCTTGACATTTTCCTGTAGATTTTTTTTGGTCCAATCCAGCATTTATAGTTCCATTAATAATGGTCCAAAGGTAGTAAAGCGGCCCCAAACCATGATACTGCCACCACCATGCATCATGGTTGGGATGAGGTTCGTAGGTTTGAATGCAATGTTTGGTTTTCGCAAAACATAACACTTCTCATTTAAACCAAAAGTTAAATTTTGGACTCATCTGTCCACAGAACATTCCTCCTTTAGCCTTCTGGTTCATCCACATGGTCTTTTGCAAACTTTAGACGGACAGCAATGATCTTGGAGAGCAGTGGCTCTCCAAGATGCTGTTCTTGTTCAGCATTTACTTGAAGGTAGACTCATGAACACTGGCCTTAGCCAATGCAAGAGAGGCCTGTAGATCCTAAGATGTTAACCCAGGTGTCTGTGTGACCTCCCAGAATATTATACATCTTGCTTTTGGAGTGATTATTGTTTAATGACCACTCCAGGGGAGACTAACAATAGTGTTGAATTTCTTTCATTTGTACACCATCTGCCTGACAGTGGACTGGTGGAGGACAAAATCTTTAAAGAAAGAAAACTACTTTATTTTGTCATTGCATGGTAGAAAAAGTTTTGTAACCATTTCCAGCCTGTTGAGCATCAACAACTTTTTTTCTAAGGTCTTCAGAAATGTCCTTTGATTGAAGCATGACAACCATCCACAAACTTGTTTGGTGAAGACCAGACTTTCTTCTTTTTTAGGTTTATTGGCGGTTGGCAAACAACGATTTGGTGCATTACTTCCACCAACTAGAATGGCGAGTGGATCAAAATGTTTATTTACTTAAAAAAAAAACTAACGTCTTCTCAATTAAACTGGTTACAGGTTTCTGAGAGGGACTAAAAGCCTCTCTCAGCAGCTGCTGCACACCTTCTCTAGTAGAAACTCCTTCAACACCCAGAAATGTCCTTGCTGCAGCTACAATTATGTCAGTTCTCTCAGTTTCTTTCCACTCCAGCAGTCCAGTTAATTACTTTTACCAAAAACACCAAAAACTTCATCTGGTCCTTAAAAAAGCAAAACTCAGGAACATTCAGGAACATTTATTTGTCATTTCCCCCAACCCACAGCAGTGCGACACTAAGACAAAGACCTATCCAAAACCTACAAGAACACATATATACAAACTACAAAAAAAAAAAAAAAAAAAAAAAAAAAAAAAATTCACTGTCCAAGAGAGCGAATGCCAGCCAGGATGACTGTCAGAACTGCCGTCTGCATGGGCTAGCAGTTAGCTTAGTCTGCCCCGCTTCCGCATCCTGTCAGACCGCCCTTGGTGTTTCCTTTTCGGGCGCAGCTCCAGGCAGGGCGGTGGTCCTTGGGCCCACTGGATGCAGCAGACCAGGCTCCCCCAACTGATCCAATGCCAGCTCTCCCAGCCAGACACCTTCGACACACCGCACTCCACACGGCGACACCAAAAACACAGTCAATCCTAGGTGAGGCTGCCGCCAGACCGTCCTTGGCGTTATCGGAGCT
This sequence comes from Lampris incognitus, assembly GCF_029633865.1. Lineage (NCBI taxonomy): Eukaryota > Metazoa > Chordata > Actinopteri > Lampriformes > Lampridae > Lampris > Lampris incognitus. Next base: position 22,013,909 of record NC_079220.1, on the reverse strand, counting down.
GCTGGTCTGCATGGGCTAGCAGTTAGCTTAGCCTGCCCCGCAACCCCCTCGCTGTTTCCTCTTCGGGCCGGGCCGTGATCCCCGGCCCACAGGATGTAGCAGACCAAGCTCCCCCAGCTGACCCAGCGCCAGCTCTCCCAGCCATCAGATGAAGACACAAACCCAGATGCGGACAAAGACATTGCATGGACGGCACTGGGTGAGGCCACCGTAAATGTTAAGTTCGCGCCGCCATCTTCCCACACTGGTACTGGGTGAGGCCGCTGCAAACGTGAGTTCGTGCCGCCATCTTCCCACTCATATATTTATGATATTTTATCATATTTGTTCTATAATGAAGCATGCTGTTTGAATGACTTGTCCTCTTCGAGGACGGTACAAGGTAACCATGCCTAGTGTGAGTTCGCCCATGAATTCACAATCCTAGAGGATCACATAGTTTCTTCAACAAAGATATTTACTCTGGAATCATTTTGCTCACTAAATAAATGGAAAAGTACATTTTTTTTGTGTTTTTTTGTGTTTTTTTTTAAATTGGGTTCTCTGTCTAGTTTTAGGACTTTGATAAAGATTTGATCACATTTAGGTCAAATTGATGCAGAAATACAGAAAATTCTAAAGGGTTCACAAACTTTCTAGTGCCTCTGTAATTATATGAACACATGCTGCCATTGATTGGTAGGACTCGTTTAATGTTGAATACCAAAACTTGTGGGAGAGAAAGTTTAAGCAAAATGAAGTGCAGTGGTCTTTCATGGTTGTTTTACATGGAATCAACAAGGATGTCCTAGTTGTCCTAAAAACAAAATTATAAAGGAAAGCCATTGTTTGTTTTGGGTGGTGAGCTGTGTAATGAGTTATTCATGTTTCTCATGGTCATGGAAATAATGAAATGGAAATAATGGAAAAACCCAGAATTTAAAAAATATGTGCTACAGGCCTGTTAAATGATGCATCTCAATACTCATTGCTATGTTGATTTCCTTTTTTTACATTGTTTTTAATAATGTAGTTAAAATGCGATAATATGTAGAGGTAAAAAAGTGGTTTGAAAATCAGTTACTGAAATAGAATGGTGAAAATTAGATTTAAAAGATGTAAATCTTTATATATCCATGATGCTAATAAAATTATACCACTCTTGTATGGGCCCTGGACTGTGCCTCTGAATGGTTGAAGATTAAGTTAGCTAACTTAATAGTTGAAGATTATAATTATTTAACTAACAGGTTATTAACTGCCTAATGGGTCTTTGTTTTTTTCCTCAGAAGGTGAATGTCTCATGTTGAACCAAAGTCCTTAACCAGCCCGCCTGTGCCCCTTCTATTTAGATACACTCTCCATTCTCCACCCTGCGTCCTCAGATGCACCCGTCAAGACTCCAACAGCAACAGCAGATAGTTCAGCTCCAGCTCCAGCAGCAGCACGCCCAGGCTCAAGCTCAGGCCCAGGCCCAGGCCCAGGCCCAAGCTCAAGCTCAGGCCCAGGCCCAAGCTCAGGCCCAAGCACAGGCCCAGGCCCAGGCCCAGTCCATCCAGCACATGGTCCAGCAGCAGCAGGTCCAGGCTCAGTCTCAACCCCAGACTGGCCAGCTTCCCCCCCACTCCCAGCAGCAACAGCAGCAACCTGGCATGGCCCCCCAGTCCCTGGCTGGCCAGATGCCCCCTGCTCAGCACGTATCTATCAGCTCCCTTAACCAACAGCAGCAACAGCACCTCAAGATACAAGCCCTGCAGGTAAACAAAAGGGGAATGAAACTCTGCTAGTATTAAGGAGAAGCTGAAGCTAGGCTTTTTTCTTTCTTTCTTTTTTTTTTTTAATAGTGGTACCTCTATTATGCTGGTGTTGCAACCTTTTTAATACCATTGATAGCTGGTATTTTTGCCTTCTGCCACTTTTGGGGGACATCCTAATTGTGTACTACAAATCCTCCGCCACACCTTTTGTTGTGCATAATGGTATCGGATTATACGCAATAGAATTTGGTATTAAATTCTAGTACCCAGCTATACCCAGAGGCCCAGTAATAACTATCAGTTACACCTAGCTGTACCCAGATGCTCTATTAACATGCACATGCTACAAAAAAATAACCATTAGTAGTAACTGCAGGAAGCATAAATTGCATCTATAGATGCATCATGATTCTTTCTATTATGATTCTGAGTTGATATGCAAGTTTAAATAATTAGATTTTTTTTCTTCCACGAAGTATGACATAGCATTTATAGCTGTTTTTTGTTTTTTAATAACTATATGTAATTTAGGCCTTGTTAACTTTATTTTTTTATATATATGAATATATATATATATATACACACACACACACACACACACACACACACACACACACACACACACACACACACACACACAACTAATTTGATGGGGTTACATATTGTGGAAAAATAAACTTGCCATGTGTTTACCTCTGTGCTCTACAAGCACAGAGGTAAACACTGAAGACACTGAGAGGAGATGAATATTTGTTCAGCCCCCTCCAATGTTGGATCAAGTGTGTGGACATGTTTTGGTTTTAGTGAAAGTCAAGGGAAATTGATCTTGTGAAAAGCCAAACTTTATGCAAACTGTGCCACAAGTTTCCAAGTATTTTATCAATATTATGAATGAGAGAAATTCATCATCACGCGCAGTTGAAAGAAACCTGGTCTGTTGCTGTTGCAGGTGATTGAAATGTAAAAATTTGCCACCACGTCTGAATGGGCAAGGTGAATCTCAAGCTTGACTTGACAAGCTCCTTGCCAATTTTTATTGTCTGAAAATATGCACCTGTACTTGTTGTTGAAGACTGGTTGCCATGGCTAGATCTGTATGTTGCATTTCATTGAGTGAAGACAACATTCCCTCTTCATGTTGTTTCACTGATACAGAGAAACCCTTTTTCTATTATTAGACAAAGGCTCAAGTCAAAGAATCACTCAGGTAGGATGTAGGGTGACAGTCACATGTGACACTCACACTTCCATCGCAACAGACTCTTGTCACGATCAGATTATTTTAATCATGGATTTTATATTCCATTATTTTGTACGGAAAAAAAAAATTTGGGTTTTTTTTTTCTTCCCCATTTTTCTCCCCAGTTGTATCTGGCCAATTACCTCACCCTTCCAAGCCGTACTAGTTATTGCTCCACCCCCTCTGCCGATCTGGGGAGATCGGGCTGCAGACTACCACATGCCTCCTCTGATACATGTGGAGTCGCCAGCCACTTCTTTTCACCTGACTGAGGAGTTTTGCCAGGGGGACGACGTAGCGCGTGGATCACACTATTCCCCCCAGTTCCCCCTCCCCCCTGAACAAGCGCCTGACCGACTGTAGCATGTGGGAGGATCACACTATTCCCCCCTGTTCCTCTTCTCCCCCGAACAGGCGCCTCGACCGACCAGAGGAGGTGCTAGTGCAGCAACCAGGGCACATACCCACATCTGGCTTCCTACTCACAGACACGGCCAATTGTGTCTGTAGGGATGCCCGACCAAGCTGGAGATAATACAGGGATTCGAACCGGAGAGCCCCATGTTGGCAGGCAAGGGAATAGACTGCCACTTTACCTGGACGCCCCTAGAAAAGATTAATTTTAACTTCAGTGAAATTGAATTGCCCTGATGCATCAATGCAGTCAATCATAGTCAAATCATAGATATTTGACTCGAAATTGAATCATGAGGTGCCTTGAAATTCCCGGCCCTGGGATAAAATAAGATGAACCTTCTTCAACCCCATAGGGAAACGGAAATGTGCAGTAGCAATCAGACTCAAACAGTGGAAAAGACAAAAAAAAAGAAAATGAAATACCCAAACTAATTTATTAACCGGGCATAATATAACATAGGCAAGGATAAATTTCAATTTTAATGTCCCCCCCATCTAAGTAACATTTAGGGCAACAGTATCCAGAACTGTCAATGGTAACAGAAGATAAACTGCCTGTGTCAGTTAGGTATCTAACCTACATGCACTAGTCTACAACAGTCAAGTGGGCAGCACGGCTAGGATGGGTTATGGGGATCAATAAAGTATCTCAAAATCAAAAAAAAAAAAAGAATGAAAGGAATAAAAATGAAGAATAATAATTAAAGCTCTAGTCAAATACTCCAGTAAACACAGTGTCAATCTCCAAGAGTTTGTGCTTACACAACCCTCTGCTTGCTTTGTGTGTGTGTGTGTGTGTGTGTGTGTGTGTGTGTGTGTGTGTGTGTGTGTGCGCGTGTGTGTATTTTGGAAAGCAGGCCAGAGCAGCCTTGCAGCAACAGCAGCAACAACAGCAACAGCAGCAGCAGCAGCAGCAGCAGCATCAGGCCCAGCAGGCAGCAGCACAGGCCCAGCTTGCTGCAGCTGCAGCCGGACCTGGCCCGGTAAGAGCACCCTGCAAGCTCTAGTGTGTGTGTGTGTGTGTGTGTGTGTGTGTGTGTGTGTGTGTGTGTGTGTGTGTGTGTGTGTGTGTTTGCAGGGTAGGAAATGAATTGGTGTTTTCTACCAGTCTCAGCAAGCCCACCTCAAAATTAACCTTCCATTGTAGTTACGTTACTAGTCACAAGTATGTTTAGAATGGAATACGTCCTCCAAGTAATTGTTGAAATGTTTGACAGAACTGAGAAATATTTCGCTGGTGTTAATTTCTTGTAGGGCTAGCTCAGACATAGTTTCATTATTCAGATGCTTTATTTTATTTTCCCTGGACAGCCACGTTAGGAGTTTTTTTTTTATAGAGTATCTTGATTAACTTTCCTGTAGTGTAGCCTGTTGTCCTCATTCTCTTTATAAACTAATGAGTCTGGAAAATAGATGACATGTATGCAGGTGTCATGCTGAAATTCCACTCCCTTTCTCACATACGTGCATTAAAGGAGCTATAGGCGGCCGCCGATTTTTGGCAAAATTTTAAATTTCTTATTATATCTCGACAGTAATCGATAGTACTCAAAAAAATAAGACGTTTGACACCGAAATGAAAAAAATCCATCATTCCTGTAAGGGGCAGGAGCTAAAACAACGAAATCCAATCAAACAAACGACCAAGTCAAATGATTGGAACAAGCGAGCTGTCTATCAAACCCTCAGTGACACGTGCATTTGTTATGCGCGTAACAGTTGCGCGTACACAAAGGCCGGTTATAATAATAATAACATGCTAGCTTGACAGCTGTGAGCGCTAACAATAGACACGTTGTCTATGTTCATTATAATAATAAAGTTAGTTTTCTCTGGTGTGTCCGGCGCGTGCATGTGTTTTCGGGGTGCGGCTTTGGAGGCATCCTGATGCTTTCTGATTGGGAAGGGCGGTGTCGAATTTGGTTTAAGGATTTAAAAATATTTCTAAGTTCTGCCCAAAATCAGCGGCTGCCTATTGCTCCTTTAAGAATCACTGCTTCTGTGTAGGATGCAATAGTCTTCTCTGCAAGTTATATTCATTTCATTACTCTGCTGTTCTGTTTTTCATTGAAATACAAACTGTGTTCAGAACGACTTGGCTCATTTGGATGTTGTCTGGCTTGCTAGCATGATGACTTAATGACAATTATGCTATCTTCAGAAGAGGATTGCGTTTTGTTTTCAAGTTGATATATAATTGCATATAATTGCAACATCTGTCTTGCTGGAATTTTAACTTGGTGGTGACGCATACTGATCTCTGTTGTGCATTCTTAAGAGTACTTGACTCTTATGGCAGCTGTGACAAACTGAGATTTGGGGGTGGGGGTAACATTTTGGAAAAGCTGTTTTTAGCCCTCCCCATTTTACTGTTCCCAAACTCTTCAAAAATATGCTATTTTGTCACTTTTTCAGTCAGCAGAAAAATATTAAAAGGGAACAAATGACTGTGACTGCATTCATTATCCTTCACTTATTTTAGACCTTGATTTGTTTTTATTGACTAAATAATTTAGAATGAATATTTGGATATTTGTTGGGAAAATGCACTGAATATCCAAAGCTTGGATAGCTTGGAGAGCCCTTCTAGTCAGCATTTATCTTTAAGTGTGTGTGTATGCGTTTACCAGCCAGTGTTTCCTCTGATAATCCATTTATAGCTGATCAGTTATGGTTTTAATTTTGGCCCTATTGCAGGTTGGCATCAGGTGACAAGCACAAACTTTTAACATTGGGCCTTCACACGAAAATTTGGCTTAACTATAAATCTAATTTTTATTTATATACTTCGCTGGCAGCAGTGGTGTTGGCTTGATAAATCAGAGGGAAGGCTGTGTGTGTGTGTGTGTGTGTGTGTGTGTGTGTGTGTGTGTGTGTGTGTTTTCTCACACATAAACAGAACTACTTGAGCGTCGTGTGTTTGCATGCTCTGAGGTATTCCCTTTTAAGGAATGATGGGTTTTTAGTTCGACTGTATTGTTTTTGGAGATGCATAACATCTGTTCGGACAACACACCCCATGAGATGTTTATCCACCCTGAATTACTTATATTGCCACAGTCAATCTAGTGGACTTAGTTCTGGTAGTGATAGCGTTATGTTATCCAGCAAAGTGTTGTTATTGTGTTTAGCACAACAGATAATGGCTAAATGCAATCAGTATGTTTTTATACTGACAAAAAGCAGTGCTTTGAAGATGTCTTTCCTCCGAAAAGTCTCTGTAGAATTAGTGTCTTTAACCCAGGTGATGGGCCAGTCTGCCATCAAGCTATATCAGACCGTCCCTACATTTTTTTGTGATTGCTAAATTTAATGCAAAATTAACAAAATACTGTATTTTTCACAATGCTGCTTACTTTGCTATTTTACAGTATAAATACTGCATGTAAAGATTTTCACTGGGAGTGAAGAAGGACAGGATTAGGAATGATTATATTAGAGGGACCGCTCAAGTTGGATGGTTTGGTGACAAAGCAAGAGAGGCAACATTAAGATGGTTTGGAAATGTGTGGAGGAGAGATGTTGGGTATATTGGGAGAAGGATGCTGGATATGGAGCTGCCAGGGAAGAGAAAAAGAGGTAGGCCGAAGAGGAGGTTTATGGATGTGGTGAGAGAGGACATGCAGGTGGCTGGTGTGACAGAGGAAGATGCAGAGGACAGGAAGAAATGGAAACAGATGATCTGCTGTGGTGACCCCAAACAGAAGCAGTCAAAAGTAGTAGAAGTTGTAGACAGTATAATTACCGTATAAATTGTCCTTTTAAAACTTCTTAGCCATATAAAATTGCAAATCTCACTGCACTATATACTTTCATTTGCTTGGTTGCTGAGTGATGTATGTGATCCTTATCTGCTGCCACTAGCTGGCTGGCAGGTGAACTGACTGGGACAATGAGAAGGATATCACATTTGCCATCTTGCATTGATAAAATAATTATATTATGGATGTTGTTGGCATTTGTTTCAGTCAATGGTAATTTTGTTGGTGGAATCTATGACAAAAAAAATGCTCTTGAATGACACTTTCTATAATGAAAACAAGAGGATTAGCCTACAAAACAAAAACTCACCTTTTTTGACAAAAAATGGCAAAATATAATGGCATTTTCATCAATGAATAAAAGCAAGATGGAAATATCGGAAATAGAAGATTGGACAATTGAGTGGTGTGAATTTTTTAATCCAGTGATAAAAGAGGAATCACCTTGGACAGTATTTATAATGCATGTTGAAAGGTGGTAAGGCGATTGAGGGGATCCAATCATTAGCATGCACATAATGGTGCAATGTTTGCAATACAGGTACATGATCGGATAATGTTCTGACCAGGAATAATGCAGCAGACAGCTATGAATCCATAAAAAGTTACTAGTTGGCACATAATTATGTTCCTGCTGCCACGGCCGTGTTTTCAGAGGAAAATAGAGAAATGATTCTTGATAACGACACCAAGCAAAACAAGCTGTGGCGCGAAAATGGGAAAAAACACAAATGCCGTCAAAATGTGGGGCAGTACTCTAGCCGTGTTTGCCAGTGCATGAATTTCAGGACTGTATGCTTGCAACTGCCAAGTTATTTGTGTTATTTCTACTGATTTTCATCCCACACAGCTTGTTTGGCCTGTGAACTGCGATGCTGGACAGCCAGCAGTGTTGGGGAGTAACTAGTTACATGTAACGGCGTTACGGAATTTAATTACAAAATAAATGTAACTGTAATCCGTTACAGTTACTGAGGAAAAAATTTGTAATTAAATTACAGTTACTTATGAAAATGTTGATGATTACAAAGGGGTTACATCTGAATATTTTCTGTAAAAAGCTTAGGCTATATGTTGAATAAAATTCATTTTGTTGCTTTGCATTTTTTGATGTGCCCAATGCCTTCTTTTGCCATTTCCAGTCAAGACCATTTAGTAAAGCCGTTTGATGCTGTTCTGATGCTTTTTGATCAGTTCTCTTGTTTGAATTTGCAGCGCCCCAAGTCTGCCAATTAAATCAATCCACATTGCCGCTCAATGCTAAACAGCCTGTCTGAGAGTGGCCATGTCTACGGAGAAAAACACGTTCCAGCTGGAAATTTAAAAAACATTTTATTTATAAATCAGAAAAGGGCTCGAACATAACAGTGCAAATACAAGATATGTTTACCAGCTGTAAAAATTTTATCGACGTCGAAAGTTTCCATGTCAAACCTGAGAAACATCTGCAGGTATGTAGCCTATCTATACAGTTACTGCAAGCAGTCACATTAAATAAAGTAGGGAAAGCACTGCCTACCTCCCGCCTGCCACACCATGCTACTAATGTGTATTCAAGATGTATTTTAGCTCTATATTTTGCTTGGTGCATGTCCAGTAGTTTATATTTAACGATGTTAATCTCCATTAAAAATTAGCTAGTGTGCTAGCTAGCTAAAGACGTCTTTTGCACAGCCAAGACACTTCCATTTACGAACCCTTTGACAGAATATAGCTAACGTTTTTCCTCCTTGAGTAAGGATGTTGGTTACCTATATGAGATCTAATATTACAGTTATTTCTGCATTGTATCGTATACATTATTGACTCGTGAGGCGAGGTCACTGGGTTGTGAAAATTCTAGCGGCACCAACAGACTCCCCTGGGTGACGCAACCTTACTGCTAACCCATTTTAATTTCGAGTGTCTTTTGTAAAGGTAGTGTTTAGGCTATTGCGTGATTTTCAATTGAAAAGTGACTCCAGTAGATTGAAGGATGACACAATCTGCTGCATTTTCATATTGTTTCTGATGCAAGAACTGTGTTCAGAAGAAAAAGTAACCATATTTTCTCAAAGGTTTGAAACTTTTGTCCCATGGATGTAAACCGGAAGCGCCACCTAGTGGACAAATCTCTATGAGTTTGTCCTGTTTTGACCTCCAAAATATAGCTATTTAACTAGAACACACGTTACAACGATTGGCCATTTAGTCTAAACAGTATTTTATATGGAATATAACTTTATTAAAAAAAACAATGATAACATGCATGTTATGACAGCTACACTGGGGGAGTTTATCTGGGTTGCCAGTGAGTATGAAGCTAGAATGTTGCTATTCTTGCTTCTATTAGTGAGAAATCAATATTAGGCCTATATGGTAGCACATGTTTTCCCCACACACACACACACACACACACACACACACACACACATACACACACACAGTGGTAAAAAGAACAGAATTTAGATTTTTACTCAATTTTTATATTCTGTCCTGTTTTGATATCAGTTGGATATTAGTATTTTTATAGAGAACAAATCATCATGTTTTTAATTACAGTATAATGATCTATAATTGTTTGTTTCTCTTAAATATAACTAAATATAACTATCTATTTTTTTTTAGAGAAAACACCCAAGGACTCTATTGATGCAAAACACAACATCAAGTCAGTCTGATATGACGGAAGATGAATCGGCAAGCTCTTCTACCCAAGTGGCTTCACAACCCCCTTTGAAGCGAGCAAGGATCGAGGCAGGGCTCAGCGTGTCACAGCAATGTGTGAACAAACTGGTATTCAACTTTGTGGTTGATGACGTACAGTGCTTTTCATTGGTGGAGCAGCCGTCATTCCGAAAATTGATTGAGGGAATCAGTGGCGGGAAGAAAGTGATGTGTCAAAAAACCCTGATGCAGCGCATTGATAGAGAGTTTGCTGCAATGAAGGAATCTGTAACCTCCAAGCTTATTAATGTGGACACTGTCTGCACCACAGCAAACATTTGGTCGGCACAAAACCGCAGTTTCTTTGGAGTGATATGTCATTGGATTGACAAAGACACACTGGAGAGACATTCCGCAGCATTGGCATGCACATGCCTCAAAGGTCGACACACCTATGATGCAATTGCAGCAAAACTGAATGAAATCCATGCAGAGTACAAGATTCAAAACAAAGTCAAATCCACTGTGACTGACAGTGGAAGTAATTTTGTAAAGGTATTCCTTGAGTTTGGTGTAAGTGAAGATGAGTCAGATGATCACAGTGATGGAGTGAGATTTTTTGACATCAGTGGTCTTCATCAGGAAGAGGGAGATGAGGAGCAGTTTTTTCTTCCACAACATCAGTGCTGTTCTGCTCATACATTAAATCTGATTGCTACCAATGAGATTTACAAAGCAGCATCAAATGGGCCATCATGTAAGCTATACAGAAGTGCCATGGCTAAATGCTCATCTATCTGGAACAAAGTGCATAGATCTTCATTAGCCACAGAAGTCATTCAGGAGATTGCCAACATGTATTTGACTGTTCCATCAGTCACTAGATGGAACTCAGAGTACAGGGCTATTACAAAAGTTGTAGGGCTCCCAGAAGACAAGCTGAGGGAGATTTGTGATGAGCTTGACGTCCCGAGGTTTCACCCACAAGAGTCTGTATTCCTAAAAGAGTACACTGAGGTTCTGCAGCCTCTAGCTGTTGCCATCGACATTCTCCAGGGTGAGAACAAATGTTATCTAGGATTTTTAATCCCTACTTTGCTGAGCCTCAAGACAAAGCTGTCTGAAAAGCTGCCTCATTTGATTTATACTGCACACATCACGACCACTATCATTGAGGCCATAGGAGAGCGCTTCGGATCGGTGTTGACCAGCCATGAAGCAAAGATGGCGACCACAACCCTGCCAGAGTTCCGTTTATGCTGGCTTAGCCCTGAGAAGAGAGATGACATGAGGAGAACCCTTCTGCAGGAAACTATTGCTCTGGAACAACAACAGAGTTCGGCTGCAATGAGAGATGACAACTCATCTGTTGAGTCAGATGAACATTTTTTTGTCTTTCATAATGCCAGATCATCATCTGATGGCACAACTCACGATGAAGTCAGACGGTACTTAGAAGATTCAGATAACAACCTGAAGTCTCTTAAGGCATTTCCAACAGTTAAGAGGCTTTTTGTCAAATACAACACCACACTGCCCTCCAGTGTTCCTGTGGACCGTCTTTTTAGCCATGGAGGCAATCTTTTGACCTCATCTCAAAACAGAATGAGTGGTGACCACATGGAACAGGTCCTACTGCTCCGTTACAACAAACAGCACTGTCCCAGTGACCTAACCCATGAGGACTGATGTATGGTGTGGACACTTAGCTACTTTATCTAGCGCTCTATTTTCCAGTTTGATTTTTGGCAGTGATTTTTTTTCCCCATTGCATTGACTGCTGTAAAATGTTAGACGCCAATGTTTCATGGTTTTCTTTGTCTTGACACTTAGCTACTGTGTCTATTGTTCTATTTCAAGTTTGATTATTGGCAGACAGAGATAGCACACACACATACACACACACACAAACCCAGAGAACACAATCCAACAAGAATAGGACACGCGCTTATTCAATAATTGTTTTATTTCATATTAAGGGCTGTGTATATGATTTATTTTTTGAGATTAACTGATTTTTTCCCAGTCTTTGACTTCTGTAAAATGTTTGATGCCAATGTTTCATGGTTTAAAAACAGTGCCATAGCTATGTTAAGATTTGTGTTACGGTTTTAAAAACAGTATCATAGCTATTCAACCATTTTTGTTATGATTTTAAATCTGTATATGACCTCCGAATAATCTGGAAGTAAAAATGTACTGAAGTCTGACTTTGTGGTGGCTGTGCTCTAAAATTAAATTATTATAATCTTAATTCAAGTGATGATGAAGGACTTTGAAAGAAGTTTGACAGTAATCAGTGTTGAGTACTACTGTAAGGTTAACATTGCCTGGTTTAAACATTTGAAAACGGTTAACAGTTGAAAACATTTGGAAAATTAGAAAGTAATCAAAAAGTAATGAAATGTAACAAGTTACATTACTTTGATTAAGTAATTTACATAGTTACATTACTTATTACATTTTAAGTAGGGTAACTAGTAATCTGTAACCTATCACATTTCCAAAGTAACCTTCCCAACCCTGACAGCCAGTCACTGATACTTTCATGAGAAAGTTTCAGGGAAAAGTTATTTAGGATTGGACCCATGAATGTTTTGTGACTAAACTACTGTAGTTTTCGTAGACTAAAACGAGACTAAAACTAATGATATTAAAATCGCTAAAATGTGACTTAAACACTTGTTCAAAATTGGCTGTTCTGTTCTGAAATGGATCATGAGATACTGACACTATTTCATTTAAGTTTTGAAATATAATGCTCAGTTCAACCACAGCAGAAGTCACACTTGTTGTTTGATCTCTATATCTGGGATGCATGGTGGGGTGGAAAGACATTTTAGGAAGGGTGGCAGCTGCCATCCCTTTTGGCCCACGCATGCAAACACTTGCCATAAAAGTTCCATTTCTAGCCACAGTCCATTTGAGACATGGTTGAAACTGTGACTGTGAAATCCTACATTTAGTTGGTTTTGTATTGTCAAAAGTTAGAAACCCTAGAGAAAAATGTTAAATGAAAAAGTTAAAACAATTCTTCCTCATGGGTATGTTTTTCTACATGCATATTCAGGGCTCCAGACTAACCTTTCCACTGGTAGCACTGGTGCTACCAGCTTTCTCAGTTGATTGCACCAGCACATGATTTGGTTGCACCTTTTTTTTTTTTTTTTTTTACAGCATAGTATTAATCAATGGCCGTGCATCCTGATGAATAGTTGTCTTAATTTGCATAGTGGGGGGGATTGCTAGCCTGTACGCCATTGACTGGTGGCTTTTTGACTTTGATATGAATTTAATAAAAGAACTGGCCGATCTCCGTGCCCCTGGTGTAATTACCTGCGGAACAGTGGGGGCATTGTGAGCTGCACCAGAGTCTAAATGCTGCCCACTCTTGCATTCGTGAATTTGTGGCACTCACACAAATGTGACCGCGTGAAAAAAAAAAGTGTTTGGCTCACCGCCACCCTTTTCTTCCCAGTTGTACTTGGCCAATTACCCCACTCTTCCAAGCTGTCCCGGTCGCTGCTCCAGCCCCTCTGCCGATCCCGTGAGGGCTGCAGACTACCATATGCCTCCTCTGATACATGTGGAGTCGCCAGCCGCTTCTTTTCACCTGGCAGTGAGGAGTTTCACCAGGGGATGTAGCACATGGGAAGATCACGCCATTCCCCCCAGTTCGTAGTGCGTGGGAAGATCACGCCATTCCCCCGTTACTCCTCCCCCGAACAGGCGCCCCGACCGACCAGAGGAGGTGCTAGTGCGGTGACCAGGAGACATACCCACATCCGGCTTCCTACCTGCAAACACGGCCAATCGTGTCTGTAGGGATGCCTGACCAAGCCGGAGGTAACATGGGTATTCGAACCGGGATCCTCGTGTTGGTAGGAAACGGAATAGTAGACCGCTACGCTACCCAGACGCCTGACCATGTGAAATTTTAATTCGCACACTTTCTATATGTGTGGCCATTTTGGTCACAGTCTGGAGCGCTGTAATTATGATCTGTAACAGCTTGGTTACAGTTTCAATAGAAAATCAAAAACAGTATTGGCATTGGCTAATGTAACCAAGGCTTGTGTTTAAATGTGTGGGATTGTCAAAACTCAATTTCTAACCATCCACCGCAGCCACTTCATGCCAGCCCAATTTTCTAATATGCTTATTCATTTAACTTCAGTAGTCGGCCTTCTTTTACGGTGCATATAATTGCTGTTATGAACATAAAACTGTCCTCAGTGGTTGTTAAAACAAGTATGATCCATCCATCCATTATCCAAACCGCTTATCCTCCTCTCAGGGTCGCAGGGATGCTGGAGCCTATCCCAGCAGTCATTGGGCGTCAGGTGGGGAGACACCCTGGACAGGCCGCGAGGCCATCACAGGGCCGACACACACACACACACACACACACACACACACACACACACACACACACACACACACACACACACACACACACACACACACACACACACACATACACCTACCTAGGGACAATTTCGTATGGCCGATTCACTTGACCTACATGTCTTTAGTCTGGGAGAGGAAACCGGTGCACCCATAGGAAACTCACGCAGACATGGAGAGAACATGCAAACTCCACACAGAGGACGACCCGGGAAGACCCCCGAGGTTGGACTACCCTGGGGCTCTGACCCAGGACCTTCTTGCTGTGAGGTGACCGCGCTAACCACTGCGCCACTGTGCCGCCATAAATGTTGTCATGTATAAAACTATTTTAAGTATTGTTGAGTACTTTATTTTGCTAGTTGTAATAACAAAACAGTTAAGTAGTGGGGTCAAAACCTAAAGTAATTAATTTCACATTTGTTGTGAGAAGCCTTAGTTTATTAGGAAAGAGAAGAGCGGAACCAATGAGCCCAGGTGGTGTTGTGTCCAGGTCTCCTAAGGTGGGGGTTTTTGCCCTCCCCTCAGAGGAAAATTGGGAAGAGAAATGCATGATTTGTGTCTTCATTCCTTTGAACATTTCCTCTGACTCCTTCTGCCGAGGTGGGGAGGCTGGCGAGAGTAAGGACGTAAAGGATGGTGGCAGCGGTTTGTGGGGGGTGGATCAGGATGGGCGTGAGCAGCTCGTGATCAAGCCGGTTTTACCCGGTGTCTTCTCGCGGCTCTGCTCACTCTGTCCCCCTCCCCTTTCTCTCCGCTTTCCTCTCCTTTCGAGTTTCCTTTTCTCACTGTTCCTTCTCTTCGTCCGCGCGGGGCCCGAGGTGCGGCATGTCCCCCCCCCCCCAAATGTAAAAAAATGGTGCATTGCGCAAATTTTCCTCCGGTTATTACAAAATTTGAAAACATGAAATAAATATTCAAAACTTTCCCTAGTGCATTAGTGTCTCTATTTTTTGATTCGATGTCCATTGATTGGTTCACTGTTCTTGCTTAGTTTCAGTAAGGTACAGTCTATGTTTTGCACCGCACTCTGTGGAGAAACCGTCACACGGGACTGAGTAAGAGGAACCGTGGCGTCTCCCTTTTAACTTGTCAGTTTCACCACTCTTTAAACCAAATGAACATTACTATTTGTTCAAGTATGTCTTTTCAACATCTGTACTGATTCCATTGCTACTGTCACATAATGCAATTAAATCAACTCAAAGTTTCACCTTACATACACTATTAATTCACTGAGCAATATAAATCCACATGCTTTCACTTTGAACTCTTTTCGCAGATTAAGACTTCTCATTCCAAAACATGCTAGACGCCATGTCGGGAATGTTAATTAACTCAAAATATCAGTTTGATTCAAACTCACAGAATTGAGGATTCATGCCTTAAACTTTAACTAAGTACATTTCTGCAATGAACTTGTTCACAAATCTTATAAGCGTCATATTAACAGAAATAACCCCATGCAGGTGTCAGACCAGGTGTTCAGGGCCCCATAGAAATGTAAATGCTGTCTGTAGCTCACAACATGACAATCACTATTTTCTAAGAGTGCCGCTGTTCGCAGCTCTACACTCCCACACTTTTTAAACTCGATCCTGAACACTCAAATCTGTTAACAAAACTCATCACACTCGTGCTACATAAAGTTTAGCTTAAGGAGGTAGTTGTTTTGTGAATTTCAAGGTGTACTGACCTGAAAAACTGATGAAATGTTCAAGTATGATAGTTGTTCAAATAAAAAATGTAGAGAACAGAACGAAACTTGTAGAGAACAGAACAAAACTTGACTGATAATAGTAGAAATGACAGACTGATGAAATAAAAAAAAAAGAAAGAAACAAAACAAAAATAAAATGGTGGTATTGGTGCTGTGGATGTTATGCGTCAGGCTTCTGGCCTTCAATCAATCGCCTGCTTGTAGTGTACTGATGTTTGATACTGCCCTGATCTGGAGTTTTTGTTTGATAATTATAGTAACAACTCAAATCCTCCTCAACATTTGAGTAAATCTCTTAAGCGGTGTGATTACTTGAATAAATGTTACACAGAAAAGAAATAACTTTATCACAACACGAATGCCTAAGGTTTGTGCAAAAGGTAGGTTTTTTTTAAGCTAGTCTGATTAAAAGAAGAAAAAAATTTCAGAAAGACCCAGTCCTAATTGGTAACTAATAAAGGACTTCATTACAGCCTTCTATGGTGCTGTCAAAAGAACTACCCTGTCTATTACTGTGAGCTTTGACATGGTCCACAAATGGGTCAGCGGGGTTCACTTCCCACATCAGAAATAACCATCTTAGCAACCACCATACAAGGTTGTGTGGTTAGCAGATTTTGCTGATTAACAATGCCCTAAGCCACATCCCACCCTCTATTGGAGTCAGCAATACAAACGTTTGTCTGTGGGGGTGACGGTTGTCGACACATGTGAATCTGCGCGCATGCTTTCACTGCTCAGCAATGTGTTTTTCTTTCCCCTGTATGTCTTCATGTGCTACTGCAGCGTTGCATGTGCGCCTCATCTCTGCTTACACACTTGCCTGTTTTTATGTCAATTTATTTTTATTTACTTTCTTGTTTTTGCTTGTGACATGTCCTGTTGTGTCCCCTCTGTCCTCCTCCGAAGATGATGATCCGCCCCGGGATGCAAATTCCAACCCGGTTGACCCGCCCCGCCCCGAACCCTGCCATACCACCTTCAAACCCTGCTGCAATGGGAGGACAGCAGATGCCACAGGTATTTACCCCTCAGCCAGGGTGGGGGAACTCTCCTGCCCTCCCTACCTTTTCCCTCCTGAACCCCCACAGTGATCCCTGCCAGGTGGAGTTCATCATCCTCCCTGCCAGTGGTGTGTACCAGTTGCCCATGGTGTGCTTCTATGTGCCAGCTTCTAATACTCTACCCCCACCCCCTCCTACAACCACCCTTAACTCCCTCCCTGATCTCTCTGTTGTGATGGTCACCCTTCACTTGCTCACCGGTCAAATGTGTTCTCGTGGCTAGAATTGACAGATAGCAATGTAATAATCCAAGCTTGACTTGGGAATGTGGTGTTGTCCCTTAACAATGTGTGTGGTCAGTGATTGGTCTTCTGCATGGGCAGGTGAACAGTCAGGTGCATTCAGAGTAGCTGCTTGTTCTCCTTCCTTAAAATCCAATTTGAATGGCAAAGTGGCAAAGACTGCTCTTGGATTTTGGGGTTCAGCAGCCAAAGTGGATGATTGGTTCGTTGCTGATCCTGGTTGGCAAGGGTGGTGAAGGTTAGCATCCTGGCCATCTTCCAATGCTCAATCCTGGAGTATGTGTTGAAACTGGGTGTAGCTCAGTTCCTTATTGACTCCAGTGATAGCTGCCCTGGGCTCTTCTCTTGTGATTTGCTGATCCTTTCTCTCCTCTGTCCATTTGCATTCACAGGTTCAACAACATCAGATGATGTCATCGCCCTCCCCAGTGCAGGTGCAGACACCTCAGTCCATGCCTCCCCCTCCACAGCCATCACCCCAGCCCCCCACCTCACAGCCCAACTCAGCCAGGTAAAAGTTGAAGTGGTGTGGGGTAGTTAATTATCCTTATCATAGATTCATTCAAAAACCTTCCACATCCATTTAAGGAAATATTTAACACTCTGAAACTTGGCGTCAATATTCAATTCAATTTATTGTCATTAAAAACAATGTGCAGGCACATGTTAAAAACAAAATCAGGGCTGCGGCTTTGCCAAACAGTGCAACATAGACATAGACAAACATAGCAAACATAGTATAAGATATATTCAGATGAAGATTAAAGGCTAAAGATAAGTTTAAAAAAAAAGCACGAGTATAAACATATCTACAAACATTCAGTGGGTAGCCAGGTTCAAGTGGGTAACAGCTTGGGGAAAGAAGCTGGTTTTGAGCCTGGTAGTGTGGGCTCTGGGGCTCCTGTAGCGCCTCCCAGAGTACAGGGGGGAGGACAATCCATGGTTGGGGTGGGCGGGATCTCTGCTGATGCTGAGGCCCCTTCAAAGGCAGCGTTTGTGATAAATGTCTTTAATGGCTGGGGACCGGTGATATGCTGGGCCGCCTTGACGACCCGCTGCAGAGCTTTCTGGTCTACTGAGGTGCAGTTACTGTACCACACTGAGATGCAGCTGGTCAGGATGCTCTCTATGGTGCAGTGGTAGAAGTTGGTGAGAATTTCTTGGGCTAGACGGGCGCTCCTCAGTCTCCTTAGGAAATGCAGGTGTAGTTGGGCCTTTTTCACAAGGGCCTGGTTGGTTGATGTCCAGGAAAGGTCCTCACAGATGTGGACTCCAAGGAATGTAAAGCTGGAGACACGTGACGCGGATGCGCCGCAGATGGAAGGGGGCTCCGTGAGAGAAGCTGCAGACTTCTGGCAGTGGAGAAAGGCGGGCAATGGAGTGACTGCTCCCCCCGCCGCAGTGCGAGCCCAGCCCGACTGACCCAGTTGTCTGGTGATGCTTCTACAGCCGTCAAAAGCATAAGTCCAAACCATTGTGCCAAAATTGAAAATAAGGAAATAGTATAACTATAACTGTAAATTGAGAGAAATTCAAAAGGGTGGTAGAAAATGTAATAAAGGCACAAGGTTAGTGAGTAAACTGTGAATTATGAGTCTCGATCAGCATGTATTTGAAAACGAGCACGGTTTCACAGACTCACACTCAAGGGCAGGGCTGGGGGAGGTGGGTCACCCACCTCTGATTAGAGGGCGTTAACTTTATTTATTTTTATTTCATTATGTAGATAAGTCCCAACCAGTGGACTAGTCTACATCAGCATTGGTCTCGCAAGTTTCAGGGCTGATTTAAAACAGTAGATGGCGTGTTGAGCCGTTTTCAACACATGAAATGCCGATTTTTATAAATTTGGTAAGAAATGTCATTATTAACACCAGCATTGATGTGTGTTCATCGCTGTACAGTGGTCTCATTCAGTTTCCAGCTCAAAAAACATGTTTAAGTGTTTAATACCTCTTAGGGCAAAGATGTGGTACATTGTATTCGGGAGAAGGAGATAGATCTGTGTTTCTTTCTCTTGCTCTCTACCCGGGCCTGCTTGTGTCTCCAAGTTATTTGATAAATCAACTTTGGTTTGTCAAACATGATGACATGCGGTCTGTGGGCGCATCGTCTCGATCATAGACATAACTGTTGTATGTTTTTATGCCTGGTCAAAACTAATTAGATAAGTGTCTGGGGAGTGTAGCAGTCTATTCCGTTGCCTACCAACGTGGGGCTCGCTGGTTCAAATCCCCGTTTCACCTCCGGCTTGGTCGGGCATCCCTACAGACACAATTGGCTGTGTCTGCGGGGGGGAAGCCGGGTGTGGGTGTGTGTCCTGGTCACTGCACTAGCGCCTCCTCTGGTCGGTGCCAGTTCGGGAGGGAGGGGGAACTGGGGGGAATAGCGTGGTCCTCTCACGCGCTATGTCCCCATGATGAAACTCCTTAGTTATGGTGAAAAGAAGCAGCTGGCAACTCCACATGTATCGGAGGAGACGTGGTAGTCTGCAGTCCTCCCCGGGTCGGCAGAGGGGGTGGAGCAGCGACTGGGATGGCTCGGAAGAGTCGGGTAATTAACCGAGTACAATTGGGGAGAAAAAGGAGGAAAAATCAAAAAAAAAAAGAAGAAGAAGATTAGATATATCAAACTTAAGCCTACATGAGATCAACACTAACCAAGATAGGACATAGTCATGGCACATGGATAAGATTGTTCTATACATTATTTTCAAACACCAGAAACATCGACTCTTTTTGCCACTTTTCTCCAAATGTTTTTTTTTTTTCTTGTCTGTATACATCAGCAGAACTGAGTTATACAGTTCAGGAAAACCCCATACAGTTGATCAGCCCCCCCCCCCATGTTGTTAGAAAAAGGCAAACTTATATTTGCATTTCTCTGAAATCTGATTGCTCTCTGCTACTCGTATTTTGCACGGAGGCGGATCAGAGTTTCAACCTTTATTTTGATTTCAACTTTTTTTTCCCACCATGTCACCAGCTTCTACTATGCTGCAGGTTATCCAAGCAATCAGGCATCATTCATTCAAAGTGAATGGAGTGTGACTTTAGCCAGGCTGGTATCGAATATGTTGCACACTGGAGATTGATATTGTAGTCAAAATTCTGAATTGATACATATGAAAAATAAAAATAGTTTATTAGTATATAAAAAGAAATATATTTTTACAATCCTGCACACACTGAGTTGTAAATCTGCTTGATTTAAGTTTTATTTTTCTAAGTTTTATTTTTCTCTTCAGAAAAATCTTATTAAAATCTGAGAAACACAGGTACCACATTGCTGATTTTTTTACTTTGTTTTTACACCTCTTTTCAGTTCGGGTCCCACCCCTTCACCAGGGGGGTTCCAGCCCAGCCCATCCCCCCAGCCATCTCAGAGCCCGGCCACAGCACGCACTCCTCAGAATTATGGCGTCCCCTCCCCCGGACCCCTCAACACCCCAGGTACACAGCCTCCCGGTTCCTCACACACTCAGATTTATACCTTATGTTAAGCTAATGATTAAAATAAAGTTCTCACACAAAGACAGGGGCCATCTCGAAATGTCTAGAACTGTGCTGTTAATCTCCCTGTGTACCTGTAAGCAACACAAAGTCAATTTTGCTTACCTTTCTGAAGGGGAGAGTTGAATATGTACAGTACCTGGCAAAAGTATTCAACCCCCTTGACAGTCATCACTAATTTCTGGATTATAAAAGATAGTTACACATCTGTTCCTGAACAATATTATTTTTGTGAACCCATAAGCATGTTCCCAAAGCCAAAATAAGTTGTGTTTTGCTGACTTTTTTAAAAATAAATTAAAAACTAAAATACAATGCTAAAATATAGTGTATTCAAGCCCCACATATCAATACTTTGTAGAGTACCCTTTTGCTGCAATAACAGCCATGACTCTCTTGGGGTAAGTATGTACAAGCGTTGCACATTATGCTGGAATAATTTTTGCCCATTCTTGGCAGAATTTGTACAGGTCTTGCATGTTGGTGGGATGGTGCCTCTGGACTGTGATTTTTCAGTCTGTGCCTCAGATTTTCAATGGGGTTGACATCCGGACTTTGACTTGGCCACTCCAAAACATTCACTTTTTTGTTGCTGAGCCATGCCATTGTTGCTTTAGCCTTGTGCTTAGGATCATTGTCCTGCTGGAAGATGAACCTTCTCCCAAGCTTCAGTTTTATGGCAGACTGCAACAGGTTTTCTTCCAATATTTCCCTGTATTTAGCTCCATCTATTCTTCCTTCAGTTTGAACAAGGTTCCCAGTGCCTGCAGATGAAAAGCAACCCCATAGCATTCTGCTGCCGCCGCCATGCTTCACTGTAGGGAGGGTATTTTTTTAGGGCATGAGCAGTGTTAGGTTTGCACCACACATTCGGATTTGAGTTTTGGCCAGAAAGATCAACTTTTGTCTCATCTGACCACAAAACCTTTACCCACGTCCTAACTGGGTCTCTCTCATGCTTGGTAGCAAATTCCAAGTATGCTTTTATATGCATAGTTTTGAGCAACGGCTTCTTTCTTGCCACCACCCACCCCCCCCCACCGCCGCCGCCGCCATACAGGCCAGATTTATGGAGAGCCCATGACTGGTTGACTCGTGCATATTTACTCCTGTTTCAGCCACTGACCTCTAGAGCTCCTTCAAAGTGATTGCAGGATCATCTGTGGCTTTCCTCACCAGCCCATGTCTTGCTTGGACACTTGGCGTTGAGGGACGGCTTGTCCTACAAAGCATCAGGGTGGTGTGATACAGCTTCCACTTTCTGACAATGGATCCAACAGTGTTCCATGGGACATCCAAACACTTGGATATTGTTTTGTGTCCCTTTCCCACCTTCTGTGTTTTAATCACTTTGTCTCTTACTTCAGTATTATGCTCCTTTGTCTTCATTTTCTGATTAAGTTCACGCCCAGCTAATGAACTTTACACAGAGTGCTTTTTATACCCATAAACGAGACCGTTAGTTGAATACCTTATAGGTGCACACCAATTATGTTCAATTTAACTGAGTTTAGAGTGAGTTAGGAATAATTTGTCATTTGTGTAAACGTGGCGCTTTCAGAGCACAAGGGGTTGAATACTTACGCAAGCACTATATTTTAATTTTTAATTTATTAATAAAAAGTCAGCAAAACACAACTTATTTTGGCTTTGGGAACATGCTGTTAGAGCTTATGGGTTCACAAAAATAATATTATTCAGGAACAGATGTGTGAGGAACTTTTATAATCCAGAAATTAGTGATGACTGTCAAGGGGGTTGAATACTTTTGCAAGGCACTGTAAATGATGGCAGGGCTTACAAATTTCAGAGAGAGTTTACAGTTTGAATTTATGCATCAAAGTTCCTGAACTGAACTCAAACTCTTAAGGCCACATGGTCAACACTTTACTGGTTAAACCCCAATTTAACCTCTCTTTTGACCTACCCCTTCTGTATGAGAAGTACAGAAACACATCAAACCTATCCAATCATCAGTCCCTTCACAGGGATCAGTGAAGTATGCTAACTCGAATTCACCTCCTGGGTTTTTCCTTCAGGAAACCCCAGTTCTGTGATGAGTCCGGCAGGTGCCACATCTCTGGAGGACCAGCAGTACATGGAGAAACTCAAACAACTCTCCAAGTACATTGAACCTCTACGCAGGATGATAAACAAAATAGACAAAAATGAAGGTAGGCCCAGCAACTCCTCTCAGGCCCAGAGAAAAGATTTGTTATCCTAACTTGAATAAACAGGAGATGGATATACATCACTGTAAACTTTAAGTAAGTCCTTGTCAAGTGGATTGGTTGATTTTTTTTTTCTCTTGCATAAATGTATATCTGTATTCATTTAGAATAAAAAAAAAAAGATCGTTATTTCTCAGCACAAAGTTCATTGGTAAAAAAAGTATTTTGTATTCATTATTAATGGAAAGGGATTTAGTTTATAAAAGTGTTCAGTTTTTCAACTAGTAGTACAGGTTGCTATCTATCTTCATCATGTCATATTGAAGTATTACACATGATATTGAGTTACCTGTGCAGTTGCATTGGCAACTTCCCCACCACCAAAAAAAAAGAAAAACTTTAAATCTGGGTTTCAGCTATTGACACTGTTACGTCTGTTGGTATAGATCTTCTGTTTGGCCATGTCTGCTTTTTAGCTTCTTTACTTGCTGTTTTTCACTTGGCTTCTTTTTATGCTTGCAGTAACCATTAAAATGAGCCACAAAAAGCATTCATGGTTTTAATATTTGTTGATTAGCTATCATCTTGATATGCTATCCATAGAGACAGTCAAAAATAACACTTGTTTACATGTAAATCTGCTGGACTGTAGCTGTGAAACTTTTTGTTATGTTGAATTTCTCATATTTTTTTGGGGTAATATATTTTACTTCCAGGGCCCATGACTATAGCCTCATTTTTCCTTTCTGCTTTTAGCCTGATTCGGTTTTGTTCTGTATCTTAATAGACAGGAAGAAGGACCTCAGCAAGATGAAGAGTTTACTGAACATCCTCACAGACCCTAACACAAGGTAAAGCAAAAACATAGTAATTTTGTCCCCTAGTGCCCTTTTTCATGAAAAACTATTCTTAGTGCTACAGCAAAAAAGAAAAAAAACATGACAGGTGAGATCTACTTCAAGTGGCTCACTCACAGAATAAACCACAGGGATGTAAATGGCATCTTGATCTGTGATCATGGTTAACCGCCCCCCCCACTTCTCCCCGAGGGCAGATGTCCTCTGAAGACCCTGCAGAAGTGTGAGATAGCACTGGAGAAATTGAAGAACGACATGGCAGTGGTAAGCCTTCCTCCCCTACCTGAAAACCCATCATATATATATATATATATATATATATATATAGCGTTTTTCCCCGAAACCGTCAATGGTGTTATAAGCGCTCAACTAATGAGGAGTGGAATATCAACACAGAGACAGGAAAAAAAAGTTTTAATACATTGCAGTATAGGCCTGTTTCGTGCGATGCGCACTTAAGCTCTTACTGGAATTTAAATCAGGGTTCCTTCCCTTCCCTGTTGGCATTCACAGTCATTCAGAACATAACCTTTTTCCCTTCCTTTTCACTTTTCCTTGACCTCACTTGCAAACATCACATAGGTCAAGGAAAAGGTGCAAGAAGATTTTTTATTTTTTACATTTTTCTCCCCAGTTGTATCTGGCCAATTACCCCACTCTTCCGAGCCGTCCTGATCTCTGCTCCACCCCCTCTATTGATCCGGGGAGGGCTGCAGATTACCACATGCCTCCTCCAATACATGTGGAGTCGCCAGCCGCTTCTTTTAACCTGACAGTGAGGAGTTTCGCCAGGGGGCATAGCATGTGGGAGGATCATGCTGTTCCCCCCGTTCCCCCTCCCCCCTGAACAGGCGCCCCGAGCGATCAGAGGAGGCGCTAGTGCAGCGACCAGGACACACACCCACATCTGGCTTCCCACCCGCAGACACAGCCAATTGTGTCTGTGGGGACGCCCAACCAAGCCGGAGGTAACACAGGGATTCAAACCGGCGATCCCCGTGTTGGTAGGTAACGGAATAGACCGCCGCGCCACCCGGATGCGTCACAAATAGATTTGAAAGATTCTCAGGTAATGTCTTGGGGAAATTGGGCATCCTTTCCTTTGAAAAATATTGCAAAAAAAATTTTGGGCTATGCTGAGTTGGAAAGAAACAAGTATAGAAATATTATGTAAGAAATAAATAACAATTATCTAAAAAGGGCAAAAACTTGAACCAAACAAGGCAACTTTCATCATCTAATAATGGTAAAGGGGTTGGTAGTTCAACAAAACCTGTCAGCCTAACTTGGAGTGGCTGCAGGTTGTCTGCTGCTAGCTATTGTTTCTTGAAACCAGCACTAATAATCATGATTATTAATTGTGATGACAATATTTAGCAAAATAATTGAAATGATCATTTTAGACATAATCATGCTAAATCGCAGAATTATTTTTTAAGAGCAATCTTATAGTAAGAGGACCGGCTACAAGGATACCTGTAATTTTTATCCCCACAACATTATAATAACACAATATCTCCCATTTTCCTAGCCTACTCCACCTCCTCCGCCAGTGGCCACCAAGCAACAGTACCTGTGTCAGCCTCTTCTGGATGCAGTCATGGCTAACATCCGCTCCCCAGTGTTCAACCACTCCCTCCACCGCACTTTTGCCCCTGCTATGACTGCCATCCACGGACCACCCATCATGTAAGTCTAACATTGCCACATTTGAAAGAATGTGAGGTTCTCTGTCGCTACTGTAACACACAATACAAAGGTATTGTCACAATTTGGATTGAGTTACTGTTAATCACCCTGATGTCATGGTTTACTTTGTATCTAATTTAGATATTCTGAGATTCTTCTACACTCTTCCAGATGTTTTTAATCTCTTCTACAGATATTTATAGAATCTATTATATTTTCTGCTTTATTATGCTGTTTTGACCTAGTGTTTTCATGTGAGCATGACAAGTCAACTTTCTTTTATGTTCAGACTTACATGGCCAATAAACTGTTTCTGAAGAACAAGTTCACTGTTCTAAAAAATTGTTTTATGAATCTAAAACAGTGAATCAGTCAACATAAAAGAATCTCAGATATTAGGGAAAACAAGCTGACTGGTATTATTATTTAATGTCAGTTTGGTCAACTTTCCAAATGGGAGTTGGTCATGTTGTCAGGACTATCAGGATAGACAAACTTGGCAGCTACAAACAAAGTTTTAGTGAAATTTGATGTGACCTGTTATAATTTTCCACAATGCTCTTCAGGGGTCCCAGTATCGCTGGCAGGAAGAGGAAACAGGAGGATGATGAACGGCAGACCATTCCCAACATCCTGCAGGGTGAGGTGGCTCGCCTTGATGTCAAGTTTCTGGTTAACCTGGATCCCTCCTACTGCAGCAACAATGGCACCGTTCACCTCGTCTGTAAACTAGGTATGCTTATTGTACTGCATGAAATAGAACTATAACACATGGTATTTCAAGGAATTTTCTGTTGTAAGAGAACGTTCAAGGACAAGATGAGTTTTCAGATGAATGAGGTGTGTGTGGAATAATGATACACTTTGGCTGACCTTGAAAAGGGCTGTGGACCTGAGGTTTTGCTGGAAAAACAAGACCTTGTGCCAAATGTAATCTTTAGAAGCTGAACCAGTCTTCCTAATCGATCATATTGATCTCTCCACGTGCATTGGTGTGGACTATCTCTCATTTTGAGAGATTTTTTTAAAGGACCAGTAGACTGTGGACCAGTCCAAAAAATGGATGGTTCACAGCTTTGACCGATTTAAGGATGTTGCATATTGTAGATGTGTTGTGGCAGAATTGTAAACAAGAAGGATCAATAAAGTAATAAAATAATTAATTAATTAATAAGAAAACACCACATCCAAATCATGAGAAGTTGTGCTGTCAGAACAGTGTGATTGAAGCTGTACAAGGCATCCTGACTATGGGGGCAGGGATGTTAGGACAGTTCCCTGATGTTGCGTTTGATGTTTTCTTATACGTTTTGGTTGCAGATGATAAGAACCTACCTAGTGTCCCTCCCCTCCAGCTGAGTGTCCCTGCAGACTACCCAGACCAAAGCCCCCATTGGGCTGATGATGGAGAACACTATGGTAAGGAGTAAGAAAAGTATAACAATGGAAATCCGTCAAGTGGGATAGGGGACATAGCCTGAGATCAGCTGCAGAATAGTGACACGAGCAGTAGGAGATTCAGATGTGAGAATTTGAGGAAAAACATTATTTTGGGTTTCAACATGCATTACCAACGCATACCGTTAAGGTCAAAATTATTAGCCCCCAAGGAACTATGGAACATTTCCCTAAAATTCTGCCCAATGTTTGCATCATTCATAAAACTTTACATAGTAAAACATTCATCAATGTTAAGGCCCCTATTTGGTACATTTTGGAATGTAAAACAAATCTTCAGGTTTGCTTTATACCAAATGTAGTGAAAATTGAGGTGGTCAATGAACAGGGCTAGTGGCACTTGAACACTTGATTGAGAGGGACTACCCTTAAATTCTTGGTAAATTAAGAGTAGTCCCTTTCAATCAATTTCTTTACTTTTTAGCATAATTTCATTATGCCAAAAAGTAAAGAAATCAGTCTGGAACTCAGAAAGAAGATGATGGATGCTCGTCTTAAGGGGGGAGGCTATACTGCCATTTCCAAGTGTTTCACAGTGTGTAGAACAGCTGTGCATTGCATCATTGCAAAGCACAAGGAGGCAAATTCTGTTAGAAACAAAACTGGGCGTGGTCGAAAGTGCAAGATTTCAAAAACTTTGGAGAGGAAAATAGTCAGAGATGTCAACAACAATCCCCGGATCTCTGCCAAGATGATTGTTAATGAAATGGCCTCTTCTGGACTTGACATTTCAAGGAAGACTGTTGTGAGGGCTCTTCATCGTGGTGGGCTTCGAGGTCATCGTCCAAGAAAAACTCCATTGCTCACACAGCGGCACATCAAAGCCAGACTGAAGTTTGCCTGTGAACATTTGACACATGGGCATGAATTTTGGAAGTCTGTCCTTTGGTCTGATGAGACTAAACTTGAGCTGTTTGGCGAAGGAAGGGAGAGGCCTTCAACTGTAAAAACACAGTTGCCACAGTTAAACATGGTGGTGGGAGCATAAAGCTGTGGGGCTGTTTTGCTGCGTCAGGCACAGGGAACCTTGTTCGGGTACATAGGACCATGAAGAAAGAAGATTATGTTGACATTTTGAAGGATAATGTAAAGAAATCTGCTGCCAGTCTAGCTTTAGGTCACTGCTGGGTCTTCCAGCAAGACAATGACCTGAAGCATACATCCAAGTTGGTCCAAAAGTTTTTGAAGGACACCAAAATCTAGGTCCTGGAGTGGCCCTCTCAGAGCCCAGATCTCAATCCTATTGAGAATCTGTGGCGGGAGCTCAAGGTTAATGTCCATGCTCAAAAACCACATAATTTGGATAAGCTGGAACAATTTGCCATGGAAGAATGGCCAAGATCCCTCAAGAGACATGTGCCAACCTAGTTAGGAACTACCATAAGAGGTTTTTGTCAGTTGTGAGTCAGAAACTTACACTATTGACTATTAATTGTCAGAGGGCTAATAATTTTGGTCTTGTCATTTTTGTTTTTTCTCGTTTCAATTCAGCGCATCAGTAAAATATCTTAAACTTAGTGGAGATTTTGTCTGTGTTCTTTTGGAAGCAATTAAACTATAAACACTTTTGGTTATGGTCATTTCCATGGAAAAGTTAAGGGTTTTGTTTGATCTCATAAAGGGGGCTAATAATTTTTACCTTAACTGTAAATAGATTATATCTACCAAGTGTAGCCCCTACATTGTGTGGCACTTCATCTGCAGTAGAATAATACATGAATAACGGATGCCGTTTGTGAAATGAATGACTGTCCATCAGTGAGTAAAACCTAAAGCATGATGTCTGCCTAATGCAGAGCCAGTGAAATACCAGTTTTTCCCCTGGTTAAATTGCTTCCAAAACAGCTTTCCAACCACAAGTAAACCAGCTTTCTATCGTGCTGATTAATTAGGACTGGCATACTCTTCCAAGGGGCCCCAGTGTGGCAAAATACAGTAGAGAAACTGTGACAAATTTTAAGCATTCCAGTGGAGGGAAACTGTGTACCAGACGCTTGATTTATTAAATAAGAATACATTAGAAATCTGTTGGTCAGTCCAAATCCCCCTTTCAGGGGCAGTTTCCATGGAAAGCCTTTCCCCATGGCTTCTCTTTCTGCCTGCTACAACACGCACAAGTGTTCCTCATTGCCCAAATGAACCACTTTTGACTCTCCCTGATTTCAAATTGGTGTCCCAGCCATGCTCCAACTGTTGCAGAAATTTATATTGTGAATGGACACGTCACCTCGCAGATATTTGACTAGTGATTATGCACAAGGCCTAACAGGGCCTAAATTGCAACCATTTTTAAGAAACGTGAGTTCAAAATGATCACACAGTGTAAGTGGGATGATGTATCAGCCACACATAAGGAAATGTATTTGTGTAATGCATTTGATTGGCCTTATTTTTTATTTAACTACTGCAGAGCATGATTAGTGCCTTTGCTTATGTAACCTGCCCCTCCCTCCTAAGTGGCCATGACTACCTAGCAAATTCAGAAACATTGTGTTTGAATGAAATGGCCAATAATGGATTCCTTTAAAAAAAAAAGAGCAGGACAGAGAGGAGTACACAGGGCTAAATTGGGCATTTTTTCACACGTTACTTTTTCATATATGCGGAATTATTGTTGAATAAATGCCAAAGTAAAACCTGTTAGGTATTACATGTCACATGGGTTTTAGATTTTTAGGACATGGTGAGGACTAGATGATTGATATATAACACCAACACATTGGAAGCAGGTGTAGTTTCTATTTCATGTCACTGTAGATAATAATAATAATAATAATAAAAACTCCAGATAATGTTATTCTGGAAAATATAAAAAAAGGAGGGTACCAGGATTCCATCACAAAACTAAGATCAGATGGGATCAGAAACATTTTTCTTTATATTTTTAAAGTGATTGTAAATACACCTGATGTGAGAAGTTTAAGGATATTTTCAGCGGAAGGTTTCCATAGCCCCTCCACCATGGATGGCTGCCCCTGCCACAACATGCCCCCTGTAAATAATTCATAAAGCAACCACTCAAGTCAGTCATTTGGTGAAACTGGTGCATATAAATTTAGATTACAAGTCATAAGAATTTGTGCTGTGGAACAGTAAAAAAAATAGTTGCAGCCTAATTATATTCTTGTGCCACCAACTGAAAAAGTTAATCATGGCAGTGCTACTAGTGGCACTACCAGTTATTTTTCTTAATTTCAACAGTGAGTTCTTGGATGCGTTGTGGGCCTGATTCAACAAAATATCTGGGAAGGAATGTGCCCTCATTGAAATGCTTACATTGGCAGTTTTAGTGGTTGTCACAGTTTGGTCGCAAACTACGCCATTTTTATTGGGGATTATGGAGATTATGATGGAACGGCCTAGTGTCTACTCCTTAAACATAGGGACAAGTATGCAAAGTTGTTTGGTGGAATTGAGCTTCTGTGTGTGCCCCCCAATTATCAGCACAAGGAATTAACATCAGACCCTCTGTATTACTGAATGAGCCTTGTTTTAATTCACTTAAAAAAATCCCTTTTACAAGCAAGTTCATTTTAACACAATGCAGAGAGCATTGGCCATACATACAATACAGCTTGGAAATGGGAGATATTGGAGAGATCAGAAATTTAAAAAAAGTTTAGTTGTACAGCTGTGTGCATATAAAATATGAACGTAAGTGCTGCACCAAATGTCGATGAGGACTTAAGTCAAGGGGTGGGCAATCATATCCAGAAAGGGCCAGTGTGGGTGAAGGTTTTTGTTCCAACCCCTGTGTCTTCTAATCAAGTTCCTCAGCAAAGACTCTACTGGTTGATTAGTGAGATCAGGTGTGTAACTGCTTGGTTGGAACAAAAAACTTCATCCACACTGACCCTTTCTGGATAAGAATGCCCACCGTTAACCAAATGTTTGTAAAATGGTTGTGCTAATTTGTTCCCCATCCTTTCATCCTTGTCAGGTGCCAACACCTTCCTGCAGACTGTTCACAAGAACATGACCTCCAAGCTGCTCCAGCTCCCTGACAAGCATTCAGTAACTGAACTGCTCAACACCTGGGCCCAAAGTGTCCGACAGGCCTGCCTCTCTGCAGCATGAGCAGCACAAGAACTGTGCGCCTCACCAAAGATGGACCCAAACAGAAACCCTGCAGGAAAAAAAGTCAGTGAGCAAGGAAGGGGTTTGGTTTTCTTGCTCAAGGACACCTCTGGACATTATGGCTAGTGCAGGGATCTTGCCTAACCCTCATCATCATTCCGACATTGTTAGAAAGGAACTAGACCTCACCTTTGAAGCGCTAGGCATTTTTAGCAATACCACAATCAATTATAATCAACCACAAAATCGTTCCTTTCTTTTGTTCATTTCAGATTGCTGTAGCTTTTCATCTCCAGTTAAGGCTTGGGTTTGGCAGGCAGTTTGTGGGAAGGCAAGGTATACATTTTTAACATTCAGTTTCCCTATCCATATCAGAATTCCCTGGCTACTATGTTTTAACTGACAACTAGAGTTTTAGAATAGAATGTGAACTCTAACTCATGATTGACTGCCTTCTAAAGTCACTGGTACAGCAGATAAGCTAGCCGGTAACAGCCTAAATTTGCTAGGATTTTGGCTAGTTGACTGTATTAACTTATTAGTGTTTTCCAGGGAGGTTGAAGTCATCTTATTTAGGTAAAACGTGAGCTGCAGCTTTGTATGAAAGCCCATAACAAAGCTTCAGAGGGTGAACCAGTCAATGAAAGAGTGAGACAGGAATGTAGATAACACGTTGTGTGTATCATTTTGTCTCAGTTTAATGAAATGATGCAGTGTAAACTGGTAAATGTTTTATGAGTAATCCATTTCTATTTGCCTTTATTAGATTTAATTTCTCTATTCGATGGAATTTTGGTGGGAGATGAAAGCGGATAAGAGGTCTATAAAAGTCATTTCAATTTTGCTACCACAAGAGAGTGTTTATGGCAGACTACATTTAGATCTGCCAAGAAGATGCTGAGGGGGGGAAGGCTTTGACGTGTATATATACTGTCTTTTGATATCATAAATAAATACTTTTCTGTCAGCCCATGTCATTGACGAGTCCGTTTTTGTTGATTTAATAAATTATATTCTCAAAACTACAGTAATTTTTGGCCCAAAATTACTGAAGAAACCTAAATTTGATACGCACTACTCATGATTAACATCAATCAGATTAGTTAACCACCATAAATCCCAAAGTGGCTGAATCTAGTTTTATAAACATTGTTTACATCGCAAAATCTATCCGTTTCAGTTAACACGACTACAATTCACCGCAGCGCGTACCTCTTACGGAAATACGTAAATAAGAATTTCCCCCACAATTCCTCACGTACTTCCGGTTCCAACATTCCAAATCCTAAAATGGCGGACCGGCGGCGAAGAAGGAGACGCGCGTCGCAGGACAGCGAGGAGGACGATGAGTCCGGTTCGGGCTCGGAGGGCGGAATGCCCGGCTCACCGGCAACCAAGGACCGGATAAGAGACCCGGAGCCCGCGGAGGCAGCAAGTGTCCGAGCCCCGGCGAAAAGCGACGTGGAGTCCGAGTGTGTAAGTGTCCCGTCTTGAGCTGACGGCGCCGCGTCTCTGACGGCCCGGGATCTTGCGCTTCCGCTCTGCCGGCTGCTGTGTGAGACAGAGGCGCTCATAACCGCCCAGTTAGCTAAAAGGCTAGCTTACTTTGTCCGTAGTCCAGTACAGCGCGGTCTGGTCGGATTACCCTCGGTTTGTGTTAAGCAGTTAGCCGCTAGTCAGGCCACGCTGCAACCCATCGTGTGAGTTTGGCACGTCCGGCGCATGTTTCTCCTAAATAAGCCGGACTCACGGACAACCACGAGACTCCACCGTTATCAGTCAAACGACGATTTTGGATCGTTCAAAGTAGTTTACACTAAAGCCCACAACTCAACGAATGCACCAATGTTTTGTTTTGGGTTTTTTTTTATTCCACAGGCTTTGTAGTTTTAGATGCAAGAGGGAGGGCAGTAAGGGGAAGTTCTGATCTGATGGCCAGCCATCGCCGCATTCCCTTGAGCTTGTTTGTGTTTTGCTGTGATCTCTGATCTCGGCGCCAAACATGCAGCGAGTAGTGGTTGTCGGCGTCTTTTTAGTCGTGGCGTCTGGTTATCTGATCCCTGCTTGGGCTTTGGGTGACCCATTGAAGGAGTGAAATAATTCAGAGGGGGGGGGGGTCTTCATAAATGATAACCAGTTATTGGATCGGCAAACTTTCGTGGCACTTCGCAGCACCGCATCTGGTTGTTTAGCAAATCTCATTCTTTCCTCAAATATTTTAAGAGTGAGCAGTCTGGAATGTTTTAGCCCCAGGTCATTTACATCTTCAGAAATCTTGTTTTTTTTGCATTTTAATTTGCTGGAACGGTGTGCTGTATGGCAAAATAATAATCTGAAGTTAGAACTATTGAGGGGTATGTGCTTTTAGTGGTAGGGTTGCTCTGGTCTTACACTTGTTATTAACGACTTCCTCTTAGAGAAAATGGTGGCTATTTTAAATTAGAGAGGTACTAAACACGTAAACGTGTTGTGAGCTGTGAACTGAATGATATGACTGTATGGTGGTGAAACACGTCAAAGCTGGTGTTAATATTGACCTAAAAAACAGCATTTCATGGGTTGAAAATGGCTGAACACACAATCTACTGTTTTAAATCGGTCTTGAATCTTGCAAGGCCAATGCTGACATAGAGTTGACCAGTTGGGACTTAACTACCTAATGAATTTTAACAGAAAAAAAAGAAGGTTAACACCCTCTAATCAGAGGTGGGCAAACCCCCTCCCCAAGCCCCCAGCCCTTGTGAAACCACGTTAATTTTCAACTACATGCTGATCGAGACTCATCATTTATAGGAGTTTACTCACTAACTTTGCTCCTTCATTACATTTTCTACAGACCTTTTGAATTTGTCTCAATTTACAGTTATAATTATATTATGTCATCATTTCAACTTTGGCGCAATGGTTCAGACTTTTGCTTTTGATGGCTGTAAGAAGCACCACTGGACAACTGGTTGGGCTGGGCTGGTGGTGCAGCTGGGGGAGCAGTCGCCCCGTCACCCGCCTCTCCGCCACCAGACAGCCGCAGTCCCTCAGACGAGGCCCCCTTCTGTCTGCGGTGCATCTGCGTTGGGGCAGAGCCTGACACCATGCCGGAAAGCAGGCTGGTGGAGGGGACTCGGTATGGCAGTGTGTGGTGGCAAGCTGGCAACTCGCGCCGGGCCCTTCTCACAGGTCTCCCCAGCTACTCTTGCCCATGCTCCTGCCTCACACATCCATGCCCCCTCTCAGCCCCTTGCCCACTTTTTAGCATTTTTCAAAATTAGCATTGGATGGAGCTGGGCTCAGAAGTTATACTTTACATGTAAAAAATAGCTTCTACTGTATGTTACTATTTTGTGCGAGGTGAGTTTAATAAGTGCATCTTTCATACTTGAAGGTATGATATGTGTTGTATATACAATTCTATGATTGCACTGTATTTGTCATAAGAATGAGACGGGGCCCGCTTTGTAACAAGCAAAGGGGGAAACATCAGCGAGAACTTTTCAAGACATTCTCAGCATCAACCCAGCAGTGTGGTTTCCAGTTAAATGTTGCATAGTAAAATGTTATCATTTAGCCCACTTTTGTAGTCACAAGTTAAATTAAAGATCTTCCTCTCTTGTACTCAAATAGAAATGGGTGGGAAATTACATGATGAGATCACTCTTGTATGACTTCAGAAAAATTTAAACCAGTACTTAGTCTGTGTGAGAGTTATCTTTATAAAAAATGAGTAGTGGAGTGAGATGGCTCTTTAGATTCATAAAACACAAGGCTGTCAGACTACCTTATCCTTTGGCCTGTGGTACTTACAGAATGAGCAATGCAATGGTGTCCAGGTAGCATAGCAGTCTATTCCGTTGCCTACCAACATGAGGATCGCCAGTTCAAATCCCCGTGTTACCTCTGGCTTGTTAGAAAGGCTCCATTCACAAAGCTGATGATTGACCGATCTTGGCCCCGCCCCCAAGACCAGAGGCATTCTGGGCTAGCCTCCCAACGGAGACGAGAGAGAAAGTTTGCTGCAAGCCTAGCAATATTACGTTCACAGACTAGAGGACGATCTAAGTTGGAGTTTGTTTTTCGATCTATGCATGTGTGCGTACATGAGGATATACCACACAGCATGTTGATAATTGCGAGACCAATGAAGAATGCTCATGCCTTTGTGCCTTGGAATAAAGTGGATTAAACTATAATCTACACTCCGTGTACTGTGTCCTCACTGACACCCTGGGGCGAACGCTAGCTATACAAACAAACAACCACCTATGCAGTCCTTAATAGTCCTCCCGAACATTTTGGTCCTTCGAGCTGGATAGCAGTGCTTACCCCTACCATTTGAGATGAAGTATGATGAAGAACCCCGCCTGAGGCTTCAGACATGCCCACGACAACATCTCAATGACTACGAGACGGACTATATCATCCAGAGACATTGCGCCTCATCACCCACATTCACGGCACACTACAGGCATGGGTGAGAAGAGGTATGGAATTCTCAGACAGGGAGACCTGCCAAGATGACACCCCCCAACTCTCCACATGCTTCACCCTATAGACACCAGGCCCGATGGGATGCTGCTTTCAATGAGTAGGACCCGTGTCATGAGGAAACTCATAGCAACTACGAAAGGTACGGTTCCGAACCCCAGCTAGCCCAGGGTCTGCGCAGAGAGGCACAGCATGAGGAGACCTACAGAGAATCCCCCTCATCTCACCATGACTTCCAGGAAGGGAGGGAGCCGCTAGTGTGAGTCCAAGATGAGCTCCAAGAAATCAGAAAGGAGAACCAGAGACTACAACAGTCTCAGCAAGACATGCATGCTGATCTAGCAGAGCGCCAGAAGGTCAGAGCTGACATCAAGAGGCTCGTAGAGGCTGCCAGTAGCCTGAGACAATTTCAGCATCCCCCTAGCAGCTCACCTTTCGCCGACTCTTGGTCTAGACCCCCCCCCCTTCCTTCAAGGCCCAAGCCTGCTCCACCTGGCTACTCCCTCCCTCCACCATGCAATGAAGGACTGAGCGAGGATGAAGAGGAGTGGCCTGAGCCCCCTCCATGGCCTGAACCTGATGGCCAAGAGCAGCCTGCCGATGTCAAGCCTACGTTGGCGCATATGAATCAGAACTTAGCCAAGTATCAGCTGATGAGGGCCCAAGCCCGTCCTCTTCAACCCCTGCCAATGAAGCAGGACGGCCACCACGTGCCCTATAGCCCCTCACCTGCGATGGGATTTAGAGAGCCAGAGGACTTCGATTGTGAATATCATCCTCTCCCTACCCGCCAGTCCATCACACCACAACCCCAGCGCCATCGACTTGTCCCTGCCTCGCAGCCACCACCTCCCAGGGCTCACAGCTATCCAGCAGCCTACGTGTCCCAATGGTCTCCAAGTCAGTACTGGCTGGGATACCCATCAGTTCACCTGCACCACTCACCATGGACGCAAAGAAAGAATGGAGTCGCAATCTCTGGCCCAGACTCCCTACAGTCCAGCAACTGTAGCCGAGCAAACCTACAGGGGACCAAGACCAACCATCCCCAACTTCAGCCACCGTGACCCAAGTGAGTTTGCTCACCTGAAGATAACGTTGGAGAACCTCCTGCCTGTCAGTAGCACGGAGTTGTTCAAATACCAGATCCTGGTGGATCACCTAGAGTTGGAGGAGGCAAAGCTGGTCGCCGACTCCTACCTCAATTCTCCTGCGCCCTACACTGACACCATGGCAGCCTTCAATGCAAAATTCGGCCAGCCCCACCAGATAGCTCTGAAGAAGATTGCCAGTGTCATGGACTTCCCCGATGTCCGGCGTGGGGACACCACAGCATTCGAGGGGTTTTCCCTCCATGTCCAATCAATGGTCGGCCTACTGAAAACCCTGGGTCCTGACGGTGATGTGGAGCTCCGATGTGGGTCTCATGTAGCCCGCCTCCCGAGCAAGTTACCTCCGGAGCAACGAGCAGACTTCCGTCGACATATGTTGAACCGGCCAGGGCCCACCTACACATTGCTTGACTTCTCGCAGTGGCTACAGTATGAGTCATGGTGCCAACACTTTGATGGAAAGTTAGCAGCCAAGGGGACAAAGGAGAAGCAAGCGCCGAAGCAAGAGGGTCGCCAGGGAAGGCGGTCAGTCACAGTCCTCCACGGAGCCGAAGAAGAGGAAGCCACTACCAGGCAGGAGGGCTCTACTAAGAAGAAAGCTAAAGCCAAGCCCTACTGCCCGTTCTGCGACAATGCAGAACACTACCTCAGTCAGTGTACAGAAGTGACACAGCTGTCCAAAGAGCAACTCAAAGAGTGGATCCAGACCAATAGGAGATGCTGGCGCTGCGCGAGGCCCCACAGAGCCGCCCAATGCAACCTTAAGAAGCCCTGCGGCTTGTGCCAAGGGAAGCACCTGCAACTTCAACATGAACAAGTGCTAGAGCACCTGGGGAGACAGCTGAGCCAACTAACGAGGAGAGTTGCCTGGTGAACACCACTGAAATGCTGTTTGTGGACAGACCAGCTCAAGGCAACCGTGTCCTGCTGAAGGTCATTCGAGTGCTCCTGCACCATGGAAATCGTACCCTGGAGACCTACGCCATCCTGGATGACTGGTCTGAGCGTACCATGCTCTTCCCAGCAGCCGCAAGAGAGTTAGGATTACAAGGGAGACCCGAAGACCTAGCCTTAAGGACCATCCGGCAGGATGTCCAGACCCTCCACGGCTCTTCTGTGTCCTTTCGCATCTCCCCAGCAGCTAAGCCCAAGACCAGCTTCCTCATCACAGAGGCCTTCACTGCAATGTGTCTTGGCCTGGCCAACCAATCTTACCCAATGGACAGACTCCAGAAGCGGTACAAACACCTGGTCGGTCTGCCAATCCAGTCCTTCAAGAATGCAAGACCCCTGGTCCTGATTGGTACTGAGCACCCCACCTCATCACCCCTATCGAGCCGGTCCGGCTAGGTCCTCCAGGTGGCCCTGCAGCTATCCGGACCAGACTGGGGTGGGCTCTTCAGACAAAGTTGGTCCAACAGCCCTTACCACCACAGCAGTGTCTGGTAACGTCTATCTTCCCCTAGACCT
The DNA here is from genome assembly GCF_029633865.1 of Lampris incognitus. NCBI lineage: Eukaryota > Metazoa > Chordata > Actinopteri > Lampriformes > Lampridae > Lampris > Lampris incognitus. The sequence continues at coordinate 21,975,851 of NC_079220.1, read as the reverse complement.
CAGAGCTTCTCAAGAATGTGGAGAAGCTTTGGCAGGTCGACACCCTGCTGTACTGGAGTGAGAAGGCTGTAATGCGGTCAAGGCAGGACCATGAAGCTGTGGACCTGCTCGAAACCAAGACGACCCACGTGGAAGTAGATGGAGTACTATGCTATGCCACTCCCCTGCTGCTAAAGAAAGGCATGCCCTGCCTACAAGCCCCCAAGGAAGCAGTCATGCCGAATTTGCAAAGCACCGAGAGACGATCGCCAAGAACCCAGAGCAATCTGAGGCCTACAGTGCAAAGATGCAGAAGCTAATCCAAGCTGGTGCAGTAATGAGGCTTAGCCCTGAAGTGGACTAACCAAGCACCACCGTAGAGGTACACGTGTTCTGCGATGCGCCCGGAGAGGCATATGGCTCAGTGGCGTACCTAAGGACAGTTGACAGTCGGGATGATGTCCACCTGTCGTTCCTGATGGCCTGGTCCAGAGTCGTGCCCAAACGACTACACTCCATCGACCAGGCCATCCTGTGGACGGACTCCACCACAGTACTGACTTGGCTACAGTCTGAGTCCTATCGCTACAAGGTATTCGTTGGCGCCGAAGTCGCAGAAATTCAAGAGCTTACAGATCTTCATAAATGGCGTTATGTGGACTCAGCGAGGAACCCTGCGGATGACATCACCAGAGGTAAGACCCTGAAAGAGCTGGTGAAGCCTAACAGATGGAGCCAAGGACCCCCATTTCCTCCTTCAGTTGGCCTGTGAAGCCTGCTGGTGAACCTGATGAGGATGTCTCTGAGCTCCACAAGTCCACCTTCTGTGGTGTCACCTCTGCTGTGTCCAGTACACCGTTAACCGATGTGAGTCAGTGTAACACCTGGAAGGAGCTCCTAGAAGCTACAGCACAGGCACTGCATCGGGCGGTAGATCAGAGTGTCAACCCTACTGCTGAAGATTACCACAACTAGTCCATGAGCCAGACGATATTTCGGTACACTCAAGGTGGCAAAACTTACTTATAATTTTTGAAAGGATCCATGTCTGTAGATGATATTTTGGTATGATAACCATTCCTGAGTGCCAGCTGTATCACAGTTATCAGCTCATGAAGTTAACCACCCGCTAAACTAAATTGCATTTTAGACGCTGGTGCATATCCTGGTTTAGCCTCATGGTCAGGACATTTTTCAATGTTCTATAATATTGTCTTTGGTATCATTTTAAAGGGGACCTTCTTAGCTTTCATTCAAGCCCTGTTGTGGATATTTCTCACAAATATAGAGGTCACTTGAGCTCTTCAACCCGTCAATAACACACATCTTTCTGCAATTTTCGCCTAAACTATATACTTTCTTTTAGCCCTGTGGCATCTAGGAATATCAGGGACACAAAACACAAAAACTGGAATACTCACGGGACTGTAAAGATTCAGAAAATGTATAATATACCCATACTATTTCATTGTGTGAGGTGATTGTGAGCCTTAAATGAGAACTAGACCAAAGCCAGTTAGGTCACAAACTGGTCTCTATACATTTGTTTAAATACACAATCAAAATACATGATAAAAAGGAATACCATAGTGAGGTAATGAACTATTTTAATATTTTAAACAACATTGACATTTACATATACTTAGTCAATGATTCATGTAATCCCATATCATTAGTGGGTATATGTAATGGTAATGGGTAGGGTAATGGGTATATGTGAATATGGTTACATTATTGTTATCAAGCTCTGGGTAACCAAGTCCAGAATCAACATCCTGTGCATCAATAGACTACTACCACAGTAATACCATCAGAATCATCACACTTTCATTCATCAAACTGCTCGTTTCTCTCATCATCTGACTCCCCAAGTTCAAAGTCCAGTTCTGGACCATCCTGCTGTTTTTGGTTACTGCAGGTCTGTAACCTGCACATGTCTGTGCATGGAAGTCCATTTGACAGGCACATGCAGCTTGGCATTTTGCATGAATGCACACACTTGCATGTTAGCATTTCCAAGACCACATCTGGTGCAGGTGGGGAGCGCATCCAGTAAATGGCCAGCTTGCCTTCATCGTCTGGCCATCCATACTCAGTAGGGCTTGGCACCACAGGGTTAGCCTGCAGACAGCACTTCCATATTGCTGCCTGATAGTTGGCTCGTTGAACATGCATAAAGAGACAGTCTCTACATGGTGGCAGCTGGCTGGACTCAACCTCTCCCCTTTTGGTGCAGAAGAGCTGGTAACGCGGTTTGCTCACCTCAGCAGTGCTGCTATTAGCTACATACATCCGACAGGTGAACTGCTCAATTTTCTGGAACAGCTCATCACTCACATTCCATGTCTGTCCCAGTTGACTAAAAGTCTCTTGGCAGGAAGTGTGCTTTCTCACTATCTTCAGGGCATTCAGCTTCCCTCGACAAGCGAATGCACTGACAGTGTCGCAGCCTGTGAAGGCATGTAAGCCAATTAGGCTGTCACAGATGCTGTCTCCAAGTGAACTTGCCAGTTTGGTGATGTCGACAAACCGTGTGCGGTTCTGAGTCCCACACTTCTGGTAGATGGGACAGGTGATGTCCTTCTGGAAGCCAAGACAAAGCACCATGACATCAGTGTCCTCAGCTGTGATGATAACTGACTTTGAGCCCGCATTTGCTGCATGCAATGCATGCAGGAGCAGACGGGTGTCAGCTTCTTCATGTGTGGAGTGCAGTTCTGCTGCTTCCTCACACCCATCTTCTGTCAACTTGTAGCAGGTTTCCTCACAGGTCATGTACAACACCTTGCCATGCAGCATAGCTCTGTATCGTGGGAGTTTCCACTCTTCCACCAGAAACTTGATGAGACTGGTCTTGTTGGAGGAACTGCACAGAAATTTTCTCCACTGCTGGACGTGGTGTCCCCCTGCAAGATTCTTGTACTGGAGAGTGATGTCTCCACCCCGGTTCAGTCGTTCAGCATCTTTGATCGAAGTCTGGTGATAGACATCAAAAACAACATCAATCCTCCCACTCTGTGCTCCCTCATGGAGGACCTGGGTCAAGGCTGACTCTGCCACCTGTGCAAAGGTTTTGTTGTTGCCATTCATTTTTTGGACCAGGCTCATCCCATCAATGATGGAAGTAGATGGGATTGGGATGTCTTCTGCAGGAGATACATTCTTTTCAAGCTCTCTGGCAAGTGCAGCCTTGTTTGTTTTTCATAAGGACCCATCAGCATTTGCCAGTGCCCATGGTAGTGGGCCCAATGGGTAGGCAAGGACATCCTTCAGATTCCCCTCCTGCTTTCAGCCACCAGGATCATGTGACTGAAAAGGTTTCTATCTGCCTTCAGAACCACATCCTGTGCTTTCTTTCCATGAGCTTGTTTTGTGCTGACATTGGAGAATGTTTTCAGACTTTGCTTGGTCATCTTGTCGTGGAATTTCACAGGTGGTGGGTCTGCATCTAACCTTGTTTGCTGGAATGCTTGGTAGGCCTCTTCTCCTTTCTCAAGAGCTCTCAAGAGATCTATGGTCACATCAGGTGGAGCCATGTTGCCAGTGGAGAGGCTAACCAAATCAATCTCATCAGGGGACATAGGATTGAGCCAGTTATTCTCCATAAGGTCCATGAGAGACTGGACATCTGCTTCATCTCTCTTGATCCTTGGACTCTGTAGATCTGGATGAGACCATTTGCACCTGCCTTGACCTGTCAGGTCTCTCAGCTGTCTGAGGTACATGCTTCTATACTCAGCTGTGAGATAATATTTGGTCACAGCTCCTGGCTTCAAGCTGAATCCCTTTGTCCCTCCAGCTGTTTGGGTGTCTTTGTTCACCGTTTCTTCTATAGCTTGGTCAACAGGGATTCGGCCAAAGGGATTGGTGGAGCCCAGTTGGACTGAGAAGCCTCCTTCCATGAATTCTGTGTACACATCTGGGTGTGTGATGGGCAGCTCAGACATCTGGGCGTAGTAGTAGGGGAGGTAGCGTGCATAATTCATCCTGTCATAAGCAAAGCACCATGGGATCATTGCTCGAATGCTAGCCAAGTGTAGCATCCTGTCTCCCTCTCTGGATGCTCGGATGAGCCCCAACAAGATTTCAACCATGTCCAAATAGGACATCCAGAAGTTCGAGAGGCTGCCGTTTCCACCTCTAAGGAACTCACGGTAGACTTCAAATAGATCCATGATGCGTGTACAAGAGCTGTTCTCGAGGACCTCCTTCAAAGCATGTTGTGAGACTTCTTTCCCAAGGCTGTCAATGGTCTTCAGTGTCTCATTCAGGTGAACCATGTCATTCCTGTGAGTTTCTTCCAACCAGGACAGGAAACCATTCAAGGTCAGTCGCATGAGAGCCTCATCCAGGAGCTTGTGTAGTCGCACTGCCCTGTTGTACTTGCGGCCATCCATAACACCAGCAATCTAGCCTTCTGCAATCATGCCAGACTCAATGCAGAGGTCTTTGAGTCCAGCATCTTGGAAACGCTTTCCTATTATTGCCAGCAGTGTGCAGATGGTGTGGAATACCCCAAGCCTAACGATGATATCATGGAACTTGTCATGGTGTTTCCACGTGATCTCGACAGCCTTCGCATACAGGGCTTGGTCAAAGACACAGACAATCTTCCTCAGGCCTAAGCACTGCATGATGCTCAGTGACTGGTTAAGCACGTCGTTGACAGTAGACATTTGTGTCGCTGGAGCATTGATGGTAGGCAGATAGCCTATATTGTCGGGGATGACCGTCATCTCTCCTCGAGTCAGGATGTTAAAGCCTGTCCAGCTGCTGACTGACTGTTCTTATTGTTGTGACATGCGTGCTAGGACCCAAAGAAGGTTTTTCTCTCTGGCAAGCTTAGTATTGGCTGCAGTATCGGCATCTGACTTTTTGCTTTGTGGTGGCCCTACCCGTTGTCCAGCATTGTAAGTTGGTAACATTGGTGGGGGTCCATCAATGCTTCTCTTCTTTGTTTTGGGAACAGTGGGCATGGGTTGGACAGGAAGTGGGTTGACTGGCTTTGCTTGCACAGCAATCCCATTGACTCTGTGAGATGTTCCCTCACCACTGACAGTTTCTTCAAGACGGTCGATATTGTCCCAGGCTAAAGTTGTGAATATGCCAGGATGGATGTTAGCTGTAAGGGCAATGCCACTCCCTGATGATGAGAGTTTCTGGAGACACAGGGCAGTGTTGATCTCTTCCATCTGTGAATAGGACACACTGTGACCAAGTCGGTTGAGGATGTTTATCAACTCTACATTTCCTGTCAACGATTTGACACTGAATGGCAGAACAATGTGCTTGGAAGGCTTGGTATTTCCACATGTCACTGCATATACTATGTCATGGCCAAATGACTGCAGAAGGCACTGCACTCTCTGGGATGCATGATCAGGATCATTTGAGCCTGTGAGTAGAGAATACAGGAAGATAATGAGCGACTCTGGAATGGTAGGACATTCTGCTTCTGGTTTGACTTCAGGCGGCCAGGTTTGAGGAACATCTTGACTTTTAATGTCTGCTCTCAATTTGATGGCTGCTTTGGCTATAACATCTTGTGCACTGACACTTTTCAGGGTCTGCAGCTCCCTTTTGAGAGACTGATTTTCTTTGGCAAGTTCCCTCATGGACAAGTTATCGGGATAGAGGAGGAATTTTCCTTTCTCATCAGGGAATATCTGCAAGGCTCCAGCAAACTCACTCTCCAGGTTTCGCCTTATGTGCTTCTTGGTTGATTCCTTGACTTGGGCAATGCCTTGGGAGTTCATTGAAGCTACCAGTCTAGAAGAGAGATCAGTCATTGTCATCACTTGAGGATTGCCAAAAAGCTCCATCCTGATGAAGAGGAACAGCTCATTGTATGCCTTATTCACAGCAGCTTCATACTGGGCTGCAGCATCATCATCTTCATTGCTGGCAACCTCTCCTTTGGAAACCTCTTCTTTGGTGTAAAGTCTAGAGCATGACCTGTGGTAGTGCCCTTCAGCTGCTACAAGGTCTCTACTCACAATGGCAAGGATTCTGCTGTCCCTTTTCTTTGTGGCTGCACTCCTGATCTTTGCATCAGCTCGCAGTTCTCGACACTGCACCAGTACTTCTCTCGTATTCTGTCTCTTGGAATATTTTCTGACAAAATATGCACTCTGCATCATAAGTCCTAGATGTACTTGGAGCATGTCGAGCTACTCTCTTAGATTGTTTCTCTTCAGCAGAGACACAACTTTTCTTTTCTTTTGCAAGGAAGCCATCAAGAATTTGCTTCATAGTGAAGATACTGCGACACTTTCTGTGGTAGTAGATTGCTGGAATCTGTCCCTCAGGAATGTCTTTTGCCAGTTTCAAAACTGGTGCATGATTTCGTATCTGAGCTGCCCTGAGCAGAGTTCTCCATGAGTCGACACTTTGTATTGAAACCAGCTTATCTGTATCATCAGAACAGTGGATAATGCACTCCACCCGTGGGCGCTTTGGTATTGGGTAAAAACTTGCTTGTTCACCAGTGGCCATATTCAGTCAGTTTTCACCTACCACATACAAACAAATACATGTAACTTAGGTGTATGAACACTACTAAAACAAAGTTTACTTTGCTTCACCAGCGTCATATTACCATTATTTATCTTACATAGCCACAAATAGATACATTACCTAGTTGCTATGCAACAGCTGTATTTTGTCCACATGAGGCTGCTAAAATCAACACAAGATGAAAGTTCCTCGTAGCCACTTTAACTAATCATATTAACATATACATTAAAAGAACATGCTAACATTATGGGAAATTAGCTTACAATCTTCTCCAGAGTGAGACAAGAAGATAGATACCAGTTTCCTCTATATGTGTTTAGTAGAAAGCTATCTGGCTGCACGTTAGCCTAGCTTAGCACAATGAATGGAAGTACACAGTACTGGTTATCCTTGGTTGTTGGCCAACTAAGAACTGTCCCAGAGTTTAAGCTAGGCTAATCAGTACCAGGGGTGTTGAAATGCTATATTTGTAAAAATCTGGGCAAATACACAATCGTGAGAGGCACAGAAACAGGTTTCCTGAAAGAAAAATGAAATAGCTGCTCATTTGGAAAGGCTATCATGTATTATTTTACTTCTGTTAGTGTACCAAATAAAATGGCACCAGTGAAGTTGTGTCACCTTGGGTGATATCGATATCTGGTCTGACCCATGGACTAACTGGCTTTGGTCTAGTTAGTTTCTTAGTAATAATGCCCTTCTAATTTAAGGTTCACAATCACCTCACACAATGAAATAGTATGGGTATATTATACATTTCCTGAATCTTTACAGTCCTGTGAGTATTCCAGTTTTTGTGTTTTGTGTCCCTGATATTCCTAGATGCCACAGGGCTAAAAGAAAGTATATAGTTTAGGCGAACATTGCAGAAAGATGTGTGTTATTGACGGGTTGAAGAGCTCAAGTGACCTCTATATTTGTGAGAAATATCCACAACAGGGCTTGAATGAAAGCTAAGAAGGTCCCCTTTAAAATGATACCAAAGACAATATTATAGAACATTGAAAAATGTCCTGACCATGAGGCTAAACCAGGATATGCACCAGCGTCTAAAATGCAATTTACTTTAGGGGGTGGTTAACTTCATGAGCTGATAACTGTGATACAGCTGCCATTCAGGAATGGTTATCATACCAAAATATCATCTACAGACATGGATCCTTTCAAAAATTATAAGTAAGTTTTGCCACCTTGAGTGTACCGAAATAGGAAATTTTGGGCTCTGGCCCATGGACTAACGTAGAGACACTCATCTTCAAGAGAGGCCAGCAGGATAGCTTCCCAGGGGAGCTCTGACTTCTGAAAGCAGGCAAACCCATTCCCTCTAGCAGTCGACTACTTACCTTAGCCGCCGAGTTTGATGAAGCCAGCGAACTCATCCTTGTCGGAGGCAGACTCCGTCAAGCAGAAGATTTGGGCCAGGCAACTGTGCACCCTATTGTCCTAGACCCTAGTCACCCATCCACCAAACTCCTGATTCAGGATATCGATAGCCAGCAGTGCCATCCTGGCCCAGAGAGAGTGTTCGCTGAGCTTCGCCGTATATTCTGGATCCTGCGCGGGCATGAAGCGATCTGCCGCTACCAACACACCTGCACTGAATGCCGACGTTGGAAGGCCTGACCGGCTGTCCCCAAGTTGGCGGTCTTGCCCCCTGCTTGCTCGCGTCTCTTTAAGCCTGCATCCCACTCCACGGGAATGGACTGCTAAGGACTATTCCACGTTAAGGTGGGACAACTCAACGAGAAAAGATGGGGTATAATCTTCAAATGTCTCACCACCCGAGGTGTACATTTGGACCTCCTGGCCAGCATTGATGCTGACTCCTTCCTGATGGCCCTCAGGAAGGGGACATCAGCAGGGGACATCAGCAGAGCTGTCTCTGATCAGGGAACAAACTGCTGGGGAGGAGAGCGGGAACTACGTCAGTCCTTCGCCGAGCTGTCTCCTGAGCTACAACGACAGCTTGCTAAGCAGAAGGTCACCTTCCACTTCAACCCCCCTGCTGCACCCCACTTTGGAGGAGTCTGGGAGCGGGAGATCTGTTCCGTCAAGACTGCTCTATACACCACAGTAGGAGCCCAATCTGTGGCAGAAGAAGTACTTCGGACCGTGCTTCTGGAAGTGGAAGGGATCCTCAACTCGAAGCCACTGGGCTATGTCTCTTCCAGTCTCACTGACCTTGACCCCGTTACACCCAAGGCGGCCTGACGGATGGGGCGGCCTGATGGATCTCTACCCCAGATCATCTATCCCGAGACCGAACTCATCAGTCTGTGCCGCTGGAGGCACACTCATGTCTTAGCGGACCAGTTCTGGTCTAGTTTCATCAGGAATTATCTTCTCGGTCTGCAAACCTGCCAGAAGTGGCACTCCACTCCAGTCCACCTCACTGAAGATTCTGTTGTGATGCTGGTCGAGCCGAACCTGCCACGAGCCCTTTTGCCCATTGGGCATGTCATCAAAGTACGCAAGAGTGCTGACGGTCACGTCAGGTCAGCCGATGTGAAGATCAAGGACTGTGTCTGCCAGACCAGTAGCCCGGCTGTTTGTTTTGCCAGCCATTCCAGATAACGAAGAAGAGCAAAACCCGGGTGCCTCAGCCCCCCCCCCCCCCCAATAGACTGTTGTCACCTTTCTGTGGAGCAAATGTACTTTATACATTTGGGGGCGGCTGTTAGAAAGGCTCCATTCACAAAGCTGATGATTGACAGATCTTGGCCCCGCCCCCAAGACCAGAGGCATTCTGGGCTACCCTCCCAATGGAGACGCGAGAGAAAGTTTGCTACTAGCCTAGCAATATTACGTTTACAGACTAGAGGACGATCTAAGTTGGAGTTTGTTTTTTGATCTATGCATGTGTGCGTCCATAAGGATATACCACACAGCATGTTAATGATTGCGAAACCAATGAAGAATTCTCATGCCTTTGTGCTGCCTTGGAATAAAGTGGATTAAACTATAATCTACACTACTGCTGTCACATTATATTCGAATATTGAATTTAATTTCGAATTTGCAAAAAAAACACGAGATTCGAATGTAAATGGGGAAATTCGAATTAATTAAATAAATAAATAAATACATTGATTGTACTTTAAAATTATTAATTAATCAATGTCAAAAATGCCAAAAGTAGGCTACGGCAAGAATTCCCGCTCTAATTACCCATAAGTCCATGGCCCATAAGTCCATGGAGCGGAAACGTAGGCCTAGGCTGTAGCCAGAAACGAGAAAATGGAGGATTTTGGTGCTGCCAACAACGAGCCCGATGATCAGCATACCAGAAAGATCGTCACTCCAGAGAATCTTAGGAGTGCGATTTGGAAACACTTTGGTTTTTGGAGTGTAAATGGAAAGACTGAAAACAAGGGCAAGGTATATGCAAACTATGTGAGCGTGAACTAGCATACCATAGTTCCATGACCAACCTACGGTCTCACATGCAGTTCCATCATCCGGCCGAATACAAAGAACTGCAGGACCCTGCTGGTGCGTCTGCTGCTAAACAACCGAGGCTGACAACGTTTTTCTCACCTTCGGCTGCTCTGTCCTCTACACGAAAAGAGGCAATCACTTCACAACTCACCAAATTCGTATGTAAAGACATGCGGCCAATAAGCATCGTGGAAGGTGGAGGCTTTAAAGATTTTCTTCGTGAAATTGAGCCACGTTACACTATCCCGAGCAGAACCACAATAACTAAAAACATTGTGAAACTCTACGATACTACTCGTGAAAATGTACGCCAGATACTAAGCGATAAGGAAATTGCACTCACTACAGATGGGTGGACGTCTATAGCCACAGACTCTTATGTTACAGTTACAGCACACGTAATGTCGGAGGCATGGGAACTGAACGATTTTGTCCTACAAACGAAAGACTTGAGAAGTAGCCACACTGCAGAAAATGTCGCTGAGTGCATTTCTGGCACACTGAGGGATTTTCACATTCCCCGTGAATCGGTGATCGCAGTCACAACAGACAATGCACATAACTATGTGAATGCTGTGGAGAGATACCTTGATACCGTTAACATACCTTGCATGGCACATACAATCAATCTAGCTGTACGTAAAGGGCTAGACGTCAGAGCCATAGACACGACACTTGGCAGGCTAAAGAAAGCAGCCGCACATTTCGGCAGGTCACCTACCAACAGCTACCTATTGGAGGATAAACAGCGTTTGCTGGGCTTGAAAACTGATAAATTAATTAACGATTGCATCACGCGATGGAATAGTACATATGAAATGATCTGCAGGGCATCGGAACAACAGGCAGCTGTTGCAGCTGTAATATTTGAGAAAAAATGGTCAAATCTCGAACTAACCACAACTGAATGGTCCATGGTTGAACAGATGCGTGAAATACTTAGACCGTTCAAGATTTCGACTGAGGCTTTGTCAACTAACAAATATCCCACAGCTTCTGCTGTATTGCCTTTACAGCATGTACTACTGTGTCAAATTGGCTCACCCATTCCTAATGCAATGCCCAGCTTGAGGGAAATGACCGCAAATATCGACACAGATTTGAGGAAGCGTTATGACAAAAATAACGAAGCAACATTCATGTTATTGAATAAAGCAGCATACCTGGATCCCCGCTTTCATGGTTTAATGCATTTATCAGAGGAACAGAAGGACCAAGTGCACGCAAACATTAAAGAAGAAATGGCCGTGAGATTTGAAAGTGGGACAGATGAGCATTCGTTAAGCTCAGACACTCATGCACGAAAAACGGCCCTGACGGCAATGGGCGATCTGTTTGGAGAAACATACAAGGGAAGGGGCGAGACGAGGGACGACCAAGAAAATGTACTGCACCAAGAGATGTGGTGCTACCGAAGAGAGACAACGATGCCGGGAGACAGCAATCCTCTTCTATGGTGGGAGACGCTGGGTAGCGCAAAATATCCCCACCTGGCGCAGCTTTCAAGAAAGTAGCTGAGTCTTCCCGGGACATCAGTGCGTTCTGAGCGAGTCTTTTCCACAGCTGGGAATATTGTTAACAAAAAGCGCTCCGCTCTTGACACTGAACACGTTAACCAGTTGATATTCCTGGCGAATAATTTGTAGCCTCCCAGTCCAGTTAGGCCTATGTGTAGGCTATGTATAATCGTATTTACAAAGGCCACATAACCCACTATTTTTAATTTTATTATTACTATTATTATTTATTTTGGTTATTTAGTTTGGTGGGCTTGCCTAGGCTACTTATAGGCCACGTTCTGTTAGTAGCCTACGTTACATTGCCATGGCAGCGCTGAATGCAGCCCAATTGCCATGAGGATTATTGACATTATTATTACTTTTTTGAGAAGCATACTCTGTGGTAATTGTTTTTGAAAATATGGCAGCATTTGACTTCATAATTTGCATTAAACTTCACTAATTATTTCGACCGAAATATGTTGTCTGTCTGCTTGTCCCCTCTTGTGGATACAAATGGTAAAACGCATGATCAAAATAATTACTGGTCAATAAATTACGGGTTATTTTTAGTCTTGCCATTTTAAAGACCGTTTTTTATGTGGAAATTCGAATCCAAATTCGAATAAGGGTACAATTCTGCCACGAATATCGAATATGTTTTTTTCTTAAATTGACAGCCCTAATCTACACTCTGTGTACTCTGTCTTCACCGACACCTTGGGGCAAACGCTAGCTATACAAACAAACAACCACCTATACAGTCCTTAATAGTCCTCCCGAACACTCTTGTACGACTTTAGAAAAATTTAAACCAGCACTTAGTCTGTGTGAGAGTTATCTTTGTAAAAAATGAGTAGTGGAGTGAGATGGCTCTATAGATTCATAAAACACAAGGCTGTCAGACCACCTTATCCTTCGGCCTGTGGTACTTACAGAATGAGCAATGCAATGGCGTCCGGGTAAAAAAAGCAAATGCAAAGATATAAATCCAGCTCAGAATTTCCTCTATCCAAACACTCAGAACTTTCCAAACTGTCAATCTCTGCAACCCTCATCTTATTTTGATCAATTCTATATTGTCTTTAACATCTTGGCTGTGAACCATGGAAGTATAGATAGCAAGTGATAGCAAACAAGTATCCCCCCATGTGCACGCACACACACACACACACTTGAATCCCATTCACTCATACTTATCTGTAAATTGTTTGGTAATTTTACATGTCAGGCTCATGTGTGAATGCAAGCCAAGAGTCAATAATCCTTAAAAGCTATATTGGAAATTTGCCAATTTCAAGACACAGTAATGTCTACAGAAATGTTTTGTAACGACAGTGGTTTGAACAAAAGCTGTAAGATTGCTGTATTTATCTTACACAAGACCCTTTTACAAGAGTGTGTGAACCAATCACAAAGAACATATCTACAGCTTGTTCATGGCAGACATTTGTCTGAAGCAGGATATTTGTTTTTAAACCGGCAAAAGAAGTTTATTTAGAAACATCTGGAAATGGACCGACCTAAGACAGAGAGCTTTTTTCAGCCATTGCATCGGATGAAATCAATATGCAGTTGTTTGATAGAGTTGGAGATGCCATAGTCCACGATAAAATAAAAGGCTCCCGACATGAATGGGGTGTAACTAGAGAGAAGGCACTGTTTTATCATTTGTGAATGAGGGAAACCACCAATAGTGCCGGAAAAAAAATCATGCGACAATGTTATAGAATGCATGTTTGAAAACAGCTATACATAACTACTGTTTAGGTACCTTTGAGAAAGGCTTTGACTCTGAGGCATCTCCCTTGTAAAGAACAGTGTTGGAAGGCTCTGGCTCTTCTGGAAAGCCCCTGGTGTGAATGGGAAGTGGGGTGGTGCTGAAATGAAGTATGTTCAATTTACCTTGTCCGGGTAAATATTGTGGGGGAAAACAGGTTGAAATTTAAATCGTGCTTTTCCTTGACTGTCTAGCTTATGTAATAACCTACAAAACATGCTTTGTAGTTGCTTTGTCAGATTTTGACGTTAATGTTTCCTTCAGTTGCTAATAATGGCTTTTTTTCTCTTACAGGAGAGTGAAGATGGGGTAGGAGAAGGTAAGCTTCTTTTTAAGAGTTGACATAAAAATGCAATGGGCCTAGTTGTTTAAAAATGGCTAAAATTGAAAATGTAAGGCCTACTTCTCTTTTGCTGTAGTAGAAATTCACCAAAATGGGGCACATAGCCAAGTAATATTACACATTGTCAGGTCAAAGTCAAAGTATCTTTATTGTCTCTTACAGGGAAATTAGTTTGCAGCCAGTATAATAAAACTCTTACAAAAAAACAAAACACAAACACCAAGGCAGAATTGACAACAGGACATAGTGGGCAAGGAGAACCAAAGGAGTTAAAATATACAGACCAAGGAAACAAGCGATCTGCAGACAACAGATGAATGCTATCTACCATTTAACAATTGGATGGCAGTGGGGACAAAGGAAGCCTTGTATCTTGTATCTGGATTGTTTTCTTAGAGGAACAAAGGTCAAAAATTCCCCATCTATGAATATATAGGTATACTGGGTAGTGTTGCCCCTAGAATTTTTTTTTTTCAGGCTTGGTGGTATGCACCAAAAAAAACCCTGAATGGACGATGCACATTGGCGTGGTTGGCTTCAGTCAGATGATGCAGCAGGTGGTCTGCAATTTGTATTTTCGTTCAAATTTGTTTTCGCTCGGTATATTCAAGATTTAAAATAAAGTGATCAAAAGGACAGGATTACTTAATAAGCTGCATTTATTGCATAAAAGGTTAAAATAAATAAAAATGAATAAAATAATATCCATCTATTATCTTAACCGCTTATCCTGCTCTCAGGGTCGCGGGGATGCTGGAGCCTATTCCAGCAGTCTTTGGGCGGCAGGCGGGGAGACACCCTGGACAGGATATATTGCATAAAAATAAGCTGTGTAACCTATGAACTTTGCATAAGAATTAGCACATCATGAACATTGCATGATTCATTGCTGAACTTTATCTTCCTTGGCTTGGAGAAAATTTTCACCGTGGCATCATGTTGGAAATTTGTTTTGGGAAATGTTTTGGAGGAAAACGTTAATACATTTGGTTGTACCCCACGTTAGAGCTTTTTAGCTAACCTGCATCCCATAAACTTGTGCTCTCGCTATGTAGTAATTTAAAGGGACTCTGATAGCAGTGGCGTTCGCATTGCGTCAAGAGTTTCCCAGGCAATGACACCGAGGTTGACTCACGTTTTGGAACAGTGCTGCACAGAGGCTCCCAAATGCAAATGATTATTGATGTCCAAGTGGATAGATATTTGGCGTTATTTTTGGCATTAAAAAAATAAATAAATCTTTTTTTGTTGGCCTCGCTGGCAAGGGTTCTCGTTGACCTGATGGCCCGCCAGGCCTGTACAATTATAGGGGAAACACTGCTGGGTATTCTCGACCCTAAGGCATTTTGCAAAGACATATAAGGCAATTAGACCAGACCAGAAAAGGAAATGGAGATGCTTCCCATGTTAGACCTATTACATGGTGAACCAGTCGCAGACTGTTGCACGCTAAGTGCTGGTGTGACAATGATTTAACTAGTTCAGCCTGCAAGCCTGTGCATAGTTGTTGCTCTGCAAATTTTGACTGTACTAACCAGCCAGTTATGCACCCTGTAAAGTGACACTAGGCTATTGGAAATAATGCATTTCTCCATGTATCCTTTGTCTCCTAATGACTTCTAATAAAGACTGCTGTTTGAAGATTGATACACATTTGGTTTCCATTCCTGGTGAATAATACTTTCATCACTCATATATTCTGTTTCTTTCCCTCTCCTCAGCGGTCTTGTCAGACTATGAAAGTGCAGATCCTGAGGAAAATGGCTCACATTCAGAGGTAGGAGGACCTCACTTCTGCCACTGCTTCCCACCAGTATTTCTCATGTCTTTAGTTTGGTCACCTCCCTCCTCCACCAGCATCTACACACACTGTTGGATATGGTCCTAGACCTAGATCATCGATGGATTTGGTCCCACTTGTAACAATTAGAAAGATCAGGAATCAGGAACAATTTGTCATTTCAATCACGTACCCAAAAGAAAGAAAATGTCATTTCTTCTAGGTGGCAGCAGTGCAACACAAAAGATAAAAACATATCCAAAATTTCTCAAAACGACACTACCAAAAACATACAAAAACAGAGAGAAAAGCAAAAAAACACAAACAGTTAACAGCACAGTTCAGAAATCCCATTGTCCAGAGAACAGGATGCCAACCAGGATGACTGTTGGACTGCCGGTCTGCATGGGCTAGCAGTTAGCTTAGCCTGCCCTGTTTCTGCATCCTGTCAGACTGCCCTCGGTGCTTCCTCTTCGTGCGCAGCTCCGGGCAGGGCTGTGGTCCTTGGGCCCACCGGACGCAGCAGACCAGGGTCCCTCAGCTGATCCAGTGCTAGCTCTCCCAGCCAGATACCTTCGACATACGTCCCCCGCACTCCACACAGTGACACAAAAGCAGATGCAGACAAAAACACTGCACAGTTGACGCTAAGCGAGGCTGCTGCCAGACCGCCTCGGCATTTTCTCTAGGGCGCAGCTCCGGGCAGGGCTGTGGTCCCTGGGCCCACAGGGCACAGCACACCAAGCTCTCTCAGCTGATCCAATGCCAGCTCTCCCAGCCATTAAAAAAAAAAAAAAATCGACGATCAAAATAAAGACTTCACACGATGACACAAACTTAGACATGGACAAAGTCACTGCGTAGTCGGTACTGTGTGAGACCACTACAAACGTGAGTTCTTGCCGCTATCTTCCCACACCAGAAGTGATAAAAGTGATGAGAGACAGAGGAAGAGATTAATCCCTGTAACGAAATTGAGTTGCGCAGCAGTGAGCATACTCAAAAATGGTGTTACAGTGCAGACTAAAATAGTGTGAAAGACCCCCCCCCCCCCACACACACAAAAAAAATCAGCCTTACAAAATCTTCATAGTATGGACAAGGATAGTCTTTCATAATACTCAGGGATCCTCTTTCAATTGTTTTTGTCCAGGGACACACCACACTTGTGGTCCAAGTCATTATTTCCCCTTCAGAGTGGGTAGGATTGGTGCTTTTTATAGGAGAATACCAAAAGTTGAAAACATATTGAGGAGCATTTTGCTGCTTGCATCTTGCAAACATAATTTGAAAAGCTTGCCTTTCCCTAGTTCAACAAGATGCCAAGCCTATGTCCCTTGATCAGGGTTGTCAGATCACAGAACACTGCAGCAGCAGAGGCACCAAAGCCAACTGAAGCAGTTTTGTGCATGACGTGTTTCATAAAGGTTGCTTAAGTATTTCAAAGCATCATTACACCGAAATCTGTCCACTCGTCAGATTCTGTATGCCTATGATCAAGGCTCAGCATTTTCGGTTTTTTATTTCTCAAAGCCATCCAGCATGCCGAATTTCACTGCAATAGGACACTGTTACATAACTTCACACGAACAGGAACAACTTTTGGATCTGTGGAAACATAAAATCCAGGTGAAAATCTGGGTATTTTTCGGTGACAATCGGTAAAAACCGTAAATACTGAGCCTTGCCTATGATTAAACGATGCCTTCTACTTTGTTAATTATTAACCAACTAACCATTTATATACAATTATGCTGGTACAATGGGTGTCACACCAGATCCCGAAAGCAAAGGTTCTCATACTTTTGCAACTCACAGATTTGTAATGGATCATTTTCCTCAATAAATAAATGACCAAGTATAATATTTTTGTCTCATTTATTTAATTGGGGTGTCTTTATCTACTTTTAGGACTTGTGTGAAAATCTGATGATGTTTTAGGTCATATTTATGCAGAAATATAGAAAATTCTAAAGGGTTTACAAATTTTCAAGCACCACTGTATCTATAAAAAGCTACGTTTCTAAGCTTTTCAACCATGTCTTCTACTTTAATTATTAGATTAACCAACTAACCATATATATATATATATATATATATATATATATATATATATGAAAATCTTGAATTTTCTAAGCTTTCCAACCATATGTAGCATGTAGTAAAACACAGGTTTATAAAATTGCAAAAGTGAAATATCTATTTGGTTACCTTATGACAGAAATAGTGACTTTTTTTTTAACTGTTTTTGAAAACCACATGCTTGGAAAGCTTAGGATCTCGAATCGTAAGCTTTTTAACTGAAGCTCTTAAGCTCTTCGAATATATAAATGGCTGGTAGGTTAATCCTCTGTTTTGCTTTGCTGTATTTTTATTTTCAGTTGCTGTCTGTTAGTATGTACCATTTCAGCTTTAACAGTTGCTCTCTCACTTTTTCTCCATTTTTTTTTGCTCGATCCACCTGTCTCTCCTTTTTACATCTGTGTAATATATAACGTGAATTAATGCATACATATATTGATGGATCATTAACATTACACCCGACATAATTTCTTTCTCCTCTCGTCAGGCAGGAGATGAGGAAGAGGAGGGGGAACACTACAGTGAAGAGGAAGCTCCAGCAGTGGCCAGCAAAGCCAAAGCCTCTGCTGTCCAAGGCCCTACACAGGGAGAAGAAGAGGAGGAGGAGGTGGTGGTGGTGGTGGTGGAGGAAGAAGAGGAGGGAAGGCGGAGTAAAGAGGAGGGCAAGACAAAGGAGAAAGGAAACCTAGCTGGAGAAAGACAGAGTGGAGATGGACAGGTAAGCTTAGAGTCGTGACGAATGAATAAGTAGTGGATGCAATACTTGATGTATGGTAGAGACCAAGTTGTGTTACATGCCAAACCTGTGTGAGTCTGAGCAAATGGCAAATTTCAGAATTTTTGTCCTTATTCACACAAGTTATCCAGCTACAGATCTCATGATAATACTAGTTGTAAATGTGGTACTTGAAATAGGGAGGGGTGCATTAACACTAGACGACCAAGGCCGTCATTTTGACGGTTTTGGATTTACAAAGTTTAATAACTTTGTGGAATAAAAAAGATGCAGACCTGCCATTCCCCGAATGCTCCTAAAATTGCATATATTTGCATTAAAATGAATTTTAGATGAATTGCACACAAAAAAGTTATGATAAGATCTACCTAAAACGATGATGAGCCGTCAAAAAGACGGCTTGTAATTTGCGTGTGATCATGCACATCATGTCACTATTTATGATGTGTGTTGGTCGCATCGTTTCCTTCGCCAAGTTCCTTGCTCTGAAACACGCTAGCATTCTCCAGTGCAGAGTAATAGTCTAAACTTGATTTTTGATTATTGCCAACATGTCTGATTACAGACGTCGTGTCAGACACACCATGACTACCACCGAGGTGTTGCAGCATTTACAGGTGTTGGACAGCAGTGATTTTAAATTGTTTGAAAAATAGTATTAAAGTTATTAAAATCTTAATTTTGGTGTCAGTCATTTCTTAACAGACATGCTACCATATGCAATGCATTAATATCTCAATTGGGTATTTATCTTGACAGAATATAGAGTTTAAAAACCATTTTCCAAAACTTAAAAAGTCCCCAGTCTCCCCAGTGAGAACAACCTAGTGAAAATTAAGTAATGCTTTTACCTCAAGCAGCTACGCCACTCGAATCAACCCGATAAAAGCCCAAACGGCAGAAATAAAAAAACATAGAGGTATTTGTGCAATATATATCAGTAAAGATAGCCAACCAGTACAGACTACACCAGGAGAAATTAAGAGCTAGGCAGGGAGTCGAGAAAGTCGCGTTTCTGCTCCAGTGTGTCGAATCTCTTCTTGCAGCCTGCATGGGATACCTGTAGAGTAGCTAGGAAAAGTATAGTGTATGGTATAACTTTTTCCCATAGCCGTTGTTTCACCGCATTGTGTGCCTTGCGATTTCTCACCACTGCTGCAGAGAAATCACTGTAGAATGATGGCACCATTTTGGCTTGCCTGGCAAGCAGCCTCCATCCCCCTCTTTTTGTCTCTAAATGTGTGTAGTCGCACCAGGACCGGGCGGGGAGCTCTTGTTGGTGTCAGGTTTTGGTGCTTGCGAATGGTGAGCTCTCTCCAGCTTTTAATGGTCTTTTCAGCTGGTAAGCAACACTCTGCCTGCATATCCGCTTGGATCCGCAGGGTCTCAATGCGCTCCTCATGTAAGTAGACAGGCAGACAAGTGCTCCACAAGTAAACACGAGGTGCTTTACACGTGGTAATCATGGAAACGGCTTCTGTGACTACTGTATCCCTTCTAGTACAACTGTATTTTCTTTATAGGCTATAGCAACATAATAAATCTACTACTACTACTACTTTCGGCTGCTCCTGTTAGGGGTCGCCATAGTGGATCATCTGTTTCCATTTCTTCTTGTCCTTTGCATCTTCCTCTGTCACACCAGCCACCTGCATGTCCTCCCTCACCACATCCATAAACCTCCTCTTTGGCCTTTCTCTTTTCCCCTTCCGTGGCAGCTCCATATTCAGTATCCTTCTCCCAATATACCCAGCATCTCTCCTCCACACATGTCCAAGCTATCTCAATCTTGCCTCTCTTGCTTTGTCTCCAAACTATCCAACCTTAGCTGTCCCTCTAATATCATCGTTCATAACCCTGTCCTTCTTCGTCACTCCCAATGCAAATCTTAGCATCTTCAACACTGTCAGCTCCGCCTCCTATCTTTTCATCAGTGCCACTGTCTCCAAACCATATAACATAGCTGGTCTCAGAATCATCTTGTAAACCTTCCCTTTAACTCTTGCTGGTATCCTTCTGTCGCAAATCACTCCTGGCACTCTTTTCCACCCACTTCAACCTGCCTGCACTCTCTTCTTCACCTCTCTTCTGCACTCCTCATTACTTTGGACAGTTGACCTCAAGTATTTAAATTCACAAACTTTTGTAAACCTCTACTCCTTGCATCCTTACCATTCCACTGTCCTCCCTCTCATTCATGCATAGGTATTCCCTCTTGCTCCTACTACTTTCATTCCTCTTCTCGCCAGTGCATACCTCCACCTCTCCAGGCTCTCCTCAACCTGCACCCTACTCTCGCTACAAATCACAATGTCATCCCCAAACATCATAGTCCACGGAGACTCCTGCCTGATCTCGTCCGTCAACCTGTCCATCACCATTGCGAACAAGAAAGGGCTCAGAGCCTAACCTTGATGTAATCCCACTGCCATTTTGAACCCATCTGCCATTCCAACCTCACACCTCACCACTCACACTTCCCTCATACATATCCTACACCACTCCTACATACTTCTCTGCAACTCTCGATTTTCTCATACAATACCACACCTCCTCTCTTGGCACCCCGTCATATGCTTTCTCTAAATCCACAAAGACACAATGTAACTCCTTCTGGCCTCCTCTTTACTTCTCAATCAACATTCTCAAAGCAAACATCACATCTGTAGTGCTCTTTCGTGGCATGAAACCATACTGCTGCTCGCTAATCGTCACCTCTCCTCTTAACATAGCTTCTATTACTCTTTCCCATATCTTCATGATGTATCTGTAGTTGCTACAGTTCTGCACATCGCCCTTATTCTTGAAAATCGGTACCAGTATGCTTCTTCTCCACTCCTCAGGCATTCTCTCACTTTCCAAGATTGTGTTAAACAATCTAGTTAAAAACTCCACTGCCATTTCTCCTTAACACCTCCATGCCTCCATAGGTATGTCATCGGGACCAACTGCCTTTCCACTCTTCATCCTCTTCATAGCTGCCCTCACTTCCACCTTGCTAATCCACCGCACTTCCCGATTCACTATCCCCACATCATCCAACCTTCTCTCTCTCTCATTTTCTTCATTCATCAACCCCTCAAAGTACTCCTTCCACCTTCTCAGCACACTCTCCTCACTTGTCAGCACATTTCCATCTCTATCCTTGATCGCCCTAACCTGCTGCACATCCTTCCCAGCTCGGTCCCTCTGTGTAGCCAATAAGTACAAGTCCTTTTCTCCTTCCTTAGTGTCTAACCTCTCATACAACTCGCCATATGCCTTTTCCTTTTGCCTTTGCCACCTCACTCTTCACTTTACTCTGCTGCATCTTGTGCTCCTGTCTACTTTCTTCATCTCTGACTATCCCATAGCAACATATTAAAATGTCTAATAGCAACATATTAAAATATCTTTTAGAAATATTGAAAGATTCTATAACTAAATAACATCTACAAACTTTCACAGTAGTTCAGTTAGTTTACTAGTGAGTTAAGTTGCATTAGGTAGCTAGTTCTGTGCCTATTTTTTCGCTATGGACCAGTTTCAAAAAGTGCTGCTCCAGCTGTGTCAAGTCATTAGATTATTTTTAATGTTCAAGATAAAGCAGCAAAGGTCATTGTAACTAAATCCTATATCACCATGCTCCTGTCTCACCTCAGTCCCCATCTCAAGGAACTCTCTGGATCTGCCTCTTGTCGATTTTGTGGGGTGACACTGCATCGCGTAGAAAAAAGTTCCAAGACAATTCAACTCTGGTGGCAGGGGTGTGCGTGAGATGAGGATGACTGTGACAATTTCACAGGATTGGGCCCGCTTGGCGCTCTGCCTGACAGATTGCCCACACCTGCTTGCCTGCCTGCTCGCCTTTCATTGAACATTAATTACTTACACGCGTCGGAACACGAGGCAGCCACATTTTTAAAAAGTCCACTGGCTGGCCTTTCTCCATACCTTCTCAAACCAACAGTTTGGATATTCGGGCGTCTGCTGTAATTCTCAGCCATGTTCAAACCTTCCGTAAGAGCACTGACTTGCTTTTCAAACTTGCGTATTCTTGGTTCTTGCACTGATGTGGTATTTTCTGAAGCTAAAATCCTAGCCTCTACTTCAGCTAGTCATTTTCCAGCATTGTGGAGTTCCACTGCATGCTAATGAATGCTCTTGGGGAACAGGCCGAGTTTTTCCATTGATTACCTTGATAATGTTGGCAGTCATAAAATTAAGGACTTTGGCAGAATCAAGTTCGTCAGAGATGTTGGGCTCATGCGGGTCACCTTCTTGAGTAGTTTCATCTGGTGCAGATGGGGCATCTTTCTTTTCTTTGCGTTGGATTCTTCCCATTTTACTAAATGACTGTGTAATACTCAGTTGTTGTCAAGAGAATTAAAGAAATGAAACTGAGTAGCACGGAGCTCTGACAGAAGGCTGTGCTCACTTCACCACCATCACGCAACCCCTCAAGCAATTTTAATGTGAATTTTAAAGCTTTGTGACCAAACGCTGAATGGAAACACAACACTTCAAATAAAAAGAATATGGCAAATATCACACCATTTTTGTGGCGCGATTTTTAACTTGATGTAGAATAATATCTGGTTATGCAATAAGGAGTAATGGAAGTGTAATTTTCAAATTTTTCAAATGTCAAATAATCCTTGCCAACCGGTCTGTTTTCTTCAATGTTTTGGATGTTGCCCTGTACACAGGGAGTTTGTTAATTCAGTTAAAACTAACTAAAGGAAATGCATCAGATTTGAAATTTAATTTGTGCGTCTGTTCAAATTCAACTGGTTGTTGTCTTCAGCCAACTTTGTGTTGGATGGGAACAAGTCTACTGCCTTGAATGCCCTGACAGACAGGGTTATTATGGTTAGCAAATAGATTTATCATCACTTTTTGACCCTTAAAGGTGCTATAAACGAGATTTCAAACATAGCATCAAACAACTGTTTGCCATGTATGATCATGGCGTAATGGTGTCCTTAAGAAAGAATGAAGTCACACTCCCTTTGTGTATGTTGTAATTCGAGTGTCTCTGTTCTTTTGTTTTGGAAGCCGGTTTGGCCGCATGTGCATGTTAGTGCATGTGAGGTAGCTAGTGTTAACAAGATAGCTAGCAAGCTAATAATTACGTTACATGGATTAAGGCCACTTGGCAGATCGAAGAAATAACTCATTACCAAGCGGAATACGTTAATAGTGTTACTAAAATTACTGTATCCTGTAAAAAAAAAAAAAACAATATTCCAAACGAATGAAATATTAGCCAAGAATGCAAAGGGAGGGGGAAGGAATGCAAAGGGGGTGTTGTTTTGGTTTGGTCTGGGATGCTGGTACTGAATATTGTATAGAGCACCTTTAAGGTGCAGGAATTAGTGTTGGCTCTCTCTATTTTTGTTAGATAAAGTTGTAAAGAAAAATCATCTTGACGGGGCGTCCTGGTGGCATGGCAGTCTATTGTGTTGCCTATCAACACGGGGACTGCCGGTTCGAATCCCCATGTTAACTCCGGGTTGGTTGGGCGTCCCTACAGACACAATTGGCCGTGTCTGTGGGTGGGAAGCTGGATGTGTCCTGGTTGCTGCACTAGCGCCTCCTCTGGTCAGTGGGCGCACCTGTTTGGGTGGGGGGGGGGATAGCGTGATCCTCCCACACGTGTCCCCCTGGCGAAACTCCTCACTGTCGGGTGAAAAGAAGCGGCTGGTGACTCCGCGTGTATCGGAGGAAGCATGTGGTAGTCTGCAGCCCTCCCTGGCTCGGCAGAGGGGGTGGAGCAGCGACCAGGAAGGTTCGGAAGAATGGGGTAATTGACAAAATATAATTGGGGGAAAAAGAGGGGGGGTGATTAATCGACACTAAGTGGATAGTAGATGCACAAGTCTAATCTCATATTCTGCTTTGAAAAACACATACATGCACACACAGGAGTCGACAGATGATCCAGAGACCAAGCCAGGGGGAAAGCCCGGCCAGAAGCTCGATGATGACGAGGACAGGAAGAACCCTGCCTACATCCCCAGAAAGGGCCTCTTCTTTGAACACGATGTAAGGGGGCATGCCCAGGAGGACGAGAGGTATGGACAGTCATACAGCCACACAGAGACAGACACACACATATGTAAGAGGATATTGTCGTTAAAAATGATTGCAGGTTTATTTAGGCCGTGTACAGTAACTATGGCACCATGTAGAATGCTGAAATTGAGAAAGGGTAGTATAGATGGGGAAGAAACCCCCTGACATTAGCTTTGATAACTAGAAATCTTGCAGGGAATAATTTCAGTCTTTCCTGAGATCAGATGTGCTCTCCTTCTCATCAGGAATTGTTGCAAAAAAAAAACAAAACCTGGCTCATGTCAAACAAAGTAGAAAGTCCAAGACCAGATTTTGAGAGTGATCAAGGGGCTAAATAGTTGAGACAAGATGAAGCAGAATTGCAAATAACAATGGCGACAGAGACAAAATCAGGAATTGTTAGAATGAATGAAATTACAGTTAACGGGAGTGATTTCCTGGAAAACAGCTAGCACACACTTGTTATGCACCATGCCTGCATCATGTGAGCCATAGTTATGATATGGCTTCTTCAATACTGCCTTTTTGAAATCACTCCAAATAAGAGGGAGGTTAAACCAAATGCAATGAAAGGTCACCTGGCTGGATTTGACTAGCCGATTGCTCAGGTGGTCAACTGCTTGATTGTCAGCAGTATGAAGTCTGGTGAGTGTTGTTCAGTCAGCCAGGTTTGAACAGTAAATGTTACATCAGATATTAAATGGTTTATATTCATTTTTGCATAGATGACATTGTTTAGCCATAATCTTACCTACACTAAATGGAAAAAAGTATTGGGACACACCTCTTGATCATTGAATTCAGGTGTTTCATTCAGACCCATTGCCATAGATGTATAAAATCAAGCAGCTAGCCATGCAGTCTGCATTTAGAAACATTTGTGAAAGAATGGGTCGTTCTTAAGAGCTCAGTGAATTCAAGCATGGTACTGTCATAGGACGCCACCTTTGCAATAAGTCAGTTCTTTTAATTTCTTCCCTAGGTATTCCACAGTCAACTGTAAGTGGTATTATTGAAAAGTGGAAGTGTTTATGAACAACAGCAACTCAGCCACGAAGTGGCAGACCACGTAAAGTCACACAGCAGGGTCAATGAGTGCTGAGGCGCATAGTGCGTAAAAGTGGCCAACGCTCTGTTGACTCAATAACTGCAGAGTTACAAACTTCCTCTGCCATTAACATCAGCACAAAAACTGTACGCTGGGAGCGTCATGGAATTGATTTCCATGGCCAAGCAGCTGCATTCAAGCCTTACATCACCATGCACAATGCCAAGCGTCGGATGGAGTGGTGTAAAGCACGCTGCCACCGGACTCTGGAGCAGTGGAAACGTGTTCTGTGGAGTGACAAATCAAGCTTCTCTGTCTGGCAGTCTGATGGACGAGTCTGGGTTTGGCAGATGCCAGGAGAACGTTACCTGCCTGACTGCATTGTGCCAACTGTAAAGTTTGTTGGAGGAGGGATAATGGTATGGGGTTGTTTTTCAGGGGTTGAGCTAGGCCCCTTAGTTCCGGTGAAGGGAAATCTTTATGCTTCAGCATACCAAGACATTTTGTACAATTCTATACTTCCAACTTTGTGGGAAAAGTTTGGGGAGGGCCCTTTTCTGTTCCAGCATGATTGTGCCCCAGTGCCCAAAGCAAGGTCCATTAAGACATGGTTGGGTGAGTTTGGTGTGGAAGAACTTGACTGGCCTGCACAGAGCCCTGACCTCAACTCCATCGAACACCTTTGGGATGAACTAGAACGCCAGGTCTTCTCGTCCAACATTAGTGCCTGACCTCACAAACGCTGTTCTGGATGAATGGGCAAAAATTCCAACAGACACGCTCCAAAATCTTGTGGAAAGCCTTCCCAGAAGAGTGGAAGCTGTTATAGCTGCAAAGGGGGAACCAACTCCATATATTAATATGGAGGTGGTTCCCCCAATCCATATGGATTTAGAATGGGATGTCATAAAAGCTCCTGTAGGTGTAATGGCCAGGTGTCCCAATACTTTTGTCCATATAATGTACTGTGCATCCGGGAAGTATTCACACCCCTTCACTTTCCCCACATTTTGTTATGTTACAACCTTATTCCAAAATGGATTAAATCCCTTTTTTTCTCATCAATATACACACAATACCCCATAATGACAAAGTGAAAAAGGTTTTGTAGAAATTTTTGCAAATTCATTAAAAATAAAAACTGAAATATTGCATGTACGTAAGTATTCACACCCTTTGTTATGACACTCAAAATTGAGCTCAGGTTCATCCTGTTTCCACTGATCATCCTTGAGATGTTTCTACATCTTGATTGGAGTCCATCTGTAGTAAATTCAATGGATTGGACATGATTTGGAAAGGCACACACCTGTCTATATAAGGTCCCACTGTTGACAGTGCATGTCAGAGCAGAAACCAAGCCATGAAGTCAAAGGAATTGTCTGTGGACCTCAGAGACAGGCACAGATCTGGGGAAGGGTACAAAAAAATTCTACAGCATTGAAGGTCCCGAAGAGCACAGTGGTCTCCATCATTCGTAAATGGAAGAAGTTTGGATCCACCAGGACTCTTCCTAGAGCTGGCCGCCCAGCCAAACTGAGCAATCGGGGGAGAAGGGCCTTGGTCAGGGAGGTGACCAAGAACCCGATGGTCACTCTGACAGAGCTCCAGCGTTCCTCTGTGGAGATGGGAGAACCTTCCAGAAGGACAACCATCTCTGCAGCACACCACCAATCAGGCCTTTATGATATAGTGGCCAGACGGAAGCCTCTGCTCAGTAAAAGGCACATGACAGCCCGCTTGGAGTTTGCCAGAAAGCACCTAAAGGACTCTCAGACCATGAGAAACAATATTCTCTGATCTGATGAAACCAAAATTGAACTCTCTGGCCTGAATGCCAAACGTCACGTCTGGAGGAAACCAGGCACCTCTCATCACTTGCTAATACCATCCCTACAGTGAAGCATGTTGGTGGCAGCATCATGCTGTGGGGATGTTCTTCAGCGGCAGGAACTGGAGACTAGTCAGGATCAAGGGAAAGATGAATGGAGCAAAGTACAGAGAGTTCCTTGATGTAAACCTGCTCCAGAGCGCTCAGGACCTCAGACTGGGGCGAAGGTTTACCTTTCAACATGACAACGACCCTAAGCACACAGCCAAGACAACGAAGGAGTGGCTTCGGGACAAGTCTGTGAATGTCCTTGAGTGGCCCAGCCAGAGCCCAGACTTGAACCCCATTGAACATCTCTAGTAGAAAGACCTGAAAATAGCTGTGCAGCAACGCTCCCCATCTAACCTTACAGAGCTCGAGAGGATCTGCAGAGAAGAATGGGAGAAATACCCCAAATATAGATGTGCCAAGCTTGTAGCTTTGTACCCAAGAAGACTTGAGGCTGTAATCGCTGCCACGGGTGCCTCAACCCTTGGGTGTGAATACATACTATGTACATGCAATATTTCAGTTTTTTTATTTTTAATGAATTTGCAAAAATTTCTACAAAACCTTTTTTGCTTTGTCATTATGGGGTATTGTATGTAGATTGATTAGAAATAAAGGAGTTTAATCTATTTTGGAATAAGACTAACGTAACAAAATGTGGGGAAAGTGAAGGGGTGTGAATACTTTTCGGATGCACTGTATATCTACCTTGTTTGTTATCTTTGTCTATCCATTTGCCTGTCTGTTTCACTCTTTGCCTGTTGTTCCATGATTTGCAGACCTAAAGGCCGTAACAGGAAGTTGTGGAAGGACGAGGGGCGCTGGGAACATGACAGGTTCCGGGAGGAGGAGCAGGCGCCCAAGAGCAGAGAGGAACTTATTGCCATATATGGATATGACATTCGCAATGGGGGCGGGCCAGGGGAACGGCCATACAGACAACGTCGACCCAGGTGAGGAAATAAATTCAGCTCAGTTTATTCACTCATAAAAATGTTAAAACCACAAGAAGAAACGAAAAGTAATAAGTTGGCAAACTAGATTAAAAAAAAAACAAGTTGCTATGTGAAAAGTTCTTTGAAATGAAAAACGTGCATGTTTCATACATTGCTGCGATGCATTAATCAGGATGATGTGTATTTGTTTTGAAAATCAGAGGATTATGGTAGTAACGTAAACGGTGTGAAGATTCTTTGGTGATTAATGCAGTGATGCAGCTTTGTTTTAAACCTCTCATTGACTGGATACAGCCCTGTAAAGAACAGAGGTCATATGTGGGAAGCTTTTTTCCCCTTTTCTTTCCCCTGGGTGTGGTAAACTTCAATAGATGTCTGTTTGTGCCCCTCACAGGTACAGCACATCCCCTGGTAGAGACAAGCGCTGGAGAGAGGGGGGAGGAGGAGAAAGACCTGTCCGCTCATGGCAGAGCGGGGGAGGAGGTCCCAGCCGGGGAAGTGTTCCCCCTCCTTCCTTCACCCATTCCTCTTCCTCATCCCACTCTCCTCTCACTGCCTCCTCCTCTCAACGCAACAACCACAGCTACACCCCCTCCAACAGGCTCCCTCCCTCCCATCACCCTCCTCCCAACCGAAGCTTCCAGAGCAGTCGACCCTCTCAGAATCAAGCACAGTCCCAGTACAGGAATAATGAATCAAACGCACCTCAACATCCTAGAGAGAGACAGGGTTCTAAGACTCAGTCCGAAGCTGCCCACAGCCACCGGCAGGGTTTTGCTTTGGTTGAAGGAGAAAGGGGCGGAGTCAACCGAGAGGTGCGTGGCGGAAGAGGAGGGCCTCCTTTGGTTGTGGAGGAAATTTCTTGTCATCAAGGGGATTTGGATGAAGAGGAGTCAGGGGTGACTAACACAACGACAGAAGTGTCACTGACGGCACAACCAGGTGCCTGCCAGTCGGTTTCGCCACAGCAACAACAAGAACACAGGGGCCGTGCGACGCGGTCCCGCCCTGCATTGGCGTCCTCCTTCACCGTAGACTCCTCCCCTCAGTCATCGTCAACTAATCGGGAGGTTTCCCCTCCTGCTGAGCGGCCGGTGGAACGCAAGTCATACTCGCTGGCACGCAGGACTCGCTCGCGGCCTGCAGACCTTGGGAGCAAGCAGCCTTCTGTCGAGGAGACAGCAGCTGTGGGGAGTGCTTCCTCTCCAGGGGTCACAGGGGGGAAGAGCTGGATGGGGAGTGATGGGTCTAACCAGGTAGTAGGAGGAAGTGGGCTGACTGGGTTGGATTCAGATATGGCCCGGTTAAACTTGGGAGGACAGAACTGGACCCAGAATCCGACGACATACCTGCGTTCTGAGATGAGGGGTGAGTGGACTTTTGTGTGTGTGAGTTTGGTTCCTTCTCTTTACCTGCTGGTGTAACACCTGTTCTAACAAATTATCTACTTGCTGATGTCAGTAGGCAGGTTTCCATTGCAGTTTGTGCAAAATGGAAGCAATTTTTTTTATTTTTAGTCGACAAAACACAATTGTAAATGTGTTTCCATTGATTGATGTTAAGCTGGGTTTTCTCCTCTTGCGATAGTCTCCAAGACCTGATAAGTGTTGACACGGTGATTTCAATTGTATACCATGCACTGCAATAGCTGTGGTAGCAATTAAAGGCGACAAGGGCATGTGTTGTGCACAATGATAGAAAGGCAAGCCCCATATACCTGGCAGCGGCCACATAGTATCGGGGACTTATGAGAGGTCATTCCCCGCAATGAATTTACAGAGTTCTTGTGGATCCAAAACTTCAGAATGACCCACTTAACATTTGATGAGTTATGCAATGCAATAGGATGCCTCATGGCGCCTGTCCGACAGCCCATTACCCTGAAAATACACACTCTCCGTTGCAAATCATTTATCTGAACTGGCCAGAGATAAATACAAGAAAGTTGATATTTCTGGTGAAGTAGAGATGGCATTCTCACAGGTGCTTTTAACATTACACCTCCTATTCACGTGAATTAGTAGTAAACAGTATCTTCGCATTTGCACATCAAAATACACTAAGATATTAAGGGCAAAAAAAAACTCCAACCATAGTGTATATTTTCGGACCAATGGGCCTTCGGAGCAGTGGGCTTTTTTTTTCGGGATAAAGAGCTGTCGGACAAATGGCTGTTTGGTCCAGTCATTTTTCGGACTATTTGGGGTTTCAGAATAATTGGTAGTCCCTGTTTAGGTTTGGCTACCTTGACTTAAATGCAAAAAATTTATTTCCATTTTAATTTTGCTTTGTCAAATTGTCTGAAAATCCACCTCATGTGAGTGTATAAACTTTTTTGCGATATTTGAGGCTTTTCAGAAATTCATATATTTCCATTACTCATATTTTTTAGATCACAATTTCAAATTGCGCATTAAGCAGGTTAATGGAAACCTGCTTACTGTTGAGCATTCCCTTGCTAATGCAAGGGAAAAGCCTGTGAGTGGAATCAGAGAGTGTAGCATGGTGGTTGGAATGAAAATCTTCATACAAGTGATTAAATGGAATTTGGTTGGAGCGTACTTTGGTATCTCAACATCGACAGATACCAGCCACATCTCAGCTTTTACGTCTTTAAAAAACTAGTTAGTGTTGGCCAGAGTGTCAACTCGCAAGTGTTGACACAACAGCCACAAATTGGAAAAAGGACGTGGGTATCATTCATTAAAAAACACTGGACTTCCCTGTTTAAGCCAGAGATGGCATCCTTTTCTGCATTCCTCATATACAGAAATAATTATCAATGATCTGCAGTAGTGTTCTTTCCTTGCCGACCAGTTTATGTGAATATGTGGTGCTCTGGTTCTACATGATGGGGTGTACAGTTCTGTCTAATGAAAGGCTGATCCAATCACCTAAAAAATAATTTTGGTCTATGTCCATCGATGACGCCCCTAACAAATGAATGCCTATTGAGCCTCTTAAAGCCAGCCCACAAATTAACTTAGCTCAATGTGGTCTGGCTTTATGAGGTTATAATTGCGCATTCAATGTGTTTAAACCCCACTCCAGTAACTGAAGTGGGTTTTAAACACCAGATGAAATTTTAAGCTTCAATTTTATCTGAAGAGGTACAGTTAACCAAAGTTCTTTGAAGGCATTATGGTATTCTCTTGCGTCTCTTACTGTTGGTCCTCTCCCCCATACCCATGGGAGAGAAATGAATACCACTCTCCTTCTCCCTCTTGCTTTTGTCTTCTCTGCTTTCTTTTTTTTTTTACCCTCTCATTCTTTCTTTCTCTTCTGCCATCCAACCCTACCTAGGTCTCCCCAACCCTATGCACATGCCCAGCGGTCCGCCTCAGTTCTCTGGCATGGAGGAGATGGGTGTGGGTGCTAACCGGGCCAAGCGGTACTCCTCCCAGCGCCAGAGAGCAGTACCTGAGCCAACACCAACCATGCACCTAGGGGTGATGGAGGGCCACTACTATGACACCAGTAAGATAACCGATCATTGGTGTGAATTTTTTTTCATCCCTGGTGTCAACACTTTAGTATACTTATAATAGCTTACATCAAAACTCATACTTTGATTACATTTCTAGACAGTATGGTGTCAAAATATGTTGTAATTTTTGCCCCAGGCTTAATAGATTGACTTTAACGGTTGCCGTAATACCCTTTCTTGGATCTGCGACACAACACCGAAATTTGTGTTATGTTTCTATGCTTCAAATGATCTTTTTTAAACGATAATAATCTTGGAGTGCAAAGAAGTTGCAATTTTTTTGGGGGGGAGGTCAATAATTCTGTCTCTCTCAGTGTCATACCAGGGACCAATCTATGCTCACGGGGATAGTGCTACACCCATCCCACCTCAAGGAATGCTGGTCCAGCCAGAGATGCACATCCCTCACCCTGGTGAGCACAGATCGCTGTTTGATTTTGTTTCATTTGACATTCAGCCACACAAGTCTAATCCATTAGGACAGGAAGAATCGTATCTACATGTAATAATACTTGGTATTGTGAGATTTATATTAACACATTGGGTGCTTTATCGTACTATTTGTTACACAGCAATTAAAATACACAGAACAACAGATAAATGTGATTAAATGGCAAAACTGCTCAGGGTGTGTGTGGAAGGGCTGGAGAGAGGAAAAAACGGATGAAGAGTTGTGTTCATTTCCACCGTCAATGCCAATATTGTCCCACCCAATAACTATCTGACTAAAAACAAATAGAAAAAAAGACCTCAGAGCTTATGCTGGGTTTGAATTAACTGTATATCAGGCTGTGCAGATAGCAGTTATGCCTGTGATTTTGGTTGATCTTCACCCTAGTCATTACCTTTTGAAGTTTCATACATCTCATAAAATGTAGTTGGTGCTTCTTTGCCACTTCCTAAGGCAGAACAGCATAAATGTTGGTGCTGCCAACATTTGGACTACATTTGCATAAATGCAGAGTTCAGAGGTGAACCCGGATTACTTTTAACATTGGGTTTCATTGAGGAAGTCACAATTTCTAAGGTGGCACTCCAGATCTATGCATAATTTTGTAATTCTCAATATAATCCTTAAACTCTGAAAATAATTATTAACAGGTGTTGCACAGAAGAGTTTTTACATATATTTCTTCTAAAATTCGTGAAAAAATGGGCGCAAAGGGTAAAGATAAGCTAAATAAGAGATTCACCTGCCATATTTGTTTTTAATTTTATTTCCCTTTTCTTCAACAGCATACCAGCTTTTTAATACCTTCAATGTGAAATACCAAAATACAGACGGTTGCATGTTGTCCATTTTTATAGCCTCCCCAAGAAAAACAAGAACAGACCTAAAATGAAATAAAAAAATTAAACATATAGACAAATGGCAAAATAGATCAAAACGTAAACATAAATACACATAAATACACATACAAAAAAATAGATGCATATATTAGTCACATTTGTTTATAGCTAATCTACACTGTAATTTGATCGAATAAGAATCAGTTATGGAAAAGTACAGTTTTAGAGTGTTCATATATGTCAAAAATGGTTGCCATATCTTATAAAATTCACCCGGAGAGCCACCCAACGTAAACTTTATTTTCTCCATGTGTAAAAATTTCATAAGTTCCCCACCCCACTGGACATGTGTGGGAGAGGCCTCCTGCTTCTACTTCATAAGTATAAGGCCGTCTAGCAATTCAGGAAGCAAAAGCAAGGGCATTCGAGTAATGTCTGGAAAGCAAAGGGGAAGGGGTAAATTTGACTCCAGAAACCTCAGAAAATGCATCAAATATAGATGTCCAATAATTATGAAGACATCAAGTCGAAAAAGTATGAATGAGGGATCCTGTTACTGTCTTGCATCTGTTGCATAAGGGATCTGCCCCTGGATAAATCTTAGCCAACTTTTCCTTGGATAGATTAAGACAGTGTATGACCTTGAATTGTAGGAGCCCATGCCCAGCACAAATTGAGGAAGAATGTACTCTTTGAAGAATGAATTGCCAATTGTGATCTGTTATTTCATATGCCAAATCCTCTTCCCACTTGGATCTAATAGTGGAAAGAGAGAGGGAATGCAAAGTCAAAAATGTTATACATCACTTTGATTACTCCTCTGTTGTGCACGTTTATGCCAAGAATTCTATTTAAAGTTGTTTCAGCTGGTAAATTTTGGAACTGGGAATATCTGCTATATATGAAATTTTGAATTTGAAGATAACGGAAGAAATGGGTCTGTGGGATTTTATATTTTTGAGTCAATGGAGTAAATGAGGCAAATACCTTATCTATATACAGGTCCTTAAAACTATGTATACCATTACTGTTGCACATCTTAAAAGCAAAATGTATCATAGAGGGTAGGAACATATGATTAGAATAAATCGGTGCCCGAAATGACAGAGCAGGTTTTCTGCATTTATTAGCTTCCTCACACACAGCACCACTTGCAGCATACAGGCAGCTTGTAACACAAAATGGAACTGGCTCTACAGTAGCCACGGAGGGACAAAGGACTCAGAATTCGGCAACACTCAAGAAAGAAAAAATATGTGTCGACAATGCAAGCTCACCCTCTGCCGGCGATTAAGTGTAACTCACTTCCTTACATCTACCCCCACTATGTTTGATGGCGTCCCCGCTATCAGATTAAGTTCACAAGTAGCCCATAACTCAAAAAACTGCCATGATGAGGTGCGTGTGTCATGGGGTATGTACATGTGTATGAGTGTCACTCTTTGCCACCCTTCTGTACCCAGATTCTGGGGGAATCATATACTAAAGGATTATGCTTGTAGGTATACAATTCCAGTGGAAGAGCAGAACCAAGCAAAGCTGGTAGTGAGGTTTTACCACAGTGTGACGATTCAATGTAAAGCCATGCTGGTATATCCATGGCTGGCACACCCAGCCAATAAAGCATATTTTGTATATTTGCTGCACAATAACAGAACTGAAAATTTGGTAAGCCTAGCCCTCCCCATTGTTTTGTTCTTTGCATAAAATCTTTAGGAATCCTTGGGAGTTTACTATTCCAAATAAATGCAGAAATATATTTGTCCAGTGTGTTAAAAAAATTTGGTATGTAAGTTAGGATACATTGAAATAAATATAAGAATTTAGGTAAAGTGTTCATTTTTATGACAATATGTCCTTTTAGTAATAATGGGAGATCATCTCATATCTAAAAATCTTTCTTGGTGCGTTCAAGAAAGGGGGGGGTAAAGTTTTCCTCATAAAGTGCAACCGTGATGCCCAAATAGGTCAGGTGATCCAGCTTTACCTTAAATTGAAAAGCTTTAAATGAAATCTCCTTGGCTTTTGAGTTGATAGTGAGTAGTTCGTTTTTGTGCATATTTACAAACCCCAATTCCAATGAAGTGGGGACATTGTGTAAAACGTGAATAAAAACAGAATTCAATGATTTGCAAATCCTTTTCGACCTATATTCAATTGAATACACTACAAAGACAATATATTTAATGTTCAAACTGATAAACTTTATTGTTTTTTGCAAATATTCACTCATTTTGAATTTGATGCCTGCAACACATTCCAAAGAAGCTGGGACGGGCAACAAAAGACTGGGAAAGTTGAGGAATGCTCACAAAAACACCTGTTTGGAACATTCCACAGGTGAGCAGGTTAATTGGAAACAGGTGAGTGTCATCACTGGGTATAAAAGGAGCATCCCCGAAAGGCTCAGTCGTTCACAAGCAAGGATGGGGCAAGGTTCACCACTTTGTGAACAACTGCGTGAGCAAATAGTCCAACAGTTTAAGAACAACGTTTCTCAATGTACAATTGCAAGGAATGTATGGATTTCATCATCTACAGTCCATAATATCATCAAAAGATTCAGAGAATCCGGAGAAATCTCTGCACGTAAGCGGCAAGGCCGAAAACCAACATTGAATGCCCGTGACCTTCGATCCCTAGGCATTAAAAACCGACATCATTCTGTAAAGGATATTACCACGTGGGCTTAGGAACACTTCGGAAAACCATTGTCAGTTAACACAGTTCGTCACTACATCTACAAGTGCAAGTTAAAACTACCATGCAAAGCGAAAGCCATATATCAACAACACCCAGAAACGCCGCCAGCTTCTCTGGGCCCGAGCTCATCTGAGATGGACTGACGCAAAGTGGAAAACTGCTGTGGTCTGACGAGTCTACATTTCAAATTGTTTTTGGAAATCATGGACGTCGTGTCCTCCGGGCTAAAGAGGAAAAGGACCATCCAGATTGTTATCAGTGCAAAGTTCAAAAGCCAGCATCTGTGATGGTATGGGGGTGTGTTAGTGCTCATGGCATGGGGAACTTGCACATCTGTGAAGGCACCATTAATGCTGAAAGGTACATACAGGTTTTGGAGCAACATATGCTGCCATCCAAGCGACGTCTTTTTCAGGGACGTCCCTGCTTATTTCAGCAAGACAATGCCAAGCCACATTCTGCACGTGTTACAACAGCGTGGCTTCGTAATAAAAGAGTGTGGGTACTAGCCTGGCCTGCCTGCAGTCCAGACCTGTCTCCCATTGAAAATGTGTGCCGCATTATGAAGCGCAAAATATGACAACGGAGACCCCGGACTGTTGAGCAACTGAAGTCATACATCAAGCAAGAATGGGAAAGAATTCCAGCTACACAGCTTCAACAATTAGTGTCCTCATTTCCCAAACGCTTATTGAGTGTTGTTAAAACGAAAGGTGATGTAACACAGTGGTAAACATGCCCCTGTCCCAGCTTTTTTGGAACACGTTGCAGGCATCAAATTCAAAATGAGTGAATATTTGCAAAAACAAACCCAATAAAGTTTATCAGTTTGAACATTAGATATATTGTCTTTGTAGTGTATTCAATTGAATATAGGTCGAAAAGGATTTGCAAATCATTGTATTCTGTTTTTATTTACGTTTTACACAATGTCCCAATTTCATTGGAATTGGGGTTTGTAACATATTAGCTGAAATATCACCAAAGTTTCGATGGTAAGCGCATAGGGTAGAGAGTTTATATGGTCAGACATGTAGAGCAAAAGACAGTCGGCATATAGCAACACTTTATGTTCTTGGCTTGTCCGTTGGATTCCCCTGACCTTATCAGTTCATAGCTTAATTGCTACTGGTTCGATAGATATCGCAAACAGGGGAGGAGAGAGGGGACATCCGTATCTGGTTCCACAACGGAGTGGGAAATGGAGGGAGTGCGAATTATTTGATCTAACACGAGCCATGGGTGAACTGTATAGGAGGTTTATCCACAAAATAAAATGTTGAACAAAACCGAATTTGTTGAAGGTGTAACACAAATAATCCCACTCCACCCGGTTGAAAGCTTTTTCAGCATCAAGCAATAAAGCAATCTCAGGCAGTGGAGATGATGGAGTATATGTACTATTAAGAAGCCTGTGTAAATTGAAGAAGCCATGCCTACTCTTCACGAATCCCGTTTGTTTTGATTTGAACAAATTATGGAGGGCAAACATTGTTCTAGTCTAAGGGTGAGAGGTT
This sequence comes from Lampris incognitus, assembly GCF_029633865.1. NCBI lineage: Eukaryota > Metazoa > Chordata > Actinopteri > Lampriformes > Lampridae > Lampris > Lampris incognitus. Next base: position 21,938,761 of record NC_079220.1, on the reverse strand, counting down.
TAGATAATATTTTGAAATGTACACTTAAAGGGAATATTGGGAAGTAGGAGGAACACTAATGGGTCTTTATTTGGTTTCAATAGAAGCGAGATTGTTGCTTGTTCAAGTGTAGGGGGTAGACATTTTGAATTAAAGGACTCAGTGTACATTTATCGTAAAAGTGGAGATAAGTTTTCACTAAATACTTTGAAAACTTCGACTGGAAAGCCATCTGGGCCTAGAGATTTTCTGCTCTGCATTAATTTAATGGCCGTTTTAATTTCTTCTAAGGTAAATTTGCTCTTCTAGTTGACGTTTAAAATATGGCTCTAAAGTTGGAACTGGTAATTTATTTTTTTTTAAAAGTGGGGGGGTATTCTCCCCCCCTTTTCTCCCCAATTGTACTTGGCCAATTACCCTGTTTTCCAAGCTGTCCCAGTCGCTGCTCCACCCCCTCTGCTGAGCCGGGGAGGGCTGCAGACTACCACATTCCTCCTCCGATACATGTGGAGTCGTCAGCTGCTTCTTTTCACATGACAGTGAGGAGTTTCGCCAGGGAGATGTAGCGTGGTGGGAGGATCACACCCCCCCCCCCCCCCCAGGCGCCCTGACCGACCAGAGGAGGCACTAGTGCAGCAACCAGGACACATACCCATATCCAGCTTCCCACCCGCAGACATGGCCAATTGTGTCCGTAGGGACGCCCGACCAAGCCGGAGATAACACGGAGATTCGAACCAGCGATCCTTGTGTTGGTAGGCAATGGAATGGACTGCTACGCTACTGGGTAGATTCTGATTTACGTAGCTGGTGGGCTGAAATCTTGGAAGCTTTTTCTCCACGCTCATACCATGATTGTAGACCTAAACAGCATGTGTTCGGATTTAGTTGAGAGTCGATTGAATTCTGATGGTAAATTTAGCCTTGGCTTGTGGAGATCAGGAGAAGGAGCAGCTAAGTGTTGTTGATCCAACTTCATTATGACTGTTGGGGTAGCCTGGCCTGAGTGGCTAAAATGTATAGGAGGCAGACTAATTTTTCCATATAATAAAAATGGTTTATTTATAGGGTGTAGCTACATGTAAAACAGAAGAATGAACAAAGCAAATTAACAGTTAACCGAACAGCTCACAACAATTGAGCTTAAAATTAAATAAATGACCATCTCATGCACACATCTACACCCTGACGTCCTACAGCCCACTAACGACTCCAAAGCTACTGCTTGTATACTCCCTTGGAGTTGATCAGCAGCACCTGAGTTTAGGCTGCACCACTGTGGCAGGGAGAGCCAACACCTGGAAATGATTTAAGGTTGATGATGGGACAAATGATGTATTCTCACCCACTTTGTCACACACACACACACCCTCTTAAAACCGTTACGCCTCAGAGTTACGGGACAGAAAGTCAACAACGTCCTGAATCCTTGGACCTCTCCAGTCAGGGAACCTCACCCGACTGAAATGTTCCCTGCTGGACGCCCCCAATGGTTGGGCATCAGGCCCCTCCCAAAACAGCCCAGTTGTCAGAGTCTTCTGCCTTGAGCTCGGCAGAGGAGTGAAGAGATGGTTGCTGCACCTTCTAACAGCTGTGGACGCTCCTGATGGTCCTGCTGCACCCCCTGCTGAAGCTGGGCACACTGCTGCTGGACTCAATTCCACCTTTGCTCCTGCTGCTTGCCTTCCTGCTCCATCCCGGCACCCCCGTCGGACTGCCTCCGCACCAGGTATCGCCAAAGACTGGACAGTTCAGCACAACCTGATTGATCTGGCAGTTGACTGTTGCCCCATGCTGGTTAAGGACACCATGAACCCCAGGCACATCAGCCGCCTTAAGTCTCCTCTCTCCGGTTGGCACTACCTTCACTGCCTCTTACTGACCTGGATCCCACCACATGTTGGGGTAGCCTGTCCTGAGTGGCTAATATGTAGCAGGCAGATTCAAAGCTTTTTCCATATAATAAAAATGGTTTATTTACAGGGTGTAGCTACATGTAAAACGGAGAATGAACAAAGCAAACAAGTTAACAGTTAACTGAACAAAACTCGACTCATCACAATTGAGATTTAAAGTAACAAATAATTGAACAAAACTCAACTCACAACAATTGAGCTTTAAATTAAATAAATGAACATCTCGTGCACACATCTACACCCTAACATCCTACAGCCAACTAACAACTCCAAAGCTACTGCTGATAATACTCCCTTGGAGTTGATCAGCAGCACCTGAGTTTAGGCTGCACCACTGTGGCAGGGAAAGCCAACACCTGGAAATGATTTAAAATTTATGATGGGAAAAATGGTGTGTTCTCACCCACTTAATCCCACTGACATCTGTTAATTCGGTTAAACGTTTCTGTTTTTGTTTTCGTGAATGAACATTATGAAGTTGCATGGCCCTGTAGGAGTGCGTTTAAACTTTCCTAAATAATACGATAAGTTACATCAGTAGTTATGTTTGTTTTCAGAAAAATGTCAATCTGTTTTGAAATATACTGGATAAATCCTTCATCAGATAGTAAGAGAGGGTTAAGCCGCCATGAGTAAACTGAAGGTTGATTTGGGAAGCTGAGCTCTAAAACCAGAGTATTATGATTGGATATTACAATACTATTACTTGTGCATGCTTTGACAATGGATAGTAGCTTTTTATCAACGAAGGAGTAATCAATACGTGAGTATGTTTGATGCACCGGAGAGAAAAACGAATATTATCTAGTTGACGGAAAAAGAAATCGCTAAGCGTCAGCAGCCCCATGTGTCTTCAGATATGACTGTAAAACCAAAGAGGACTTTTAGGGTGGTGAGGGTCTTATTGAGGAGCAGTCTAATTTGGGACCCATAATAGTATTTATATCTCTTAATAGCAGGGCAACTGGAATCCATCAATGCTGGCCGACTATTGTTGGGCATTGACATGAAAGGCACCAGATGCTGAGTACAACCGAAAATCAGCTGCAAAACATTTTAAGCTCAGTTGAACTAACACAATGTGTCAGTATCATTATGTAATTAAACATGTTAAATTCAATAAGTTATTTTAATGTTTCTCTAAATTACTACATGAGACAGCAAATCTGAAATTGTTTTTGTGTTCAGCTTCACATTGTTCATCATACTGTCTTAATTTTTTTCAGGAAACAAAACGTTTGAAAAATGTTGTTGTCCAGTGAATTCTTAACCCTGGATGTGTGATGTCTATATTTTGGCGATTCTTTATCAGGTAAAAGTCATTTTGCTTCTTTTTTCAGGTCTCCATCCTCACCAATCAGGTGCCCCAATGGCTAACCCTGCAATCTATGGAGGCCCGCCTGTTTCTCTATCTCCTGGGCAACCCCAGCAACTTTTGGCTCCACCTTTCTACCCTCCTCCAGGGGTCATGACCTTTCCATATCCAGCTATGTACCCCAACCCACAGGTTTGTATAAAGACACAAACAGGATTCATTGCTTTAATCCACTGAGATAAATTGGAATCATGTAATTAAAAGCATACTGAGTAGCATTCCGGTGCTTGTGAAGTCGTAAACACAAATTGAAAAGCTGGCCCCTTCTGCTACGCCCACTCGACAGTAACCAGATCATAGCACATTGCTGCAGCGGCACTAAAGCAACTGAAGCACAATCTGAAGTAGTTTTGTGTGTGAGGTTTTCATGATATTACTAGAGTACTTTCAAAGCTGCCAGCATTGCACCAACATTTTATCCATCAGATTCTGTGTCCCTTTGATCAAATATTGCATTGTAACCATTTTAATTATTGGTCTAACTTACTAACCATTATATATTTAAAAAGCTGAGGTCCTAAGCTCTCTAGCCATGTATAATGTGGTAAAATAAAAAGTTTTATAAAATCGTTATTGTGAAATATCCACTTGGCTCCATATGAAGTGGAAGTAGCATTAGGCTTTTACAAATCTTCCTTTTTTACCACATGCTTAGAGATCTTAGGATCTCAGCTTTTCAAATATAAACGGTTAGTGGATTAATCCTCAGTTTCGCCTCACTATATTGTCATTTTTTTCATTTTTTTTTAGATGTTGTATCTGCCATTGTATATCATCTCAACTGTAATGATCTGGTACAATTGCCAAACACTGCAGTTTCAAATAATCCCACCCTGACGCATTGCAAGCAATGGTATTTGCTGCAGGTGTTGATTGTCAGACCTTTTGTCAAAATGTTGATGCCTGGAAAAGTCCCAAATGTTCAGGAAACAAAAAGAGATACAAGGACAAGGCATGGTCGCTGTAGACACTGACACACAGACATACAGATAGTATTCAATCACCATTGTAGATTTTGATTTAACTCGTTGGGACACACAAGTCCGCGCGCACACCCCAGCCCTCAGGGATAGAATGTAGGGTCTCTTTCTTGTTTTCCTGTGGCCCACAGTGTTTAATGGCACAGTAACATGTGCCCACAGTCACATTACAGTCTTAAAGGGAAAATAAACATAAAACAGAAATGTAATTTGGAGGGAGTGAATTCAATTTGTTTGTTTTTTTTCCCCTCGTTCTTTCTCTTTCCCTTTCTCAGGCTCAGTCCCAAGTCTATGGGGGTGTTACCTACTATGACACAGTGCAGCAACAGGCTCAGCCCAAACCCTCACCCCCCCGGCGCTCCTCCCAGCCCGTTACTGTTAAGCCTCCCCCTCCAGAGGTGCCTTTTGCCTCAGAGTGACCGCTCCCCTCCTCCCCTCTCTCCTCCCCTTCCTCACCCCTTGACCTCCCCACCCAGTCTCAGCCGAATCCACAGCCAGTCGCCACAGGTGAGTCCTAGTGAGGACTTCCACCCTGATGCCAGTAGGTCTTTATCTCCTTTGCAAAATTGCAGTTGAATAGATTTTAATGCTTGACTTAAAACAAGGTTTGTCAGTGTTTTTTTTTTTTTACAAGGGGTATATGGTATTAGAGAAAAAACTGTTTGTTTTTTTAACTAAACACTATCAGTATTTGTATTTTATAATGTTAACGTTAAAGAGCTTATAATTGCTCCTGTTGCCAGTGTGTGGCTAAGCTATCGTTGAGGTTGAAGAACCATATGCAACAGTGGACCTCAATTTATGCAATGTAAAAGTTTGGATGTTAGTTGCTAGTGTCGAATTACAGCATAGCCTCTGGTTCAGCTGCTCAATAAAGTGTGCACTTAAGTATCCCAAGGGACCCCCCCCCCCCAAGTGTGTAGTGATTTGTTTTTTCTTATTTTTTAAATTGTTAACACTATAGGGAATATCAGTTAAATTTTTCACTTGAGTGTTCATGCCTTCAACTAGAAATGTAAATGCAAATAGATGTACTCCATTATCATTGCAACCAGCAAAATCACCCCAGAACACTGTTCTCCACCATCAACCGACTACTTCACCCCTTGATGCTCCCCACCATTCAGGTGCCCCTGACCGCTGCTCTAAGTTCCTGGACTTCTTCTAGGCCAAAGTGGATTCTATCCATGAGCAGCTTCTGGTACCTGCCCCCTCCCCCCGCATGCACTTCAGTTGCAGGATGTTGCTCCTCCTGCTGCATGCCTACATAAGTGCTGCATCTCCTCTTCTTTCGTGTGGATGCTCCTCAAGTTGCTAAGTTGGTCATCATGGCCAAGGCTTCCACCTCTTCCCTGGACCCCATGCCCACCATCCTGGTCAAGGCATGTTTACCTACCCTGTGCCCTATAATTGTGGACATTATCAACTCTTCTTTGGAATCTGGCACAGTACCCTCCAGCTTCAAAATGGCTGCAGTCACCCCCATCCTCAAAAAGCCAGGCCTGGACCCAGTTGATTTCTCAGTAAAATCCTGGAAAGGGCAGTTGCTGCCCAACTCCATCAGCACCATGAGCTCTATGAACCCCTCCAATCTGGCTTCAGAGCACACCATAGCATGGAGACTGCTCTTATCAAAATCACAAATGACCCCCTCACTGCTGCTGATTCCAGCCACGTCAGTATTCTTCTTTTTTTTTTTATGTTTTTTTTTTTTTTTTTGAATCCCCCCCTTTTTCTCCCTAATTGTATCCGGCCAATTACCCCACTCTTCTGAGCCGTCCCGATCTCTGCTCCACCCCCTCTGCCAATCCGGGGAGGACTGCAGACTACCACATGCCTCTTCCGATACATGTGGAGTCGCCAGCCGCTTCTTTTCACCAGAAAGTGAGGAGTTTCACCAGGGGGACGTAGCGCATGGGAGGATCACGCTATCCCCCCCCCCCCCCCCCGGCGCCCCGACCGACCAGAGGAGGCACTAGTGCAGCGACCAGGACACGTACCCACATCCAGCTTCCTACCCACAGACATGGTGTCTGTAGGGATACCCGACCAAGCCGTAGGTAACACAGGGATTCGAGCTGGCGATCCCCATGTTGGTAGGCAATGGAATACACCACTATGCTACATGGACGCCCCCCCCCCCCATCAGTAGTCTCATCCCTGCACACCTCTGCAGCCTTTGACACTGGTGTTTCCCCACACCATTCTCCTCAACCGCTTATCTGAATACCTAGGCCTCACTGGTGTAGCTCTCTCCTTGTTCCAGTCATATCTCGCCAACAGAAAACAGTTTGTCACCATCACAGACTCCAGTTCCAACCTAGCACCAGTCAACCAAGGCGTACCACAAGGCTCCGTGCTTGGACCCCTTTTCTTTACCATGCTCCCCCTTGGTCAGATCATCCACCACCATGGTTTAAGTTTCCATTGCTACGCTGATGACGCGCAGCTTTATCTTAGCACTAGACCATCCTCTCAGCTCCTCTCACAATCCCTTGTCAACTGTTTCCACCAAATAAAAATTTGTATGTCATCAAATTTACTCATGAGACTGAGCTCATGGTTGTGGCTCCCAAGGCGCTGCTCCAGAAGGATGGCGATCTTCTTCTTGCCGTGGCTGGCTGCTGCATCTGCCCATCCCCAGAAGTCCGCAAACTTGGTGTCATTCTGGACTCCACCCTCTTATTCCAGTCACACATCAAATCTGCCACCAAATCTGCTTTCTCTCACCTCAAAAACTCTCTAGACTCCGGCCACTACTCTCAGACTCCGTGACAGAGACCCTCATCTATGCCTTCATCACCTCCCATTTGGATTATTGCAATGGAGTCCTGTCTGGGGTAGCTAGCAAAGCCCAGTTTGTGCAGAATTCAGCTGCCAGGGTACTCACCCGCACCAAACCCTGGCAACACATCACTCCCAGCCATGTCCACTTTCACTGGCTCCCAGTCAAATCCCGCATTTCCTATAAAACCCTCCTCCTCCTCACTTATAAATCTCTCCACGCTGTTACCCCCCGTATCTCTCAGCTCTCCTCAACCCCTAGATTCTGTCATGGAATCACTTTCCATCCTCCACACCAGCCTGCGGACTTCTGGGGATAGAGCCTTTAGTGTGGCAGTTGGCCCTTTGGAACTCTATTCCAGCAGAAATCTGCAATGCTGCTTCTTTGGACATTTTTAAAAGATTACTGAAAACATACCTTTTTACTATGGCCTATTGTCTGTAGTCTTTTGATCTTTGTTTTAATCCTTTTTTTTTTGTTACTCTTATCTAGTTTAAAGTGTCCTTGGGTTCCTTGAAAGGCGCTATACAAAACTAAGTTGTTGTACTTATAATTAATATAATCGTACTTATAATTTTGTGCCAGGAATTGCACACTGAAGTGGAAAATGTAAATTAAATTCACTAAATTTAAACGCAATTCACTATTACTATTTGAGGTACAAAGAATTAAATGTAATTTATCTAGGCCTTGCAAGTAATATTTAGACTTTACACTGTAGACTTGAGATCTAGTTTCTATAATAGTGCACCTGAATTTGCACAAATATTTGAAACCATAAAGAATTAATTGTGTACTTCTGTCTTGTTTAGGATTCTCCAAATGTTTTTTTTTGTTTTTGTTAAGAGTTTATAATTTCATGTTGGTATTATTTATGCTGCCTGTCACAAAGCAAGAACAGATCTCTTAATCTTTTTCTTTGTCTCTCTCTAGGAGCAGGGTGGGATGGTTGGTGGGGAATCTTGGTGTCCTAACAACCAGCGGCAATAACATCCGGGAGGGAGGGAAGGAGGGGTCTCAAGGAGGTTTGCAGTCAACTCAGAGCATCATTAGAGGAATTTTTCTTCTCATTTTACTGTTATTTGAACCCATAAATTTCTTCCTGTTCAAACAAATAACTGTTTGTCACTGGTGTTACGGGCAAGCCTGTTGCCATGTAAATGTCTCTCTGGGGCCGTGAAACGTGATTAGGGGCTGACACCATCATGCAGTCAGTGTCATGGGTTCCACCCCCACCGATGAGTGTTTTGCTGATGTCTCCTCAAGCAAAACACTGAACCTGCTACCCAATGGCTCTGAACTAGAGTGTCAGGTTAGTGTCTGAAATGCAAAAATCAGTGTAACAGTTCATACTGCTTTAAAGCATTTAACAGGACAGGTGCCAGACAGGCAGGCATACACAGATATTCACTGTTGCATCTTGCTTGGCACTGCTTGTTGATGCTAGCAAGAGAAGTAGTGAAAATTAACATTGCAAGTGATATTCTGAATGTCTGCCCAGAAATATGGTGTCTTTTTTTCTGACCATGGTGACATGTAAAGTCATACCTGGTTCCAAAAAACAGGTTTTCACAGGCAGCAGCTTCGAGGCATTGTAAATCTGTTGAGGTTTTGTTTTCTAATGGCTGTCTCTTTTACTTATCCGGTTATCACTTCGTCACAGGTCTCGCCTTACACTGTAAAAGGCTTAGTCAGTTTCTCTCTTTTTGGTTTTTTTTTTTTTTGAAGAAGAAGAAGCTGCAGTTTGGTATGCAAAGTGACTCCTCTTATAACTTGTATTCCTTATCATAGTTCTACTTGTATAACCTAAGGTTGTTTAGGTGTCGGGTATAAGCTTAATAATAAATTGCCGCCAAAAAAAAAAATAAATGGAAGGTAAAGTTAATGGAAAAGAGTAAAATAATTTGAAATAAAAAAAGAAAAAGGGAGGGGGCAAGGATCTGGAAAGGTGAAAGGGGTTACATATCTGTATTATCCAAACTTGAGATACTTGTGCTGCAAGCCGTACCGCTGTGGTTTCATGGACTTGGCGGAAATTTGCACCTTCGCAAGTTTAATTTTGTGTTTGGCGCGTTCCTGTTTTGTCGATGGTGCTTCACTAAACCCTATGTTGTGTTAAATGTAGTTCGTGTTAATTGTTGGGAGAGTTGTGCTCCAACCGAACAGGCAAGTTTTTGTTTTTTTTTATTTTTTATTTTTTTTTGTTTTTTATTCATCTCATTCATTTCTACTCTCACCCCTAATGTAATAGACTCCCTTAACTGGGCCTGAACAAAATCTTTATTTCCTGAACTTGCTCTAGTTTGGCCCCATGGAGCCAATAGAATGTTCCCAGGAAGTCTCACCCATTCAGGGTCCCTAAACTTAAGATGATGGCAGTATTGACAGTTAAGCGAGGGTGGAGGCACATACCGTGGGTAAAAAATCCTATACGGGTTTTATTTCTGCAAGTCTTTTTTTCCAAAGTACACACTTAGAACAATTTAGTTTAGAGGACATTTGTGCCACTCTAGTGGTGTGTTTTCACCCTCCCTGTGGTCATTTTAGTAGAAACTAGTCAGCATTAAAATAGAGATTTGCATTTTATTCCACCTCATGTTGCATTTCCTTGTGTTCCATCCATCCATTATCCAAGCCGCTTATCCTGCTCTCAGGGTTGCGGGAATGCTGGAGCCTGTCCCAGCAGTCATTGGGTGGCAGGCGGGGAGACACCCTGGACAGGCCACCAGGCCATCACAGGGCCTTCCTTATGTTCTTTGTTTGAAATTTGGTTACGCTCAGGGACGTAAAAAGGTTGCGAGTGAACACAACCCAGAGCTGTAATCAGAGATGCTACTGTGTGGACAGCGGGTGGGGTGGGGTGGGGGGGGAGATGTTAATGTTGCTGTACATAGATATTATAAATGTGTGTGTATATAGAAGCTTAATAAGAGGGAAATAGAACAGCAAACTTATTGAATTATTACTACTGGTGCTGCAGACCAGCTAGCTAACTTCTTTACTGTCACCTTAAGTAAATATCGGCAAGGATGTCCGATGTTCTGTTCGGGTTAGTCAGAAATGGGTGAAAAATTTGAAATATAATTTAAAATGACAAAGGAGTTGCCTGGGTTTTGAGATGTGTCTTGTAGTATTTTTTCTCCTCCACTTGGGACTCTGTTTTTTTCATGCATCACTTTTCATTACATTTTCATACTAGTTACATATTGTTTTTTATATATATATATACTGTGGGTCTGGAATGGCCTGTACCTTTTGATTTTACTGTACCTAATTTGTTGTATTTGTTAAGAAAAAAGCTTAAATCCTTTAAGGCCCTTTTTAAGAAGTAAATTCCGACTTTTTAGATCCCTAAACCAAATGTCCTCAGACCTTTTCAACCCTCCCAACCCATAATGCATTGTTGTCGCCCACAAACGTTGCTCTTTAGCTAAACTACTCCCCGTGTTTTTGATTCCAGGGTTTCTAGAGAAGCAGGAAAAGAGCCACTTGATAAATATTAAAATGTCAAAGCTGTTCAAGAATGTACACTGCTACACATTGTTCACCTTTCTGCCAAACCATGTTTTTGAGATTGGAACAAATTTACCTGACCTGTGTTTTTCAAAACCCATGTTGGTTGACTTAAAATGGTGTTCGCAAGCCCTAAGCCTTACCACTCATTTCATTTCTTTGTGTTGAGGTAAAAAAAAAAAAAAGTACCCCCCAGACATCTCCACTTTTTAGGGCTATTATATTGTCTTGCTGGAGAAATCAAGCACGCCTTATTTTAGATGTACATTTGAAAACTGAGAGGTGCACGTGAGCAGTTTGAATCTGAAGCATTCCACTACATGAAAAAGCAGATATCCTTTAGACGGCCCCGCACAGGGAGTTTTTAATCATTGAAACTTAACTCATTAGGGATTAAGTGATAACTTAATGAATAATGCTGATGCTAAAAAAAAACGGTTGCTTTGAAATGCTAAATGAACATGAGGTCAAAAATGTAATGTTCTTAGACTTTTTTTTTTTTTTTTTTTCATCTAACTTTGGTGTCAGTATTCTAGTATTCAGGTGAATGATACCTGCACGTGTGATTGATGCTTCCTTGGTGTCGGATGATTAATGTTTCAAACCTGTGTTTGTGCATGCCTGCGAGGGGTTGGCAGCCTTGAAACATATTACATATTCCCTTTCCCCCCATTTCATAGTCTCGCCAAACATGCACACAAATATTTCAAACCATTTCTTAAGATGTGTTTTTCCATCAAAGATGTGTTCAGCGATCCCTGCTGGGATGAACTGGCGGTATTCTCACAACATTGAGGAGAGTCTTTTAAATCTGTTTATCCATGCAACTTGATGTCTTTGTCTCTCCTCTCTGCCTTATTTCAGGTTAATCCTCCACTCTAATCTGGGCTCCCTTCAGTTCATGTTCATATCAACATGTCAAGAGGAGCCACAACTCATTTGCTGTTCAAGAGCATCTGTTCTGTTTTATTAATGGGATGAATGTGACCCTGGTGTTAAGTTGAATTGGTTGTCAGTTTTAAAAGTTGTTATATATATATTTTTTAATCATTAACAGTTGTGTTTTCCTCATGGGTTTGGTACGATCGTTTTGCATCAAGTTCTTGTCAACATGTTCATTTTTTCCATCCATCATGAATTGAAAGTGCTCCAGTCCCATGTGGTTTAGTTTGGGACAACGTATCTGTTAAGCATATAATCTTTGACCTGAGCTGACCAGACTGTGCTCACTGTGCTTGTTTTTTGTTTTTTTTTCATTGTTTTCAGTGTCATAATAACAATGATGACAATGTTATGTTTTTCTTGATTGGTTGTGGAGATTTTTTTTGTCCAGAAAGAGGAACAATAAAGAGTATAGTGTTATTCGTTTAGCTCATGTGAGTTATTTCCTGTCTTTCGGTCCTGTGTAGGTCAGTTCGCACTTCCAGGGCTTCCACCCACACTGTGTTTGAGCAAACAGTTCATATGTACCCCCAGAAATTCATTTTTATTTTAAAGACGTGAAATGAAAATCATCTTTTTACCTCGGGAGCTCATTAACCCTAGTTATGTTGTACACCATTCAACGAGTTATTAAAGAAAAAGAAAAAAAATCGCTTTTTTTTTTTACGTACATCAAAATCGAATCACCTTAACTGCCTCTAATTGTCGTCTTACGTTGTTTGAGCTAATTTGTAGAGAAACCTGACTTGAGTGTTTCCCGAGAAGGAACATTAACTAAATCTTACAGTACCTAAAACCCCACAGATAAGGTGATTATAGGGTCCTAGTAAGCTTTTTTATATCATGAACGCCTAACAAAACGAGATTCTTCGTGCATGTTAACGCACAGCTGCTCCGTGTTGTTCTGCCGGGCTGCCATAGCACAGCGGTACCACCAGGTGGTGCTGTTGCACTAATGAGTCAAAAGCCGCAGCAGAGGAGCTGAGCGTAACTGCAGCTGTACGGCGCCGCAGTCGGCAGACCGTGAAAATATGACCAAAGGTAAATCTTTAATGAGATTCTCCGTGTACTTTGAATTAACATGACTTAACTTTAATCGCCACTTACGTAGGCCCTGATACCATCCTTTTATTGAGTGTTTTCTTTCAGGCTGCTTAAAGACTGGGAATTTCCTCATTGTAAATCGGTGGCTCTCGAAGTGGGGTTCTGGGAATTCTTTGAGACACACACAAGGATATGTAATTTAGGTAATGTTTGAAAAAAGAGGCCATGTTTTTTTAAAAAAAAGTAAAAATGCCAAGTACTTGAGGAGGACATTTGCAAAAGCCTGCATTTTTAAAATGAATGCCTGCTGGGTTTGACCTGTAACACTCCTTTTGTTGTACATGTCGGAAAAGGGGTGGGAAATAGTAAATATTCATGAGATAAAATTTCCTGCACCTCATTAATTCTGGTTGCTGTCAGTCACCCAGTCACTGATGGCTCCATAAGTCAGTGAGTCTACATGACAGGCCTTTTTATAATTTATTTTGTTCAAGGCACCGGCTTGGCTAAACATTGGTAAACATCGGGACACAAAGAGCCATGGACATCTATAGCTCTGACAACGACTCCAAGAGGATAAATTCTTAGTCTCATCACCTGCCGGTCAGACTAGCTTCATCTAGCCACAAAGGCACGAACTGAGGAAGCCTCTTGGATGAGGAGCGAAACGTCTCCACGGATATATACCAAGTCAAGCTGCACTTGATTCAACTCCTTTGGATTCTTTGATATGTAAAAACATTGTGCAGGGTTGGAGGAGAGAGGGACGGCCATAGTCCAGCACAGTTTTCTTAAAGGTGCTGATTGTCGGCTTGTGCGTGTTCCCCAAACAAACTTCTCCAACTAGCACCCAGTCTAGCTCTAGGCGGTGGGTAAAGGGGGCATCGTAAGGGCCGTTGACTTGTTCTTGTACCTTGTGCACTCTAATTAGGTCTCTGCCTAGCAACAGGAGAATCTCAGCAGCAGGGTCAAGCTCTGGGATGTGCTCTGCTACCTTGAAAAGATGTGGGTGATGTAGGTGGGATTGTGACTTTCATTGAGGGACCCAACCACAAAGTCTTCAGCCTTTTGGCCGGACCCCAGCAAACATGCCTCTTTGGGGCCCATGTGGGGCCACTGTGGGCAGGAACAGAGGGCCCACTGTGGGCCCTGTTACCAGCATGAAATGCAGGGCACGTGTGGGCCCAACACTAAAGGCCCCTGGTGGGGCCCCAGTGGGCAGCCCACACTCAGCCCAGGGTGTGGGCTGAATGTGAGCTGCCCACACTAAGCAGAGTGAGCCCTCAGTGGGACCCATTGTGGGCCTGCAGCATGCCCATAGTATGCCCACACTTTGGGCTGGGAGCAGTGGTCCCACACGGGCCCATAGTGCCCCATGTGTACCCAAATCCAACTTCTTGGAGTATTTAAAGTATTGAGGATTGGCACCACCTCATGACCAAGCCCAAACTGAACCAGGGCTATAGGCTATATTTACTTGTGTACTGCTAGAGTGATGGAGTGTGTCAAGTTTATTACTGCACACATGCACAAAATATCAGACTATATGAGACTACAGTAAGCTGCTGTGTGTGTATGTTCGCTAAATTTCTGATGGTTCAAAATTATTAAAATTGTAGTTATTGAGTAATAGTTAATCTGTAATTAAGCTGGTTAAAAAAACAGCATGAACTGCTCTATGGGAACTGTGACGTTACTTTATTAGAATGTGAGAAGAGTACCTTTATTTTGAAGTTTATTTGCTCCCTCTAGCCTTCCTCACGCGACTTTACTTCAAGAAATAGTTTGCTGCCTGGTAGTCATGGTAGCAGTACAGTCCAGCTTTCCATGCGGAGTATCATATTGTAGCGAATTCGGGGGACAGTCCGAGATACCGTCGCCACAGCCGGGACGCGAACCCGTATCTACTGCACCGCAAGCGACAACGTTAACCAGTCGACCCTTTAGTCAAGGACCAACGTGTCTACTTATCCATGCACGTTACAAAATGTTTGCCCAGCTCCTGTGTTTATTGCTTCTATCTACGTTTCTGCCTTGGAAAGCATCGTCTGTAAGTTCAGTTGCGACATTATTTAAGTGATTGATGATGTCCGTCATAAGAACTTCGTTGTATTCATGTTAATATGAAAATAGCTATGTGTAACGTTAGCTTCTCCCATTTTCTGTTAGCTGGTTAGCCAGCCAGGCTTTCGGTTGCTAGTTAGCTGTGTCAGCTCCGTGGTAGAAATGTCACGTTATTCTGTCTGCCCATATTATAGCATACTGATCTATGTTATATGTACATTATTTACAATTAGTTCATAAGTCATTCATAAGTCATGTGTGATTTCGTAATTCCTAGGTTACGTACAGCTATTTACATGCAGTTATGTCGCCTACAATTATTATTTACATGCAGTCATGTGCAGTTATTTACATGTGTTATGTAGTTATGTCATATACATGTGATAACATTTTTATAATTTATGCAATGTTTATTGAAACATTCTTTCTCTGTATTGCCACCCTATACAGTTTTACAAAAAAGGTTTGAATTCTCAAAGTTCTTCAGTAAAGTTCCTCAACTTGGGACTCTGTATTTCTTTGGGATTCTTCATGTTGGCTATCTGTCAGCCTGTTTATACATGGACACAAACACGTAGGACAGAATAGGAACATTTAAGGGACAAAAAATTAACAAAAAAACTAGTGTTCTTTCGCTTAACTATAATATGAAACAGCTGCGACAAACCAAAAAGTTGAGACGGTACTTGTCTTGTTGGATGGGCAGTTTTAGTTAAGTATGGGATGGACCGGTTATACCTTGGACAGCTTCTTTACATTTTACTGTAATTTTTGCAGAGGTCTGACTATATGCAGCATTGGGCATGGGCGGTAAATAAAAAGTTTGAGTACCGCTTACCCTAAAGCAGTTGTAATCTTAAAACGTTTTAACTGTACTGTCAACAGGGAACTGCTGTGGACCCTGCATGGGCTAACCCACAGAGGGCCCATGTGGGCTTACTGTGGGCAAGACCACAGTTGGGCTTGCTCACAGTAAGACATAGGTGCCTCAAAGGGCAAAACTGCTGTGGGCCCCGCATGGGCTGACCCAAAGGGGGCCCATGTGGGCTTACTGTGGGCAAGACCACAGTTGGGCTTGCTCACAGTAAGACATAGATGCCTCAAAGGGCAAAACTGCTGTGGGCCCCACATGGGCTGACCCACAGGGGGCCCATGTGGGCTTAGTGTGGGCACGACCACAGTGGATTGCCCACAGAAAACCCTCATGGGGGCCTCAAAGGGCAAAACTGCTGCGGGCCCTGCATGGGCTGACCCACATGGGGCCCATATGGGCTTACTGTGGGCAAGAGCACAGTTGGGCTTGCCCACAATAAGCCCACATAGGGGCCTCAAAGGGCAAAACTACTGTGGGCCCCGCATAGGCTAACCACATAGGACCCATGTGGGATTAGTGCGGGTTTGCCCCTGCCCACATTGCCCCACAGTAAACCCACACCTACCCACAGTGGGCCCGCACGGGCATGTTTGCTGGGACATTTCCATTGTGCCGGAACACGTTTTCAGAGAGCAAGAATATTTATTTATTTGTTACTACTTTATTAATCCCGTGGGGCAATTCTTTCTCTGCATTTAACCCACTCTAGCTGTATAGCAAGGAGCAGTGGGCAGCTGCCGTGCAGCGCCCGGCTGCCCACTCCTATGTTCCACTGTGAATATGGTTCACATTTGATGTTGAACAGCTCAAAAAAATTGGACCTTGCCAGCGACTGGTTACTTTGGTCATCCAGGATGACATAGGCCTTGATTGCTTTGTCCGGTTGACCATTGCGATATACTTTCACAAGGCAAATCTTAGAACAAGACCGGCTGAATTGTCCTGTACCACAAACTTCAGTGCAGTTTGAGTCGACAATGGCTGTGACGTTGTTGTTTTCTTCTCCCTCTGAAGCTCTGAAGGCTTTACATAGCTTGAGGGGGTGTGTTTGTGCTCAAACCTGTTGAGGAAACATTTGTCTTGTGAACCAAAATAGGGTTCCTTGTGCCTTTATTGACAGGGTTTTCAGGTAAGCCATTAGTACTTGGAAGAGCGAAACTGGGGTCATTCCTCTTCCGTGCCTCATAGCATATGAACCTGGTGAAGAATTCAAATGGTGGAAATTGTCCTCCATTTTCTTCTTTGTGCCTCAAACCAGCAGAAATAATTTTTTCTTGAACCGCACAGGGTAGTTTCGCAATTATGGGTTCAATTCTGCGTGCAGTATCCAGGTAGGACAGGGCTGGGAAGTATCCATCCTCCTTGGCACACTGTAGTTCCATTAGCAAGTCTGCTAGTTCCCGGAGCGTCGCATGGTGTTTCCCTGAAACTCTTGAGAAATTCTCAAGCTGGTTGAAAAGAGCCTTTTCGATCATTTCAGGTGCTGCATAACATTCCTGGAGACGTTCCCAGGCCTTCTTGAGTGCTGTGACTGGATTTGTTACGTGTGCTGACCGTAAACACCGCTGGATTCCCTACCAAGCCATTTAGTCATCAAGTCCAATTCCTCAGTGGCTGTGAAGACTAACCCTTGAGTGGCGTTAATGTATGATGACCCGCATGCACGATAGTTTTCAGGCTTATCATCAAATTGATATAAACTTGAACTCACCAGGTCACGCTGCGCTAAGTACTGTGCTAGGTGTTCAGTTGTGGGTGCACCGTGTTTAGCTGTTGGCATATGGAAGGGCTGTGCAGACTCGTTCAAGTCAGTGTGCACATTTTTGAATTCCTCCGGCGGTCACTTTCTCCATATGGAGCCTGATTTTCCACTTTGTTTGCTGATGGCACATACACATCATCAAAACCCTCTTTGGCTAATGTAGCGTGGCTAGTGTTATTAGCAAGTAATGGCTCATTTGAAGAAAACAGAGGGTCGCCATCTTGTGGCGAAAGGATTGTTAGGGCTGGCTTGAAAAGTGTCATTTGCAGGGGGCTGAAATGTTGAAGGACTAGCATTAATGACGGCTTGCGCTGGGGAATCAGCAGGTGGATGGCTTTTTTGTACTTGTGGGTCAAAATGAGACTGGATGTATTCACTTGTTCGCTCCATTTTGTCTTCCTCTGATGGGCCTGCTTCATCCAAAACAACACAATTTTCCATTGCATCTGCCCCCCCCCCACCACACACACACACACACACACACACACACACACAGAGCCACTTAGGCTTATTCAGCTTCTTTGCCGGCTTTTTCTTTCTGTAACTTAGCCTCCTTAGTAGCTCTCTCTATTTTAGCATTAGCGTCTTGGTCTGCAAGTGCAAGGCGTACTTCGCGCTAAAGTGTACGCCGTTTTAGCGCAAGCGCGTGTTAATGAGCTAATTGTCGACGCATATGACTTTGAACTTCTTCCGCTCGCCACTGAAATCTTGTCGCTTACCACTATGTACAACACCAACTTTTCTTATCAAAATAAAGGTCTTGTCAAAATAAAAGTCCACCCATCTTTATGCCTTAAAGGCAGCATAGTTACGGTGCCAGGAACAGGACACACAACTATATTGGTTTTAAGGTTGGACGTGTTTTACACGTGTTTTATACATCATTTCAAACATGGCTTCTTTTAAACATCGTTTGGTTTTTTTTCCATCCATGACAAATTGAACGATATCATGCACTCCTTTTTTCAAGCGCCGTTTCACACCCACAGATATACGCGCACATTTCCACTAAGAGCTACTCTGTGCAACTGTACGTATACTGGTGGCTACTGGGAGCTGCCCATTGCAATGCAATTTTACAATGTGTGTAACAGCAGACTAAGCAAGCAGCTGTCCAGTTGAGGTGCCGTAGAACAAGGGATTAAACCCGGGTGTATGGGGGGGTTCATTCAACATTTTCCTGGGGCTTCAGCACCAGCCAGGTTGCATACCATGTTGTAACCATGGCGATGAGCTATTTAGGCTGTGATTGACAGCTGGGAGGGCTGTGTGTTCAACGGTCTGCGGCGGGCTGGTAGCCATTTCTCAAGTGTGTGTGTGTGTGTGTGTGTGTGTGTGTGTGTGTGTGTGTGTGTGTGTGTGTGTGCATGCATCTACATGTGAGTGAGTTCAGATTTTGTGAGAACATGTATGATAAGCCTTCATCAGTCACACAGAGAGCGAGAGAGAGAGATTTTGATTTTAAAAAGTAACATTTATTTAAAAAAAATACAACTATATTCAAAATAAAAATAAATAAATCATCAATTCTCCAGAAAAAAACAAACAAGCCGGTTGTCTTTTACCAAGCACAACACATCCCCATGAGCCCAGATAACAATGAATTGCTCGATATCTTTCATTTCTCTGTAGTAATTAAAATCAATCATCGAACCCAGCCACTGAGGATGCACAAGCCAGTGCATCCTTAGTGCCAGTCCCAAGCCCGGACAAATGGGGAGGGTTGCGTCAGGAAGGGCATCCGGTGTAAAATCTTTGCCAAATCAAATATGCGGATCATAAATAGACTTACATACCGGATCGGTCGAGGCCCGGGTTATCAACGACCGCCACCGGTACTGTTAACCAGCAGGGTGTCGGTGGAAACTATGCTACTGTTGGGCGAAGGAGAAGGAGAGGGGGAAAGCATGTCCAGAGGCAGTTAGAGAGGAGGAAGGGTAGGCATGTGGAGGTGAGAGTTGGAACTTTGAATGTTGGCACTATGACTTGTAAAGGGAGAGAGCTGGCTGACATGATGGAAAGAAGAAAGGTAGGCATACTGTGTGTGCAAGAGACCAGGTGGAAGGGGAGTAAGGCCAGGAGTATCGGAGGTGGCTTCAAACTCTTCTACCATGGTGTGAATGGGAGGAGTAATGGGGTAGGGGTAATTCTGAAGGAAGAGTATGTCAAGAGCGTGTTGGAGGTGAAGAGAGTGTCAGACAGAGTGATGAGTATGAAGCTGGAAATTGAAGGTTTATTGCTGAATGTTATCAGCGCATATGCCCCGCAAGTTGGGTGTGAGATGGATGAAAAAGAAGAATTCTGGAGTGAATTGGACGACATGGTGGAGAGGGTACCCAAGGAGGAGAGAGTGGTGATTGGAGCGGACTTCAATGGACATGTTGGTGAAGGGAACAGAGGTGATGAGGAGGTGATGGGAAGGTATTGAGTCAAGAAGAGAAATGTGGAAGGACAGATGGTGGTGGATTTTGCGAAAAGGATGGAAATGGCTGTGGTGAATACATATTTCAAGAAGAGGGAGGAACACAGGGTGACGTACAAGAGTGGAGGAAAGTGCACACAGGTGGACTATATCTTATGTAGAAGGCGCCATCTAAAAGGGATTGGAGACTGCAAGGTGGTGACAGGGGAGAACGTAGCTAGGCAGCATCGGATGGTGGTCTGTAGGATGACTTTGGAGACCAAGAAGAGGAAGCGAGTGAAGACACAGCCGAAGATCAAATGGTGGAAGTTGAAGAAGGAAGACTGTTGTGTGGAGTTCAGGCAGGAGTTAAGACAGGCACTGGGTGGTAGTGAAGAGTTGCCAGATGGCTGGACAACCACTGCAGAAATAGTGAGGGAGACAGCTAGGAAGGTACTTGGTGTGTCATCAGGACAGAGGAAGGAAGACAAGGAGACTTGGTGGTGGAATGAGGAAGTACAGCAAATTATACAGAGGAAAAGGTTGGCAAAGAAGAAGTGGGATAGTAAGAGAGATGAAGAAAGTAGACAGGAGTACAAGGAGATGCAGCGTAAAGCAAAGAGAGAGGTGGCAAAGGCAAAGGAAAAGGCGTATGGTGAGTTGTATGACAGGTTAGACACTAAGGAAGGAGAAAAGGACTTGTACCGATTGGCTAGACAGAGGGACCAAGCTGCAAAGGATGTGCAGCAAGTTAGGGCGATCAAGGATAGAGATGGAAATGTGCTGACAAGCGAGGAGAGTGTGCTAAGAAGGTGGAAGGAGTACTTTGAGGGGCTGATGAATGAAGAAAATGAGAGAGAGAGAAGGTTGGATGATGTAGGGATAGTGAATCAGGAAGTTCAGTGGATTAACAAGGAGGAAGTGAGGGCAGCTATGAAGAGGATGAAGAGTGGAAAGGCAGTTGGTCCTGATGACATACCTGTGGAGGCATGGGGATGTTTAGGAGAGATGGCAGTGGAGTTTTTAACTAGATTGTTTAACACAATCCTGGAAAGTGAGAGGATGCCTGGGGAGTGGAGAAGAAGCATACTGGTACCGATTTTCAAGAACAAGGGCGATGTGCAGAACTGTAACAACTACAGAGGTATAAAGTTGATCAGCCACAGCATGAAGATTTGGGAAAGAGTAATAGAAGCTAGGTTAAGAGGAGAGGTGACGATCAGCGAGCAGCAGTATGGTTTCATGCCACGAAAGAGCACCACAGATGCGATGTTTGCTTTGAGAATGTTGTTTGAGAAGTATAGAGAAGGCCAGAAAGAGTTGCATTGTGTCTTTGTAGATTTAGAGAAAGCTTATGACAGAGTGCCGAGAGAGGAGGTGTGGTATTGTATGAGGAAGTCAGGAGTTGCAGAGAAGTATGTAGGAGTGATGCAGGATACTTATGAGGGAAGTGTGACAATGGTGAGGTGTGCGGTTGGAATGACAGATGGGTTCAAGGTGGAGGTTGGATTACATCAAGGATCGGCTCTGAGCCCTTTCTTGTTTGCAATGGTGATGGACAGGTTGACGGACAAGATCAGGCAGGAGTCTCCATGGACGATGATGTTCGCGGATGACATTGTGATCTGTAGCGAGAGTAGGGTGCAGGTTGAGGAGAGCCTGGAGAGGTGGAGGTATGCACTGGAGAGAAGAGGAATGAAAGTCAGTAGGAGCAAGACGGAATACCTATGCGTGAATGAGAGAGAGGACAGTGGAACGGTCAGGATGCAAAGAGTGGAGGTGACAAAGGCATTTGAGTTTAAATACTTGGGGTCAACTGTCCAAAGTAACGGGGAGTGCAGTAGAGAGGTGAAAAAGAGAGTGCAGGCAGGGTGGAGTGGGTGGAGAAGAGTGTCAGGAGTGATTTGCGACAGAAGGGTACCAGCAAGAATTAAAGGGAAAGTTTACAAGATGGTTGTGAGACCAGCTATGTTATATGGTTTGGAGACAATGACACTGACGAAAAGACAGGAGGCGGAGCTGGAGGTGGCAGAGTTGAAGATGCTAAGATTTTCACTGGGAGTAACGAAGAAGGACAGGATTAGGAATGATTATATTAGAGGGACCGCTCAGGTTGGACGGTTTGGAGACAAAGCAAGAGAGGAAAGATTGAGATGGTTTGGACATGTGTGGAGGAGAGATGCTGAATATATTGGGAGAAGGATGCTGAATATGGAGCTGCCAGGGAAGAGGAGAAGAGGAAGGCCAAAGAGGAGGTTTATGGATGTGGTGAGGGAAGACATGCAGGTGGCTGATGTGACAGAGGAAGACGCAGAAGACAGGAAGAAATGGAAACGGATGATCCGCTGTGGCGACCCCTAACGGGAGCAGCCGAAAGTAGTAGTAGTAGTGGTAGTAATAATTAAAATCAATCATCACCCTGGCTTTCACCATTCTAGTAAACAGCAATTTTACATCAATGTCTACTGAGTTGTCGATCTTCCTCTTTCTGCTTACATAAATGGCAATTTTTGCTTGTCCCAAGATAAAGTTCATTAGTTGACATTTTTCTTTTACAGTTTGTTTATATTTAAACCCCAGGATGAACATGTGCTTGGGGAAAACCTCCCCTACCTTACTGAATAAACTCTCCAACAACATGAACCGTGGTACCAGGCGCACACACTCCAGGTAACAGAGGAAAACAGTTTCTTTGTAGGAACAAAAAAGACATTTATCACTCACACCTTGAGTAATAACGGAAAGAAAAGCATTAACTGCTACTATCCATCCATCCATTACCCAAACCGCCTATCCCAATTAGGGTTGCGGGGCAGTGGCGCCCCCAAGGGGTGGCCAGGGGTTGCCACGGCCACCCTGATACTATCCCTGGCCCCCCCGCTGGCCCCCCCAGCCACGAGTCGCATATGCAGAATATGCTTCTGATTATGCATGATATGCTTCTATCTGATATTTTACATTAGGTGCTGTTCATTTAAATCAATAATGTATATTTTTCTTAACTCTCATATTGACATTTTTCAACTAGCCTATACAGTATACTACAACAGCATCATAGAATTCCCGAAATTCGGCTTTTGGTTTTGGTGTGCCAACCCAAGATTTTCAGTGGCCCCATTTGGCCACCCCTATGAAAAATTTCTGGGGGCGCCACTGTCGCGGGGATGCTGGAGAGCCTATCCTAGCAGTCATTCGGCGGCAGGCGGGGAGACACCCTGGACAGGCCACCAGGCCATCACAGAGCTAACTGCTACTATCCCATGTGCAATTCTCCACTGTAAGTCAGCAACCTTCTTTGTTAATGGTGGTTTGTATAAACCCCTCCAAGCAGGTTTGCCATTATCTCCCAAGCCCAGATGATTTCGCCAAGCTGTGTCAACACGATTGTGTAGTTTACCCTTGTTTAGACACTTAACCTTCATTCCATATAGTAATTTGTCTTTTACGTCTTCCAAATCTAGGAAAATGCGTTTTTTCTCATCTAAAAAAGAACCTGAACAGTCATCAAAACTGTGGCGAATACTTACACAAGGAAAAGGATCATCTGTTCAGGTTCTTTTTTTAGATGTTCCTGATCCCGATTCCTGATCCTGGTCTGTATTAGGCACGATCAAACCATTGCTGTATTCATGTAACAGGAGGGATTCATGTCCCGTCAGACAGCGTTTCCAGTGTTCAAGCAGCTTGTTGATGATCCTCACAGAACACACTCCCAGACCAGCCGCTAGAGCATCTGCATTGTGCAAGTCAGGTCCAGCAGTGTTCACCCCCGATCCACGGGTTAGAATCCCTGCTCTGCAAAACACTTCAGTGACTGCTGATCCTACCCAGCAGGGGGTGTCCAGGCGTCCTCCATGCACCACAGGCTCCCCCAACAACCAACATAAGGAGTCACTTTGATGGTTGGCCTTTTCCCAACCATCACAGCTTCACTTTTTTTTCCAGTTCACCTTAGCAGACGAAATGTTATTAAAAAGATCTACAATCTCCTTCAAGATATCGATATCTCTCTGTTTGTTAATCATTACCATAACATCATCTGCATATGCTGAAATTTTTACAACTGAAGTACTGCCTGTAAAAAAAAACAAAAAAAAAACACCGGAGAGTTCTTTTCTGAGTGTGTGAAGAAAAGGCTTGATGGAAAGGGAATACAGCATCCCAGAAAGAGTGCATCCTCGACGTACACCCCTCTGTACAATAAAAGGTGCAGCCAAACCACCATTAATTTTTAGTATACTCACAATATCATGGTACAGTACCTGGATCTTGGCTATGAAACCTGGGCTGAACCCAAAACCATTTAGTGTCTGCCACAGATATTTGTGTTCAACCCGGTCAAAAGCCTTTCCCTGGTCTATGGAAATGAGACCAGCATCTATACCCAATGAGCCAGAGATTTCCAAAACATGCCCAATTAGAATGATACCTATTAACCTGCCGGGCACACATTAAATCTGGTCAACATGAATGGCCTTACTCATCACCTCTCTAAGTCTAGAGGCTAAAACTTTAGAGATGATTTTATAGTCCCCACACAGCAGAAATACAGGTCTCCAGTTCCTCAAATCTTGTAGAACTCCCTTTTCCGGCAGCAAAGTGATATTTGCCTTTCTACAGCTCAGCGGTAGTTGTCCTTTGCACAAACTGTCCTGAAGCACCTCCAGCAGATCTTTACCAATCACATACCAAAAAGACTTATAAAACTCAACAAGCATTCCATCAATGATAGGTGCTTTTCTATTTCCCTGACTCATGAGAGCAGTATACAGTTCATTCAGAGACAGTTCTGCATCCAATACCGCATTAGTATCAGCATCCACCTGAGGTAGCCCAGCATAAAAAGATCTAGCCAACTCTGAATCCTCCACATATTCACTTTTAAAGAGCTCATTGTAGAAGGAGGTGGCATATCTGCGGATCTCAGGTGTTCCCATTATCGTGGTTCCATCTTCGGAACGTAACGAATAAATGATCTTCTTCTGACCATTTTTTTCGCTCTAAACCAAAAAAAAAGCAACTGTGTTGGGGCATCCATTTGAGACACATTCATGAAACATGAGCAGACCAGAGCTCCCTGTGCCTTAGTGCCCAACAGGTTGGCTAAGGCAGCCTTTTTGGCTTTAAGGGCTTCAATATGCCCTTGATTTCCAGTAGAATCCACTAAACTCTGTAATTCTACTACTTCAATCTCCAGTTCTTTAAGAGATCTGATAATGTGCTTGGTGACATTGCGAGTATACTGCTGACATAATTGTTTTATTTTGCTCTTTTCTATAGCCCACCATTGCTGTACTGAAGAAAAAGTAGATTTGCTTTTTTATATGTAAATCCCATAGAAATTCAAAAGCCTCTTTGAAAAATGTATCATGTAAAAGGCCAGTATTAAAATTCCAACATGCGCTCTGTACCTTAACATTTTGAATGAAAACGGAGCACTGGACAAGACAATGGTCAGAAAAACCAACAGGAATTATTTAACATGTTTTAAAGATACCAAAGTAATATTAAAAAAAGAAGATCAAAACCGGCAAAAGATAATAAATTGTCCTTGGAGTGACTCCAGGTGTACTGTCTGTCATTCCTGTTAAAACCTCTCCAAATACCTTTTAGGCCATGGGTTTCAATCAACTGCTTAAGTTTGGCAGATGAAGCGGGATGAGGCTCGAGATGATTCCTGTCTAGTTTGGCATTTTCTGTACAATTAAAATCCCCCCCCCCCAGAAAAAAACCCCATCAGTACAATTGTGAATTACATCACATAAGATGTTCAAACAGTTTCATTCTCTCAATGCCGAAAACTGGAGCATAAACATTCATAAAAATAATTTTTATACCTTCATATTGTACTGTGGCTTTTAAAATATGACCACACATTATTTCTTCAACCTCAAACGAAGAGGGACTAAAACTCTCTGAGAAAAGCCCACCAACACCACCACTGCTAGCTAATTTATGGCTTAGAATTGCCTCCCCAGGCCGAATTCTTCCGTCACTTTCTTTCACTGTGAGTTTCTTGTATAAAAACCACAACTAACCTTTTCATTTCCACTCCTTGCCCCATTTATATTTAAAGACCCTATTTTCAAATCGGCCATGAAAAGGAAAGAAGTTGTCTCTACAACAACAAGAAAAAAAACAAAAACAAAACATACCAACAATATGCGGAGAATCAATTTTGTCTTAATCATCATCAGTTAGTTGTGCTCCAACTTTTGTCGTAATTTTCTTGAGCTGGTAAATCTCTTGGTCACTAAAAGCCCCCTCTTCCTTCCTCAGCCGTGCTACAGACCTGACAAAAGATCTTATATCAGGAAAAAACTTTTCAGTTTTAACTGCCCTTTGCCCTTTCAGTTAATTTTTTTTTCTCAACGGGATAAAAAATGGTTTCATCCTCTTGTGATGTCGTCCACTCACATTCCTCTTCAGAAGACTCACCCAACACTTTCTTAGCCTTGGCACCACCCTGTTCTTTGTCATACATTTTCCTTTTCTAACATTTAATTTTTAGACCTCCGTAGACATGTTTTCATCTATCAGTTCATCACTGACCACACTTTCCAAACTTTGACTCCAGCTTTTTTTTTTTTTATTTATATTTTTTATCTTTGTTACATTTCTTTTCCTCTGTCTGCTTTTGTTTTTCTGATTTCTCTGGTCTGGGCATTATCGACTTAATTTCTACTCTAAACTTGATCCTGTTCCTTCATCATAAGCAACCCGCTCCCCTCAGTTGAATCTATATGTACTAACCGGACTGTAAAGCCAGCAAAGAAGATCATCTCCGACCCCTCACATCCTGCTCATCACCTCTTCCAGCTCCTTCCCTCAGGGAGGCGCTACAGGTCACTGTCTACTAAGACTTGGCGCTTCACGAAGTTTTTTTCCCCTAGCCATCAGGACTCTGAATTCCTTCCTATAGTTCCATCTCACACACCATTGGCATAAATACCACCATTCATCTAATTGTTATGCGTGATATGTTTATTTCTGTTATTGTGTAACTGTATTGTTCGTGATAATATGTGCAGTGTCTGTTGTTGTCCATATATGTATTGTGCTGCAGAGTTTAATGCAGAGGAGGTTTCTATAAGACAACAGGTGAAGCAGTGCTTCACCAACAAACATAACATACATATCACATAAAACATCTTTTTTAGATGCCAACATTTCATTATTCCTCTGTGAACCAAACAAAAAAAGTGCCACTGTTAAAAAAAACTGTCGTGGATATTGTGCAACACAGCGCCCACTTTCAGGTGACACCGAGGAGAGTGCTTCCTCACTAACCCAATGTAAATGAATGTAAGTTGACGTAGTACCTTACACGTTGTTGATTGGGCAGTTATGGTTTATGACGCGTTTTAATGCCCACCCAGTGAATCAGTGCTTCACCCAGTCTTTCCTTGACCTGAAAATGACTGACACCCGTCTAACCAATCAGAGAACACCAGTTCAGCCTTTCTGATATTGACTTGTTCTCCAGTCTTCATCATACCTTTTGGTATTCGAAGCGCACTGAAAGATAAGAAAGGTAAGAAAAAGAGATTAGCTTAAGATAAATTAGTGATTACTGTAGTAGTTTTTGGTGGTTCTTGTATATATATTGTAAATATTATAATAATTAATCTGTTTAGATCTTTATTGTTCATCTTTATATTTGCATTTTTGATCTCGACCTCGTGTAGTAGCCCTGTACTGTAGGCTAACGTTAGTTACTCTAACTAGCTTAGCTAGCTAGCTACTATGTTAGCTAGCTCCTGTCCTGTTTTTTGCAGTTTTTGCAAACAGATATGATGGATGCAAACATCGTGGACCGGATCCTACGGGAATCTTTTGACACTTTCTCCTATGAGGAAAAACTAGGAGTAAAGGCATAGGGGAGACTACCCCCCCCCCATCAAGCTGGTGCAGAGAGTGGGCTCGGGAAGTCGGAGTTTTAAGTGTTCTAGGTATGACGAGGTGGAGTGGCTAACGGGGAGTGCGCTAACAAACCACTCGTATTGCTGGCCTTGCGTGATGTTTAAGTGTGCTGCTGCAGGAGATGGATGTTCTTCAAAGTTTGCAAGAGATGGATTTGAGGATCTACGAAATTTTGACAGCTCTGTTAAGCTTCATGAAAAATCAAAGGAGCATGTCAGTGCAGCCGTGCAATTAAGTCTGTTGGGAAATTTGAGGACTGATACGCTGATTGATGAAGGCAAGCGTCTCCAGTTGGCAAAGCATAACAACACGGTCCAGAAAAACCGTGACATTGTGAAAAGGTTGATTGATTCGGCGTCATTACTGGGTCTTCAGGAGCAGGCATTTAGGGGGCACGACGAGAGTGAAAAGTAATAAATAATAAAGGAAACTACAGAGAGATGGTAGAAGTGTTTTCCCGCTATGATGACGTTCTGGCTGCTCATTTGAAATCGTCCACTGTGTTTTCTGGGACGTCTAAGATCATACAAAATGATCTGATTGAAGCCATTGCTGCTACCGTTCAGGAGGTGATAAAAAGTGAGATTGCAGCTGCACCTTTTTCTTTTCTTTTCATGGCAGATAGACGAGACGACCGATATATCATGCAAAGCCCAGCTGTCCATAATTGTCGGCTATGTCGATCCCCTGTCATGCCCAGCTCTCTCATGTCCAGCCAGTTCTGCCTTTCTCTGTCAAACCAGGCTCTCTCAAGTCCAGGAAAGCAAGCCCATTGGTAAGTATTATTGTTTCAATTTCATTTTATTATGCTTCAAATATTCAAACTTGGATATTTGTTCTCTTGAACTAATCTATGTGTTTTATGTCTTCGTTTCCAGCACAGAATCACCAGAAAACCAGCATACCCGTTCCTCTGCCCTGCTCCCTCTCAGATAATTCACTGCTGTCATAAGTCCAAGTAAGTCCTTGTCTATTAACCTGACATGTCTGTATTTGTTTGTATTTTTAATTATTGCCTCAAAAGAAATGCCTATTTGGACAAGAGATTGTTATATTAGTCACATGTCTTGAATAAAAGGCCATGAACATATGCTGGGTTTATGTTTTTCAAGCTACACTTCTGTTTGCAGTCCAGTCCAGTCCAGCTCAGCCCTCCTCTCTCATGTGAAGCACAGTCCAGACCAGCTCAGTCCCCTCCCATTGCTCTCAGCATTATCCTAGCAGAGAACCAACAGCTCTTACCACTGGTAAATATTGCAGCGAATTCGGGGGGCAATCACAGGAGCCACTGCAGCTGGGACGCGAACCCGTATCTCCCGCACTGCGGGAGGCATCGCTAACCGCTCGACCAAAGGGTTCGACCATGCACGTTACAATATTATTGTTTCAAATTAATTTTATTATGCCAAAAAAAAAAGAAGTGACCAAGGCACTCTTGAGGAAGAAAAAATTAAAAAGCCTTTATGTGCTAATACATGACTCAAGTGAAAATGTAAAAAACACACCAATGTGTTGTAGCAGCACTGGCCTTCATCAGGGTGACTTAATTTTATTATGATTCTAATCTATCTAAGGTGAACAGTTGTTTACTTGAACTAATCTATATGTTTTATGTTTGTATTTGCAGCACAGAAGCACCGGAAGACCAGCAGACCCTTCCTTCTGCCCTCCTCCCTGACAGATAATCCACTATTGTCATAAATCCAAGTAACTCCTAACCTGAAATGTCTGTTTGATTGTTTTCTAAATTATTGCATCAAATGGAAATGCCTACATCAAAGGACAGAGATTGTTATGTCATTGACATAATATGCTGGGATTTATCTGCTTAATGATTTGTTGTTTTTACACATACAGTGAGGATGTTTTAAAAATATAATGGGGGGGGGGGTTGGTTGGGTGGTTGCTCCGCCAAAAAAATTTGGTCAGCAGCTGCCACTGGTTTAATGTGTACCAAAAACAAACTCCACAGGCCTTGGTCGTGTGGCTAATAATCTAATCTAATCTGATCTAATCTGATCTGATCTGATCTGATCTGATCTGATTAGATCTAATCTAATCTAATCTAATCTGATCTAATCTGATCTGATCTGATCTGATCTGATCTATCCTGCTTGTCTGCCTTGGTCTCCTCTGCTTTCTCTGCAGACTGCTGTACACCGTTCAAGTCAGTCTCGGCTGCAGGCTGCGGTGCTTCTCGAGCTGGCCTGCTCTCCGGCCTCAGGGCAAGACCGAACCAAATGTCCTTCTGCACCGCAACTGAAGCATTTCATCGTTTCAGAAGTTGCAACACGTTGTAACTAAAACCGTCAACTTTGAAAGTGAAAGTCAAGTTCAAATCAATCGTGCTATCTTTGAGCACCATTAAGACCTGTCTTCTGTGACACACGCGTTTTAGCTTTGGCGACTTAGACCCCAGCGGAACAAATTTAATGGAAGACACCAGCTGCCCGAAACATGACAGCTCCATGGCCAACACTTCTACTTTGCTAGGTTCACCAACGGGAGAACAGCGGTGAAAGAATCGCGAATCACTACGCCATTTTTGACGACTTTGGCCACACCGTCTAGGAAAATGACAATAGCTTTGTTCATGCGAGAAGCAAACTTTACACTTTCAAAACCGACAACCTCTCCAACAGCATAGCTGGCGTGCTGAACAGCCGACACTCGGTAATATTTTAACCGCATGTCGGGTGTTTCAGCTTCTCCAGCTCTGAACAACTACTGACAACGGGCATAGTGCCTGGCTGCCAACCGCACTACCAAACTAATTCCAAACCTTTACCACCACAACTAATAACAAACTAAACACGAAAATAAACACAGAACAGATAGAAGAAAAGAAAGCATAGAATTTTCACTCACACCGAAGCAAAAAAAACGCTGTCACTCCGTTCACTCACCCGCACTTCCGCTCGAGAGACTTTTTTGACTTAATTTTTTTTAATACATTGTCTCACATTTACAGCAGCTTTGAAACAAAGACTCACAGAAATAACATTATCTGAAAAAGTCACTAAAAATTAATTCATCATTCATCACTGAACAAATGACATCATTATAACACCAGAGAGAGAGAGAGAGAGAGAGGGAGAGAGGGGGAGAGACAGAGAGAGAATAGCAGAGATTAAGATGGAAATGAAGAGAGCGGTTACGTAACAGTGTTGATTTAGAAACATAAAATGACTGCTGTTATTGAACAGAGCCCACTGGTTTCCAATTGGCACATTATCTGTGATGTAACACCTTCCTTCCCACTCACAGAGGGCAACTGAATCTCCTCTCTCCCTCCCCCCTCTCTGTCTCTGTCTCTCTCTCTTCCTCTCCACTCATCCCCTCATATTTGCACTCCTCTCCTCGCTATCACCTCTATTGCTTCTCTTGCAGTATCGCTGTTCCTCTCCCATTCCCTCTTCTGCATCGTTCAGGTTCACAGTCTTTTTCTATTTCTCTCCCTCTCTCTCTCATTCACAATCTGCCATGTATGCAGTCTCTTCTTTTGGGTGTTTCTATGGTATTCTGGAGTAATCTCCCCCTCCTCCTCCTTCTTCGTCATCATCGTCTTCTTCTTCCTTCTTCTTCCTGTAAACCTGATGGGTTGGGAGTATCCTAAGGCTTGTCTTTTATCTATCCTTACATCATTACATTACAGTCATTTAGCCGACACTTTTATCCAAAGCGACTTACAATAAGTGCATTTAACGTAGGAAATCAGGAGAACTACTAGTCATCAGAGGTCATAAGTGCATCTTCTCTCTAAACAAGTATGCAAGAACAAAACCAGTGCTAAAGTAAAAGCACAAGAAAGAGATTTAAGAGCAAAACCAGTGCTAAAGTAAAAACGCAAGAAAGAGATTTTTTTTAAATGAGTGACTACAATAAGTGCTAAGAACAAGTAACAGGGTAGTAGTACTTGAAGAGGTGAGCTTTTAACCTGTGCTGAAAGATGGGCAGCGACTCTGCTGTCCTGACATCAGTGGGGAGTTCATTCCACCACTGTGGGGCCAGGACAGAAAAGAGCCGTTACCGGATCGATTGACAGTAGGGACCTCAGAGTGATGGGGCAACCAGGCATCCCAAGGCAGCAGAGCGAAGTGGTCGGGCGGGGGTGTAGGACTTGACCATGGCCTGGAGGAAGGAGCTGTTCCTTTCACTGCCCGGTAGGCTAGCACCAGAGTCTTAAACGGGATGTGAGCAGCTACTGAGACCCAGTGTAGGGACATGAGAAGGGGAGTTGTGTGGGAGAACTTAGGGCGGTTGAACACCAGACGAGCTGCAGCTTTCTGAACAAGCTCCAGAGGTCTGATGGCTGATGCTGGGGTGCCAGCAAGGAGGGAGTTGCCATAGTCCAGCCGGGAGATGACCAGAGCCTGGATGAGTACCTGTGACATCTTGTCGGTGAGGAATGGGCGAATCCTCCTGATGCTATAGAGGAGAAATCTGCAGGAGCGAGCAACCGATGCAACGTTTGCAGCAAACGACAGTTGGTCATCCAGGATCACACCCAGATTCCTCGCAGTCCGAGTTGGCATCACCACGGTGTTGTCAATGGTGATGGCAAGATCTCGGTGTGGGCAACCTTTCCCTGGGAGGAACGTCAGCTCTGTCTTGTCCAGATTGAGCTTCAGGTGGTGTGTCGCCATCCACTCCGAGATGCCAGTCGAGCATGCAGCAATGCGTGTCTCTACTTGTGTGTCAGAGTGAGGAAAGGACAAGATCAGCTGGGTGTCACTGGCATAACAATGGTAAGAGAAGTCATGCGAGAGAATAACAGAACCCAGGGATGTCGTGTAAAGGGAGAAAAAGAGAGGACCGAGAACCGAACCTTGTGGAATGCTGGTAGTCAGTCTGCGAAGCTCCGACACAAATCCCCTCCATGTCACCTGGTAGGAGCGATCTGTCAGGTAGGATGCAAACATTGAGAGTGCAGAGCCTGTGACACCCAGCCCCTCGAGGGTAGAGAGGAGGACCTGGTGGTTCACTGTGTCGAACGCAGCTGACAGGTCCAGGAGTATCAGGACAGAGGAGAGAGAGTCTGCTCTCGCGGAGTGCAGCGATTCTGTCACTGCAAGGAGGGCCGTCTCTGTTGAGTGACCCACCTTGAACCCAGACTGGTTGGGGTCCAGGAGGTTGTTCTGGTGGAGGTACAAAGAAAGTTGGTTAAAGACAGCACGTTCGAGAGTTTTGGATAGAAAGAGTAGGAGGGAAACCGGTCTGTAGTTTTTGACGTCAGATGGGTTAACTGATGGTTTCTTGAGAAGGGGGGTGACTCTAGCAGTTTTGAAGGCAGATGGAAAGTGTCCTGCCTGGAGGGAGGTGTTGATGAGTTGGGATAGAAAGGGAAGGAGTAACCTAATTGTTATGCATCGTATGTTTATTTCTGTTACTGTGTAACTGTATTGTTCGTGATTATATGTGGAGTGTCCGTTGTTGTCCATGTATGTATTGTGCTGCAGAGTTTGTGTACCAAAAACAAATTCCACTGGCCTTGGTCATGTGGCTAATAAAACAATCTACTCTAATCTTACTGGTTTCCCTGAGCATGGAGTCAAGAATACGTCTGGAGACTCCAATCATACGCTCCCAGGCTCCTCCCATATGGGAGGAATGAGGAGGGTTAAAGATCCATGAACACCCTTCCTCACCCAAGTACTTCCTGACGTTGGGCTCTTCGGGATCTGTGAGGAGCATATGCAACTCCTTGCAGGCGCCTGTAAAGTTCGTACCACAGTCAGAACGAATCTGCTTCGCAGGGCCTCTCAGTGCAAAGAATCGTCGTAAGGCATTGAGGGAACTTGGTGTATCCATCGATTCGATGAGTTCGATGTGAAGAGGACTGCCCACCTCTTGCTGTTAGCTTGACCGCCACGGGTTCGTCTTGTGGTGACAGCCCAAGGACCGAACACGTCGAGTCCTACGTAGGTGAAGGGTGGCTCTGTGCTCAGACGGTCGGAGGGTAGGTCCGCCATTTTCTGTTCGGCCGTCCTCCCTCGAAGTTTGTTGCAAGCCACGCATTTGCGAAGGATGCTGTTGATGCACCGCTTGGCTCCGACGATCCAGAATCCTGCTGTGCGGATGGACCCTTCCGTGAAGATACGACCCTGATGTTTGACTCTCTCATGGTAATGCCTCACAAGGAGCGTCGCGATGTGGCTGCGAGCTGGGATGACGACTGGGAACTGTTCTCTTGTGTCGATTGCTGCATGCTTGAGCCTTCCCCCTATCCTCAGAAGACCATCTTCATCCACGTAGGGGTCCAGCTTCCTTAGAGGACTGTGTTTGGGAATACTTTTCCCTGCAGCCAAGCAGGTGAACTCTTCTCTGTAGGTCTCTCTTTGCACACAGCTGATGATGAGAGTCTCTGACATCGATAGCTGTTCCGCCGTGCAAGGCTTTGTGGGTCCGGTACAGGTTTTGAGGTTGTCTTCCACAGCAGCTTTTTTGAGCTCCAAGATGCGAATTAGGGATGCGATAACTCGCACAAGAGACTTCCATGAGGAGAACCGCTCAAAGCGATGAGATCCCAGGTTACCTGGAGGGACGGAGAGAGTCGTGGCATGAGAACGCACCTCACTGTCAGAATCCGGGTCGACGAGTTCGTGAGGCTCCTCTTCAGGAGTGTGAACTCCGTCAGGCAGGGACAGGAAAGGGGGTCCTGTGAGCCATGTAGTGTTTGTTAGCTCGGCGGCAGGTACCGATCGGGTAGCATGATCCGCTGGGTTTTGAGCTGTGTGGACGTAGCTCCACTGTTCTGGTTTGGTGAACTTCCTGATTCGCTGCACTCTGTTGCAGACGTACACATAGAACCGCCTGGTCTGGTTGTATATGTACCCTAAGACAACTTTGCTGTCTGTGTAGAACCGCATCGTGTCTACACTGATGTCCAACTCCCTCTCCACCAGCTCCGCCATTTCCACTGCCAGCACAGCGGCACCGAGCTCCAGTCTTGGGATAGTATGAGCGGACGGAGGCGCCAGTTTCGCCTTTCCCAGGACAAAACCGACATGACACTCCCCATCACTGTCGATCCCCTTGAGGTAAGCTACCGCGGCGATAGCCTTCACTGAAGCGTCAGAGAAGACGTGGAGCTCATTCCTTTGCGCGGTAGATAGGGTGGTGGGAGTGTAGGCTCTTGGTATCCTGATGTCTTTCAGGTCTTCTAATGAATATTTACACATCCTCCATTCTACTTCCTTTTCATCTGGTAGAGGGGTGTCCCAGTCGAGAGCTTCATTGAAGGTGAGTTCTCGCAGCAGAAACTTTCCCTGAATGACGACTGGAGCGACGAGACCGAGGGGGGTCAAACAAGCTGTTCACCATGGCTAGAGCACCTCTGCGGGTGAAGGGCTTCTCTGTGGCCGTTGTTCTGAAGGTGAAGATGTCGTGCTTGAGTTCCCAGCTGAGTCCCAGGTTGCGTTGGATGAGGGTGGAGTTGTCGTCGAAGTCCAAGTTTTGCAGTCCCTTTGCATGGTCTTCTGGAGGGAAGGCCTCCAGGACATCAGAATTGTTTGACGCTATCTTATGGAGTCTCAGGTTTGAGGCAGCAAGCATCTCCTGTGTCCTTTTCAACAGGTCGATGGCTTCTGTGGCTGATGGGAGCGACTTGAGGCCGTCGTCGACGTAGAAGTCGCGTTCCATGAAGTGCTTGGCATCCATTCCGTGTTCCCTGGAGCCGTGTTCTGCTGCTCGGTGAAGTCCATAGATGGCGACAGCTGGGGATGGTGAGTTGCCGAATACGTGGACTTTCATGCGATACTCGACAACCTCTTGGTTGGGGTCGTTGTTGTTGAACCACAGGAAACGCAGGAAATCTCTGTTGTCTTCTCGAACGACGAAGCTGTGAAACATCTGCTTGATGTCTGCTATGATAGCCACTGTTTCTCTTCGGAAGCGCAGCAAGACTCCCAGCAAGCAGTTGTTCAGATCCGGGCCGGTAAGTAGCACATCGTTCAGGGAGATGCCGTGATGTTGAGCGCTGGAGTCGAAGACAACCCTGATCTTGTCTGGCTTTTGAGGGTGGTAGACGCCGAAGATAGGTAAGTACCAGCACTCACTTCCCTCTGGTAGTGGTGGGGCCAACTCAGCCTGGTCGTAATCAAAGATGTTTTGCATGAAGGTGACGAAGTCGGCTTTCATCTTAGGCTTTCTTTCCAGGGTGCGACAGAGAGAGGTAAGTCTGCTGAGAGCTTGGTCTCGATTGTTCGGGAGCCGTCGACGAGGGGATCGGAATGGGAGAGGCGCCACCCAGCTGTTGGTGTCGTCCATCACCATCTCTCTGTCCATGAACTCCAGGAACAGACGATCTTCGATGGAAAGCCCCACTTTGTCGTCATCTTTAGTACTCTGGAAGATAGTGCTGCCTAGGCTGCAGTCATCAGGGACTGGGGTGTCATGTTTGACGCTGTAAGGAGGAGAGGTGCTGTTCTGTGCTTTGGAGCTGAACCTTTCCTTGACCTGGAGACGGTTGGGGCACGGAGTGAGGAGAGATGGCCTTCCATTTTCAAGCACACTGGTGCGATAGGAAGTCACAGCTGCTGGCTTGTGGGCTGAACCCAGGCACACGTCACCTATAACCACCCAACCCAGGTCTAGACGTTGGGCATAGGGGGCGCTGGGAGGACCATTGCGTTGCTCCCTGACTTTATGGACTAGGAAGGATGTCGCGTCCCAGAAGTATCAGGATCTGGGCTTCAGGGTCCAGGCGAGGGATTCTGCGAGCGATGGACTTCAGGTGGCTGTGGTGCTGTGCAGCTTCTGGGGTCGGGATTTCTGACCGATCGTCAGGCATATGGTTGCACTCGATGAGTGTTGGAAGCACCACACTTATTTTTCCATCCAACGACTCCGCCAAGAACCCTGTGGCTCTTCTTCCAGATGTCTCGGTGACTCCTGCACATGTACGCAGGGTGTACGGTGAGTCTGAACCTCTGATTTGGAAGAGGTCGAAGAATTCAGACCTTGCCAGAGATCTATTGCTCTGGTCGTCCAGGACGATGTAGACGTTAGTAGCTCTGTCTGGGTGTGCTTTGGGGTATACCTTCACCAGGCAGATTTTGCCACAGGATCTGAGGCTTTGGCCTCTGCCACAGACTTCTGTGCATTTAGAGGTGACTGCTGGTGGAGGCGCCTCCTCTTCACTCTCCCCGCCATGCTCTGAGGTGGGGTCCTTGTCTTTTTTGTCCCATGGAGGAGGTCCAGGGTGGACAGCTGCTATGTGGTCATCGCTCTCGCATTCGCTGCGATTCAAAGTTGCCTTACAGTTCTTTGCCAGGTGAGTTGTGGAGGAGCAACTCCTGTAGCAGGCACCATTCTCTTTCAGAAAGGCTTTGTGCTCCTCATACTTAGTAGAATCTAACTCCATCAGCAGGTCTCCCAGTTCCCTCAACTTTACGGGGTCTTTCTGAGAGATTTTTGGAAAGTTCTCTAGCCTCTCGAAGAGCGCTCTCTCGATCACTTCAGGGGAGCCATAGCACTCTTCTAGGCGTTCCCATACAAGTTGTAGGCCCACTACAGGGTTGGCGACGTGCACAGAGCGAATCCT
Source organism: Lampris incognitus (assembly GCF_029633865.1). NCBI lineage: Eukaryota > Metazoa > Chordata > Actinopteri > Lampriformes > Lampridae > Lampris > Lampris incognitus. Next base: position 21,901,659 of record NC_079220.1, on the reverse strand, counting down.
TGTAACGTGCTCTGAGGACATTTTTCCTAACCACTTTGTCAAGAGGTCGAGCTCCTCGCTGGCAGTTAAGTTCAGTCCTTCAATGGCGTTGAAGAAAGAGGACTTCCACGCCCAATAATTTTCTGGGCGCTCGTTGAACTGGATGAGACCAGAATTCACAAGCTCTCGGCGCACCAAGTACCTCGCAATGTCATTTATACCAGTCGTGTCATCACGATGTGGCTGCGGTGAGGCTCTGAAAAGAGAGTGGTGCAGCTGAGCAGGAGGAGGCTGAGGAGGGGAGAGCTGAGCAGGATGTTGGTGATGTACTGCAGGTGTTGACCTCGCAGGTTGCTGTGCCAGAGCTGCCGGCGCTGACCTCGCAGGTTGCTATCCTGCAGCTGGCATCGATCTCGCAGGTTGCTGTGCCAGAGCTGCAGGCGCTGACCTCGCAGGTTGCTGTGCCGGAGCTGCAGGCGCGGACCTCGCAGGTTGCTGTGCTGGAGCAGCTGGCGTTGGGGTTGCAGGTTGCTGTACTGCATGAACATCGTTCGTGGCTGAGAGGTGAGGGGCTCTGAGCGGCGTATATCGTTCAAGTTCTGGGGGCTCCTCGTAACTAGTCTGTAGCTTAGAGTGGTGTTCGACGTAGTCACGTGTGCGTTGAAGGCTGTTGCTAACCGATTTGTATCGACTCTTCTCGCTTCCCTCACGATCTTCAAGTTCAGCCGCTTCTTCGAGAACTTGAGCTTCTGCTATAGCTGCCGCTACCTCCTTCTCATGCCCCAATGTTGATAACTCGGCGGCTATTTGAGCTTCTTTAACTTTAATGTCAGCTGCTAGACGAGCCTCTTCTAATTTCAGGTGAGCTGCTATACGGGCCTCTTCTACCTTTAATTTAGCTTCCCGTTGACCGTAGGATGCACGTGCGCGGGCAGCTTCGACTTTGGCGCGAGCCCTGATTGCAGCTTTGCCAGTTGAGGAGGTTTTAGATCCAGATGATGAGGCGGAATGTAGAGATGCAGCGTCAGGTGAGCGGACCTGTTTCGTCTCATCACCTTCAGTGTTTCCATTGGTTACGCTGTTGTCCGTCATTGTTTATTGATCCTGTTGCTGTAGTGCCCGCCGTGAAGTCGTCTTTTTACTATTCTGTCCTACGTGTTTGTGTCCATGTATAAACAGGCCGACAGATAGCCAACATGAAGAATCCCAAAGAAATACAGAGTCCCGGTCCAAGTTGAGGAACTTTACTGAAGAACTTTGAGAATTCAACCTTTTTTGTAAAAACACGATGCTCTCCGAGGCACAAACGTAGATAGAAGCAATAAACACAGGAGCTGGGCAAACATATGAAACTCCACATGGAAAGCTGGACTGTACTGTTACCATGACTATCAGGCAGGAAACTATTTCCTGAATTTAAGTCACGTGAGGATGGCTAGGGGGAGCAAATAAACTTCAAAATAAAAGTACTCTTCTCACATTCTAATAAAGTAACGTCACACTTACTCTTCCTCCTTTTCTCCCTCTTATCTCCTTCTCCTCCTTTCTTCCACTTTGTGCTCCATCTAGATTTCATTGCCACCCTCCTCTTCTCCTGAATCACCACCTTGTCATGGTGGAGAAGCTTGCGTGTACCAATGATCCCAACAGCGATGCCATCCAGACCTTGGCTCCTGATAGGGTCACGCAAGGCGGGTAGGTCAAGGGGGCGGTTCCAGAGAAGCGCGATCCAACAAAGACCTCAACGGCAGAACTGGCGGAAGATGTCTACAATGGTAGTGAAGCCGTCTTGGTTCTCCATGCCATTGGACTCTGCCCCCCCCCCTGCCAAGGACCGTGTGGTGCCTGCAGGCACACCAGCCTCTCCACGTAAAAAGTTGTCACGTGCAGGCGTCCTCCTATTATGCGGCTCCAGGATCAGCCTCTACACCCACCTGAGGACCCAGAGGGAGGACGGTCATACTCGACCCCGAGTGGCCGCCGATGATGATGATGATTGCCACCCTCCTCCCCTGAAACCTGTGATCCTCCTCTTCTTCTATTTCTCCATCCTTCTTTCTCTACACTCTGACTTTTTCTTGCCTCTTACCTCCCATCTCCTCCTTCCTCTATCTCCCCTTCTCATCTTCTTCCTGCTTTTCTTTGACCCCCCCCCCGTCTTCTCTGGAGGATCAATGATTGTCAGAGGGGTGAAGGACCGAAATGAGAACAGTCCCTACAGGGAGACAGTGATGGATGACAAGATAAAATGGATAAAAAGTAACAATACACACAGCCTTGTATTTACAGCTCTAAATCCAACACCAGAGATCAACCTCAGCCAGATAGAAAAGAGAACCAACCTGCAGGTCGCGATGAGCTCATTTCAACCAATATCCATTCTACCTCCTCGGCATCTCCTCATCTTTGCTGCCTTCCAAAGTTTCGAGTTTTACTTTTCGTCAATATAGTTTTGTTTTTTGTTTTTTTGTTTTTGACTTTCCCTCCTTTTTCTCCCCAGTTGTACTTGGCCAATTACTCTATTTTCCGAGCCGTCCCGGTCGCTGCTCCACCCCCTCTGTCGATCCGGGGAGTGCTGCAGACTGCCACATGCCTCCTCCGATACATGTGGAGTCGCCAGCCGCTTCTTTTCACCTGACAGTGATTAGTTTCGCCAGGGGGACGTAGCACATGGGAAGATCACGCTATTCCCCCCAGTTCCCCCTCCCCCTCGAACAGGCGCCGCGACCGACCAGAGGGGCAGTAGTGCAGCGACCAAGACACATACCCACATCCGACTTCCCACCCGCAGACACGGCCAATTGCGTCCGTAGAGACGCCAGATCAAGCTGGCAGTGGCGCCCCCAGAAATTTTTCATCGGGGTGGCCAAATGGGGCCACTGAAAATCTTGGGGTGTTACACCAAAACTAAAAGCCATGACTGAATTTCGGGAATTCTATGTGTAATGATCTGTGCCCTCTGGCTATGTTAACTTATAACATTAATAAAGCAAGGACGACTTCTCTCGTGCTGGGTGTTTATTCACCGACCGGATTCCGACTGACGTTGTTACGTACATCACGTGACTTTGTTGTGGCGCTACGGAAAGCCGTAAGGGACATTAGCAAATCAAATATTACTAGCAAATATTACATCTCCCTTTTTCTGAAAAGTGCTGCTTTCTCTGCAGAGATACAGACCACGTTGAGCACGTTTATAAGCGAATACAATCTTAATAAGAAAGAATATGAAAATGGAACTCTTATATAACTGGACTGCAACAAAGTAGTGTAAAACATTTCCTTCCCTGTCTAAATGTGACACCGTAATAACATTTCATCTTTTTTTTTTTTTTTTTTTTTACATTCATAAGTCAAGGATTTGTCTTGGTTTGACCGTGCGACCTGACCTCGTGGTGTAACCAGGCTGTGTGTCTGGTTGTCGCTGATTGTTCGTGTCTGGAGGTTCAGCATGCTCTTGCTGATGGGCTTGTGTGTTGTTGTTAGCGCTGGTAACAGTCTGCTGTGAAGTGTGTGTGTGTGTAGTGTGAGTGTTCACTCTGCTTTGTCGCAGGTGTTGACGGTTGCGTTGGTAGATCTGACCTTCTTTGGTTTGGATGTGGTAGCTCCTGTCTGTGTTCGCTGGTCTTTCCACAGTTGCAGGTCTCCAGGATCCATCCTCCTGCCGGAAGCGGATTGGTGTGCCTGCGGGCAGGTGGGGCAGAGGTTTGGCTGTTCGGTTGTAGTATGCCTGCTGGCGCTGTTGACATACCTCTCTCCTTTTGTGAACATCCTCCTGACTGGCGATCTGTGGCTGCAGGTGTTTTGCTGTTGATGGGAGAATGGACCGCAGCCTCCGACTCATCAGTAGCTGTGCCGGTGATTTCAGGTTGTCCACCGGTGTGTTGCGATACTCCAGTAAGCTCATGTAGGGGTCTTTGTTCTCAGCTTTGGCTTTGTCCAGGATGCGTTTGGCCGTCTGGACAGTCTTCTCGGAGAGGCCGTTGCTCTGTGGGTAGTGGGGGCTTGTGGTGGTGTGTGAGAAACCCCATGTCTGTGAGAAGTTGCGGAACTCACCAGAGCTGTAGCACGGACCGTTGTCGCTGATGATAGTCTCGGGGATTCCGTGTCGAGCCATTGCTGCTTTCAGCTTCATGATGACGGCAGATGAGGTGCAGCTGTAAAGTCTTTCTAGCTCGAAGAATCTGGAGTAGTAGTCCACAGTGACTATGAAGTCCTGTGAGTTCCATGTGAATAGGTCTGTGCCTATCACTTGCCACGGCCGCTCGGGTATGGCGTGTGACATCATTGGTTCCTTTGCATTTGCGCTGCGCCGTTCTTGGCATATGCTGCAGTCTGCTACCGCATCCTCGATCTGTTTCCCCATGCCAGGCCAGAACAGTAAGTCTCTTGCTCGGCATTTGCTTTTTTCCACGCCAAGGTGGCTGGCATGGATGCGCTGTATCATGTCCTTGCGAAGCTTTTGGGGGACAATGATTCTCTCACCTTTGAACAGGATACCGTCCATTTCTGAGATTTCTGCTCTGTGGTTCCAGTATTCCTGGATGCTGGGCGGGCACTTTTTCTTTGTGTCTGGCCAGCCAGTGAGTGTGGCTCGTCTGAGTGCGGTGAGCTGTGGATCTTGCGCTGTTTCCTGCTTGATTTCTGTGAGTCTTGTGTCGCTCACAGGGATGTTGCTGAGGACTGTGTGCACTTGGGCCTCCATCCCTTCCTGTAGGTCACTGTCGTGGTGTTCTATTGACTTGCGTGACAGTGTGTCGGCCACCGGTATGTCCTTACCGGGGCGGTGGATGATTTGGATGTCGTATTTTTGGAGCGCCAGGATCATCCGTTGCAGCCGGGGTGGTGCTGCTGCCAGTGGCTTTTTTAGTATTGCCTCCAGAGGCTTGTGGTCTGACTCCACAATCACTTTTCGTCCATACATGTACTCGTGGAACCTCTTGCAGCCGAAGACCACAGCGTAGAGCTCCTTCTCTATCTGTGCGTAGTTTTCTTCAGTGCTGTTGAGTGACTTGGACGCATAGGCAATTGGTTTGCCATCTTGGAGCATGACAGCCCCAAGGCCACTTTTGGATGCATCCACTTGGAGTCGCAGCTCTTTCTGCGGGTCGAAATATGAGAGTACTGGACCTGGGTGCTGTGTAATGAGATTCTTCATCTCTTGGAACGCCTTGTCGTGGACTGCATCCCACACAAACTCACTGTCCTGTTTCAGAAGCTGTCTGAGGGGTGAGTTTATCTGTGAGAGGTGTGGAGCGAATCTGGCGAGGTAGTTGATCATGCCGAGGACTGTCTCCAGCTCTGCTTTGTTCTGTGGGGGTTGCATGTCCTTGACCGCCTTCACCTTGTGTGGGTCTGGTTTGATGCCTTCGTGTGAGAGCGTGTGGCCGAAGTAGCTTACCTCGGACACGCATATGTGACACTTGTCGGGGTTGAGCCTCACCCCTCGCTCCCTTGTGCGCTTCAGCATCGCTCTGAGACGCTGGTCATGTTCCTCTTTAGTCTTGCCGAACACTAGTATATCGTCCACTATGGCCGTCACACCGTCCAATCCTTCATATGTTTCATCCACGCGTCTCTGGAACTCGTCTTGAGCGGACACGATTCCGAATGGCAGTCTGAGGAAACGATACCTGCCAAACACTGTGTTAAATGTCGTCAACATTGAGGATTCAGTGCTCAGTTTGATGGCCCAATAGCCTGACCGCGCGTCTAACACGCTAAAGTACTCAGCTCCAGCAAGCTTTGTGGTGGCGTCCTCCAGCGTGGGGAGGGGGTAGTGAGGTCGTTGTATCACTTTGTTAAGAGCTCTGGGGTCTAAACACACTCTAAGTTTGCCTGTCTTTGGCTTCTCAACAATGACGAGTGCGTTCACCCATTCTGTGGGTTCTGTTACCTTACAGATTATGCCGCCTTTCTCCATGCTGTCAAGCTCGTCCCTCAGTTTGCTGCGTAGGGCGATGGGGATTCTGCGTGGCGGGCAGACGACCGGCGTTGCATCTGGTGTGACGCGGAAGGTGCACTCGCCTGGGAACTCTCCTATTCCTTGGAAAACATCTGCATACTCATCCATTATGCTCTGTGATGTGACATTGTTTTCCTCGCTCACAGCCATCACTATTTTTACCAAGTTTAGGTCACGGCATGTTTTCATTGCCATGACTGGTGGGGCGTTTGTGTCAATGACGTAAAAGTCCAGCATAATTGCATTGTCTCTGTACTTACATTTGAGTTTGCATGTGCCTTTCACGCTCAGCGCGCCTCCTCCATATTCAGTGAGTCTGTGTATTGCTGGTTTCAGTGTCACATTTTTGAACAGCGCCTGGAACAGGTTGGTGGGAATAGTATTGGCCTGTGCCCCAGTGTCTAGTTTAAACTTTACCTTCTGTGGAGGTGTGCCAATTCCAACCTCTACGTAAGCCTGCTCGTTGCTTTTTCCGTTGTTCTCTATTGAGATGCAGTCTATGTACAGCTCTGTCTGTTCTCCCACAGCGGTGCTCTCCACTGTAATGTTGTCGAAGTACAGTTCTTCCTGCTCTCTGTCAGTGGTGTACTCTTCTGGGTTCTCTCCGACGGCATGTACTGTGCCGCGGTAGTACTTTGTCTGTCCCTGGGAGCTAGACTTGCATACTTTAGCAAAATGATTGAGCTTCTTGCATTTAATGCATTGTTTACCCTTAGCTGGGCAAGTGGCTTTAGCGCCGTGTAGCCCTCCACAATAGCTACACGCCCTGGCGGCGGTGCTAACGTCCCTTTGTCTGAAGTTAGCGTTAGCTGCTTTGGGTGCGTTCGGTTTGTAAGTCTTTCTGCCTATTGCGTGCACCGTTTCATGTGTGCTGCCCTGGCCCATAAACGTTAGCTGTTGCTTTGCTAGCTCGTGTGAGCGGGCTACATCTATGGCTTTTTCTAGCGTTAGCTCAGCTCCCTGGCTAAGTAGCTTTTCTCTCACTCTGGGTGAGTTGGTGGCAAACACGATGCGGTCCCTGACCATCTCGTCGGCATTTGGGTAGCCACAGTCTTTGACTAGGAGCTTTAGCTCAGTTACAAATCGTTCGAAGGATTCACTCTCTCCCTGCATCTTTTCATGAAATTTATATCTGGCATAAATCGGGTTTGCTTTGGGGGTGATGTACTCAGTGTACTTATCGTAGTACGTTTCTAGCTTCTTGGCTTGTTCTCCGCTGAGTGTCCAAGTGTTGTGCACATCGCGCCCTTTTTCCCCTATCCAGAGCAGGAGGTAGCTGCATTTCTCCTCTTCGTTCTTCCCGCGCAGGGGGCCCGTGAACATTAGCTCCGTTGTTTGTCGAAATCGTCTCCATGCTTCAGGTAAGTTCGCCGATTCCCAGTCCATCCGTGGAGCTGGAACGCCGTACGAATCCATATTGGGTATTTAAACTCCGCTACTCTGACACCATGTAATGATCTGTGCCCTCTGGCTATGTTAACTTATAACATTAATAAAGCAAGGACGACTTCTCTCGTGCTGGGTGTTTATTCACCGACCGGATTCCGACTGACGTTGTTACGTACATCACGTGACTTTGTTGTGGCGCTACGGAAAGCCGTAAGGGACATTAGCAAATCAAATATTACTAGCAAATATTACACTATGCTGCTGTTGTAGTATACTGTATAGGCTAGTTGAAAACTGTCAATATGAGAGTTAAGAAAAATATACATTATTGATTTAAATGAACAGCACCTAATGTAAGATATCAGATAGAAGCATATTCTGCATATGCGACTCGTGGCGGGCCAGGGATAGTATCAGGGTGGCCCCTTGGGGGCGCCACTGCAAGCTGGAGGTAACACGGGGATTCGATCTGGCGATCCCCATGTTGGTAGGCAACGGAACAGACCGCTACGCTACCCGGACACCTTCTTCAATACAGTTGTAGAAAACAGACATTCATTCAACTGTGAATCGACAGCCTGTCCCAGCAGACACTGGTCGACAGGTCATCAGTCCATTCAAATCTGTGAGGAATTTTGAATCGCCAAATGTTACGGTTATGTTTTGGGGTCTTTCTTTCCCCTTCCGTTCTATTTTTTTGTGTGCAGAGCTGATTGTAAACATGAGATGCCGCAGCTATGCTTATTATTATGTGTTGTACGCTGTGTGACGCCTGGAAGATTAAAAAAAAAGAAAAAGGGAAGAAACCGCAAATCCCAGTGCAGCAGGTTTCATTAGTGTGACGTCATGTCCTGCCCATTCGTTTGGCGGGAAGGGCTGATTGATAATTGGTCACCGCCGGCGGGCACAAGACGAAAAGCAATTAGGGAACTGGATGGCACACGCTCGGCGGAAGCAACAGCATTTCTCTACACACCTCTCTCTCCACCAAAACAGGAGACTTGAACTGTCATGTACCGGTTTGGAATGTAAGGGCACCCGTATGTATGTGACGTCACCTGTTGATGTGGGGAGAAGCGCGAGGAATATTCGGGCAGTCTTGCAATACGGTGGAATAAAGCAAGCCACGTTAGGCATTGTGTAATAACGGCGTGCCTAATCATTTATAATTAATGACACCTAAATAAGCATATAGGTGGGAATAACAGATCAGAACATGAACATCATCTAAAACGAACAGGGCTGGCCGCTCACGGGAGGGGCTGATTGCATTACTCGGACCACTGAGAGGAGACGTCCTCGCGGGGGTCCCGAACCGGCTCACGACTGAAGTGACGGTAAGCATGGCTGCTAGTTTACTCGCCTCTGTTTTCATTTCAGCTCTGTGTTTGGTTTTCGCTCATCTTTTCACGTTTTGCTACTGCAGTGGCAAGTTCCGGTTGTTGGCTTGTCGCGGCTGTACCATAACACCAAATAACCCATCATGTACGTATGTCTCTGGACTGTGGGAGGAAACCAGAGCACTCGGACAAGCCCAACATGAAACGTGGAAAGAGAAAAACAGAAACACACTCGCCATAGACGGACAGGGAACCACAGCCCTGGCTTCATGCGGAGCAGAACCTCCATGTCTGCTGATTTACTTACCAACAGCTGCTCCACAACGTTTAATACACGAAAGAAGGAAGGAAGGAAAGAAAGAAGAAAAACAACAAAAGAAAGAGAAACAAAGAGAAAGAAAGAACGATGAAAGCAATGAAAGACAGTGTCATGTATTGCGTTTGGCTTTGACACCTGTGGGTACCCGTAAGGAGTGATGTCATATCCGGAATGTTGTAGCACGAGAATTGACTCAGTAGATTGTTGAAATGCGAGTATGCGTTTGTAGTTCGTTTTGATTCAATTCAGTGAATATTGTAACGGTCTAATTTCAAGTATTAAGCCGTAAACACAACAATGGCGATGAGGATATAGCGACCATATTCTCTTTAACTGGCGGTGATGAGGTTTGAACTGTTAACATGGAGAAATCCGGGATTCAGAACTTTGCATGCTTTGGCGAACCAGCCACGCTTGGCCCAAGATGGACAAGATGGTTGGCGTCGTTCGAACTCTATGCTGATGGCAAAGGACTTATTTTAACTAACGACGCTACGGACGCCATTAAGCAGAGAAGAAGGGGTCTGCTCTTACACCTTGCTGGACCAAATGTACAAGACATCTTCTCAACGTTAGCCAACACAGGGGAGGTGACGGATTATGTGGTGGCGGTCCGCGCTTTGAATCAGTACTTTGTACCTCAAGTTAACGCAGCATTTGCTCGGCAAACTTTTCTTAAGTTATCTCAGAACACTGGTGAGACCATACAGCAGTTTACTACTCAACTACGACAGGCTGCCAGAGATTGTGACTTTGGGGGGGGGGGTGTTGATAATTAGATAAGGGATGCTATCCTGAGCAGATGTACGTGAGAAGGAAACTGTTGGAGGAAGGGCCAGGTTTAACACTCGCCCGCCCATTGCAACTAGCCTCGCAGTGCGAGGACGTGGACGAACAGCTGTCAGCTATGTTGGGTGCGACGAAGGCGGAAACAGAGACTGTCCATCATGTTGCACAAAAAGGAGGGAGACACGTGAAACATTCCAGAGGGAAGCCAACTACCAAAAGTGATCAAAATGAAAGGAAGTGTTACAGATGTGGACATACAGATCACCCGGGCAGGGACCCGAAATGACCCGCACGCGGACAGATGTGTCATAAGTGCAACGGAAAGGACCACTTTTCAGCAGTATGTCGCACCAAGCCTAAAGGGGCAAAACAACCTGTGAGTAATGTTGAGGAATAAGGTAGCTATGCATTTGTTGTTAAAGAGAATAACACAACTGAGAGACTTACCTTTTCTTTGGGGGGAGTAAAACTGCAGATGTTAGTTGCTTCAGGGGCGACCAGTAATGTGAAGGGTGAAAACACACGGGAGAGACTAAAATCACAATGTATAAAGTGTCGTTCATACATTCCCAAGAGAGAGAGGAAATTGTTCTCTTATGGTGCTAGCCAACCACTATCTGTTAAAGGTGCATTCTCGTGTGAGATTGCAGTCGGAAATAAAACTGAGCAGGCAGAGTTAATTGTGGTTAATGGCACGGGAGAGGCATTGCTAGGAAAGGAGACAGCCATGAGACTTGGAGTTTTGAAAATAGGGGTCGATGTTTCAGCTGTATTGAACATAAAACAGTCACTTGAACAGCACTATCCAGAGCTATTCCAAGGGGTTGGAAAACTGAACTCCAAGCAGGTTAGCTTACACATTAACCCAGACGTGAAGCCTGTCACCCAGCCCCTTAGGCGCATACCATTCAACCCCAGGGGGGCAGTAGAGGCCAAAATAAAGCAATTAATGGACATGGACATTATTGAACCTGTAGATGGCCCCACCCCATGGGTAAACCCTGTGGTTGTCGTACCTATTGTATTCAGAAATCACGTCAGGACACAGTGCTGTCGCTCGACACAACCTCTCCGTGGCATTCTTTATTTAGACTGACACAGCATCAAAGGCAGACCCGATCAAACAACCCAGAGCCCGCAGGCATCACCAATCGATCCCAGCACAATAGAACAGCACCAAATCAAATGCAGCTCTGTCGATGTGTGCAGACATAACATCCCCCCCCCCCGGCAGGATTTCAAACATGAAAGGTTGACACAAAGTCCTCTAGGTGGCCAGGGCGTAAACGTGTGCGAACAGGTCGCGGGGCGGCCTGAGGCTGGGCAGGCCGAGGTGGGAAGGGAGAAGGCAGGGGAAGCTGAGGCCCAGGAATGTCTGGGGCCCGTGTAGGAGCTGCATGAAGCCCCGGGGCGTCTCGCCATGCTGAGGGAATTGCTAAGGTTGTGTCACCAGCTGTGTGTGGCGGAGCTGACACCTTCCGTAGACGACTGGAGTGCCACCGAGTGCCATCGCTGAGGGGGTAAGTGGCTGGGCCCAGCTGACGGGTGACTTGGAGAGGAGAGGACCAGTATGAAGCCATTTTATTGTCCCTGTGGGGCCTGCGGACCCTGACCCAGTCTGACACATTGATGTCTGGCACCCTGGTTCGTTTTGACTGGTCAAACCGTTGCTTCATCTGCGTCTGCTGATGAGTGACTGAGGCTCTGACCCCAGCAGGAGGTGCCTGAGGTGTGGAGGGGCGGAGCCTGTCAAGGGGCATGCACAGTTCCCGGCCTAGCATGAGAGAGGCTGGGGAGACGCCTGTGGTCGAGTGCTGTGTGGCCCGATAGTGCAGCAGAGTGTGACGGATGGCCTGCGTGAAAGAGCACCCTTGGGCCATGTGTGCTCTGAGGCTGTTCTTCAGTGACTGGTGAAAACGTTCAACGCCGCCATTGGCCTGGGGGTGGTAGTACGCAGTGTGTATATGATGGATGCCCTTGCTTTCGAGATAAGCAGTGAACTCAGCAGAGACCAGCTGAGGGCCATTGTCAGTGGTGATGGTCTTTGGGAGGCCCCAGCGAGAGAAAAGAGAGTCCAGGAAGTCGATGATGATCTGTGAGGTCACAGTGCCGGAAGTGGTGAGTTCAGGCCATTTTGAGTGTAGATCGTAGGCGACCACCATGAAGCGTTGGTGGTGGGGAACTCCGTGATCTCACCACAAATATCCAACTGCAGGTGTTCCCAGGGCTGAGAGGGCCAGGCGAGAGGTTGCAGAGGTGGGGGAGCTTGGTGGCCAGTCTTGCCACTCACAAGGCAGGCAGAACAGTCCTTCACCAGAGCCTCAATATCTCTGTCTATCCCCGGCCACCACACCAGGTCTCGGCAGCACTGTTTCAGTTTCACAATGCCCAGGACAATGTCCTTTTCCACACAGTCAGTGTCCGTCTGTGGAGCTGGGGTGGAGACAGAGCGAGAGAGCAGGTCGGCGACAACATTGTCTCTGCCTGGGGTGAACTGCAGGCTGAAGTTGTACTGGCGGAGGCGGTCAGACCAGCAGTGCAGCCTCAGGGGTTTGTGGCCTGTCCCAGATGTGGACAGCAGCGCTGTCAGGGCCTGGTGATCTGTCCTGAGGGTGAAGGAGCGGCCATAGAGGTAGAGGTGCCACCTTTCACAAGCCCAGATACAGGCTAACGCCTCACGCTCACCCACAGAGTACCGCTGCTCAGTCAGGTTGAGGGCACGGGAGGCGAAGGCGATGGGCTTCTCCACACCGTTCTGGGTTTGAGACAGCACAGCCCCTATCGCTGTGGCTGATGCGTCACAGGTCACAAAGGTGGAGCTGGAGATGTCGAAGTGAGCCAACACTGGTGGTGAAGTCAGTTGAGTCTTGAGATCACGCACAGCATCACTGCATGCCTTTGACCACACCCATGGCTCGTCCTTATGCAGCAGCTGGCGCAGGGGGGCTGTGGTCGCAGAGTACTGGGGAAGAAACCTCAGGTAGTAACTTGTCATACCCAGGAAGGAGGCGACCTGGGCGGCCGAGCTGGGCTCAGGGATGGCCTGAATGGCGTCCACGTTGGATTGTAGTGGAGTTACACCGCTCGCTGACAGCTGGAACCCCACGAAGTCGATGGCTGGCACAGAGAGGACACATTTCTCAGCATTGAGAGTTAGCTTGTGCTTGGACAGGGCTGCGAAGACCATGTTTAGGCGCTTGTCGTGGATTTCACTGGTGGGCCCGTGTACCACTATATCGTCCAGATAAATGGCCACGCCCAGTATGCCAGCCAGCACGGAGACCATGATTTTCTGGAAGCAGCTAGGGGCGGAGCTGAGACCGAAAGGCATCCTGGTGTAACGAAACACTCCTGCATGTGTCACAAAGGCTGTGAGGTTTCGGCTGCTGGGGTGGAGGGGCACCTGTAAGTACCCCTGTCTGAGGTCGAGCTTGGAGAACACCTCAGAGCCATAGAACTGAGCAGTGAGTTCTTCTGAGGTGGGCAGTGGATACTTATCAGGGACCACTGCCTTATTTACTGCACGTAGATCGACGCAGACACGCAGGCCCCCCGACTTCTTCTTAGCCACCACGAGGTTTGAGACCCAAGGTGACGCGTCAACCGGTTCAATGATGCCAGCTTCCAGCAGTTGTTGCAGCTCGGCGGAGACCCCATCACGGAGAGCCAACGGGATGCGGCGCAGTGGTTGGATGACAGATTTCACAGCAGCGTTGAGGAGAGGTTGATGGGCGAAGGCGGAGAGGCAGCCCAGCCCCATAAACAGCGATGGCCACTTCTGCTGCCAAGGTGTGGCAACAATCAGGATTGCTGCCCCCCTTGTGTCTAAGAGGGAGAACCCCAGAGCGGAGAACAGGTCCAGGCCCATCAGGTTGGCCCCACGGCGTGCCACATGAAAAACTGCATTGGGCACCAGCTTGGTTCCATAGCGGACAGTCACTTGGAGAGAGCCAACCAGATCGATTTTGGAGTCACCATACCCACAGAGGACAGCTAAGGGTGCGGACAGTGGCAGTGAACCGAAAAATTGACTGTAGGTATCAACATTCAGGAGAGACACACCTGCACCGGTGTCCAACAGCAGGGGGATGCACACATAATTAATGGTGACCATGCATGATTTGAATGACACTGGCCCAGAGCTCACCTTGTGAATGACGGCGGTTGAAGACTGGGGGGTGTGGCCCTCTGACCCAGCCGGGGAAGATCGACAGACGTTGGCAAAGTGATTGTGCTTACCGCAGCTACGGTATGTCTGGCCACGGGCAGGGCAGCTCTGAGCCCTTGAAACATGAGACCGAGACCCACAGTTACCACAGGACTGTTGAGGGCGGGGCCGAGAACGCCGTCGTTACAGTTGCAAGACGTCCCCAGTGGAGTCGGTGCCCGCCTCGCTCTGGCTGGGTTGGTCCCGAGGGGCAGCCGTGAGTAGAGGGAGGAGTCGTTGGCAGCCTGACTGGAGGTGGCCACTTGCTGTGTATTTAGCATAGCAGCACACTCAGCTGCTCCCTCAACCTGTAGTGCGATGGTAATTGCTCTGGACAGCAGCAGATCGTCTTTTTCCAGCAGGAGAGTCTCACGCACCTTTGCGTTGTTGGTGTGTTCGATCAGCTGGTCGCGAACCATCTCGTCCTGAAGCGCGCCAAACTTGCATGAGCTAGCTAGCCCTCGCAAATTAGCTACGTACTGCCGCACAGACTCACCAGGCAGTTGCTGTCGCTGACGGAATATAAATCGCCGAAGGAGGGCACTCTGTGGAGCAGCGAAATGGGTGCTCATAAGTCCTACAGCTTCATCAAAGCTTGTGACGTTCCCCAGAGTCCCGAGCACACGATGACCCTCTGCTCCCAAGCAGTGTAGCAACAGAGCCGTCTTCCTAGCCTGGCTCACGTCGTCGAGCCCTGAGGCAATGATGTAATTTTCAAAACTATGTAGCCAGCGATTCCATGGTACCGGAGGCTCGCCAGGTAATGCCAGGAAGGGGGCAGGTGGTGGGAGAGAGATATCAGCCATCCTCGTCGCCAATATTGTATTCTGAAATCACGTCAGGACACAGCGCTGTCGCTCGACACAACCTCTCCGTGGCATTCTTTATTTAGACTGACACAGCATCAAAGGCAGACCCGATCAAACAACCCAGAGCCCGCAGGCATCACCAATCGATCCCAGCACAATAGAACAGCACCAAATCAAATGCAGCACTGTCGATGTGTGCAGACATAACAGTACCAAAAGCTGAAAATGATGTGAGACTATGTTTCTACATGAGACGAGCAAACCAGGCTATAGAGAGGGAGCGGTATCCTATTCCCATGGTTGATGAGATACTCCAAGGCATGAATGACTCAGTGGTGTTTAGCAAGCTAGACCTAAAATGGGATACCATCAGTTAGAACTGAGTCATGTGGAATCATGACCTTTGCCGTACACAACGGAGTGTACCAATATAAACGGCTGATATTCGGTGTGTGCTCAGCCAGCGAGTAGTACCAGCACGAGGTAGCTAATGCACTACTAGGGATAGAGGGTGTCGAAAATATATCCAATGACATCATCGTGCACGCACATGACCAGGAGACACACGACAGACGTTGCCACACCATCTTGACCAGGCTGATGGAGAGAGGCCTAACTCTAAACTCAGACAAATGCCAGTTTAACATGGACAGGTTAGTTTTCACAGACATCCTGTTGTCTGAGAAGGGCATTGGACTGAAGGAAGAGAGAGTGCGAGCAGTGGCTGAAGCTCGCGAGCCAGAGAATGCGGCGGAGGTGAGGAGCTTCCTCAGACTACTCGGATACAGCAGCAGGTTCATCCCGCAGTTTGCGACCCTAACCTGAGCCGCTGTGATGTCTGACAAGAAATGACACCCCACAGTTTGTGACCCTATCGGAGCTACTGTGATGTCTGATGAGAAACGACACCCCATTCGAATTCGGAGCAGAGCAGAGAGAAGCATTCAATGCACTCAAGGATGAACTGGCAAGAGATGGCACTTCAGCATACTTTGATAAGGAGGCACAGACCAAAGTGATCGCAGACACGAGCCCCGTAAGATTAGGGGCAGTGCTAGTTCAGGTCCAACAGGGGGAAGAGGTGCCGTTATGCTATGTGAGTCATACCTTAAGTGACTGTGAGCGAAAATACTCAAACCGAGCGAGTGGCCGTAGCTCTAGTGTGGGCGTGTGGGAGGCTGCATCCGTATGTTTATGGCAGACAGTTTACCTTGATAACAGATCATAAGCCCTTAGAAGTAATATACAGCCCTCACTCCAAACCCTGCGCCCGCATTGAGAGGTGGGTACTCCGATTACAATCATACAATTTTTTTTTGTGATCAAATATTTTTTATTTTATCATTTTTTTAAACAAGACACACAAATGAACAATAATGCAAACAAAAACCCACCCACAAACAAGAAAAAAAGGGAAAAGAAAAGAAAAAAAAACTACAGAAAAAATTGCAAAAAAGAAAGCATACCGTACTCGGTCAGTGTTCAGTCAATAAAGTTCTTCAACTCAGCGGCCACAGAATTCCACATGTCTATAGTTCCAGCCCTTGCTCCATGGATCCTTGCTGTCGTGAGCTCAAAAATATACAATGTCCAGATATAAGAGGGACCAATGACGAGATGACAAATCATCTGGAGCTTTCCAACGCATAGCAACCACCTTCTTGGCTGCTGTGAGTCCCGCAAACAATATGTGCTGCTTGATTTGTGGTACATGTAGTGCAGAGAAGTCATTGAGAAGTAATACCGCAGGCTTAGCGGGTACAGTAATCGACAAAAATTGGGACAATTTATCAGCAACCATTTCCCAAAACCCTTTCACCCTTGGACATTCCCAGACCATATGAAAGAAGGTTCCAACCACATTCAGCGAACAAAGTGTACAGTTTGGGCTATCAGCAAGTTTCATACAAAACCTCTCTCGTGGGGTGCGATATGTCTGATGTATAAAATTATAGTGTATCTGCTGATGATCTGGATTCCTAGACGCTAAGAGAATACTAGACCACACCGTCACCCAACAGAACTCAGTATCCAGATCGGGCATATCTGTTCTCCAAATTGTGTCCAGCGCAAGCGGTTTGTACGTTCTTTCCAGGATAAAGCCATACAGCACAGAAACTAAACCCCTAGTACTAACCTTTCACTAATTATTCTATAAAGTGGATGCACTGGGAGAGAAGAGAGCCACGGCACCCCGTGAGCCTTCATGGAAGCCCTCAACTGAAGATAGAAAAAAAAGACCAGGCCGGTAAATCATATTGATTCCTGAGATCCTCAAAAGAGCGCAGACCACGGTCATCACACAGATTACCAAGAGAGTGTACACCCCTATTGGACCAGCTATTATGCGGGATAGGACGACGATCAACTAGGAGACATTGGTTGTAAAATATAGGAGAGCAAACGTTCCACTTAGCGGTGATCTTACATGCCGACTCCACAGATCTCCAGACCGCAACCAGGTGTGATATGATGGGGCCAAATCGTTTCCTACACTGGGCAGTAGAAATATTAGAAAACAGTAAATCTGCTAGTCGTATGGGGTGAACTAAGTTTTCTTCCAAAGATTTCCACGCGACCTCTGCACCAGGATCGAGCCAGGTCGTAAGTGAACGCAAGGTGTAGGCCCAACAGTAATACTTTAAGTTAGGGAGCGCAACGCCACCATCTGATCTGTTACGATTCATGGTCGTGCATTTGAGGCGAGGAGGCTTGTTCTTCCAGACGAATTTGGTAATCGCTGAATGGAGTTTATCCCAGTACCGAGGAGGGGGCGGAAGAGGGAGCATAGAGCTAACAAAATTAACCCGCGGCAATATATTCATCTTGACGATGGAAACCCTAGCACGAATGGAATTGGGCATGGAAGCCCATCTAATCATGTCCTCAGAGACCTTCTTAAAGGTCAAGTCGAAGTTAGATTTTGTTGTGACTGTCAGAGACGGAAAGATGTCAATCCCTAAATATTTGAAGTGGCTTACAATCGGACCAAGCAGGGGAAGTACGGCCGACTGCATGGCCTCGTTCAGGGGCAATAACGCTGATTTGGTCCAATTAATTCTGTAACCCGATAAGGAACTAAATTGGTCAAAAATATCGAGGGGAGGAGGAATTGATTTGGGGGCATCGGCTACATACAGGAGACAATCGTCCGCGTATAACGAAATAAGGTGAGAGGTACCATTGAGCACGAGGGGAGCAACGAGATCAGACTGCCTAATAGTCTGTGCTAGGGGTTCCAGTGAGAGCGCAAACAGCAGGGGGCTAAGGGGACAACCTTGCCTGGAGCCCCTGGCTATATCAAACAAGGGTGAAGAAGTCTTCCTGGTAAGAACTCTAGCAGTAGGGTTAGCATAAATCACCCTGATCATATTAATAAAGGGATCACCGATACCCATGGCAGCCAGCACAGACCAGAGAAAAGACCACTCAAGGCGGTCAAAAGCTTTAAGAGCATCAAGTGACAACACAGCAGCAGGCGTGCTAATGCTAGAAGCTTTGTCAATAATGTGGAGCAAACGTCTGACATTGTCAGAGGCCAGCCTTGTTCTGATAAATCCAGTCTGGTCGCAGTGTACTAACTTAAGCATATAATTTTGGAGGCGACCTGCTAAAGTTTTAGCGTAAATCTTAACATCAGCATTGAGCAGAGAAAGAGGTCTATAATTGCCACATTCAGTGGGATCTTTGTCTTTCTTCAATAATAATGAAATAATAGCAATATTCACATCCCTTGCGAGAGACCCTTCATCAATAGAAAACAATATCATGTTGAGAAGGTGTGGACCCAGAACTTCCCAAAAAGTTAAATAGAATTCGGGGGGGATGCCATCACACCCAGGCGATTTGCCTCCGCGCATAGCCTTAACCGCCTCCTTTAACTCATCCAGAGTGACAGGAGAGTTCAGTGAGGCAGATTCCTCTTCTGTGAGACGAGATAGTACGAGATTGTCTAGAAAATCTTTATGCTTGGCTGCATCTGGAGTAACCTCAGAGGCGTACAGGTCTACATAAAAGGACTGGAATACCTTGTTCACCTGCACAGGATCAGATCTGACTATGCCATCAGCATCCTTGACAGTAGAAATATCAACAAAATGTTCATTAGATTTCAAACGCATGGCAAGCAGATGACTCGGCCTTGCCCCATTAAAATAATAAAACTGCCCTGTGCGGTGTATTTGGAATTCAGCTCTTCGTTTAAGGAGAGAATGTATTTCTTTTTTAACTAAATTGCGCTGTAAGGCTGTGCTGTCACTGTATTTGGCCTGTAACTGACTGTCCAGAGCGATAAACCTATTTTCAAGATCACAAAGCTTCCTAGCCCTCGCCTTACTTAGAGTCGAAGTATATACTGTAGTATTATTCAAATTAAAACCCTTAATCGCATTCCAAAAAATCCTTGGGTCACCAACTGATCCGACATTAATAATTAAAAAGTCTTTCATAGCAGCCACAAACTGTGTCTTAAATGACTCATCATTCAGGAGGGAGGTGTTGAAGCGCCAGCGAGGGGCCTTGTTTAAAGAAGGGCGGATAGAGGCCTTAGCTAAAACTGCTTTGTGATCGACAGGGGTCATGGGGACAAGTATAACATTATCAATATTTTGGAATAAGCCCTGTGAAACAAAAATATAATCGATTCTCGAGAAGGACTTATGCCTTGCTGAATAAAATGAGAAGTCCTTAGCAGATGGATTAAACCTTCTCCAAAGGTCCATCACACCCACCTCATCAGCCCACTTTACGAGCATATCAGAGGCCGCCTTTTGGTCATGCGATGCACTACTCCCTGACCTGTCCAGCACATTATTCATGACCGCGTTAAAATCGGCCCCCACAATGAAAGCACAATCGGAATATTTTAACATAGTGACAGTAAGTAGATTGAAAAAGTCTTTGACACAGCCATTAGGAGCATACGCAGATACAAGAGCAATACGCCGCCCTCCAACAAAAACCTTAGCCAAAGTTATCCTACCCGACTCGTCAGAGAAACACTCATGCACAACCATATTTAATCTGCGGCGGCAGAGTATCGCTATCCCTCTCGTTCTACTGTTTGCGCACGATGATGCCACAACCTTGAAATATTTATTAGCTAGTCCGTTCACATCAGAGGATAATCTGTGGGTTTCTTGTAAAAGGATGATGTCTGCCCCCCTCTTACGAACCACCTCCATCAGTGCAACACGCTTGCTATGGTGATTCAGACCATTGGCATTAAGGCTAATAAACGTTAGAATCGCCATGGGCTGAGAGTGTAAAAACGGCTGACTAGACAGACCACTGACCTGGCATTCATCCGAGTGAAAGATGCATCAATGAAAACAGTAACAAAAAAACCCCCCAACTAAACCCACCCACATAACATTAACCCCATTGCGCACACAGGCATAGAGATGTTCCTGCATTTCTCTAGGCTGTGACTGGTATGCAAAGCAATGCTTCTATCCAGCAAACCAGAATTATATTCAAGAAACAACATGAAAGATAAGCAGTATATGAAGATAATTAGGCCACAACGAACAGTAGCCCAAAAACAACCATCGACAATAAAATTCAGACGTAGGCCTACAGCCAGAGGAAGTGCGACCAATATTGAATTATAGCCTAATATATGGCTAGGCCTGAGTCGGGAGGGGAGGAAAAAAAACACATACTGTATTATGAAATAAAAAATAATAATTGCAAAAAGCCTCACCTCCCCACACTATAAAAACAACATAAAAGATAGGCCTAAGCAGTATATGTAGATAATTAGGCCACAACGAACAGTAGCCCAAAAACAATCGACCTTAAAAGTAAAACCATAGGCTATAGGCCTAGAGCCCAGGCGGAGGCGGAGAAAAGTGTAGGCCTATTACGAAAATATTGATAGGCCTAGGCTAATAAGCCACTAACCTAACCTTACTCGGTAATGAGTGTTTGGCCTATCACACAAACCACACTTCAATGGTAGGACACAGGAAATAATAACATTCAGAAGTAGGCCTACAGCCAGAGGGAGTGCGACCAATATTGAATTATAGCCTAATATATGGCTGAGTCGGGAGGGGGAAAACAAAAACACATAAGCCTACTCAACAAAATTAGCTTAATGATAAATGTATTATGAAATGAATTACAGAAAGCCTCACCTCCCTGCACCTTAGGCTAGATAAATAAACAGCCAGGTAGGCTATAATAATATGTATAATATATATTATTAAACTGGCAACTTCTTCAGGACATTGAAGACGGCCTTAAAATGGCGCATAAATCTTATCCAAACTGGCGTCCAATAATGTAGGCTAGACCTAGATCAGATTATTGTGTGAAAAAAAAGCGACCAGATAGGCTAATATAGAAACAAAAAATATAGCCGTCTGGCCGACTACAAGTAGCACACAGACATCAAACTCAAGAACAGGGCACCTACCCCAGCAAAATTACACATTAGTGAACGGCATCAGACGTCAGTCCAGGTCCACAAACGAAGGTCGGTGGCAGCTAGTACTGGAGATTTGCCGCCAAGATCAGGCTGGACCCAGGGCGTCCAGAAACCGCATGGCTTTCTTGGGGTCGGCAAAGACGTGACGCTCTCCGGGTCTGGGGAGCAGGACCAGACCGGCGCTGAAGTTGTAGTGGTATCTGAAGAAGGGGTGGTCCTGTCGCAGCCTCCTCCGAACCTCATCGAACTTGGCCCGTTTCTGCGCGTGGACGGTAGAAAGATCCGGAAAGATGTGAATCCGTGCGTCCTTGTATTTAAAAACACCCATCTTCCGCGCCTTCTCCAGAATATCCTCCTTCTCCCTGAAGGTCTGCAGGCAGAGCAGGTAGTGCCTGGCCGCGGGACGGTTCCCTTCTTCCCCACTCCGCACGCGTCCCACATGATGAGCTCTCTCAACTCTGGGCAGAGTGGTCAGGTTCAGCATGTCTTTCAGGAACCTCGCAGCAAACTCGTGCTGCGGAGGCAACTCAGAACTCTCCGGCAGGCCAATGATTCTCAGGTTATTCCTCCTAGACCTCGATTCAAGATCAGCACAGCGTTCGGTCAGATATTCCACCTGAAGTTCCAATTTACCGATTTTTCCATCTCTGGTATCACCCTTGTTCTGGAGCTCGAACACGTCCGCTCGGTTCAACTCGACAGACTCCTCGCATTTCGTAATGGCGGATTCCAGCGCACGCGTCTTCTCAGAGAGGCACTTGTCCATCTGATCAAACTTGGCTAGAATCAAGTCAATGTGCCCCTTGATCTTCTCGTCAAACGTGTCTCTGAATTCTCTGACCATGTTCTGTACCTCCTCCATCATTTTGGCCCGCGGCTCAATCTGTTTCTGCTCTTCTTTCAACGAGTGGCCCGTCTTCCTTCTGGGAAGCGACTTGTTGCTAGCAGGTGCCTGGCTGGACCTGCTAGCATCGGAATTTTCATCCCCAGACGACATTCTTCGGTCAAAAAATCTAACAAAAAGTCGAAATACACTGCGATAACGTGAACTTGAATACGAATGTCAAGAATACAGGATTTTGCTCGATAGAAATATGAAATAAAGTCACGGGCCTCCGGAGCTCACAGCAAATGTGGCATTCCGCTCGCTGGCCAAACCGGAAACCTACAATCATACAATTTCAAAGTGCTACACTTACCAGGCAAGCAAAATCTCACAGACCCATTGTCACGATTGCTGGGTGAGACAGCACAACGTGAGAGACACAATCATGGCTTGGACGAGTACGTGAGGTTTGTTGCTGTCAGTGCCATGCCAAAGGCACTCACAACCAGAGAGGTGGAGGAGGCCTCTGCGACCGACCCAGAGCTGATCGAGGTACGTAAGGCAATCACAAATGGGCGGTTTGAGAACTGCAAAGCATATGCAGCCATAATGAATGAACTGTGCATAGTGGGATATTTGGTCCTCTGTGGGACATGTATTGTGCTACCCTGCATCCTACATGCACGAGCTCTGGCTTTAGCACAAGAGGGACATCTCGGGATAGTGGGACAAAACGGCACCTGAGAACCAAGGTTTGGTGGCCGGGGATGGATCGAGCGTCTGAAAAACACCTGCAAAGACTGCCATGGTTGCCACATAGTAGCCAGACCGACCCACCAGAACCACTGAGACCCACACCCCTTCCAGACGGGCCTTGGCAGGATGTAGCCGTAGACTTGCTTTGACCCCTGCCATCCAACCATTCCATTCTTGTAGGAGTACATTATTATAGTCATTATTACGAATATGATATCTTGACATCTACAACAACAGAGAAGGTTATTGATAGCCTAGAGTCAATATTTAGCTGTCACGGCTTACCAGTCACCTGTAAATCAGATAATGGCCCACAGTTCAAGTTTGAGCTATTCTGAGAATATTGTGAAAATTACGGCATCACACATCTGAAGACAATAGCTAAATGGGCTCAGGCCAACAGAGAGGTCAAGCGCCAGAATGCATCACTAATGAAGAGAATCAGGATTGCTCATTCAGAAGGACTGGACTGGAAAAGGGAGCTGAGAAAATATGTGACTGTGTACAGGAGCATCGACCATACCACGACAGGGAAGAGCCGGGCAGAATTGCTCTTTAAATGTAAAGTGAGAGGAACACTGCCAGACGTCACAGAGTCACGCACAGACATGGAAGCGTGTGATCAGGACAGTGAGAAAAAGGGCAAATCCAAACTGTACACAGATGAACGCCGGAGAGCACAGCGCTCAGAGATCGAAGTCGGTGACACCGTGCTTGTAAGGCAAGACAAAGTGGACAAGTTTACCACTCCCTTTAATGCTACGCCACACAAAGTTGTGAGTAAAATAGGGAGTCATGTGATTGTAGAATCCCCAGCGGGAGCACGGTACGCAAGGAACAGTACTTTCGTGAAAAAGTACAGGGCAACTGGACCAGAGGAGACGACCCATGAGCAGGATGACACACAAGGGGTTGAGGACATCACAGTGGACTCTGATAAGGACATGGTGACCCCGCCAACACCCACTGGCACCAGCGTGGCAGACATGCCTAATGCAGGCAGGCCTCAGCGGGCCAAACGAGTGCCTCAGAGACTGTCTGACTATGATTTGACTTGGAATTTAAAGTAAGGGCACGGGTGATGTGAGGATTGAGGAGTTTTTAGTTTTATTATCAGACACAGGTTTGTAAGGTGTCTGTAGATTTTCAAGGAAAAAAGGGATGTCATGTATTGCGTTTGGATTTGACACCTGTGGGTACCCGTAAGGAGTGACGTCGTATCTGGAATGTTGTCGGAAGAGAATTTACTCAGTAAAGTGTTGAAATGCAAGTATGCGTTTGTAGTTCGTTTTGATTCAATTCAGTGGATATTGTAACGGTCTAATTTCAAATATTAAGACGTAAACACAGACAGAAAGACAGAAAATAAATAATGAAAGAAAGAAAAATAATGAATGAAAGAAAGAAGGAAAAGTGAATGTAGAAAGCGAATATAGATATTTGAAGCAAAAAACTTCATCATCTCTCCTCCTCTCCATCATCACCTTCCCTTACTTCTCTTCCAATTGACTTGCCTTTATGACCCACTTATAAGATGGGGGCGGGGGCGCCCTGGTGGCTCACCTGGTAGAGCGCATACCACATAAGGCAGAGTGCTTACCGCAGCGGCCTGGGTTCGAATCCGGCCCAGCCCCCTTGCTGCATGTCATCCCCTCTCTCTCCCCCGCCCCCCCTGTGTCTCTCCACTATCGCTATCAAATAAAGGCGGAAAAGGGCAACAAAAGAAAATAACATAATCATAACGAAAATGAAAATTTTCGAGGAAAGGCTGATCATAGAAAAATAATCTTCACTGGGGTTTATAAAGATGCCTCACTTTAAAGCGAGTCAAACAACCCTGCCCTCCTCCTCTTTCTTTTTTAACCCAGTTTCACTCATCTCCTTCACCGTCCGTTCCTCCCTTCTCTCTTTACCGCCTCTTCTTTTTCCTCCTCCCCCCTCCCCTCCTACTTTAACCAATCGGATCGCTTCAGCTTCCCACGGGATCAACTGCTGTTGCGTTCCACTGATGTCCCGCCCTCCTCCAGCCAACCAGCCAATGAAAAGTGAGAGTTGAGAAGCGTGGCCTGTGTTTTCATTGGTCTTCCTTAATCTTTTGTTGTTGTTTTTTTTGGGGGGGGGGGCATATTACTCCCATCCAAAACTAATGAAAATTCATGCTCTCCTGCCTCCTGCTCCTTATAATTTTCTGTTTGTGTCTCTTTGTGTCCTGAGCGCCCCCCCAGCTCACTTCATCTCCCCATCTGCCCTCTATTGCCTCCATAGCCCCCCTCCTGTTACCCTCTGCTCTATAATTACTATTATATCCCTCTGCACCCCTCCCCCCTTGTCAAATCCTTCTGTCATCCTCTGCCCACTTTCATCTTCTCTCTCCATCCTTTCTTTGTCTCTTTGTGTGTATCTCTCTCCCTGTGTCTGTGTCTCTGTGTACTGTCTTGTCTACCTCTATTCAGTCATCCCCCTTTTGTTAATATTCACACTCACACACGTATACACACACACGCGCGCTCACGCCTTCATGTGTTTTCTTTATTTATGCCTTATTGTCCATGTGTGAGCCAGGTTGAGTTTATGAAAGTTTGTGTGTGTGTGTGTGTGTGTCCCATTGTAAGTTAAGCTCAAAAGACAGAATATAGTAAATATAAGCCCAACCCAGCAGAAACATCATGCCAACAACAACAAAAATAAACCAATCATTTCAGAAGAGGCTCATCTTGTGTGGGCACACATCACCATGTCACTGTTAAAGAACACATGACAAGCTCACACTGTATGACTCACACTCAGTCTACTCTGTGTGTGTGTGTGTGTGTGTGTGTGTGTGTGTGTGTGTCTCCCTTTGTCACTGTCACAGTGACACACAAAGCCTGCAGATGATGTCATTGGGGTAGCCCCCCATCCCCCTTCCAGTTCTGTCTTTGTGCATGTGTGTGTGTGTGTGTGTGTGTGTGTGTGTGTGTGTGTGTGTGTGTGTGTGTGTGTTGTGTCTGTGTCTCAAGTCATTGAGCAAAGGCCACAAAGCAGACATCCAATGTGCGTGTGTGTGTCTCAAGTCATTGAGCAAAGGCCACAAAGTAGACATCCAATGCGTGTGTGTGTGTGTGTGTGTGTGTGTGTGTGTGTGTGTGTGTGTGTGTGTGTGTGTGGCAAGTCATTGAGCAAAGGTCACAAATAACACAGCCAATGTGTGTGTGCTTGTGTGCGTGTGCATGTGTGTTTTTGTTATGCAATGTATGCATCTGGCAAGTCATTGAGCAAAGGCCACAAAGCAGACACCCAATGAATGTGTGTTTGTGTGTGTGTGTGCGTGCGTGTGTTTGTGTGATTGGAGCTTTCTGGAACATGGTGTTTGCTGTCAGCCTGTGTGTTTACACATATTTCTACTGTCTTTTGTGTATTTTAAGTGTTCCCCGTATGCTGATTCACAGTGTGTCTAAGTTGCTTATGAATGTGTTGTCTCTCTGCGTAAGTGTGTGTGTGTTACATATTGTGGTTTTTCTGTGTGGTTTTGCTTTTTTTTGGCTGTTTATTTGGTCATTGTCAATCCCTAATTCAGATCTCGGGTCTCACGCAGCCACATGTGTATTTCCCCTCGTCCAGAATGCATGTGTGTCAGCTGAAGCACCAGATCCCTGTGGGAGCTCCTGCTGAAGCCAGCGACCAAGGGAGCCTCACGTGGGCACTCCATGCTTTGTATTCAGGTTAGTTTAAGTCTTCAACTGAACAGTGCAACTGTTTGTCCTCGATTTTTTTCCTATTTGTGTCTTTGCTTTTTGCCCTCTGGACATAATATATAGCTGATATGGGGCGAACCTTGTGGTTCAAACAGATATGTAGGTGCAGACCATGTGGGTTCAGGTCTGATTTCAGCCTCTGCGGTTTGAATTCGGCAGAGGACCTTTACCACATGTCATACTCTCTCTGTCTCTCGTCATTTATCTATGAAATTACGGGCATGTGGGTAGCGTAGCAGTTTATTCCGTTGCCTACCAACACGGGGATCACCAGTTCAAATCCCCGTGTTACCTCCGGCTTGGTCGGGCGTCCCTACAGACACAATGTCTGTGGATGGGAAGCCGGATGTGGGTATGTGTCCTAGTCGCTGCACTAGCTTCTCCTGTGGTCGGTCGGGGCGCCTGTTCGGGGGGAATAGCGTGATCTTCCCACGCGCTATGTCCCCTTGGTGAAACTCCTCACTGTCAGGTGAAAAGAAGCAGCTGGCGACTCCACACGTATCGGAGGCGGCATGTGGTAGTCTGCAGCCCTCCCTGGATCGGCAGAGGGGGTGGAGCAGTGACTGGAATGGCTCAAAAGAGTGGGGTAATTGGCCGGATACATGAAATTACAGCTTGACCCCCCCCCCAAAAAAAATAAAATTATTTAAGTCCCATTCTTCCCTTGCCGATTAAGTTAATTTTAGATACCCTGATTTTCTTAAACTCCTAGCAACTCTATTATGCATATCTTGGATCCTCTCAGACTTCCTTAAGTAGTGAGTCTGAGATGTATTTAGTCCATTCACTTGTGCAGATTTACTTGGCTGATGAGACAGCTTCTGAGTTCAGAGTTCTCCACCCAGTCTCAACTCCTTCCCATCCCTCCTGATTCCCATAACGATGGATTCGTCACGTCCATATGACGTGGGTTTAAGAAACATACATTCATAGGAGTGGCAGGTAATTTACATAAACTTCAAGTCAAAGTCAAAGTGTCTTTATTGTCCCTTACTGGGAAATTAGTTTGCAGCCAGTATGATAAAAACTCTCACAAAAAAACAAAACACACAAACACCAAGGCAGAATTGACAACAGGGCATAGTGGGCAAGGAGAACCAAAAGAGTTCAAATATACAGACCAAGAAAACAAATGATCTGCAGACAACATATGAATACCATCTATCATTTAACAATTGATTGGCAGTGGCAACAAAGGAAGCCTCGTATCTCTTAGTCCTAATACAGGGCATCTTCAACCGACGACCTGAGGGTAACAGCTCAAACTCTGGCTGAAAGTGGTGACCTGGTTACTCCAGATGGGAAGTAGCCTTTCTGAACACCCTCCTATTATAAAGGTCAGTAAGCTGGGCTTGACTTCTCCCTGAAATCTTGCTAGCCCATTTGATGAGTCTATCAGGCCGTTTTCTATTGGCCAGAGTCAAGTTACCAAACTAAGCAACAGTACATTAAATCTGTTTCAATAAAACTTCCTCAGATAGGCCAACATTTTTAAATTTCGCAGTTCCCAAGCTCTACCAGTTGCACACGCTCTGAACGTCGAATGTGCGACTCTGTAACACACACATGGCAACAACAATCGCTCTCTGATAACATTACGGTAACGAACTTCCTGCTGCAGCCAGAACAGCAGTGTGACTTCCCATCTCCTGATGTGCATGAAGAAAAAAAAAATCGTCTTTTTTAAGGAGCGCCTCCTGTCAGCTTCTCCAGCCTCCTCCACCACAGAACTCCCTTTTCTCTGGCTTTCTTTCTCTTTCACTCTAAATTGAGCTCATTGAAAACCCCTCTACAGTTCTCCTTAGGTCCTATTTTGAATTTTTCTCTTTGGCCCTGATCCTTGCAAACCACTGGTTGGCATGGTGACCGAGGGCCTGGAGCTAAATTCTACCCAAGTCCGAATAAGAGTGTGTGTGTGTTTGATGCATAGAACTCGAGTGGAGTAAAACAGTCATGGAACTGTTTTCTGTGGTCACGTGGCTAGTTCAAAATAAAATGGCGTTTGTGGCTAGTTGCTGCAGTGACAGCGCACATGTAGCTCAGCAAAGCGTGTCACACTTTCTTGAGAACCGGCGGGGTGT
Source organism: Lampris incognitus (assembly GCF_029633865.1). Taxonomy (NCBI): domain Eukaryota; kingdom Metazoa; phylum Chordata; class Actinopteri; order Lampriformes; family Lampridae; genus Lampris; species Lampris incognitus. Next base: position 21,873,032 of record NC_079220.1, on the reverse strand, counting down.
TGTGCTGCTCCTGCCTTCAGAAAATAGTGAATAAATATTATTAATGACCACCAAGTGAAATGTGGAAGTAGCCCGCTACAGTGGTCACAGTTCTTTGCAGTGGGAGCAATTCAAATAAAAATGGCCGCCGCTCTCGCCATCCTGCTATGTTGATTTGAATGGGAAGGCCCCTTCTACTCCAATTCAAGTTCTGTGGTTTAGACACCTAAACCTAAGTTGGGACTCTAATTAAGACTTCAATGAACACATTCTCCACAACACACACTCCTTTTTTTTGCTGAAGCTAAAGTATTAATAGAGGAAGTAGTGTGTGTGTGTGTGTGTGTGTGTGTGTGTGTGTAAACCAAGATGAGTCATGTGTCTGTCAATTCAGCTAGCAGGGTGAATGACTGAGCGCGTGCAGCGGTAAGCTTTCATTCTGTTTCTCTCATCGTGACAATGTCACATATAAACTACACTCCTGGCTCATCACACAGGGTGTCGACTGATGAAGAGGACATGAACATACTGCAGGAATCAACTCGAAGCCACAACATATGCATACATAGTGACACAAACTGTGTGTGTGTGTGTGTGTGTGTCTCTCTCACACACACATACACACACACACACACACACACACACACACACACACACACACATACATACATTTTGGCTTCTCTCTCTCTCTCTCACACGCACGCACACACGCACACACACACACACACACACACACACACACACACACACACACACACACACACACAAATATATATACATTCACATAAACCCACAGATGTCCTTTGTATTTCATCTCATAAACACACACACACAAACATGCATGCATGCACACATACATACACACACTCACAGACTGTAGAACAGCATGTAATAAGTGTTATGTAACCGACGGAGTAGGTTGCTGTTTTGCTGCCGTTGCTCAGTGACATTTTGAATGACTTCGCCATCTCCTTAATCACCGCATCCAACTTCCCCTTTTTATTCTCCAGCCTGTAGGATGCAGACCAGCGTTCAGCCTCCCTTTGGTGCACACACAACACGTCACTGAGATGTCACCGAGCCCTCCCTGTCTCTGTAAGACTGGCATAGACCCGGCGGATGGTGTTACGGCACTAGGGCCGTAACAACATCTTTTAGTTTTACACCCAAACCCACTTTCAGTCCCACATTATGGTTGGGAGTTATGGGGGAAAGGAGGGGGGGGGGCTTATTGTTGTACCAAAAATATAGCTTCTTTTAACGATGCATAAAGGGACATTTCAAAGGGAAATGCTGATAATGTCTTTTAAAATGTTTTTGAATACTTTTTGTTACAATTTTATAATAATGATAAATAATGAACTTTATTTATATAGCACTTTTCTTAACAATAATACAAAGTGTTTTACAAAAGAAATAAAACCAGACAAAGCAAAAAGGAGAATAGGACCAAAAGACATGAACACAGAGGAGGTAAAGACAATAAATGAATAAGACCAAATAAATAGGAATAGAAATAAAAACAGTAAAAATAAAAATAAAACCAATTTTTCCAAAAACTTTCACAAAGAGAAATTTTTTTAAGAAGGGATTTAAAAGAAGGCGGCACGGTGGCGCAGTGGTTAGCGCAGTTGCCTCACAGCAAAAAGGTCCTGGGTTCGAGCCCTGGGGTAATCCAACCTTGGTGGGTCATCCTCTGTGTGGAGTTTGCATGTTCTCGCTGTGTCTGTGTGGGTTTCCTCTGGGGGCTCCGGTTTCCTCCCACAGTCCAAAGACATGTAAGTCAGGTGAACTGGCGGTACTAAATTGTCCCTACGAATGAATGTGTGTGTGTGTGTTGGCCCTGTTAAGACAATGGATGGCTGGATGGATTTAAAAGAAGCTAGAGACTTGGTTAGTCTTAGCTCAGTAGGAAGAGAGTTCTATTGTGTGGGGGCTCTAACAGCAATAGCCTGATCACCCTTTGTGACAAACTAAGACCTAGGAATAACCAGCAGAGAGCCATCTGCTGATCTTCTTGGTCAAGGGGGTGCATACCAGGTCAATAAATCACAGATGTATTCAGGAGCAAGACCATTTAAAGCCTTAAAAGTGAACAATACAGTTTTTAAATCAATTTGAAATATAACGGAGCCAGTGTAGGGAGGCAAGCACAGGAGTGATATGGTCATGCCTCTTTGTCCCGGTAATGAGCAGACCAGCGGTGTTTTGTACCAACTGCAGATGTTGGAGGGAGCCCTTGCTGATACCAGAATAAAGTGTGTTGCAATAGTCAAGCCGAGAATAGATGAAAGCATGTACAACTTTTTGTAGATCAGCAACTGATAAAAATGACCTAATTTTAGAGATTACCTTGAGCAGGAACAAACATGACTGAACAACATATTTGACTTGATTATCAAAACTGAGATTAGCATCAAATATTACTCCTAGATTCATAGCAGCCTGCTTAAGACTACCTGACAGACCACAAAGATTAGTACCGAAAGGGCTAATGGAATTTTGAGGACTGAACAGAATGACCTCAGACTTATCATCATCATTAAATTTAAGAACATTTTGGGACATCTAGGATTGAATGTCAGAGGCAAGTTGCAAGATTTGCTAGGCTGCTAGGATCTGTGGGTTTTAGGGGCATGTATAACTAAGTGTTGTCAGCATATACATGGTAAAACACATCATGATTTTGAATGACTTGGCCAAGAGGCAGCATGTATATAGAAAACAGACGGAGGCCAAGAACTGAGCCTTGAGGGACACCACAGCTAAACTGAGCCATCGAGGAAGTAGAGTTACGCAGAACAACAGTAACAGTTCTGTTGGAGAGGTATGAGTGTAATAAACTAAGAGCCGAGCCCTTGATGCCTATTCAAGTCTCTAAGTGATGGAAGAGAATGTTGCGATCGACTGTGTCAAAGGCAGAACTTAAGTCTAAAAGAACTAAAATCGAGCAGTCCCATCTGTCCTTAGTCAGAAGTCGGTCATTAACAACCTTAACTAGAGCTGTCTTGGTATTATGAAGTGCTCTAAAACCGGACTGGAAACTGTTAAAAAAACTAAGTTTTCATAAAAGATATCAATTGTGATGAAATTACTTTCTCCAGTACCTTAGATTAAAAACAGACAATTTAGAGATTGGTCTGTTACTTAAGGACAGGGGATCCAAATTAAGTTTCTTTAGCAATGGTTGAATAAACATTTTACCCATTTTATTGTTTTGTAATCCATGTACACCAGCTGTTGGATTCTGTAAAGCACCTCTGTAAAGTGGTTTTGAAAAGTTGAAACTAGGTTTGCAGTTTCTTTAAGATTTCCATTTCCTTTGATAATGATGACAGGATTTTTGTTGGGGAGATATATCACTACTGAATGAGTACAATGGAACCATTCAACCTCCTCCCTTTTGTGGTAATCTTGTGGCAGTCATTTTTCTTTGCTTCCATACAACATACAATAGAAAACACACAAGGCAACAGACATACAACGTTACATACAATGATCAAGGTTGCCACAATTGTACAGTCTGTGGGGGCCTTAAAACATTTTTTAATTTTTTTCTTTGTAGCCATTATAAATATAGAAACCCACAATAGCTTATGATTCTACTGCTTTGTGTCCCTGGTGAGGGTTTTTAACTTCCCTCAATGACAGAAACTGATCTGTTAAGTATATGCAGCTTGTTGTTGTTAAAAAAAATCACTCCCTCCATATCACCAACTGGTCACCAGTTGTGAGAAGTGGTAGCTAGATAGATGGATGGATAAACAGACGGGCAGAATGAAAGCAAAACAGATAGATGGAACAAAAGAGCGGATGAAATGAAATCAGACATGGCGAGTTGTAACATGAATGTCGTCCATAGAGGTAGTTCGAAAGAAATGAAAAATTGGGGAACTCCACTAACAAAAAAACAAACAGCAACAGACCAGAGCGAATGGGGGTATATAGACAGTATTTTATCCAGTTCTTTGTCTCGTCATGCCTTCATGTCAATTACAGTTCAGCACTGCCCAGCTCCACCCAAAGCTTCGTAACACAGACAAAGTTGTGACATTAAACTCCAAGACTATTTTAAGCCTCGGCTTTTTGCTTCCTGGAAAAAATACTCATTGCAAAGAAACAATTGCCTTGAGAGGCCACACTGACTGTTATTATATTTGAAACCAGTATTTTCCAGAAAAAGCTAATCGGCAGTGTTGGCTAGCCCAAGAATTTAAGATGGGACACTTGATTGGCTACTATGGCTTTCACTGCTGGCCATAAGAGCTGACCTAGCACATATCAGGGCATATGTGTTTCAATTGGATCCAAGGACCATGGGAAGAGAGTAATTTCAGCCAGAGGGCTGGATGAATTTTTTAGCCAATGTACCTCTCTGTAGGCAGCCAAAAGCTAACGTTAGTGTGAAGCGTCTGCTGCCCCATTGATTCTCAGGGCTTTTAAATGACCTGCTATTGACATACGTATGTGTACATGTGCACTACTCCCCAGCTCAATGAACATGATGTATATTCGCCTGGGGGCTGTGGTCTGGTCTGGTCTGGTCTGGTCTAGTCTGGTGTGTGTGTGTGTGTGTGATGATGATGGCCCATAGGGTTAGGTCAGAGTTAGAATGGTGACCATCGTTCAATAACTTTCAGCAAACACAGGACAAAGACAGAGAGAGTGGGGGGGGGCAGTACAGAGTGGGTGAGAGAAAAGATGTATATTTTTTCTGTCCCTCCATCTCTTCAAGTCTCGCTGTGTAAACAGAGAAAGATAATGAAAGAGTGTGACAGAGAAGGAATGAGGTCATCTCTCAAAAGAAACAATAAGACAATCAGTGTGTGTGTGTGTGTGTGTGTGCTTTTGTATGTGTTACTTATCCATTCCCCATTCTTCTCTCTTCTCTTCTCTTCTCTTCTCTTCTCTTCTCTTCTCTTCTCTTCTCTTCTCTTCTCTTCTCATTGCTCTCTGCTCACTCACACCCCATGGCTTATGAAACTGGTTTCCTCAATAACTCATCCCTCGTTTCTGCCCTCGGTCCTCTCAGGACCATGGCAGCTGGCATGATGCTGTCTCCCGGTTACGAGGAGAGCATCACAACTGATACATGATACCATGTAGTTGGTGAGGGGGCAGATGATGGTGTCAGCTTACCCTGACATGTGTCGAATAGCACCTCCACACTCTGTTAGAGGTCTCAGCCATGCATGATGAAGAGGAGAGGAGAGAGGAGGAAGAGAGAGGTGAGGCGAGTAGCAGAAAGGAAGAGAGGGAAATATGTTACTTACTTTAATGCCGGCCATGCTTTGGCAATACAAATGTATCATTTTGTCATGCCAGCGAAGCAAGCTGAGTGCAATTGAAAGAGAAAGGAAAGAAATAAGATGGGAGAAGTGGGAAAAGTGAAGAAAGGACAGACGACAAGGGGCGAGGTGGGGGGGGGGGAGGAACCTGGGAGAAGAAGAGGATCAGGAAAGAAGAGGAGAGATGGGGAGATGAAATGAAAGGACAAGAGAGCAAATTAAAGGGGAGAGGCGTATAGGAGAAGTATGAGGAGAGAGGATGATGAGAGGAGAGGTTAGTGTGTGTGTGTGTGTGTGTGTGTGTGTGTGTGTGTGTGTGTGTGTGTGTGTGTGTGTGTGTGTGTGTGTGTGTGTTTGTAACGTGACCTGGTGTTTATTTACTCTGTAACAACAGTTGCTATTTACGCCCCACCCTCAGTGTGTAGCTGTGTGTGTGTGCTTGTTTGTAACGTGACCTGGTGTTTATTTACTCTGTAACAACAGTTGCTATTTACACCCCACCCTTGTGTGTGTGTGTGTGTGTGTGGGTGTGTGTGTGTGTGTGTGTATTGAAGTATACCTAGTTTCATTTAGATTTCCAACTGATCACCGTGGTTATGAAACTGTGACGGGATAATGATAAGGTTAAAACAGAGAGAGAGAGAGAGAGAGAGAGAGAGAGAGAGAGAGAAACACACGAATCGGGCCCCAGGCCAACTATAATGTCCACTGAACAGAGAAGGTGAACATGTACGTGCAGATCAATTATGTGTTACATGAGAATACCCTACCCTAAATCAATAGACAAGAGTTACATTGTGTTGATGTCAACACACACACACGCTGGTTGTCCATTGTATCCGATGATGACCATCTTCTCCTATTTGTGAGTGCTTTGGTGGCTGAATAGTCCGATCCTGGATGCTCAGTTGCGGTTGCAGACTGGGCATGTAAATGTGGTGCTGGGGGGGGGGGCAGGGGTAGCTTTGTGCGCATGCCTCTTCACACGCTTTGCTACACGGTGTTGTGTGTGCTGGTTTTCCATATACGTCACTCCCTGTGAGACGTGAGCGATGGTGTGGCAGGAGGCAAGTTCCTCCAAAGAAGAGGGGTTGATCTGGAATCTTTTCAGTGTGGTCTTCATTTGGTCTTTGAACCACTTCTTCTGCCCACCAGCAGTGCGTTGACCAAGGCGTAGCTGGCCGTAGAGGACTTTACGTGGGAGTCGTTGGCTGGGCATGCGGATGACATGCCCAAGCCACCTGAGTTGATGGTGGTTTAGGGTAGACTCCATGCTGCAGCTGCCTGCCCACTCCAACACCCCTGTGTGTGGCACTCTGTCCCCCCAAGTAATGCCGAGGATCCTCTGGAGACATCTCACATGGAAGGCCTCCAGGCTTCTGAGATGGTGGCTGTAGATGGTCCATGCCTCACATCCATAGAGTAGTGTGGAGATGCACACACACACACACACACACACACACACACACACACACACACACACACACACACACACACACACAATGGATACAGGAAGCAGCAAAGTCCGTTAGAAGAAGAAAAAAGAGTCAAATCCCACATGGTAACAGACACAGAAGGGCAAATCTTACATTTTCTTTACCTATCTCCCTAAGGGACATGCACACAAAGCTTATGAGCACACAAAGAAGTCATGCAAAGGTCACGGTTCATCTGCATTGCAGCATCTCTGGAGCAGTTTTTGCATCTGCGGCGTTGCTCAAGGGCACTTCAGCAGTGATGTTGGGGAGGATTTAGACATTGACGTAGATGCCATATAGCATTTACCAGACCGCAGACGGAGCAGACCCTCTCATTAACACCAGAGGTCTATTTTTGAACCAATATCATGCTAATTTTGTTCAGCCATGTTTCATTAGCATTTTTACTTTGACATGTTGTAGCGCTCAGCTTGACTCTCTCCTGTACTGTTTTTTTCCTGTGCTGATCTGCTCTGTTCAATTCAGTTCAACCTCTGCCTCATGGTGACTTTGTGCAATGGATGAACAAAGGACAACAGTGGAAGACTAGAAGCAGGTATGCAAGTTTGAGTGAAACAAGCACCTAAGCTGGGTGCAAATGTGAAAGTCTTCCCTTCACAATGCTACATTCATATATTTGAGGGGAAAAATAAATTGAATTGGAATGAATTACCAGGAGTTTATCGTTCAAAATCATTTAAATTTCCAATTCCAGTTTGTAAATTTGTTGCTTTTCCCAGGACAAATGATGGCGTTGCATGTGTAATGATCATGAATGGCTAGACTCGCTAGCCCTTGGCTAACGGGTCGGACCCTTTAGTCGACTAGTTAGTGCAGTCGTCCGTGGTGCGGGTGACCCGGGGTCGCATCCCGACTGCGGCGGATTCTCGGCTGCCCCCTGAATTCGCTACATGTGCCGTTACCGTAGCAGCCAATCACAGAAGAACAAGGCAGGCAGCAGTTGAACACACAGATATGACAGAGCAAGCTGGTGGAAAACCTTCACCAGCAGATACGACACCAGTAACTTAAAACTGATTTTGTTTGGTGGTGAAAAGGGGCTGATGTAACAGCACCGGTGACTGTTTGCATTCAGATGGGATGTGGAGGGTTCAAACACCACTGCGGACACCAGCATTACAATATCGGACGTTGGACAGAAACAACCGCTGGAATTGTAGTTTCAGCCTCCTTCACATTTACCACCAACAAATCATCACATGATGGACCTAAATCATGAATAAATATCCCCGACAATTGACAGGAGACACTTTTAATGTCTGTCATGAATCACGAAAAAGACACCGAGGTTCATTTAACGGGCAGCGCGACTTGATCACTCTCTCTCTCGCGCGCCTATCTCAAGCTGTTTCAGATGATATGACGCTGTGGGGTGTTTGTACTACATTAAGTGCAGTTGGAGTTTCTCTCTGGGATGAATGACCCCATTTCCTCTCATCGCGTTTTATCTCATCTCATTTCCACAATGTAACGGCACTGAATAGCATCCATGTAGATCATTTTAAACTCATTGCATTAACGTGACTATTTTTCTCGGGCTTGGCTCGGCAGTATTTTTGTACCTCTCAGTGTTGTACACATGCTGGAGTATTGATTACCGAGACCCACCAACATAGGGTTTGATTTGCCAAAAATAACTGTAATGATTGCGAACCCTAACCCAAACCTTTACTTATCTGGGGGAAGTCATTATTAGCATCACACTGGAACACATATTCTTACTGGGAGCTACACAGTATACGCAGTACAACCACCTTCTACTATTGATTAGCTGCTGAGCAGTTGGAGGTTATAATGGTGAAATGCCCGTGAGCTACTATGTGCTGGTTGTTGAGAGAAGGCAGAGAATGCATTTTATATTATACAATGATATTTAGTCCTTCGCCTGGATCACCACCTTGCCATGGTGGAGAAGCTTGCTTTGTACCAATGATCCCAAGAGCTATGCCGCCCGCAGCTTGACTCCTGGTAGGGTCACCCAAGACGGATTAGTCAAGGGGGAGCGCGATCCGAAAAAGACCTGGAACAGGTGGAAGATGTCTCCGGGTTACAATGACAGTGAAGGTGGATGAAGGCTGCAACAGAGGGTGGCCCCCAATTGTTTTGGTTCTCCATGCCACTGGACTCTGGCCACCCTCTGCCAAGGACCGTGTGGTGGCTGCAGGTGAATCAGCCACTCCACTTAAAAAGCTGTCACGCACAGGCGTCCTCCCTTATATGGCTCCAGCCAGGATTGGCCTCTATGCCCACCTGAAGACCCAGAGGGACCCAGAGGGAAGACAGTCATACTCGACCCCGAGTGACCACCGATGAGCATCAGTCCAACAATTTTAACAGCAGTGCAACACAGAGAAAAACTCATATCCAAAAATAAGAAGAACACAAAGATCAAACTACGAAAAAATTACTGTCCAAGAGAACGAACGCAAGCCAGGATTACTGTCAGAACTGCTGGTCTGCGTAGGCTAGCAGTTAGCTTAGACTGCCCCGCTTCCGCGTCGTGTTTGACCGCCCCTGGTGTTTCCTCCTTGGGCACAGCTCCAGGCAGGGCCGCGGTCCCTGGGCCCACTGGACGCAGTAGACCAGGCTCCCCCAGCCGATCCAACACCAGCTCTCCCAGCCAGACACTTTTCACACACCTCCCCGCACTCCACACGACGACCACATCAAAAACGGAATCAATGCTAGGCGAGGCCGCCGCCAGACTGTTCTCATTGTTATTGGAACTGCTGGTCTGCATGGGCTAGCAGTTAGCTCAGCCTGCCCCACTTCCGCGTTCTGTCAAACCGCCCTCAGTGTTTCCTCTTCGGGTGCAGCTCCGGGCAGGGCTGTGGTCCCTGGGCCCACAGGACGCAGCAGACCAAGCTCTCCCAGCTGATCCAGCGCCAGCTCTCCCAGCCATCAAACGAAGACACAAACTTAGATGCAGACTTGGACAAAGACACTGCATGGACTGTACTGGGTGAGGCTGCTGCAAACATGAATTCGCGCCGTCATCTTCCTACACCAGAAGTGGAGAAGGGACAATGCAATTGCAATTTACCAGCAGAGAAAGAAACTTGCAAACTTGCTCCGTGTGTGTGTGTGTGTGGTGGGGCGGCATCATTCTCTTCAATAAAGCACACTGATCTGAATCGTTCACTCTGTTGAAGACCTCAATCAATCAAGCGATCGATTCCTCAGTTTTGTGGGCCATTCATTTTGTATGCCATAGGCTCAACAGTAACAGACAGGCTGAGCAGCCGGCAAGGTGACCATGATAATCAACACAAAACAGCTCACACTGAAAAGAGCACGATGAGATGTAGATGTGTATTAGTCTCAACTAGTCCCCTCATAAATAAAAGTTTATATGAGGTTTCAATCTGAATAGTCGATTTTCACGTACCAGCCACATACTATAGCCCTGTCAATTTGCTGATAAGATGTTATAATTCTTCTGAACTAGTAGGCTACTGTGCAGTTTGGTACGCAAATATTTTGTGTCATTATGAATCAATATTATGTGTAATTTACATACATTTGGATATGCCCCAACCCGAACTACTTGTCAGGCTGTAATCAGTTGAGCCCAAATGCTAGTGTCAATGGATGGATGATCTTTAAATGGACTTCATTGATTGTTGAATGTACACAATTAAGCGTATTCGCGCTTACATAAATTTTACTGCATGGTATAGAAACCCCGTGTGCGTGCGCGTACCCGTGTAGAGGGAGCACGTCGAGGACCGCGCAGATGCAGCAGCAGGTCGGAGGGAGGAGACGGTAGCGTAGCCCACACACACGCACACACACACGCACACGCACGCACACTCTCTCTGTCATATACACGCGCGCGCACGCACACATTCTCTCTCTCTGTTAAACATACACACGCGCGCGCAAGAAAGAGAGAGAGAGCGTGTCTGGTTGCGCGTGTATGTTACGAGTCACTTCTCATTTCACTAATTTGGGAGAGAGTCATAGAAAGAGAGCGCGCGCGAGAGAGAGAGAGAGAGGGGGAGGGAGGGAGTGAGCGAGCGACTTGGAGCCTGTTTATTTGAACGAGCTGCAGTCAGACATGGGAGCCTCTCTGCAGTAGCCGTCTACCCAAACAAGCGCTGCAGCCGTTCCCCTTTCAGCGGAGGGAAGCAACGCGAGCGACCTACACACGCACGCACACGCAAATACGTGCGCATATATTTATTTATTTTCCTATTTTTTCTTCTTCTTCTTGTACATGTGGGAAAAGCCGCGGAGGCGCCTTACTACTACTACTACTAAACCTCAATCTGTCGTTTCTCCCTTCGTGATGTGACTGCGTCCGTCCGCGCTGTGCAGGAGGGGGGGGGGGGTGCGTGCGTGTGTGTATGTTTACGTGTATGCTTATGTGTGTGTCGGCCGCGGAGGGGGGGGGGAGCAGGAAGGTGTGTTGAGCTGTGGATTTGGTGCACTGTTTTGACCACACTTCGCTGGATTGAACGCGGCAGTGCGAGCCGATCACCGGCGGTGTTGTAGGCTGCGGAGGACGGGCGGAGATCGGAACAAGAGGCGAGCCACGACTTTGGACGGAGGAGCGGGTTTACTGGGTTTGGTCTCGGGGAGGACGATAAGGTTTGGACGAGAGAGAGAGAGACATTGGGTGAGAACCATTTTCCCACACTTCCTCTCCCCCACGGTTGATTCCTCCCTCTCACCATCTTCCAGAATCTCGGTCCTCGGGGTCACCAATGGGTTAGAGTCTCCCGTTCTCCTCTTAACCCAACTGAACCCAGACCTTATGCAAGATAGGAGAAGGGATCGCGCCTGCGTAACTGGACCTGCACGGTCCGTATGATGTAGGAACCGCGGAGTAAAACCATCTCTTCCCCCTCCCTCCGCTTGCGCCACCTGCCTCAGTAGTGTTTGAATCCTCGTCATCCTCCCAAAGCCAACCCCTCTGGTGTCCGCCACCTAGAATAGCTCCACCATGCCGGCGGGAATGAAACCGCTGGAGAAGTTTTTGAAAAAGCAGACCACGGCGTTGACCCGGGCAGGGGGCTTCGGTGGGGCGGATAAGGCCAGCGGCACCGGCGCCTCCCGGAGGAGGGCCAGTCTGTCCCGCGTGGTGCCCTTCTTCAGAGAAACCTCACCGGATAGCGGACAGGCCCGGGAGGTGTTCAGGTGGGACACACGGGAGTGGATGTGATGTGGAGACAGGAATAGCTTCATATTTAGACCGAATATCAGCATTTGCATGGTGGCTGTCGTTTATATCCGCCTCTTATGTTACGTTTCGTTTGAAGCTAATTAGGATGCCTCAGTTTTGTTGAGAGGCTTTTAGGTGCTTCAGATAATGAGGATGTTACAGTTGGAGGCAATCCATGTGTGCAGAGAGAGAGAGGGAGAGAGAGAGGGAGGTCTCTTGGATGGCAAACAGAAAAATAGGTGTGATGTGCACTGCTAAATTCGACTAAGTTTACTATGGATGTGCGCAGTACTGCAGGCTAGGTAAGATTGCATGTGCTCAACAGTAATAAAAATAAGCCAACATGGTGCACTGCCGTTTTGTGATTTGATTTAACATGTGTTGTGGTCTTCTGAAATGATGACTACTTTGCGTCCCAGGTTAGGCCAAATGTAATTTTCCACATGAAAGGCAGTCAAGCAGAGCTCGGTTTTAGATAGGCTCCCTCTCAAATCACTGCTTCTCATAGACTTAAGAGCTGTTGGTGTTTTGCACATATTTAATAGGGACCACAGCAGGCAGCTAAGCCTATAAATGTAAATTCTGTGGCTGTGTAATTAAGATGGAGCATACGCGGCAAACATGAAATTACAGCTGACGCTGTGAATTTAAAAAAAGAACGTGGGAACCCAAACCGTGGCTTAAAATATTGAACTTAATCCCCATGACCGCACTTTGACTAACATTACCCAAACTTTTCTCCCTCAACTTCGACCTTCGACCTCCTGCAGCCCGGACAGCGAGGACCCACCATCGTGGCCTGCAGCCACAGGGACTGGTCTATGTATGGCGCCCAGCACGGCTAACGGTTCTGGTTCAGGTGGAGGAGGGGTGGATGTGCGGAGCCCGTCCCTGTCCAGCGACGAGCAGAGCTCTGAAGCCAGTCTGGCCACAGACACTACCGGCGGGGGAGTGGTTGCATGGACGCCTCTCAACTCTGACACCCCAAACAACCTGACCCTGGCCCTGCTGGACAGTGTGGCTGGGAAACGCTACGGACACTGTGCAGGTGAGACACATACACACACACACACACACCGCTAGATGCTTTCAAGGTTGTAATAACACACACACCTGCACTCACACATACACACATAGACACAAAGCATCCCGCAAACAGACACACACATTCACATAAATGCATAAACGCAACTAGACACACAGCACAAGTCCGAGGGCTTGACAGAAATGTTTGTGTGCGTACATTCACTCTGACCTCCAGTGAGATCTGACCAAACTGAAAGTGTTTTCTACGGGAAAAGAAAAGCACATCGGAAAGCCACAGAGTGCCGCTCATGGCTGTGTTTGTTGAAAATGGTTGTCTAGAGGTCCATGGGCGTTGTGTTGCTACTTTGAGTGGTGTGTGCGCGTGTGTGTGTGTGTGTGTGGGATCACCCAGGGTTGTTTTCTCATAACCTCTCCAATCTAGGCAAGGAGACATAACAGAGATTGTCATTTGATATCAAGTGGGTGCTTATGGAAGGCTTTTGCCCCCCCCCCCCCCCCAAAAAAACCGATCTGTATGACTTTTATTCATTTGTTCAGCAAATGTGGACTACACAGCACCACCAGACTACAGTAGAACCATCTGTCAGCTACCGAGCCGTTCCACTGTTCAGTTGTATTCATGTCGGCCCGGGGGAAATGCTTCTTGCTAATTGTTACCGATTGCCTCAAACATGCAAATGAGTCGATCTTGTAGCGTTGCTCTGAATTGTAAACAAAGCTTGGAGATAGTCACTGACTTCAACCATCTTTCATAAGAAATCATTTCTTCTCACCGATAAATTTGTCTGAATAGATGTCAAACTTTTAAAATAATGGAAATTTCATAAAAACAAACAAACAAAACAACAATAACAGCATTATATGTGCATCATACTATATAGAGTACCCCGGGGCACTCTGTGTGTGTGTGTGTGGGGGGGGTACTGCGGGAGTATGGGGTACCGGGGCAATTGCTACAAACCATCCGGTCCTTGTATAACCAAAGTGATAGATTCTCGGCACAAAGTCAAACAAATTTTCGGTGGGTGTCGGACTCCACCAAGGTTGTCCCTTGTCTCCAATTCTGTTTCTGATATTCATTGACAGAATCTCAAGATGCAGCCAAGGTGAGGAGTGTGTCCATTTTGGGAACCTCAGAATTGCATCTCTGCTCTTTGCAGATGATGTGGTTTTGTTGGCTTCATGAGAAAGCGACCTCGAGCGTGCATTGGGGTGGTTTGCAGCTGAGTGTGAAATGGCCGGGATGAGAGTCAGCGGCTCCAAACCTGAGACCATGGTTCTCTACTGGAAAATGGTGGATTGCTCCCTCCGGGTTGGGGATGAGTTGTTGCCACAAGTGAAGTAGTTCAGGTATCTCGGGGTCTTGTTCAAGAGTGAGGGTAGGATGGAGCGGGAGATTGACAGGCGGATTGGTGCAGCATCAGCAGTAATGCGGACGTTGTATCAGACCGTTGTGGTGAAGAGGAAGCTGAGCCAGAAGGCAAAGCTCTCAATTTACCAGTCAATCTTCATTCCTATGGTCATGAGCTTTGGGTAGTGACCGAAAGGGTGGAATTGCGGATACAAGTGGCTGAAATGAGTTTCCTCCGTAGGGTGTCTGGGCTCAGCCTTAGATATAGGGTGAGGAGCTCGGAAATCCGGAGAGAACTCAGAGTAGAGCCGCTGCTCCTTTGCGTCGAAAGGAGCCAATTGAGGTGATTCGGACAGCTGATTAGGATGCCTCCTGGGCGCCTTCCTTTGGAGGATTTCTGGGCACGTCCAACTGGGAGGAGACCCTGGGGTAGACCCAGAACTCGCTAGAGGGACTACATGTCCAATCTGGCCTGGGAACACCTTGGGATCCCCGAGGAGGAGCTGGAGGTTATTGCTGGGGAGAGGGACGTCTGTAGTGCCCTACTTAGCTTGCTGCCACCACGACCTGACCCCGGAGAAGTGGCTGATGATGAGACGAGGAGATGAGACTATATAGTACTGTAATCTTTATCGTGAACTGGGAGGAAACCTCTGGTTTCCTTTAAAGGCGGACATTTCTATCTGTGTTTAAATATGTAAGCCCGTTTCAAACTCTTTGCATCTCAGAAAAAGGCCACTTAAAGGGAGAAGCGACGAAAAACAAACGGTGACATTCACAATGCATCTTTAAAGGGTATGTTAGGTGCTTGGGCTATGGAACGTTTTTTTGCACATTTTGGCACAACATCAGCTTTGAGCTGCAGTAAACATCAGGGGTACGTTGGATGTATGAGTTTTTTGTCGGACGATATGTATATTCGTGTCATAGCTGCCATAATAAACGCTATTCCTTAGGCGTGAAATGGGCTTTTGTGTGTGTGTGTGTGTGTGTGTGTGTGTGTGTGTGTGTGTGTGTGTGTGTGTGTGTGTGTGTGTCACTCCCATGTCTTGATCCAGCAGTTGCATAATAACTGCCGCCGTCTTAAAGAAGCTTATTACTGGCACAACTGGGTGTGTGTTTGTACACGTGCCCGTATTTGGATACATATGCGTGTGTGTGCATGTGTGCATACGTGTGTGTGTATGTGTGTAGTGTCTGCATGCATGAGTCTTCAAAGCATCTTGGAGAGTAACAACAATGGACTTTGCAGCAGCACACAGTTTGCTGTGGATTACTGGCAAAGGGTTATGCATCTATACATGTGTGTGTCTGCAAATCTGTACAGTTGTGTGTGTGGGTGTGCATGCACGCACACGTGTTTGTGTGTGCAAGAATCTACACAGCAGAGTTTGCTGCCCACTAGTCCATTATGTAACTGCTTCATCAATGGGATCTTTGGCTTCCTTGGAGCTTTGTCGTGCAGCCATCCCATCCAGATGTGGAAGCTGGTCTTCAAGCAGACACTTTTTAGCTGAGAGAAAAACGTGGATGTTTACATTTTAGTTATTTTAGCTAGTGCTGTTACTCAGGGATGGCCCAGTGTAATGCTCAAGCACTCCTCAGCCCTATCCAGATAGATTTAGTTTTACAGGGTACCATGGGTAATGGAGTTTATATCATTGCACGTCAGTGATTGGCGAGCTCACAGGAGAGAATTACCGATAACAGAGGCAAACACTGAGAGACAGAAGAAGAGAATAAGAAAGACATAAAGCTTGACAGATCGACAGACAGCTAGATAGATAGATAGATAGATAGATGGATTGATAGCTAGCTAGCTAGCTAGATAGATAGAAATAGATTCAGTGAGACAGAGCGCTGCACCGCTGTCCACATCCATAACTAATGAAGACCGTAACACAGTAACTTCCTGTCCTTTCCTGTTGCCACAGTCACATTCATAAATAATCCAGCATGTAAAGCCCTCCTTTGAAACAGCTGAGATAGTCTCATTATTTTGGCTTTAGTTTGAGACGATGCACACAAGTGTTCCCCAATGCAAATTATACCATATGGAAGTGATAGGTCCAATATTCCAGCTGCCACGATGTTTGAAATACGAGTTTAAGACGACAGCAGCACTCAGTTTGAACTAATAATGGATTTCCAAAGGACGGAAGAAGACATGAGGATGAAGGAAGCTATTATTTTCTGGTTTTCTGCACATACAATTTGGGTTGGCAGATATCTTGCATAGGTTTAGAGTGTGTTTCCCACAAACAGGGGTTTGAAAAGCGAAATATTTAATTCTGTGCAAATGCCGGATGTCTCCTCTTGGAATAATCCTTTTCATTTGGTGTGTTTTTAGATCTGTAGAGGTCTTTCTCCCATCCAGTTATCCTTCATTTATCCCACATCAACACTAAGGCCACTCTGTTCACATGTTGATACCTATGTCTCTCACCCAACGAGTAAAAAGATTTTCTTTTGTGGATTTTTTCGCCCTTTTTTTCACCAATTGTATCCAGCCAATTACCCCACTCTTCCAAGCCATCCCGGTTGCTGCTCCACCCCCTCTGCCAATCCGGGGAGGGCTGCAGACTACCACATACCTCCTCTGATACATGTGGAGTCGCCAGTCGCTTCTTTTCACCTGGCAGTGAAGAGTTTCGCCAGGGGGACGTAGCGCGTGGAAGACTCATGCTATTCCCCCCAGTTCCCCTCCCCCCGAACAGGCGCCTCGACCGACCAGAGGAGGCACCGTTGCAGCGACCAGGACACATACTCACATCCGGCTTCCCACCCGCAGACACGGCCAATTGTGTCTGTAGAGACACCCGACCAAGCCGGAGGTAACGCGGGGATTTGAACCGGCGATCCCCATGTTGGTAGGCAATGGAATAGACAGCTACGCTACCCGGACGCCCCTAAAAAGATAATTTTAATGTTCAGTTTACATACAGAAAGAAAAACTTGACATTCACCAAGAAAGCAGTCTTTTGCTTTGTCTCTGTGCCTTTGAGCAAGACACTAAATCCCTACCGGCTGCAGGGGGGTTGTTCTGTAGCTAACCTTTACCCCTGACCTAGCCCATGGCACCTTTGGGATTTCTTCAGTGGAAAAAAAGCACAGTTTGCGGAGTGTGATTTATGAACTTCTCCTTCTGAAATGTCCACATCTTGATGTCTTCTTGAACAGTTGTGGACGCCCATTCTAGACAACTGCTCACCCCATTGTAAATTCCGTAGCCATCCTCCCATTTATGTACTATGGGTTGTGCCTTTACAATGCTTTACAGTGCTTCCTGTTGTAATCTACCTCATGCTGCACACCGTCTCCCTGCTGTCAAGATGCGGTGTGCGACCAACTTAACCGTGAAGCCCAGAGCTGTGTATCTGGCTACTGTGCCGTCAGCTCGAGGTGTGCTGATGGGTTGTGATGGATTTGATTTAGGCCAGTTCTCCGGTCTCTTCCCAAGGCGGCGCGAAGCCATCATAGATGAAACGACTTTCAGATGCAGACGCGGCCCAGCGGGGGAGGGGGGCGGGCGGGCGTCTGCAGCTTTCTTTCTGTGTGCCTCTCTGCCCTTCTTCTGCCTCTCCGTTGTACTGTCTGCACGCTATCTTCTGAGACTGGAGTGGTGTGATGTAGAGCAACCCGTGCAGACCTAACCAATGCAGTATGGTGACGGCCACATAAAGTAATCATATCGATAAGATGGAATGACATGACTGTAACAGTTGTGGAAATACAGGGAAAAAGCTATTCCCGTATGATGATTATATATCCGTCCATCCATTATCCAAGCCGCTTATCCGAATTCGGGTCGCGGGATGCTGGAGCCTATCCCAGCAGTCATTGGGCGGCAGGCGGGGAGTCACCCTGGACAGGCCGCCAGTCCATCACAGCGTCGACACATTCACACCTAGGGACAATTTAGTATGGCCGATTCACCTGACCTACATGTCTTTGGACTGTGGGGGAAACTGGAGCACCCGGAGGAAACCCACACAGACACGGGGAGAACATGCAAACTCCAAACATGATTTTATATACCACTTCACAACGTCCTCCCTCTGTCTCTCTTATGAATTCTTAACTCATTAATTGCCCATATAAAACCCTCTGTCTTATGATACAGAAATCGCTGGCTGGTATAACGACTAACGAGCCCAGTTCAAGTCCAAGTAGAAATATCAGGAATGGTGGAGAGAATAAGAGAAAGCGGTATTAACTCTGTTGGGTTTGCAGAGTTGTTTCGCTGTGCAATATGATATGCGTACCCGATGTGTACCACGCACCCCCGAACGTCATGGCTGTAAATCTCATGTCCTTTGTCCCATGTCATCGCCCCCTCTCCAGCCTCCTCTCGCTTCTCTGACTTTCCCGTCACTGCTAATGCACTGCTCAGCAAAGCAGAAACGCTAGAAGGGAGCTGAGGGTGGACACGGCTGTAAGCTAGCAGGGTATGAAGCCGCACGTCCCGTTGCAGAGGTCCCTCTGAGTGGTGTGTGTGACCGAGCGAGGAGCGTGACGGTGAGAATCCTCCGCCGCCTCACCAGTTTCATTTCACTGTCTCTTGGGACTGTTTATCGCCCGGCGACCTGCAGTGG